>NC_135489.1:19745262-20347587 GCF_052094955.1 Ictidomys tridecemlineatus | reverse complement strand
GGAAAGGCACACACCTACATTGCTGGTGGGACTGCAAATTGGTGCAACCAATATGGAAAGCCATATGGAGAATCCTTGGAAAACCGGGAATGGAACCACCATTTGACCCAGATTCCCACTCCTCAATTTATACCCAAAGGACTTAAAAACAGTATACTACAGTGACACAGCCACATAGCAACACAATTCACAATAGCTCAATTGTGGAACCAACCCAAATGCCCTTCAGTAGATACATGGATAGGGAAACTTTGGTACATATACACAATGGAACATTACTTAACATTAGAAGAGAATAAAATCATGGCATTTTTAGGTAAATGGATGGAATTAGAGATATAAAGCTTAGTGAAGTTAGCCAATCCCAAAAAAAGACAAAGGGCAAATATTTTCTTTGTTATGAAGATACTGACTCATAATGGTGACTGGGGGGAGCTTGGGAGGAATAGAGGAACTTTAGATAAGACAAAAGGGAAGGAGAGGAAGGGAGGAGGCATGAGGGTAGGAAAGGCGTGGAATGAATTAGACATCATTACCCTAAGTACACAAATGATATAAAAATACTTTGTGTACAATCAGTGACTTGAAAAATTGTGCTCTATATGTATAACATGAGGTGAATTGCATTCTGCTGTCACATATAACAAATTAGATTAATTAATTTAATTTAAAAAATGTCCATGCCAGTGCATAACCATTCTTCCTAGGATCATGATGTGGAAGTAGTACCTAGCTCTTTGGCTCACATCATATTGACGAGAATTTTGTCATATGCTCATAAAAAGAAATGGGATCTGTAAGTCTCTACCAGGGTATCCCACCAAAACTCAGTACGGAAAAAAAAAAAGTGTTTAGTTTTGTATACCACATCATTTATTGTGCTAACTATAATGCTAAGGAATTTTTACCTCACTTGCAAGATAGCATGCCTGGCACAGTCACATGGGTCCCTGGAAAAAGACATGGGATGCCTGGCTCTGAGACAAAGGTTTATTACTCTTCACACTCTAAGCAGCACATGTGTTATCATATTTACATCAGTTTACCCTGCCTGCCAGACCCACAGGGGCAGTGCACATGGATGCCTACAGAGTTGGCCGGAGTTGGTTACATTACAAGAGAGGAACTTTGAACCTAAAGAACCCAAATCTTTTATAATGGTAGTAACATGCTTATATTTTTCTCTGGAAATGCTAGCTCCATTTCTAAGGCTATATGAACATCCTCAGAAAGATAGTTCAGAACAAAGGACAGTTATTGCCTCACTCATTTATGTAAATGCAAGAAACCCATGGAGAAATGTCTGCCAGAAATGACACTATAAAGAAAGAAATACGATATCATTCTTCATTGTGCTAGAAGAGCAGGCATGCACCAGGATTTTTCCAGGGAAACCAGGACATAGGTTCACTAGTGGTTACTTGCTGTCTCTGCCGTATCTTCTAATTCTTTAGTATTCACTATCTAAAATAATAATATATACCAGTTATTTAATATTAATATGTATGTAAAGATAGTAGCACTCCATGCAGACTTTTTTTTTTCCAGTTATCAAAACTGGTTCCTTAAATCTAAAGCCTCAGAGCTGGGGATATAGTTCAGTAGTTAGAGTATGTGACTAACAGGTGCAAGGCCCTGTGTTCAATCACCAGTACCATAAAGGGGAAAAAATATATAAAGATTGCATGTGAGATCTTGAATGAGTTTGACAAGTTTTGATGTGAATATAATGTTATTTAGTTAAGACAGTGGACTAAAACTCCATGCATTTGGGATGTTGGGTCAGATTTTCTATTAATTTGATATCTGTCTGTTTTGTACTGCTAGGAGTTGAATCCAGGGCCTCACATATGCTAGGCAAGTGCTCTACCACTGAGTTACATCTCTAGCCCTTAATTTGATTTCAAATCTTTAACATATCACTTAACATTTATCTTCAATTTATTGTTCAATATAACAAGTTATAAATGTCTTTTTCCCTGGATTAAGTTTGACTGGACCAACCCATTCATTATGGCCTTATAACCTCAGATGAATCTAGAACACTGGGTAACCCCATTGTCTAAAAGAGCTTGTGATTCTACCAATTCTGAGTTCTTTTTACCTCTTTCAGAAGATTTTATCCGCATCAAAAAACAATGAAATCTACTTTCCCTTAGACTTATTAAATTTTGGTCTTATTTTTGGACAAATCCAACAGGCAGTAAGTAACTTATTTACACCCTGATTGCAGTTGGGTTTACCTATATCACAGCTTTCATGTCACATTCCAATCCCAGCTGCTACCTTGGAAAACTATAGGGGACATCTCAGAGGTTGTCTCCATATGGTCACAGGAGGAGAGACCACAGCACTTGTACCAAGTAGTTCCATCTTTGATCTAAATTCTCCTTCCTTGTTTGCTACTATTTGATCCATTCCTTTTCATCTGATCGCTGACAATTAAAGGGTGAGAATCTCTTTAATCACTTCTTCAAAAGAGACCCAAGAAACGTATCACCTACAATATTATCTCTTTTTATCCATGAGTTTCAGCTAGTGCCACCAATTCTAAGGTGCTTTCCTGCCTTTCATGCTTTAATTACTTTTCAATATAGGTTCTCAAGTTATTGCAAAAGGCTTTATAAACTTTGTCAGCGGAAATGGAGTGGGGAGGACCCTGCATCTGACTAATTTCTGATCTATAGTTCTACAATATTTCCATCCTCCTCTTTTTATTTTCAAAAATTAAAAACAAAAACTTTTTTTTCTTAAAATTGCCTTTTTGCAAACTAGTACTATAGTATCTCAGGTCCAAGATCTTTTCAAGTCTAGGCTTCCAATTATGGTTTTTTATAAACAGCCACCCAGCTTCCCTAGGCAGGTATTTCTTATAATTTTTCAATATCATTCAAAGTCCTTATTTTATAACAATTTTCCATTTATATTTTTTATTTAATTTTATTTTTACTGAAAGTCACAAATGCATACAGGAAGCAAAAAGGTTTGTAGAGAAAAATCAACAATTCTCTTTTCCTGGTCCTACTCCCACAGGGTCTTGATCGGCAGAGCTAAACACTTTTAACTACTTGCATTTTGCTTTTCTGGGGCCTGTCTCCAAATGCTTGATTAGCACATTTCTATCCCTATTTTTTATCTATTGGCCTCCTGCTATGATAGATGTGGATCACTTATGCCACCTCCCTCCCTCAGTCCTATTTGTAGTATTTTCACCACAGTTTTTCCTCTAAACATCTCTGCAAAAACAGAACTAGCTGAAACTCCATTTCCTGACCCATACATCATGAACTCTATCCCTTGGTTCCCCACTTTAAGATGACAGGACACCAAAGCTTCCACCCTTTGCTTTAGTTCTTCTCCCTCCTTCAATCACTCATCTCCATCAATTCTATCAATACTTTCAATAACAGCAGTGTTGATGCCATTTATAATTTGCTCTATAATCTTAGCATAATCATCTAAGGCATCTGCTATAGGATGATTGGAAAGACAAAAATCAATAAGTAATTAATTTGATGTGGTCTATTAATAATGAGTTGGGTAATACACTACGACTATTTCCTTTTCCATGTCATTTTCTCTACTTAAAATAGAATGTACTTAAGATCAGTTCAATTGGATTCTATTTCTTTTTTTTTTAATATTTATTTATTTATTAGTTATTGGCGGACACAACATCTTTGTTTGTATGTGGTGCTGGAGGATCGAACCCGGGCCGTATGCATGCCAGGCAAGCGCGCTACCACTTGAGCCACATCCCCAGCCCCTGGATTCTATTTCTTAAAAATCAATTCATCAAACATTTCTAGATTCAAGATCATATTATCTTTCTTCCTTCTCTTTCCATATTCTGAATAAGTTGCTTTCTAAGCCTGTTGTGCAGACATTCCCTCACTGGATTCTTATTTAAATTCTGTTTCTTGAATCCTATATCTTCCTCTTGGATTTTTTGGAGTGTATCCTCAAGTAACTTTCTAGGAAAGCGTATCAGAATATCTTAGTCTGAAATGTTTTAATTCCACCATCATATTTAATATATCGACAATTACCTGTGCGTATAGAGTACTGTTGATAAGAAGCCCAATCTCACTAGGCAACATTTTTAAAAATTTCTCCTGAACCTACTTCTGGGATGTCCCCATTAACTTTGATATTTTGAAATTTCACAATGAAGTCTCCAAGGCCTCGACTCATTCTTTGTGCATGCTTAGAATTATCCCAATTGTTTCAGCCTGAACCCTTGTATTCCTTTTCAAGTCTAAGAAATTTATTTCAGACTTCCATTTCATAATTTTGCTGGAACCTAGTTTGTGTATCGTCTAAATTCAATATTCAACTCTGTCCTTACATTCATTTCTCTCTACATTCTCTAATTTTCTTATCTCCCATAACTCAAAATTTATTCCTATTCTGATGACCATGTATTTATATTTCTAACTTGTTCTTCCTCCAGATCTATAGATTCTATGGATCTATAGATGCAATTGCCAATTTGACCTTCATAGCTTCTAATTCATCTCAAATCCAACAAGGCTTAACTAGAGGTTTCAATTTGTCTTTTCTTCCTTAACACTTGTTTCATATTGTTAATGGTTTAGATAGAAGTGTTCCCCCCAAAACTCATGTGTGAGACAATGCAAGAAACTTTAGAGGTGAAATGATTGGGTTATGAAAGCCTTAACCTAACCAGTGCCTTAATCCAGTTGAACATATTAACTGAATGGTAACTGTAGTCATGTAGCATGGGGCTGGAAGAGAGAGGGCATGCCTTTAGGGTATAGAATTTGTCCCTGGTGAGCACAGGGGTCTGTCTTTCTGCTTCCTGTCACATTCTGAGCTGCTTCCCTCCTCCATACCCTTATGCCATGATGTTCTGCTTGGCTCAGAGCAATGGAATTGCCCAACTGTAGATAGATCCTCTGAAAATGTAAGAATGAAATAAACATTTCCTCCTCTAAAATTATTCTTGTCAGGTCTTGCAGGGATTTTGGTCACAGCAGTGAAAAATCTGACTAAAGCACATACTAACTCTGCTACCAGTCAGACTCCATATATTGAGCTGTTCAAAAGGAAAATTTATCAATTGTCTGTAGTTTCTTTTCTTCCTACTCAGCACCAAACAGTAGACTCAACAGAAAATGTGAAACCATCCGAGTCTCGCCACCTCTCATCAACTCCACACATCATCACCAAAATTGCCTATTCCCAAAACTAGTTTTCCAAGAGTTTATAATCTGATGAGCAAGGGTCCAGTTGACTGTCTTGGTTTCAACTTCTAGTTTTACCTCAGAATACCTGTGTGAGCTTGCTACGACCAGAATGTGGTTTGTCCCTTCAAAATTCATGTTAATGCTTAAGTCCTTCATGCAGCAGTGTCAGGTTGGAAGGTAACTGGGTCACGGGGGGGGGGGGGGGGGGGACCCTCCATGAATGGATCAATGTCTTCCTCAATACAATGCGTTACATCCTTGAGGTTGCATTAGGGCTCACAGAAGTGAATAGGGTCTCGTGACACCTCATTGGTTACTGTAAGACTGGCTTATTACAAAGCCAAGTTACTCCTAGCATTTTGGGTGAGGACAGCATTTCTTGTTTTCACTGAAGATTTACAGTCAATGAAAATTACTGTTATTAAATTTTCTGCTTATTCAAAGATAGAGCAAGTGCTTTTATTTCAAAAAGGGATACATGTAGAGCTAGTGATGAGAGAAAGAATGAGAAAAAAGAGAAAGTCATGAAAGTAAAAGATAAAGAAGAAAAACAGTAGGTCTCAGTTCAACAAATACCAACAGATATGCAAACCCTCTGTTCGGTTTAGGGGATGGAGGTTGAGTTCCTGAGACATAAGAATTTACATGAGTATTTGGAGCTCAATGTTCTTGTAATCCATTTCTAGGCTACATCTCCTCAGGAGGCCCAAATTGCTCTGTCTTGCAGGTTCTGGAAAATCCTTAGGGAGAACACTGGGTACCCTATAAGCCAGGACTAGGGGGGCA
The DNA here is from genome assembly GCF_052094955.1 of Ictidomys tridecemlineatus. Taxonomy (NCBI): domain Eukaryota; kingdom Metazoa; phylum Chordata; class Mammalia; order Rodentia; family Sciuridae; genus Ictidomys; species Ictidomys tridecemlineatus. Next base: position 20,341,591 of record NC_135489.1, on the reverse strand, counting down.
GGTGATTGGGTGAATCTAGGCTGCAACACTCGACTCCTCCATAACCCAGAAATGAAGCAGTGAAAGAGCAGCTGAGCAGAGAGACGCATGGACCCACAGAAGGCATTTCCTGAGGAAGGCCCCAAGCCGTCAGCACAGATCCTGTGCACACTGAGCGCAGCACACCCCACAAAGGGGCTTCAGAGGAGTGTCCCACAAACACCAGCCACCACCCAGTGTGTCCAAACCCAAGTCCATTGGCCTGCAACCTACACACCCAGAGGGGGCAGCAGCCCTACACCTTCCATGGGTCACCCAGGGCCACATCAACCAGACCACAGTTCCTCTACCTTACCCCACACACGCCGAAATATACATGGGAGAGCCACACTATCTGCCAGCTCTGGATACGTGGGGGTTTTCTTCAGGAGGGCATATAAGACTGACACCCCTAACAGGGAGTAAACTGGCTGCTAAGACATGACAATTAGTGACTGTATCTTCTGACCCACAAGAAAGCTGGCAGGTACTTGGACACACCAAAGACTAAAGGGGGCCACTCAGAGTTGTATCAGAGGCGAGCTGGTATGCCCACTACCAGGGAAAACAAATCCTGATGACAACCAAATGAGGAAGATTCAATAAGAAATCTCCACACCTCAAATACCTTCACATGAACCATTATAAATAGCTCTAATGTCAGTTTCTATCTAGCAGATACTACTGTTCATAAAGAATTGATAGATATTACCTTATTATTTGATATTGCAGCACTCAACCAAATGGATTACATTTCTCCTATTGTTTTAAAGCATTAACTGGATTCATTGTTTGTCTTTGCTATCCTATCTCCAGTTAACATGTGTTCTTCTTAGTCTTCGTTTTTCCTCTCAATTACATGGTCCTATGTCAAATCCCCACCACCACTATTTTCTTTTAATTTTAGTTTGTATTATTTTCTATTTTATCTGTATTTTTCTTTGCCCATTTTTTTCTCCTTTTACATTTTTAACAGGTAATATAGTTTAATAGTACTCTTAGAATTTTAATAGCTTGTTTTTCAACCTTTTCAAGAACAATTTTCTACTTGGATGCTAGAAATTATGAAGAACATATTCAATAAAGATTGTTCCTAAGTACATGGCTTTGTTCTGAAATGATTGCTCCTAATAGGGTTTTGTCTGCTCTCAAGGTGGTAAGGGAATCTATGTGTAAAAGTGGATTCCCACTGAGTGGAAGTATCAGTACTCATTATCCTCATACCCTGAGGCACTTAAAAGAAAGAAGATCACTAAAATAGTATAGAAGTGTAAGAGATAATCATCCCAACAGATATCTTCACATGCAAACTATATGAAAAAGGAAGGGTACAAGTGACCCCCGACTGCACACAATCAACAGCTGATCCCATTGAAACCATGGTGGAGGAAACGTCAGATAAAGAATTTAGAAAGATCATAGTTAAAATGTTCAATGAACTAAAAGATGTAAGAAAAGAACTAAGAGAAAATCTAAGAAGTAAAAGAACATTTCAATAAAGAAATAAAAATTCTGGAAAAAATCCTGGGAATCAAAGATTCAAAAAAAAAATCACAGTAAAAATTCAGTTGAAGGCATCACCAATAGATAAAACCACTTACAAGACAGATTTGCAGACTTTGAAGACAAAATATATAATCTTAAAAATAAGGGTAACACAGGAGCACCTGACCAAAGACCTCAGAGCATAGAGTATCTTCAATTGCAGTGGTGGCACTGGGCAGAAACTAAAGATGGACACGAGATGTTTTTAAGGTAATGTATTTATGCCTTAAACTATGTTCCATCCATAATAATCTACTTGATGTAACTTAATAAAGTCTCAAGTAGACACCAATACAATAATATGGGGTGATTTTCAACATGCCTCTCTTAACCAATAGATGATTCATCCATACAAAAACTAATGAAAGATTCTTTGGAATGAAAAAGTACTACTAATCAAAGGGACTTAGACATTTCTAGAATATTTCATCCATCAACAACTTAATTCAATCTATTCTCAACAGTACAAGGAACCTTTCCTAAAATAGACGGTATTTTAGGACACAAATAAAGTCTCAGCAATTAAAAAAAAACAGAAATACCACCTTGTGTCATCATAATGGAATAAAATTAGAAATCAATAGAAATAGAAACCATTTTAATACATGGAGATTAAATAATATACTTTTGACCATGGACTGAGTCACAGAAAAAAAATAGGGGAAAATTTAAAAATTCTTAGAAATGAATGAGAACAGAGATATATCTAAATTACTGAGACGGCTTAAAGTCATTTCTAAAAGGAAAGTATATAGCATTAAGTTCCTATATTTAAAAAAAAAACAGATCTCAAATAAATAATCCATTACATATCAAGGCCCTAGAAAAGCAAGAATATTCTAAAATTCCAAATTCAGTAAAAGAAATAATTAGGATCAGAGCCAAAATTAATAAAATTGAGAATAAAAAATACTTAGAATCAATGAAACAAGGAATTGTTTATTTGAAAAGTTACACAATATTGATAAACCTGTGGCCAAACCAAAAGAAAGAGAAGACCCAAATAAACAAAATTAGAGATGAAAAAGAAGATATATCACCACAGATATTTCTAAAATCCGGAGGATCATTAGGAACTATTTTTAAAAATTATACTCTGATAAATCAGAAAATCTAAAAGATATTAACAAATTTTTAGACCCACAGAGCCCCCAAATTGAACCAAAATGAAATAGAAAGCATAAAGATACTGAAGAAACAATTAAAAGCCTTCCAACAAAGAAAAAAGCCCAGGATCAGACAGGTTTCTCAGCTAAGCTTTATCAGAACTTAAAAGAACAACTAAACCAGCCTTCACTCAATTATTCCATGAAATTGAAAGGAAGGGACACTTTCAAACTCACTTCAAGAAGCCAGTATCACCCTGACACCAAAACTAGACAAAGACATCAAGGTAAGACTAATATCCTTGATGAATGGAATATTACAATTAAAAGAGAATAAAATCATGGCATTTGCAGGTAAATGGATGGAGCTGGAGAATATCAAGCTAAGTAAACCAATCCCAAAAAAACAAAGGCCGAATGTTTCCTCTGATGTGTGGATGCTGATCCATAATGCAGGGCAGGGGTGGTGGAGGAACTTAGATAGGGCAAAGGGGTAGGAAATATGGTAGAACGAGATGGACATCATTACCCTAAGTTCATGTATGAAGACACAAATGGTGTGACTCTACTTTGTGTACAACCGGAGACATGAAAAATTGTGCTCTATATATGTACTATGAATTGAAATGCGTTCTGCTGTCATATATAACAAATTAGAATAAATAAATTTTAAAAGTATATGAAATATTCAAATATGCATTATAATCATTTTTTCATCTTTAAAAATTTCTTAATAGTCTAGCTAACAAGTGTGCCATTTTCATTAGCCTCTTTTACCCAAGTAATACTTCATCGACTTGCGGAATTATAATGCTATTTTCAGTTGAAACTGTTAACATCATTATGAATATTATTATGATTACCAAGGTGAAGAATTTGGTCATTAATTTTACATGTTTAATTGGTGTAAATTATTTGAATATATAATTTACATTCATTGTACTTATATACACAAAAAAATAATAACAGAAAATTTGTTAATTTGCTTCTTAAGACTTTATGGTAGAATTTCTTTGAGAATAAACTTTCATGCTACATGTAAAATTTTATTTGAAAACTCCATTTAAACATCTTCTCCCTGGTTAGATAAGTGGTCAGGTTCACCTAAATAAGCATATTTTCAAAATTTTAGTATCAGGAGGGGAAAATTAATAATATAATTTAAGTAATGAAAAAAGGCAAAAATCCTTAATAAAATATGAGAAGACCACATTTAAAAATACATTGAGAAAATCATACACCATAATTGAGTGGTTTGCATCCTAGGGAAGCAAGATTGTTTCAACACACATAAATTAATAACTGTAATTCACCATATACATAGAATTAAGCGTAAGAATCACATGATCATCTCAATACAGAAAAAGCCTTTGACAAAATCCAGCTCCCAGTCATGTTAAAAATGCTGAAGAAACTATGGATGGAGGTAACTTACTTCAATATTACCAAGACAATCAGGCAAGAAATTAAAGGAATACAAATAAGAAAATTCGTCAAATTATCTGTTTGATGATGACATGATCCAATATGTAGAAGACCCAGAAAATCACCAGAAGACTTCTACAGCTGATAAGTGAATTCAAAAGTAGGATAAAAGATCAACTCTGTAAATGAATATCTGTCCTATATTCCAATAATGAGTCTGCTAAAAAAAAAACAAAACAAACAAAAGCCCTCAGGAAACTTTTCTGCTGACAATAACCTAAAACGAAACAAAAACATAAAAGTCTCTCTCTCTCTCTCTCTCTCTCTCTCTCTCTCTCTCTCTCTCTCTCTCTCTCTCTCTCTCTCACACACACACACACACACACACACACACACACACACACACACACACTTTGGAGTAAATCTAAGGGATTCCTGAGAAGCCAAGGGGATGAATTGGAAAGCAAGATTCACTGTAGCAACTTTCCTCTCTGTAAAATCTTGATGAATAAAAAAAAACTAAAGGAAAAAAAACAGTTATATCTCTAAAGGTCATGCCCTAGCATTTCAATTTTTTTTAATTTAGAATAATTGGGAAAAAAAGTAAATGATGGCGGAAAACCAGACAGAGAATTCTTTGGACTTTTCTGAAGACTTGGCTTGAATTTCTGGAAACACGTGGACACCTTATTCCCACCAGCACCCAAAGTCTCTGGGTAAGCAATTCTGATGAAGATGAGGAACGAGGTGAAAAAAAAAATGAAGAGTGATATCAACCACAAAGAAGAAAAAAAAGGAAAAAAAAAAGCAATATTTTGTTTTGGACTGCCAAAAAAAAAAAAAAGCTTTCTACAATGCAAAGACTACTGAGAAAGCCACGCATGTGAACACTAGCAAAGAAGGAGAATGTGCTCCTCTTCATCAAGAAACCTACAGTGTACACATGGATATTGTCAGTGAACTGGTTGTACAAGGGGCAGATGTTCATGCAATAACTGTGGTGGCTGGACACCCCTGCATACCAGTCAGTGGGATAATAGAGTGGCTTCTCCTACTTCAGTATGATGCAGATGTCAATCCTCAAACAAAAGGCTTCTTGGCCCCTTGCATCTTTCTGCTGGGAACAGAGACAGCAAAGATGCGGAGGAACACTCCATTATCCATACTTGTATGAATACACATACATACGTGTGTGTATATACACATGTGTGTGTGTATATATATATATAACACACACACACACATAAACACAGATAAATCATTATATCAAACCAGGTCTAAAGAACAACTTGGAAGAAATTGCATTTGATATTGCCAGGAGAATGAGTACTGTCACTACCACTTTGAAATTGAGGAAGGCTATACTAATCTTTCAACTCAGTCTAAAACATTCTAGTAATTTTCTTAAGTTTCTCAATACCAGTGCCTCTTTTGTATACAATGTAAAAATTTTCCATAATAAAGTTGACATCAAAAGTCCTCCTACAAAAATTCAGTGGTACTCATAGAAATGTTATTCCAAGTGAATCGCCTGATCTTGATGTCAAAATGTCTTTGAGAGTTGTTGGTCTGTATCTTTAATGATTTCTGTGGAGTTTGTGATTTGTATGAGGAGTAATTTACCTTTTCTTAAAAAGGTACTTGATATGGTAGAACTAAAAATATTTTTGGTGGTCATCCAAGAGAAATATATTTTTAAATATCCCATATCCCAGATCTTTGTTGAGTGTTTAGTATAGTTCCATGTATTTTTATAAACTGAGGTAAGTGAACTTAAGAGTCTTAAATACACTGATACAACTCAGCTAACTATATTCCATGGCCAGTTGTTTTCACTTTAAACCAGAAAAATTAATATATAAGTGACATGAGTTTTCATATGAGAAAAAAACATCTATTTTTTTAACTTATTGTGGAAAGGAGAGTCAGACCAGACCAGAAAAAGGTGGGGAGTGCGAAGGATCCCATGAAAGGGGGTGGGGGCATGAGGGGAAAGGAGAAACGAGAAGAAAAGGGAGGAGCTGTGGAATGAAGTTGACCAGATTATGCTATGTACATATTAGAATATATCACAGCGAGTTCCGCCCTTATATAAAGCACCAATTTAAAAAATAATAAATAGAAGACAGACCAGTAGAGAAGAGGAACAGGGCAAGGGAAAGTATAATATCAGGGATTGAGTGGAACAAATAATATTCTACGCATTTATGAAAATGTCAAAATGAACAACTACAATGTGTAGCTATAATGCAATAATAAAAATATTTTTTAACAAAAAGAAATTATATGAAATGTATTTAGTTGAAAGCATCCCCAAAAAAACTTGGAAGTATGGCAAAGTCAAATAGGGTAAAACAGGAAACAATACAAAGACCAAATCAAGTAAGCCCACAGCTAACAACTTTTATCTCAATTCCACGGGGAAACTTGAGAAACTGGGGTTGCTCTTCAGAGTCATTCCAACTAGGGACATCAGAGCTGGGGAATTTACATTCCTACACTGTCAGGCATTGGTTAAGAGTTATTCCAAGGAGCCAAACATTCCCAGGCCCTTTCTGCTCTACAGACAAGCAAAGCAGACTCTGGCAAGTGGAGAGCTCTTGACCCCTAACTCTGGATTGGTTGTTGGAAGTGAAAGGGCATTAAATAGTCACAGAATCCACAGGAATATGGCAGCACTGATGTCCTCTCCTCTGTGTTGTCCTCTCCTCTGTGTTCTCTTTGCTAAGAAAAGAACACTCAAACTCTTATGAGGTCCTTTGCTCCTGACTATGGCTATATATACCTGTTCCTCCCACTCCCCCACCCCCCAATATTCTTCTTCACTAAATACCAGTCCTGCCAAAATGTTCTGTTCCTCCAGAGCAGTAAGCTTTCACCTTGAAACTTTAGACTCACTACTCCCCATGTAAAAAGTACATGATTAAAGGAAGAAATATTCAGAAACTATGATTTAAGGATTAATATCCAAAAGAAAAATACTCATGAAAACTTCTGGCCAAAATAAAAATAAACCAGAACAACAATACAGTTCAAGAAGAACAGAGATATAGCAATCAGAAAACAGTGGTAAGGAAACCAGTAAACACTAAAATCCAAAATAACTTGAATAAAACTTAAGATTGAAAATCAAATTAGGTTGGGTAAAAGAAAAGGAGGGAGAAATGAAGTAGATAAAGTTAACAGTTTCATCTTACAGTTGCATAAAATTATTCAAGCATGAAAATGTTTTTTGAATAAATGAAGGAGGATTGGAAAATATAACAAACTTCCAAACAACTAGAGGGGAAAAGGAAGAAAAGACAATCAGTCTATTCCACCTACAGTAAGAAAAATGAAAAAAGGAATAAGAAAAAATATTTAAAGTTGTCAAAATAATCCCAAATGAATTATAAGTTTAAATGCAAAAATACACAAGAAAATGAAGGTTACTGTAGTATAAAACACTAGGCTGGGGAAAGGCCATGTCATTAACACCAGAAATTTAAATAGAAATTACTGATTTAATAGCAACCAGAAGCAGATCAAAACTTCAATACTGGAAAACAGACAAAATCAGCAGGAAAACAACAAAAGTGGTAGGAAAAAATGGTTTTAAATATATAAAACTTGGGCTGGGCTTATAGCTCAGTGGTAGAGCACTTGTCTTGCACATGAGAGGCACTGGGCTTGATCCTAAGTACCACATAAAAATAATAAAATAAAGGTATTGAGTCCATCTACAACTAAATATTTGTGTGTGTTGCAGAGGGTGTGCATAAAACTCATCAACAAGAAAAAAAAATTTAAAGAAAAAAATGGCTATTGAACAAGAACAGGTCATCCCTGAACCATAGTCTTTGTTCAATTCAAATTTGAAAAGATGCTTAACTTCACTTATAGCCAAATAAGTACAAATTAAAATAAAAAGCTATATATTTTTACCTATCATATTAACAACGGTTCAAAAATAATAACAATGCACATGAGATATTTTTAGGAATCAGGTATTCACATATTGTCGGCAGGAATACCCAGTGGTATAATCTTTTGAAAAGCAAGTTAGGAATATGCATCAAAATCTAATGTTTATCATAACCTTTGACCCAGAAACTCTTCTTTAAGGAAATTAGCCTATAGAACTGCTAATGGTTTACCAATGTATTTTCACAAGAATATTTGTGTAGAATTATTTGTAATAAAAAATTGGAACTAATCAAAACAGCTTAAAATATTTTGTTAAAAGTCCCTAAAATTATAGTATAGACATTAAATGAAATAATCTATAGTTATTAAAAAGAATGAGGTACATCTATGTACCATCATGGAAAAGTGTCAATGCCATATTAAGTTATAAAAGAAAACTACTGATATGTAGTATATGTTTGAATTTCAAATACATCTTACTAAATTTAAAAAGACAACCCAAAAGCATACACACACAGATTGTATGAGTCAATTTAGATGAAATGTCCAGAAAAAGCAGCTCTAATAAGACAGAAGCAGATCATGGTTGCTTGAGGTTGGAGAGGAACAAAGGTATCCGCAAATGGGCAGGAGGGAGGGCTCTCAGGTGATAGGGAGTTGTAAATCTGGATTTCAGTAGAGGTTCAGCAGTTAACTCTGTCAATTTACTAAAAGTCATTAAATTCAGCTTGTGCATTTCATGGTGTATAAATTATGCCTCAAGAAGGCTATATTTTAAAAAATAAATAAATAAAAGCAAAACACAGACCAGTATGATAATGTCATGTGCATATGTAGGTATATTTACCTTTCCACAAGGCCAGCTGTACCTTAGGACATTTCTATATTGTTGAATATTTTTAATAATGAATACCACTTTTACATTTAAAAAACTCATAAATATACATATGAACTTTCAAACTATTGTGTCAGGTATGGTTTGCTGTCTTCCTACCAGTGCCCAAAAAACCATAACCAGATTTCTTGTACTGACAGAGATGACAGCTTGATATGTTTCAAATGTATGTAAATTAAGAATATCAAGTCATTTACAGTGGCAATATCACAGAATGGGATGTAACAAAGGTAATCAGTTGTTAATGCTTATCGAACACTGCACTAAATAAAAAAAAATTCATCTATTTAATCTACATAACTATCCAAAGCTACAGTCCAATCACTGTGCACTTGACAAAGGCCATGGATCTAATTAATGCAGATCAGGGATTTAACCCCGGGAGGTCACATCCCAATACCTGGGCTCTAAATGATGATATGTCAGACTGATCAGGGAGTGGTCGTACTTTATAAATCAATTCTTCCCTGATCATACATACTCATTTCAAGAAAACATACCCTATACTTTGATTCTGGTAGTAAGCTTTAAGAAAATGTGTGTGCATTTATGTAGTGTTTGTGTGCACATGCATGTATACAGATACATGTGGTTGTGTATTTTTAACTATTTCCATATTGCCATCCCAAGTCAATGGCATAGATAAAGTCTAGATCAGGGATTTTGATCATATAATGCTAAACCAGCTATTTCGAGGATGGCATAGAGTGGGGGTTCAGACAATATTTGCTGAATTATATAGAATGCTTTCATTATTTCTCCTCAATCCAAACTGGTTGATAGTTTTGGAAACATTAAAAAGCAATGAAAAGGCATAATGAATGAGCCAAATGCCTTTTCATCTCTTTCAAGTTCTAAGGCATCAGAAAGCCTGATTCAACAGGGATTGTGCACCAGAAGAACATGGCAGCCCATCACAGTTCAATTATTTCTACATCTTCACTGTCAAGTAATTACCAAGTCAAGCTCTCAGAGATACTAATCATATATCAAATAGATGTGACATGGTCTCTTACACCTCCCACAGATATAGGTAATGCAGTCTCTGAGCACTGAAAATAGGATTTTAAACCTCACTTAGATTTTCACATCATTAGGTGAGGAAAATAAATCTGGCCACTAATGTTGGCTATGATTTACTTACAATGATGCTGATTCTGCTAAGTCTTATGTTTTTCCAGTTAAAGGTTATGAATGTTCACACCACAAATGAGCCTTAGAAATGAAAAGATTTGATTGATCTTAAAATTTGAAAATAATGTCATCTTTTCTTATTAAATAACTCATAAATCCAACATAAATGCAAATTCCAGGATACACTAATAGAGGATGTTCATTCTTGTCTTGTTTTATTGATATTATCCCTCCACATGTACACACCTTTGTCAAGCTGAGAAAAAAAAATGACACTTCCTTGGTAGAGCTTAGCTCACAACTCAATTTAAAAAGTTTCATTTAAATGTAGTTCATTCATTAACTTTGAAATTAAGTTATATTAGTTCTTTCTACATCAATGTTAAAGTCCTCAAATATACATGAAAAAGTTATTATCTTATTCTTCTGCAGTGTTTAAAAATTAATAATGATGAAAGTCCAATTTTCAATTGGCCACACTGCAGAATTAGTCAGTAAATCGCATAGCTTTTTAAATTCAGTCATCATTAGTAATTTTAGACCCCTTTGAACTTATAATCAACATTTATATTCCATTGATATAATCATTAAAACTGTATATTATGAAGCTAATGTTACAAACGGATTTCTCATTGCTGGGCACACTCCAGATTAGGTGATATTTCCATGTTAAGCCATTGAGACAAAGACTCTTCTAAATGAATTGTTACTGAAATATTTAATTTTGTTAAACATATCAATTTCAATCTTTGGAGGACTGACATAAGCTTCCTTATGTTTTTAATTTAGTTTTAGTATTGAACTTCTACCTTTAGTTTTCATGAGAAGCATTGTTTCAGGTCACCTTCTCTTATAGACAATTGAGGCTTGTGTCTAATATGCAAATTGTCTATATATCTAGAGGCATGCAGGGAGGTGTCCTGAAAATCTCTTTTCTTATGCAAATGGAGTGAATTCTTAGGGACTATGCAGGAATCACCTTATAGGTGAACTAATGGTTATACTATTCTACAACTAGGATCATAATAAAGGTACCGGCTCTGTAGTTTTGATTTCTCCTCCTGACATGAAGTGTCTTATTTCATTTGTATCTCCTATACTAGCATATTCCTAGCACACATTAAGCATGTGCTAGAAAAGAGGAGGGGAGGAGAAGGAGGAGGAGGAGGAGGAGGAGGAGGAGGAGGAGGGAGAGGAGGAGGAGGAGGAGGAGGAGGAGGAGGGAGGGGAGGAGGAGGAGGAGGAGGGAGGGGAGGAGGAGGAGGAGGAGGGAGGGGAGGAGGAGGGAGGGAGGGGAGGAGGAGGGAGGGAGGGGAGGAGAGGAGGAGGAGGAGGGAGGGGAAGAGGAGGGAGGGAAGGGAGGAGGAGGAGGAGAGAGGGGAGGAGGAGGGCAAAGCATGCACAAGCACTTTGATACCTGAAGGCAATGACATAAGAGCTCTACTTAATCACTACCATCTCTTCAGCATCCAATTTAGAGGTAATCCCAGGGAATACTAGTAAGGGAGTCAGGGAAGGGAAGACAGCCAATTTTAAAGAGTGCATCTTCAAGCACAGTTATCACTAAGCACATGGAAGCTGAATTCCACTGGGGAACTGTGTAACCTTGATGCAGTTATACCTCCAAAGAGAAAGGAGAGGAGGAGAGTTGGATACCAACTGTCATCCATCTTCATTTGCCACCATCTCCCAGGAGACATTAGTTCTTTAGTACTTTGAGACACCCATTCTTGTGGGCCGGGTGGGCATCAGCAGCCAGAGACAATCCAAATGTTAACAGTTCACCAAACTGATGAGCAAGTGTGGGAAGGGCAGAAGCTTCCTTCACAAGACAGAATAGTCAAAACAGAAGCAGGAGAGGGGGCGGTTACAAAGCAAACACAAGATATACTAGAAGCCCAGGACAAGCTAACCATGAAAAATAGAACCCTATGTTAAATCTGATACTAGGGACATACCCTCTAGGACATGTCATCCTTTCAACAACATTCTATTACCAATCAATATGAAAAATAAATTGGCATCGAGTCCCAGAAGTCACATTCTCCTTCCACATTTAAGAGGAGTTCTGTAGAAGAGGAGATAAGTGGCCTATAAAGACAAATTGAGCAACTTGTTAATTAAGGGAGTGGTGCCAACAACAAGAGCATTTATAAACTTTGTGGCAAACAGAAAACCTCACTTGAAGAGAGCAGCACGGTGAGCATATTGTGTGTGCAGAAGGCATTAGCTGAGCCATGGTCAACAATGTTTTTGACAGTGGATGTTATAAATTGTATAAAACCATGGGAATGTGCTTATTGGTTTCTTTATCCCATTTAGAGTTCACTAGAACTTTAATGACTTCCCAAATAAATTTCTCCAATTCTAAAGCTGCAAAGTCCCATAATTATTTTCCCTTATTCATCTTTGTTCTTTTTAAAACATTTTCTTCATTATTTGAAAAATAATTGCAAGTGTTCTTTTCTAATTCTTGTGCCTGTGTCAAAGAACCAGAAGAAAAGATTTATCTCTAGGAAAACAAGGAAAATACATTTGTTCTTCAGTTCACCTTCATATATAAAAAGGTAACCTTTTGTGACTTTACCATGAAGAAAAATCAAATGGCAAGGAAATCTGCTTTGTCAAGCACCCCCTTTTCACCGACTTGTAACAAGACATTGAATATCTGATCTCACCGCCAGTTTTTGCTCAAAGGAATTTCTTTAAAATAACTCTATACTTCCCAAGAAAGCATTAACTGAAACTTAGATTTAAACATTAATCTCTAAGATATTTATCAAAGAAAAAATCATGACTGACATGAGATTGAGTGTTTACTCAGTTGTTTGCTTTAAGAACCATTTAAAGGACCAAGGGGCAAAGGAAAACTGGAAAGTAAATTAAATGTCACAAGTGAAGGGCTGTCACCTTAGATTTAATAATGTCATTGAAAGTTAAATACCAGGTAATTATGAATACGAAGATCTGTAAAAACTTATTGCATAATTACACAAACATAACCAGGACACTTGGAGATAACAAGAATTTTACTTTTCCCACAAAACTTTCTCAATGACTAACTACTAACTCCACAGACAGCATAATGTGACCGATTCATCAAATCTAGGTAGTTAGGAACAGCTTGAGTTATGAGAATGGGATTTAGTTCAATTTTACTAAAATCTACGATTTTTTTTTCCTATGTTTTATTGCAGTTCTTTAAAATGGATGTGGCGCAGCGTGCAGGTGTGCACACCTGGTTACCTTGCAAAGGGTTCCCTCTACAGGTAAACATTTCCTGATGTTGTGGTATTGCACGTGGGTAAGAATTCTGCCACACAGTCTTCACAGGGATCATTCAGGAATGCACAGCACACGGACTCATCCCTCAGTTTCACGCTTTCGTCCCCATTCTAATATACATCATCGGGACGATGACATTCGGGGCCATATTTCATCAGCCCACGTCTTTCTACTGATGGATCGGGTTTCTTACCATTGCTTTTAAAGCGACACAGAACTCCTGGTGAGTAAAAACTCATAAATAATATCACAATTAAAAATAAAATATTACTTAGAAGGTAGTGAGTATATTTGGATGTGAATTTAAATGGCAAATGCACGGCATTTTTTAAATCTGTGGAAGATCTATTATGTGAGCTATGAGGGACCTGGGGAGATTGTGATTTTTTATACTTTCTACAGTCTCTTGGTTCTTTCACAGATAAACTCATAGACGAACTCACATTCAGATTTTAGGGGTATTAAGATGGACTTAGAAGTCTACTCCACCTTTACTTTTTGAGATCATAAATACAACCCCTCAGGTTTTTAACCTTCTCAGAGAGTCAAAAATAATCTATGTGTCATCTAAACAAGGATAATTGAAATACGGTAAAGAGTGCAGGGGGAAGGAAGGAACCAGGAAGTCCTCTTTTAAACCAGTGTTAATGATCACCACCCAAACCCTACTCAAGATGCAGAGTTAATATGGGATAGGCATTAAAAGACTACACAGGTAATGCCTGTAAGTGATCCAGAGACTAGTAGACCAGGCACCTAATAGACCTAACATATGGAAGCCAACTCAAAACCAAGGCAGCAACTGGTTCTTCTGCTCAATTATTTATTACAAAAAGAGCTCACTTGTGTAGTTAAAAAAAAAATCACAAAGTAAAAAAGAGTAGAAAATGAGATCATCATAAATCTCCAATTCCACTCCTCAAACCTAAGTGCTTTTAAAAACAATTTGTATATTTGCTGAATTAGGTTTGCCCAAGTTAAGGTGTCATGCTAATCACATGTGCAGTTCAAAGTGTTTTGTCAGCAGCTTTAAAAATTGGAACAGGTGAAGTTGGTGGGGGGCAGTCGTGCATGCCTATAATCCCAGGGACTCTGGAGGTTGAGACCAGGGGATTGCAAGTTTGAGTGCAGATTCAACAATCTAGTGAGATCCTGTACCAAAATTAAAAAAAAAAATTAAAAAGGCTGGGGATGTAGCTCAGTGTTAAACCGCCCCTGGGTTCAAGTTCCAGTACTGAAAAAAAAAAAAAAAAAGCAAATGACAAGAAGTCACATTTCAAGATACCAATTTTGAGAGATCATGGTCAAGTCCATTACTACTAAATACATTTTCTCTCTTAATATCATCTTTTCTCTTTTAATAACATTGAAGTGTCAATTATTCATATTTTCAGCATATAGGAAATAGTTCATTGTACCTCAATGTGAAAGATAATAAATTCACCTATTCATCGACCCACCTTCCAATGTTAGATCTTATTATACACAATCAAGACTTAATATATTTACATGCTGATTTGCAACTATAATTTCCACACCTTAGTCTTTGTTCCATATATATCTAAACCACTAAATAATAACTACAACTTCTACTCATCTCTTGTTAGGTTTCATTTTTTTTTTCTATGAAAAGTTCACCAGTGCTATATTCTGTAAGTTCTCTTACATTTAAAAATTTCTGTTCAATGCTTTTGCACATGAAGGAAATAGAAATCCTAAAATTGTACTCTTTTGGTACTGGCAACTTCACCACTGAATACATATTTATTTTGAGACAGGGTCTCACTAAATTGTTTAGGGCCTTGCTATGTTGCTGAGGCTTGTCTCAAACTTGTGATCCTCCTTCTTTAGCCTCCCAAACCACTGGGATTACAGATATGCACCATTGCATCTGGCCTAAAATCATATTTTCATGGTTTAAGAATCTTATAAAAACACTATAGAAAAATCCAAGACAAATTTGGTAATTTTACCTGTTTTTCTAAGAATCTGAGTAATCTTTTCATTAGTTTTTAACCAATTTGTTTCTCCAGAATGTAATTATTCTCTTAAATTTATAGTGATCATGGTGCTTGTTTTTATCTGTATTGCTTTTTCAGATGATAGTATGTCCATACATTTTGTCATCAGGTCCTAACTTTATTTTTAAAAAGCTTCATTCTAACTTTAATTTTTTTCTTTTAATTTTTGTTCTTTAGGAACACTAATTATTCATATTGTCTTACTTCCATGTCCATTTTTTAATCAATTTTTATAAATTTCACTTTGTTCTATTTTCCACATGCATTTGATTTACCTTTTTTTTAAAAAAAAAAAAAAGTCTATGTAGCTCCCATATTCTTTTGATTATATCTACAATCTTCATTTCTGCGAAGGTTGTAAATTTTTCTACCTTTTTCCCCTAAGGTCTGCCAGCTCACTTTTTAATTACTTTCATTTCATTATCATTTCTTTGTTCCTTGAAAACACTTACCTGAAGAATTTTCTCATTAAGCTCATATTTTTCTGCTGTGCAATCTGATTATTTCATGTGATTGGGGGGGAGGGGGTTGTTGTTATTTTGGTCTTTTTTGTACCAGGAATTGAACCACTGAGCAATGTTTCCATCTATTTTATTATTATTATTATTATTATTATTATTATTATTATTATTATTATTATTATTATTTATTTTAAGACAGGTTCTCACTAAGTTGCTGAGGCTGGCTTGGAACTTAAATCCATGTTAGTCTCCCAAACCACTGGGATTGCAGATGTGTACCACCAGGCCCAGCTTTTCATGGGTTTTTATCTGCTTTTATAGTAAAGTTTACATCTTGACATCTGAAGTAATTTGTTTTGCAATCAAAATTAAATATGCATGAAAATATAATTTTTTGTTCGATACTCAACTTCCTGACACTCATTTTTCATGTTCACTATGAAACTACCAAATTATAGCTGATAAATAGGTCTTAAGTATATGGAGAAATATCCAAAATTAATATTTCATAGAAACATATACAATAAAAGAAAGTTCTGAAAACAATTACCAAATTTGCTCATATGAATGGCATTGACTTTGTCTCTAGTAGTTTATATGAGCAAATCCACATAAAAGTGTCCCTAGAGCCAGCATCCATTTCTTGGAACTGTGGACTCTTCACAGAGATTGGCTCTGAATGGTCAGCTGTGGGACTGACTGTCCTGAGATGCCTCTGCCACACGTTCCAAAGCTCAGGACCCTGGAAGCAACCCCCCCACACACACACACACATTGCTGCAAATCAAATTTCTTTCCACACACAGAAATTGAAATTTGAACTATGTGGGGAAGGGGCAGGGGCCTGGGCCCAGGTGCTCTTAAGGCCTTTGGGATTGGCTCTCCAAGAACAAGCAAAACTGGCTGAGGTCACTGGATACACTGGGCCCACTCACAAGGGCCTCTCATCAGCTTTCCGTCTCTTAGGTTCCTGCCATCTCCTTCATGATCTACGGGTGGTATTCAAAGTGCTAGTTCTGTACTAATAATCACTCAGCCTTTTTCCTTCTAGCAAAGCTACTAGCTGAAAGTGTGTGTGTTGGGGAAGGACAGGGGGGCGAGATAAGGCTCAGGTAGCTTTCCTCCAGGTGCATCACCATACAACTCTCCCCTCAGGCCACACGGAGGGCCTGATACAACTCCCTGTTGTTCCCCTTTGTGATGAGATTTGCTTAGTTCTCAATGAAGTGCCAGGTATCATGGATAAATATGTCAACTGATTTTGTATTTCTTCTCTTAACTATGATCAGCAACTGGGAAGTTGGCCACCACCCAACACTGCTCCTCCTCCAAGAGGCACTAACAGATTATGAAGCGATGCGGCTGGGGGTGTCTTACTAATGGCTGTTTCTTCCATCTCTCAGCAGTATGGAAGAAAGTCAAGGATTTCTCCTGCAGCTTTTCTATGAACCCTCCCTTAGTATTTCAAGTTCAAGTCCATTTGAAGAATCTTAACTCTTGGTTTGGGACAGTATTTGATAGATTTTTCTGAGTCGGGATCTAGCATTGAGCATGTTCATTTTATCAAGATAGTGTTTTTTCCCCCCTCCTGTGTTCCCGAGAAGAAAATGCCTTTGCTTTCTTTAACTAGATGACGTTGTTTAACAAATATTTACTGAATCCCTGTAGGGCAAGATGCTGTTCAAGGCACTGGAGATGCCACAGCGAGCAAGGTGAATGTGACCCCTCTGCTTGAAAGACACTGAAGACATGAGAGGTTTACGTGACTGTATAATCACCGACGTTAGCAATTGCTATGATGAAAATTAGAGAGTGCAAGCAGGGATTAAAAAGAAATCTAACAATCTGGGTGTGAAGAAAGACCTTTTTCAGAATATATTTAAGTGGAGTCCTGGGAATAAGTAGGAGCCGGTCAGAGACACGTGAAAGAAATTCAGAGAAAAGTGACAATATGTGCAAAGTCCTAATGCACGAAGGAGCGTCGACTATTTAAAAAAAAAAAAAAAAAACACAGAGAGGGATGGTCTCACCTTTAATTAAAAAGAGTGGTGTGAGTAGAGACTTTTAAAGAAGCTTTGACTTCATCCTTACAAAAGAAATGAGGTGGGGGAGTCGAGGTAGGAAGTGCATTTTTAAAATCATCCTGGCTTCTTCTGAGGAAAGGATGAAGCCCCTGACCAGAGCTGTCAGAGTATCTTCAGTTGCAGTGACAGCACTGGGCAAGAACTAAAGACGGACAGGACACGTTTCCAAGGTCACGTCTCCAAGCCTTAAACTATTTGATCCGTCCTTAATAACCTACTCGGTATTTCCCAACAGGACACCCCTGCTTCATGTACACTACGAGGGCCACACTGTTCAGCAGGCTCCTAAAGACTTGCTCATCTCTCAAACCAAGCTCAGCAACACTTCCTGCCACAAGTAAAATAATGACCCTCATCTCTCAAGTCCCCCACTATGTGACATGAATATTTTTATAGTATCTACTCCAGGTAGCTATGTAGATGTTTGTGGTTTTCTCCATTTGTCACTGTAAGTTTCTTAAAAAAAAAAAAAAAAGTGTGCGTTTCTGAACTTTAATATTACTCACAGCACTATAAATATGCCTCACATGAGAATAATGACATGGTTTGCTCAAAATACTTATTATTTTTCTCCTTCTAAAATGAAATATTTAGAAGAACTCCAAAAAATTCCTTTTCTAATTATCCTAGATCCTGAAGAGTCAGAGAATCTTCTAACACTTCTTGCTGTGTCTTCCCATGCTGGATATTCCTCTAGAAAATGGGGAGTTGGAAGTACAATGTCATGGACAGGGTGTGGACTGAGGTGTGATCTTGAGATCCTGTCTCCAATCTGCATAATACACCAGAATCCTCTACCAGAGACCCAGGAGGATTTGATTCCACTTTGCCTAAGAGGAAGACCCACAGAGTGATATCAGCACTCGGCTCTTCAAATCAGCAGTCTTACCCTTGAACCTGACACTGTCCTTCATAGAGACAAACCACAGCACCCTCCAGAGTCTGCAGCAATCACCTAAGCCCACCCTTTGGCCTTCCTTATTTCCCCATTTGCTCTCACCCCAGACTCATCCTCCTTTAGCCTTTGACTCAGTATGCACTTGGTCTCCCAAGTTCAAACTCTGACCTTCCTTCACCAACTAAAACTTGATTCTTCCCTCATGTCTGGCACCGATGCCCTCATTTTAATTTGTTAATAGTATTAAAATTTTTACATTAGAAACACTCCAGATTTAGCATTATCAAAATTTATCATCCACTAAAGACCCACCCTTAGGCTAACATGATCCAGGGATATATCCAAGATAGCCCGAGGTTGAAGAGGGGATTCGGAAAACCTAGTAGCAGCACCCATTACCTTGTTCTCCTCTGAGGATTCATGAGCTGACAGCTCATGGAGCGAAACTGTTTCTCTCTCACCCAATGTAGTTTGAATCTGCCTCTTTTTCCCTCCAGAATATAACTAGAGAGGAGTAATGCCCTGTGTGTGTGTCTAACGGTAAAGGTAATTCTTTACTATAAATATTTAACTACACGTATTTGAAGGTACTCTAAAATTCACTGATGGAGGAGGTTCGCCATAAATATTTGCCTGCTCGGGACTTTATGAATGCCCTCTTGGAGGTGTTCCCCTGCCCCAGGTATGCAACAAGAGACAGGGTCAAGAGGATTGATGAGCCCGAGGAGATGAGGAGGGACTGCGCTGGAACCGTCTCTGTGGGTGTCATGAAGGAGACCAAGTGCCCATAAGTGCAGATTCGCTGGGTAGAAATGTTCTCCTACATCCTTCACTGCCAGATCAGACAGTGAGGCCATCACCACCCCAAACAACAATAATGGCAGTCAATACAGAAGTGACAGATTTTTAAGGGGCTCATCCCTAAAATCCTTACAGGGAAAAACTGAAAGAGGAAGAAGATCAAGAAAAACAAAACCACCAAAAACAAGGCCAACCTGACGAGACACCTTCAAAACCACGGATCACATTCTACTCTGTTTCAGTTGTGGTTTGCAGGTAACTGAGAGCTGCATGAGATACACACGATGACCTTGACCTGAAGTAGGAGAGGGTGGCCCAGAACCTTGGACATAATGAAGCTGAAAAGTCCTGCATAAGAAACCAGAACCACTGGAAACCAGGAAAGTGTGAGCTGCAGCTGCTTCAATGAGACTTTGCCAGACAGATAAGCCAAGGAACAGATCCTGTGTGACTGAGGCTTCCTTGCATATACCAAAAAGAGTTTGAGGGCTGGTGTTGTGGCTTAGGGATTAGAGCACTTGTCTAGCACATGCGAAGCGCTGGGCTTGACCCTCAACACCACATAAACATAAAATGAAGGTATTTTGTCCATGTAAAAAATATTAAAAAAAAAAAAGAATTTGCAATCGCCTTTTCATGGAGGTCGTTTCCTTCCAAGACACAAGATACCATAGGTATGTCTCGCTATAGGCAGCTCAGAGGCAGTTCTATAGCAACACAGTAGTCACCAGCTACTGAGCGCTTGGAATGTGCATTGTCGGACTTAAATGTGCTGCAAATGAAAACTATACACTGGGTTCCAAAGAATTGCTATAAAAGAATGTAAAACCTCCCTATGATATTATTTTATTTACTACGAGTCGAGATGTCAGTTTTTGGATACAATGAAATAAAATGTATTGTTAAATTTAATTGCACTTTTTTTAATGGGATTAATGGAAGTTTTTAAATTATACATGGGGTTCACGTTATATTTCTATGGGACAATACTGTTTTAGCATGAGGTTCCTGGGCTAAGCAAAACAAAGTAGTATAAACAAAGGAACAGAATTGTGAACAGCAATTTTTTGATATGATCTGTACAACCAGGTTAAGCTAAGAGTAATATTGACCATCTAGCACGACACTCAATGTGTCACAGGTCCCTAAGAAGTATACAGATTTTAAACATTCATAATGTTTAAAAACATTAATTGAAGAAAGTAATTCTACATCACAAAAAAATAATGTCTTATTTAAATGGGCTTATGTTTTGAGTACCTTTATATTTTACTCTTATTATATTTTACAAAATTATTAGTTGTGATATTGGCAAAAGACTCTTCTGCCACGCGACCAGCTAGGGCTTAGTGAAAGAAGGTTCGGTTCATAAGAAATTACTAGGGAGTTTTAAATTAAGGAGACAGACTCTCATTACCTTTAATATCAACTCCGAGATGGCTTCTCCTAGCTCCCACCTCCAGCCACCTAATGCGGTGGCAAGGTTTACAGAAGAGACTAGCCAGAGAGGGAGAACACGCCAGGGAGTAAGCTTTCATTGGGGAACAAAAAATTCCAGGGAAAATCCCATCCAATGAAGGTTAAAGCGGGCAGCATCCCAAGGTCAAGGATGTCCATTAGGTCTTCAGGTCAGTGGCTAGGCACGCCTCTGCACGGACAAGCCCTTGGACCTGGGAAAGGGTGGGGAAGGCTTTTAACACAGCTGTGTTTAAGCGCCTCTCACCCAGCCAGGGAGGTAACTCAAATCACGTGCAAGGTATGGCCTCCCCCAGACTACCCACAGAAAATTTGAGAAGCACTGGGATATACAATTTTAGTGACTGAACCAAATATTTAGTTTTCCTGTCCATAGAAATGGAGATTTGTAAGCTTCATATGTACTTAATAAAAGCCAGTGTTTAATGGAAGCAAAAGCATTCCATTTTCTTTTACCTGCCCTAAGGTTAACTCAATCTAAATATCTTTACATGCTTAGCCCAGGTTAAACATAAAGCAAACTAGCCTCTTCATTCTACATATGTAGAACATAGAAATTGGATAAATTTACTTCTAGCCAGCTTCAAATTTACACCGGTTGGGAGAGTACCAGTTTAGGTGAGGAGCTGGACGGCAGTCTCCATTACACTGGGGATAAGCCTGGGCTCATTTCCCTGAATCATGGTAAATTTGGTGAGTGACATACTGTAACCTGGAAATGTGGAAGGAAAGCAATTAAAGGCTATTTGATAAAAATGAGAAGAAAGAGCATGGAAGTTAAATGCAATCCAGTTTGGCAGCTCATTAGCAACTCACTCCTCACTCTGCCAAAGGTTGCAAACAAATTCTGAGTCCTGCTTAGAAGAATTGAAGATTGCTCTGCTTCCCACCAAAACGAGGAAAGTGTTCAACTCCATTTCGTCAACTCTAATTCCTACCTAAATGTATCAGAAAGCCAATTTTCCTTGAACCCAACCTGGCATCATCCCATCCAGAGAAACTTCTAGAATATCACCTGAGCACTTTAATCCATGATTTCTCAGTAGGCTTTCAGATCTAAGAGCCTGTGCTAAAGGCAAATCCACAAAATAACAGACTTTTAAAGATGTTTTTCCCCCTCAAATCTAACATTATCAGCAATTCACTCAACTTGCTTTTTACAAGTTCCAGAAAAGCAGCCACAAATAACCCCTTGATAAATTTTCCTTTCTCATGTGTTTAAAGGCCCTTTATAGCCGCTGTCAAAACCTTTAATCCAACTTTCCTTGATTTCACGGACTTATTTAATTTGCTAAGAATGTAAGACAACTCAGGAGCTCTAGAGGACTGGGGAAGATGGACAGAGTATTAAAAAAAAAACAAAAGTGTATTATGGATGGCTTGTTGGGTGGGCACAATGTCTGCCTCACAGCCCTGGAAACAAGGCTTGGCAAATACAAAGCAATAAATAATGTGACCAACCTCAGGCAGAGAAACCTTAATTAAGCATCTACTATATGCCAGCACAGACTGAGCATTTTATTCTTCAATATACTCTTGTAAGTTAGGTGTTTTGTGATTTGGTGATGAAACTGAGAGGTTAGAGAGCAAATTCAGGTCACCTACCCCTGCACGTGTAACTACTGTCACCCACAGAAAAGCGCTTAGCTGCACCTGCAGCGCCACCTACTGTTCACTCAGTGCTCTTTCATAACTTTCTTTCTTGCTCTGACTCAGGGTGAGTGTTAAATCTCTGAAAATTAAGGCAAGTCTCTTAAGTTGTCAGAATGGTTTTTGTGCGACTTTCACTTTGCCCCTATCAAAGTAGTGCCACAAGTTGAAGCACAAAAAACTCACTGCACATGCATTTTAGATGCTTACAGGTTATCAGATTGCAAAGAGATCATTTCCCCAATTCGTTTTACCATTCTGATTTGCTGGCCAGACAAGGCCCCTACTTTTACTTCTGGACAGACCAGCTCAGTGAGTATTCCCTAAAATACATTTTTCCCCTCAAAAAATCTGATGAAGCCAGGTCCTGTGGTACACACCTGTAATCCCAGCAGCTCAGGAGGCTGAGGCAGGAGAACGGCGAGTTCAAAGCCAGCCTCAACAAAAACAAGGTGCTAAACAATTCAGTGAGACTCTGTCTCTAAATAAAATACAAAATAGGGCTGGGGATGTGGTTCAGTGGTCAAGTGCCTCCGAGTTCAATCCTGGGTACTGAAAAAAAAATCTGATGAAACATTGCACATAGGACAGATTCTATGCATCTGCAAAAAGAATTTTTTCTATAACATAACATGGCTCCCTCTTTGACTGAAATCTAAGTGACTTACAAAGAAAGTCTTCTTCCAAAGGAAAAGTTTATTTCTGCAAATAGAGGGCAGTTGTGCCTGAAGGCTGTACGCTTGGCCGTCAGGCCGATCCAGGCTGCATTCACAGCTTCACTACTTAATTATTGTGCGACAGAAATATCACCAGAGTTTAATTGGGAAAATGAAACCATCCTAAGCTTTACAAAAGGAAAAAGTTAGGTCACAGAGTCACTGAAAAGACCAGAATCATAGAAAAGACACAGAGAAGGAAGGTAGTGCCGTCCAACCCTCAGGAACGGAGGGGAAACTCACACCACCACTCGGTCCCCAGTGTGCTGACACAAGGTGCTGCAGGCGCCCTTCCACCAAGCTTTCATCCAGGAACCCCTGTGCTTCACCCAAGTCCTATCCCCAGACCACATCTGTGCAGGATGAGAAGATGGTGGTTGATTCCTTGCTCCTCTCTCACTACCTCTATTTGGGTGCACCCAGAGCTCTAAGCAACAGGAAGAGGAATCGGAACACCAGAACGTGGGGATCAAAGACTCCCAACTGTGATTCACTTGAGAAGCCTGAACTTTGATTCCTTTCAAGAAAAGAGGTTCCATTGATTCATTTTGAAATCAATGTATTCATTAAAACCCTCGATTTGCAATTTGTCTGATTATCTTTAAAATTGGCTATCACATCATAAGAAAATGCTTTAAAGCCACCCCAACTTCACCATCATGAGTATATGCCTAAAATGTGTAAACTCTGACAGCTACCCAATTGGCCGATGATCATAATCTCCATCAAAGACATTTCAGAGACCCCTCCCATTTCTCCCCAAGAGCAGAGTCACATGCAAAACGTCAGGCCATCTTTCTAACCATCACTATCTTCTCTAACCTCCTTGCTTCCTCCTCTCTCCTAATCAAGAGTGAGGGATGGCATGGAAACCCAAGCTGACCAAAGTTGTACAAGGTTCTCATCTTTAGAGTGGTAAATAACCTTCCAGAACAGATGGGTTTCACCTTTCTCTTGGCACCCAGTTATTCACTGAAGTAGATGATTAAGTAGGTTCAGGTTGGCCATGACGTAATGACAGGAAAATCAAGTTTCCAGTTTTCATAGTCTCTGTCCCCCCACATTCTATTCCCCCTACAGAAAGTAGAAAAAAAAATGAGTTCTTTACTTTGTCTTCTCCATGGTGATGTCCAGCTCCCATATCAAAGGAAACAGCTCCCCTACATTATTCCTACTACAGAACAGGAGTCAGGGGACAGCTTTCCAAAATGATTTCTTGGGGCTCTCTAGCATTCATTTCTCTATAGGCAAAATCTGCAAAGGCCCTTTATTCTGACCCGTGCTATGATCCCAAACCTGTTTATTCTGATCAAGAAAATTAGATGAAATCTATCCTTCCAGACAGCCATGTTGGTGGACATTAATGATGTAACTTCTGATTTACATTAAATGTGATTAAAACGATGAGAAAAACCAGGTCTATAAAAACTCAACGACCATCTAAGGCTGGACTTCACCAGTTTGTACCTGTTATCAATTACCCACATAAGTCGCCATTACACTCCTCCTAAATTGTTTCCAAAGGTGGAACAAATTAGACCTTGTTTCTCCATCTCTGATTACATTGCATATAATTAGCATGTAGGGTTTTTTTTCCCTACTAAATTATCATAAGGTTGGGAATTCTGTGCAACCTGGATGGAAAGTGCACAATTCAATCTCTATTTAAATCTTGAGCTAAAATTAACCATAGTTTTGGTTTCTGTCACTTAGAGGTCAAATGCAAATTTCTCTCTATTCTGGCTTTTTCCAAAATATGTTTAGTGACTTGCACATATTCCTCTAAATCTATTCACCAACTTTGATACTATTCCTCTAAAATCCCAAATTTACCTTTTGGATTCTGATTCTATTCAATATTGTCTCCCAATAAAAAAGAGCATCGTGAAGTTAGAGGGTACAGGGAGGTGCTGTTTGACCTACTACTACTTTAAAGTCAAACCACACTTAAGGTTCCCTTAAATGTAGTCACCTTCTATGAAGTCCATCTAAACCTTCCACTTCTCTGAAGGAGGAAGGACACCTTCTAACATTCTGTAAGTTTCATTGAGCACTTGCCCTTC
The DNA here is from genome assembly GCF_052094955.1 of Ictidomys tridecemlineatus. Classification (NCBI taxonomy): domain Eukaryota; kingdom Metazoa; phylum Chordata; class Mammalia; order Rodentia; family Sciuridae; genus Ictidomys; species Ictidomys tridecemlineatus. The sequence continues at coordinate 20,316,107 of NC_135489.1, read as the reverse complement.
TTCCTGGCACGGGTGATTTATTATTTTATGTCTATTGACTCATTTCACAACTAGATCATAACTTTCATTCATCCCTTTGATAAATCTTAACTAAGCAGTTATGACGTTGACAATGAATAATGTGCTAAAGTTATAAAACCGAGTAAGGAAGAAAGTTCCTTTTAGAAGTTCATGGTACGGTTCAAGAAAGCAGTTGTTTGTATATACCTTTGAACACAAATGCTAAATTATGAAAATGACATCAATAGAGTCAAATGGCTAGAGGTTCAAATAATTTTTTTTTACAATTTTTATTTTATTTATTTTATGTGGTGCTGAGGATCAAACCCAGGGCCTCGCACGAGCTAGGCTAGCGCTCTACCGCTGAGCCACAATCCCAACCCCTCAAATAATTCTTAATGAAAGTTTTGGTGCTTACTTATCAACTTCCCTGAAGAATTCCAAGTAAGGACTTCTCAATCTCTTAAGATTCTGGAGATCCCTCCCCAGACCACTCCATGTCCCTAGTCATAACTTACTTACAAGATGTACGTTACGTCTTGTACGCCTTAGAGCTACAGTTTACATCGCACATTATGACAATTTGGTTATCTGTCTTCTCTACTAGACTGACTGTCAACTTCATGAGAGCAGAGACCTTGTTTCTTTTGCCCTTCCTTGAGTCTTCCTCACCAAACATAGAAAGAGCTCAATGATGAATGAATGAATATAAATCTTCAAGTACACAGGGACTCGGCCTCTTCTCATCCTTGCTTTAACTATGATTGCGACACCTTTTTCAACTTTATATGCTGGAATTCTATAAAGACATTCTCCATAAAAGATAATGGTTTAATGTGTTTGAGAGCCATGAGCTAGGAGTTTCTTTACCTTTGCATACTTTCCATTGTAAAGCCAAAACTGAGCCAGGAGAGACCTGGGCGGGCATGCCATTTCTACATAAAAGCAGCTACACTCAAATACCAGAAAAACTTTTTTTTTCATATGGTGATGGTGTAAATTTTAAAAATTGGATTTTATGTTTTAAACCTCACATTATAATTTTTAGAGATATAAATTTCATATTCATAAATCTTTCATGACAAAGAAAGATCCTGGAGATCCCTTTGCCTTACTGAATTGATCCACCTCACTTATCTCTGCAAATAAGTTTTGAATAGAGAAACGTCTTGGTTCCTTGAGAAGCTACATTCCACCCTTCCATTATCACAAGAATTATTTCCAAACACATAGATGTCAGTGGAGCAGTTAGAATACTGATGCTGGAAGAATTTATCACCTCCAACTATTTCTTAAAGGGATAATACAATAAGCAATTAAGTAAATAGCCTTAACCCAAGACAAAGATCCTAAAATATTGCGAAATTCAGACTAATATAGCTGTTTATACCCTGTAAATAATATTTGCTCACAATAAAAGGATTGAAAATTATGAAAATAATTTGGTTATTCCCTTGAGAGTTAAAAAAAATGTATGCAAGCAGATTTAATTTCATTATTTCAGGTACCCGGATGCAAGAAAGACCGTATCATAAATTCTTATATCCTTTTGGGATCATGAAAACCCAACTCCTGATATCCATATTCAATCAATATTAGATAGAAATTCACAAATCTTTCCTAATCTTCTTTATTAATCACAGAAATAATCTAAATCAAAAAAAAGGTCTGCTCTGATTCTGATTAATTAGGGCCACGCTGAATGTACTACAGGGAGATATGGAAAGTCACAAAAAGTGACACTGCCACATTCATTCTGCTCAATGCAGTATGAATTCTCTCCTCGTAACCCATTTAAAAAGACAAAAAGTGGGAGAGAACATTGTCCCAACACAAGCATTCTCAAGGTGAAGAGTACAGCCCACCTGATAGCACTGGTTGACCATAGGTATTGGTATGAGTGGTTATGTAGACAAAATTTATCCTAAATATTGTACTACACTCAATAATCAATGAACCCAAAGAAGCAAAGACATGCTATCAATTCCATTCATCATGCTGAGAAAATTTCTGTTTAGATCTTATGTGTATGCATTCTACCCGAATAGAACCAAATAATCTTAAGAGTACAAGAATATTTTCAACCTCTTGGAACTTTTTTTTTGAAGGGAGCACCAGAGATTGAACTCAGGGGTACTCTACCACTGAGCCACATCCCCAACCCTATTTTGTATTTTATTTGGAGACAGGGTCTTACTGAGTTGCTTAGCAGTGCAGAGGCTTCCTTTGAACTCACAGTCCTCCTTCCTCAGCCTCCAGAGCCACTGGGATTACAGGTGTGTGCCACAGTGCCAGGCTCAACCTGGTAGAACTAAAATCCTCCATCATTACTGTCCCATGGAAATATCTAGACATTCTAGATTACGTTTTCCAGGACTCACTCAGAAATCATCCTGATAATTCCAACTCTGCCTCATTTGAACCCCTTTGGAGGCCTTGCTCATGTTTCTCCCATCAGTGCCTCCATAGTCTTTTTTCCTTTCATACCTCCCAAAATCTGCTCTCTAACCCTTTAAAAGTCAAGCATTTGAGAATATTGTTGCATGATGTCTCCTGGAGATACTTGTGCTGGCAGCTGAAATGCATTCCCATCTGGCAGTGGAGATGGAGGATCATGAGGAAAGAGAACTAAATTGAGGCTCTCCTGAGATGGCCATGAACTCACACCATGTTTCACACCATGAAGCAAATTCATTTGTGCAACCACCAGCCTGGAGTCAGGAATCAGATTCCAGAAAAAAAAAAAAAAAAAAAAATCAAGGCTCCAGTGGACCCTGTTTCTCCCATATGATTGGCACTCATTAAATGTTACATAGCTTTGACACTCTGAAATCTCACCACAGTGCTGGCTAAAAGAGAAGCAAAGTTTGCCAAATAGTTATATAAGGAAAGACAGTTGGGTCTGAGCTATGTCTGTTTAAAGGTCAAATTAAGCATATCCACACTGCTTCCGATTTACAGGACAAAGAAATACAAGCCCCCAATCCCCCCTGAAAGGATATTTCACCTTGACAAGGAAAGTGTCATTTATTAAACCGCTTTCAGACAAATACACTCAAATCTGCCTAATTACAGAATGCACTCTGTCCTGAAGCTCCCTCAGCATGGCTGGCACTGTGAAGAAAAGCATCAGTAATTGGTCAAAATGTGTCAGGTACACAGTCTCCCAAGTACAGAAGTCTCTGCCAACAGCATTTCATACTACAATGGATTCGTTACCAAACATTTTTGATAGAATACCAAGGAAACGTGAAACCAACAGGGTAGCAAAGGAAATAATATATCCTGCTCAATTCATGGATCCCGTCATTCAATCATTGAGCATTTATGGGATTTAGAATGAGGTTTCTGGTGCCTGGATGAGGTTTTAGTACACCTATCATGAGTACAAATAAATATGCAGCGGTAAAGACAGAGGGAGAAAGGACCAAGTTTGGAGACAGGGAGAGTAAATTGAATCCCAGGCTCTCTAGCGTTGCCTTTCTGGTTTTCCTGTCACCCTGGGTGTACCTAAGGGATGATAATTAACCTAGATAAGGCATGATTTGGAAAGAAACGTGACCCAGCCAAAAGAATGTCATAGGCAGCATAAAAAGATAAGACGAGAGAGAGGGCAGAGATTGAAGGGCACTATTGAGAAGTGTAAAACAAGACTAGACCATAAAGAAGACGGGAAATCACATCCTTTTATGCCCTCGTGTTCTTTTGTACAACCTTCTGCTAGCCATCTGAAGTCAGGCGAGAGTTATAAGCAGCTGCCTCTCACTTCCAGTGATTCATGTTCATAAAAAAGTGTTTCAGCACTTTTTTTTAATCCCAGAGACTACCATATCATTAGAGGCCTTGTAATGCTCTGATTCTGGAAATGGTAAGCCCTTGAGGAATTTGGGTCCATGTTCATTAAATACAGAGCAAGGTTCTCTACGAGCCAGACAGGCACGTGTAGGTACAAGGGAAACTCCAATGCAGAAGACACATGGTCCTACCTGGTGGGAAGTTCAGTCCTGGAGGAGAGGGAAAGATGGTTTGGGGAGCAGTGAAAAATAGACACACAGCCCCTTGGGGCTCAGTCCATAATCCTGGCGCTACTGCTGGGAGCAGAGCACTCACCTCCAGCCAGGCATGGGCCACTCCTACCCATCTCTTGAGGGAAGTGCCCTGGCATCAGATAAAAAGGGCCTCACCGTCTTTCTCCGAGTTGGGCCTCCTGGGTGGACGATTCGATTCGGTTGCTGGATATTTTATACCAGAAGACGTTTTATTTCTCTTTATTTTGCTATCCAAGTCTTCGCACCAACCCTTCAAAAGTCTCCAGATGACTGAGTCATGAACACTCGCGTCAGGGGCACTTGACATTCACTAGATTGATTGCACCAGAATGGAAATCAGCCGCATGATAAGTGAGGCTGGCACCCCTGAACTGGAGTGGGCAGGGATCTTTCTGCCTTCTATCAAGATGTTCAAAGTCAGATGGAGCAGAAGATAAAAATTAATATCCTTTGATACGAGAAGACTTGTCATATTCTTTCTCATTGGTACCAACATAATGACCCACTTTGCACCAACATCATCCAGGAGTATTTTCAAACTGTGCCAAACCAAAATTTCAATTTAGACTTCATATTTGGAATTATTCCATCTAAAAAAATCTCAAAACATATCCATATGTATTATCATTATCATTCTTTACACAATTAAAGTCTGATAAACCTCATAATATTTAATCAATTATTAATTAAGCACCTGCTTTATGCTCAGACTGAGAAACAAAGACTTCAAGCATAGAATCTGATCTTTAGGATTCTATAATTTATTTGGAGATGGTAAGTACTTACGTATGACCTGAGTCATAAATGATCAAGTATTATGGTATGTGAAACAGTATTAAATCACAAATGATAAAACTGTAGACAAAGAATAGGATTTATAACATTTCATAACCTCCTAATTGTACAATAGAGTGAAATTAGGAAGGGAATGATCAGGTAACAATTCATCAAAAGGAAAGAATTGGTTGTATTTGAGAATTTTGTGCTACCTATCAGAAGCCCGATTCAAAGCAGTTCCCAGGTTTATTAAGTCTTGTGTCCTCTCTCCATGAGGACTACTTCCAGGTGTGGGAGACCATAGGCAACTTTTTTATTATTTATTTTTATTTTTTAGTGGGAAGAGGTATTTGCATATTTATTTAGTCCCCAAAATGCATGGAAAGATCCTTTCTCGACCTCAGGCACCATCTTTTCCCATTCAGATCCAGGAAATATCCCTTTATAACTTTTGTTGTCAGATGAACTACACTGATTTCTATCTTCTGTTGCAAGAAAAAGCAGCATTGTTATTTATGAAAGTTCCACAGATCCATAGAAAGAATTGTATGGAAACAATACTGCCTTGCCTTGCTATTTGCAAACAATTTTTATTTAATGCTGGTTACATAATTACTCATGGTCCTGTGTTACCTATAAATCCTGATATATCATTAAACTCACAGGTCAAAATTTTATAATGTAATATAGAAAACACACCTTCCAACCATGTGTTTTCTTAAATTCTTTATGCCATAATGACTGAATTCCTAGGATGTGGCCTTTTATCAATTAATTGGACCCTAGCTTCCAAATATCACCACTGGATACATGAATAGAGGGAGAAGAATGCTCTGTTCACATAGAAATGTCGATTTCTTATCCAGCACTGCATGAGACCAGGAAAGCTCCATTTCACCATACTGGTAAGAAGCAATTCAGACGGAACATCTGTCTAAAATGTCTACTGATGTTGGGGAGCAATGATGTCAAAACCCCTAGGAGGAAAAAAGTGTATCCACAGAGGACTATCTGACATAAGTACAGAGCTGGTGGAAGGGTGCAGTGAGTACCTGGGTGCAATTGCTGAGGAATCCACAAGATACAGCATGCCTCCCTGACACTCCCACCACCCTCTAACATACAAGTGCAAAGATGCATACATGGCTCCAACCTAAGGGTCACCAGTGGACCACTCATAGCCCAGACCCATTGTGTCCAGTATTCATGAGTGTCATCCAAAATTGGCAAGTTAGCACCACCCTAGGAGTCCAATCTCATGTAATTCATGACAGATAATCCTGCATGGCACAGCGAGAGTAGTCATCTTGCTACCAAAGTGCCCTCCTGGGATTGGGACTTGCCACAGAGCCCTAGGAAGATCTCATCAGATGCGGGTCTAGGCTGAGGATGACCCTTCCAGCCCTGGCCACTCTGTCAGAAGACGACTCACAAAATACTAAGGAAGGTACTTCTCAGGACCAGGACACACACACAACCAGATCTGGGCTCAGAGTTCTTGTCTGAATGGCTGTACTGGCCTTGACCTATCCCACACACAAGAAGAAAAAGGGGTCCCACGTGAGAAGCCCTGAGGACCAGGGCCTGGGCTAAGGGCCTCACTTGTTCAAATCTAAAAACGAAATAAATCTCTGCAGCATCTCGAATTTTTCAGGATAAGCATTGCATCATGCTGAATTGAACCAAGTCTCAAATCCTTGTTCGACACAGACTTAAAACAACAGTGATGACACAGGAAATGATACAAACAGCAGTGGACGCTTTCTTCCTCCTTTCCCTCCTGTCTTCCCTAAGTGAACTAGAGACTCGCTTTCCTTTTGCATACTCATTCAGAATTCAGAAACTATGGAGAACTGGCAGCAGGAATCCCTTTCCCTTCACACCATTTGGAAACCAGTCAAGTGCTCCATGAAATTCTTATTCTACCCTGTTGAACAGGAGATGATCCAGGTTTTGTGGAATCTAAGGATCACAATTTTAAAAGCTTTTCTCTAAAAATAAAATTTACTTTTAAAAAAAAAGATCAATGTCAAAAGACTTGATTTAATCAAAATATAAAATTTAGAACAAAAGTGACTATTTACAGTGAGAAAACACAACAAATTACAAAGTTAAAAACCAATGTACAACTTTCACACAGATCACCTTGCTATATATAGTATTGCTCTGTAGTTTTATTTTCTACAAACACAAGAATTATGGAAATTTTGTTTGTACAGTCTTCATTTAAAAAAGGAAAAAAGTATGATGAGTATATAATTATATATACTGCATTTTCAATTACTCCTGGCAAAGAAAAACTTCTGAATTGGCAAGGTGTTGATAAGAATCTAATACTCCATTAATAGTCTTACACATCTGATGACTAGCTTCAGGCTTCATACATCAAGCTTTCTTGCTCTTCCACTATCCATTTTTATTCACCTGATGATATGACCTCTGGGCCTTAACTCTTGTCATGATACTGGTTTAATAAACATAGAAGGCAAGGGTTGGTGATGGTATTACTAGAAATCATTATTTTCCTGTGACAGCAATAATAAAACCAGATATGCGAAAGTCCTGATTACATAGCTATATCCCAAAAAGTCAAAACTTAATATATCACCAGTGCAAATTTCTCTTAGCCTGGTTTCAAAGTGCCTGTGGTCACACAAGGCCACGTGACAAGAGGGTAAGTATAGTAAAGGGAAAGCCTTGACCTTACCCACTGAAGTGAAAATAGCTTACTACCACTAATTTTACAAAACCATATCATCACGTATGCACATTGCTAAGGCTCTTCGCTGGGCCATGGACCACAGTTCATGTGACACATGACATTTTGATAACAGACTACATTCAAAATGGTGTTATTGAAAAATCCCTATTAACATCATAGCCAGCATAAAATGATGCAATGCATTTCTCATATGTTTGCAGGGATGCTGCTCACAGTGATGAAATTACCTAATGGGACCTTCCAGAATGTATCCCCATCATTAAATAATACATGGCCTCATTCCCTTGAGAACAAGAGTCTCTGAATCTTCACCTTCCTTTGTTTCAAGGGAAAGCCACTCTACCACTGAGACAAATAACTTTCTAGATAAGGACAATGATGCAAACTTTTTAATTTCAATATCCATAAACTTACAGCCAATGCAATAGGTTGTATAGTTAAAATGATTTGAAATGCATTCGTTTCTACCACTTGGGATTTTTTGGGTGGTATACTATTTACTTTATTGGAAAGAGCTGTTCTAAGTATCTAACTTGCCTGGTTGAATTTCTATAAGAAAGTGGGCAAAGATCTAGAACAATTTGAGAGAGATGCTGCTCCTTTTAGTGGAACCTTGACTTTAACGGACAATATCTTTTGGACTCCTTCATTTTGACATTGAAAGTAATTTTAATAAAACAAAGATTTCTGCCATTTTTCCTCCCAAAAATAAGCCACTTCAGGTGTTTGAGTAATTGACTCCACTACTTAAGAGCTTGCTGATCTGAGTTCTGCTTCCCACCTTTGTCATTTAAGTGTAATTTGTGCTTACGGATTTGATAAACACTTGAAAAAATATAAGAATCAACAACAACAGATTTCTCTTCCAGATCTCCATTCTTTCTAGAAATATACAGGCTCATTTTCAGAAGAAAATCCACAAGGAGTCTTTGCACTGAAGGGAAACCAACTATTATTTATTCTCCCTATCCATTCAAATCACAATCATAAGGTTTTATATATATAACTATCTCATGTTTCCAGAATTGCCCCCCCTGGTGTTCTAGGTAAACACTAGGTTACTTCTACTATAATTATGTTTCAATTCATCTGTGCATATTTCTGCATTATTGAGACCAGTTTTTCAAATGCTAAGGGTGATGAAGTGGTTCTTAAAGAGTTAAATCCTTTAGTGGAAAATTTTATTTTCTGATTTTTTTCTTTGATTTCAAAAAACCATTCAGAAGAAATGGAAATAACCATTTTCAGTGGAATTGAGTAGGCAGAGAAAATCCCAGACTCCAAGTTAGGGTAATCACTTTCAAAAAGAGCTGTGCCTAACATAAAGTCTCAGAGGACATGACTAGACACAGGAAAGAGGAGCACAGGTGGCCGCTGCGGTCAGCCTCAAGTAAATGATAGCTGAAGGACCAGGATAGCCTACACCACCCCAGCACAAATATACCTTGGGATATCATATCTGTGTCTCTTGGAGTAATGGTCAATGAAAGATACCTGTGGGATGTGAGACTGGTGGTGACAATTCTCTGAGAAAAGTTAGCTTTGGACAGACCAAGAAGACATGCCTAATGGAGAGGTATTATTATTGCAAAGAAAATAATATGTAACAGATAAGAAATAAGTTCTGAAAAGGTATATTTGGAGTTCCTAAGAAAGAAAACCAACTAAATACCAGAGAACATGTTTTAAAGCCCAAGAAATGATTTCTGGAATAAAAAAAGACTATATATTGAAAGTACATCCCACGTATCAGCAAAAAATTGACTAAGGCCAATTAATACAAAAAGATATTATGAGTAAGGAATCCAGCTATAAAGAAAATTATTTGGGCATCCAGGCAAAAGATTCATGTCCCCATATAAGGAAAATAAGATTAGTCTGGTGTGAAGCTTTTCTTCCCAGCAACATTTAATACCACAAGACAGGGGAGCAAAACCTCCAAGAGACTTCAGAAAGTACATGAACTAGGAAGTTCACATCCTTGAAAGACTCAGTTTTGATTTTCAGCTTCTAGATCATCAAGAATAAAGGGAGGAGGAAGAGGAGGAAAAAGAGGAGGAAGAAGGGGAGGAGAAGGAAGAAGGGGAGGAAGAGGAGGCAGGGGAGGAGAAGGAAGAAGGGGAGGAAGAGGAGGCAGGGGAGGAGAAGGAAGAAGGGGAGGAAGAGGAGGCAGGGGAGGAGAAGGAAGAAGGGGAGGAAGAGGAGGCAGGGGAGGAGAAGGAAGAAGGGGAGGAAGAGGAGGAGGCAGGGGAGGAGAAGGAAGAAGGGGAGGAAGAGGAGGAGGCAGGGGAGGAGAAGGAAGAAGGGGAGGAAGAGGAGGAGGCAGGGGAGGAGAAGGAAGAAGGGGAGGAAGAGGAGGAGGCAGGGGAGGAGAAGGAAGAAGGGGAGGAAGAGGAGGAGGCAGGGGAGGGAGGAAGAGGAAGAGGAGGAGGCAGGGGAGGGAGGAAGAGGAAGAGGAGGAGGCAGGGGAGGGAGGAAGAGGAAGAGGAGGCGGCAGGGGAGGGAGGAAGAGGAAGAGGAGGCGGCAGGGGAGGGAGGAAGAGGAAGAGGAGGCGGCAGGGGAGGGAGGAAGAGGAAGAGGAGGCGGCAGGGGAGGGAGGAAGAGGAAGAGGAGGAGGCAGGGGAGGGAGGAAGAGGAAGAGGAGGAGGCAGGGGAGGGAGGAAGAGGAAGAGGAGGAGGCAGGGGAGGGAGGAAGAGGAAGAGGAGGAGGCAGGGGAGGGAGGAAGAGGAAGAGGAGGAGGCAGGGGAGGGAGGAAGAGGAAGAGGAGGAGGCAGGGGAGGGAGGAAGAGGAAGAGGAAGAGGCAGGGGAGGGAGGAAGAGGAAGAGGAAGAGGCAGGGGAGGGAGGAAGAGGAAGAGGAAGAGGCAGGGGAGGGAGGAAGAGGAAGAGGAAGAGGCAGGGGAGGGAGGAAGAGGAAGAGGAAGAGGCAGGGGAGGGAGGAAGAGGAAGAGGAAGAGGCAGGGGAGGGAGGAAGAGGAAGAGGAAGAGGCAGGGAGGGAGGAAGAGGAAGAGGCAGGGAGGGAGGAAGAGGAAGAGGAAGAGGAAGGAAGAGGGAGGAAGAGGCAGAGGAAGAGGGAGAAAGAGGAAGGAAGAGGGAGAAAGAGGGAGGAAGAGGCAGAGGAAGAGGAAGGAAGAGGGAGGAAGAGGCAGAGGAAGAGGAAGGAAGAGGGAGGAAGAGGCAGAGGAAGAGGAAGGAAGAGGGAGGAAGAGGCAGAGGAAGAGGGAGGAAGGGGAAGAGGAAGAGGAAGGAAGAGGGAGGAAGGGGAAGAGGAAGGAAGAGGGGGAAGGGGAAGGAAGAGGAAGAAGAAGAAGAGGAAGAAGAGGAAGAAGAGGAAGAAGAGGAAGAAGAGGAAGAAGAGGAAGAAGAGGAAGAAGAGGAAGAAGAGGAAGAAGAGGAAGAAGAGGAAGAAGAGGAAGAAGAGGAAGAAGAGGAAGAAGAGGAAGAAGAGGAAGAAGAGGAAGATTACAGGCTGTGGACAGTGTTAAACACCTAATAAATCACGGAATTCTGTTTACATGAGCCCTTCTTGAGAAAACCACTGGTTTTAAACTCCACCCAACCAAAGATCATGGGCAAAACTTGAGCAAAAGCCTGACAGCAAAACTGAACATATTTAAGTACAAAACACAGCACTCAAAGGTGGAAGGGAAAGCTCATAAAGTAAGTGACATGGCAGGGTAAGAATGGTAGGACTCACCAAAAAAAATATACATACATACAGGAGGGAGAGGGAAGATAAAATAAACTCATCATTTGTGTCTTTTTCATGGGAAAGCAAAGTCTATCAGTAAGATAAGAAATCAGGAATGGAAGAATAAGCATTTTTTTATTTTTATTTTTTTACTTGTAGACAGACACAGTATCTTTATTTCCTTTGTTTATTTTTATGTGGTGCCAGGACTGAACCCAGGGCCTCACACATGCTAGGCAAGCACTCTGCCACTGAGCTACAACCCCAGCCCAAAGAATAAGTGTATTTTAAAATCCAGAGGTAAACACTAAACTTTGACCATTCTGCTGACTAAAATTGGATAACGCAGAAGAGAAAGCATCGCCAAATAAAGACAATGTAAGACAACTGAACCACGGTTCACAGGAGGGAACTAACAACCTGTTTTACAAAAGAGGGAACTGAGACCTTTATGAACAATTATTTATGTATAGTACTAAATAATCATCCTAAACAGAAAATTTGTGAACTTCAAAAAAACTTAAAGAGACAATGTTGTATAAGATCTCTACATTATTTAAAACACAAGCACATAGAATGCTAAGTATTTCTGCCACATCATTAAATATAAAGTATGAGAGTAACTCAACTTTAACAAATTAAAATTTCAAATTGAGTCAGATTGGAAAAGACACTCTGCCATATACAAGAGATCAGCCCAAAACAGAATGGTTCAGAAATGGAAAGGAAAAGATAAGGCACTTAAAGAAAATCTTGAAGAGAAACAATCAGGAATTTTATTATATTAATTTTAGGCACAGTGGGATTTGGTCCAAAAAGGTACAAAGACGGTGGATATAAACCACAATGACGTCAACATGAGATTACATTGTCACTCATTATGTTGAAAACATTCAGAAGTTTGACAGCACTATGTCGGTGAGACTTGGGAGGTGTGTGGTAGCGCCACAGAGAGGAACCTAGCCCTGTCCACCGAAATTACAGACTCCACAACCATGCTGCATACTCCTAAAACACATCCATCAGAGATTACTGCACATGCACAAGATGAGGTGTGCTCTGTCCTGGCAGCATCCTGCGTCTGAATTGCACCAATGGCTCTCTTGCCACCTCACTTCCAATGGTTGGTGAGAGTCACAGATGTGTGGGAGGAGAGCGGGCCAGGGTATTCCTCTTCCTCATCACTTCCACCTTGGCTGCCAACTCTGGCACCGAGTCCATCGCACCAGAACTACAGCCGCTACCTTTGCAGCCTTCTCCAGGACCACGGCTCTCACTTGGCTCTAGAGACATTTTTTATTCCCTTGCCCTTTCAGGTAGGAGGAGGTAAATTTCTCCACTAGTCTCTGGGTGTCTCAGCCTCCGCTTCTGTTCCCTTAATACTGTCATCCTCTAAAAATTTATCTGATTAAGTCTATTCATCTTAGTGGAATTCTATTTCCTGCCGAGGTTCATCATGTGATGTATAATCTTTTCTATGGGAATGAAAGAAAAGTTGATGAGCGTGTACTTCCCTTTACATAAAAGAAGCACTACTTTAGTCCATTTTCTGCTGCCCCAACAGCATACTCGAGAATGGATAAATTATGAACAAAATAAGTTTAAGTCATCTCAGGATTCTGAAGGTTGGAAAGTCTAAGGTTGAGGGGCTGCAGCTGGTGAAGGCCTTCCTGCTGCTCCTAACCCCAAGAAGTACCACAGGGAAAGACAGCACATGAGCCAATGGAAGAGTGAACTCCCAGGAGAGCCAACCCACTCCCAAGATAATGGCACAGCCTGGTGACCTCATCTCCTTTTAAAGGCTCACCTGATAATGTCACCATGACAATTTAATGTCAACATGAGTTCATTTGTAATCTACACAAGGAACCCATGTAAGTTGTAGGCTTCAGAAGACAAGGGGAAGATTACTGACTGAACTCCATATTGTGGTCTTATAATGGCTAAACCAGGAAATGTGTTGTGTTTAAAAATAAATAAATAAAACCAAAACAATAAGAATATATGCAAGAATTTGTGGGTATTCAATCAAACTCAGTTGATCAGGAAAATGAATGAGGCTATTGTCTATATACTGATAGAAAACAATCCCAACATTTATTACGTGGAAAAATGTTTTGAATTATGTATAAAATTTCTTCATGGAGTATAAAGGAAGGAAAGGAGGGTAGGAGAGAGAGACATGCCCTATATTTTAGGAGAAACTCATCCTCTGTCAGAAACTATGAAACTGGATTACATGATTACAACGTGACTGAAAACCATCATTCAATTGGAGAATTTTCAGAGAGAAACTTGTTTTCTTTTTATCATTTTCATGAGTTACACTGCTCTTCACCTCAATTTCTACAGGAAACTTCAAGTGCGATTGCCGACTATCCTACCCTCCAGCAGTGCACGCTGAGGCATTGGGCAAAGATGAATCTGAAATTGTATCATTAAATAGTTCATCAGAAACAAAAGATTGGCCCAGGGTGGAACTGAATAGGTTGGTAAGCATTTCCCACATGGGTTCATTCCCAGGTTTATGCCCATCACTTTGAACTACAGCTGCCAAAAATTGGGGGTGAAACAGGGAGGTGGTAAAGTTGTGTCCTAAGTAGAAAGACTATCTTTGCCGACTTGACCTGATGTTTTCTTCTACTGAAGTCGGCTTAACCAGCTTGTCAGTAGAATCATAAATCTAGTTTCTGACTGGCTTAGTGGTGCCTTTACCCTGGAAATTAAAATAAAGTAATAAAATGGATTAATCCTGTTAAGTTATCTTACAGTCTTTTTAAATTAAAAAACTATTACCTATGTACTTTGAGCCATAAAATGTATCTTGTAAATAAATGAAAATTTAAGTCTCTGTTTTTCAAACATTATGGTCTACCATCTTATTACATATTTTAACTACAGAAATATATATATCATAACTATAGAAACAAGTGGATAGATGGTGACAAAAGCAATCTATTGAATACTTTCTGGGGTCAAATAACAGACTTTAAACAAAATTCATTCTCTGGTACTTTTGCTTGTTTGCCAGAAAATGAAAATTATAAGAATAAATTTTGTTGTTTTCAACTTTAAAAATTCAAGAGTAGCATAAGTTATTTTGGAAACAGAAAAAAAAGATAGGGAAATTAATAAATTTTCCAATAATTCTGGCAATTTTATTTTGTTTTTGTTCATCTGAATTTGTTTTTGTATAATCATCATAAACTAGCTAAGAATATTTTACGCGTACAACTTTTGACAAGTCAATTTCATTTGTAGTAATTTATTGTAAGAAAAATAATTCAAGAGGTGTGTGAAGATTTGTATACAAGATGTTCTTGGCAGTATTTTTTATAATAGTGAAAAAGCTGATAACAACCCACATGCCAAAAATAGAGCTAGTTTTAACGAATTATGATACAGCCTCACGAAGGCTTGGTCTAGTGCTATTAATAATAAAGTTGCAGAAGTTTACTGACTGCCCTGGAAACATGGTCATGCTCTAGTGTTTAGATGATAAGATACAACATGGTTCAAGCATATTTGCTTATAAATTTTAAAGTAACTAATTGTGTGTGTATTATTTGTTGGCCATTCTACCAGGCATTAGGGACAAAACAATAATTGACAGCACTAGTCACTCTTTGCCGGGCTTCATTTTAGTCAAGAATACAGATGGAAAAACATGCAATAATGACATGGTATAAGACATAATGGGGTGATAGACATAAGAAAATGAGCTAACCTAACCCCGATTGCATGGGATAGAGGGGACAGGGAGTCACAGGTTAGAGAGTTGGATGGTAGCTCTCCTGAATACAGTGATGGTGTCGATTACCTCTGCTACCTAAGAAACCATCCCAAATTTCTGTGACTCAAAGGAAACTGGAATTTACTGTTCAATGGGTTTGCAATATCTGCAGTCCTGCTAGTCTATCCTGGAATCCCAACACATGAGTGTGGCAATCCAACCTCCCCACTAGGGCTGGAAGAGCCAAGATGGCCTCACAGTTGTGTTCATTCCTTAATGCTGGCCTTCTTCTTCAGCCTCTCCTCAGTAGATTAGATGAAGTTCCTTCACAGCACGGTAGTCTCAAAGTTGCAAAAGGTTGAGAGCAGAAGTTGCAAGGTCTCCAAGTCTCAGGCTCTACAGCTCATACCATGTTATAGCTACCATAGTTTACAGGTTAAAGACAAACTACAAAGCCAGCCAAGCTTCAAGGGACCAAAGATTTTTTTTTAAAAAAAAAATTGTGTCTTTAGGCCAACAACAGTGTTGCTACAAAAGAATTTGGGCACATGCTTGATATTCATTATTACAACAATGTTCCATAGTGACACCAAAGCTAAGATGTGAAGAATAGTAGGAGATGTCCCAGAAAGACAGGCTAGCTTTTAGTCCCCAGAGAGACTGAAAGCACAACAGGCCCCAGGAATTGAATAAAGCCGAAAGAAGACTGAACCTTCAGCCTACAACAAATAAGAGATGAATACAAAAAAAAAATAACAAAAAAAAACACCAAGACCTTATAAAAGAAGCTATTTCACAAAAGAGACAAGTATGATGAATACAAGTTAATCTGCTTAAAACAAATACTTTGACACTGAAGATAAAAAGTTGGTTTTCAGTGAGAACAGAAAGCTGCCTACCTATCATTATTTGTCATTGATAGGTATCCCTACCTATCATTCTTTGTCATTATTTTCTTAACCATCCTCAGTTTTTTGAGATGAATTTTACAACATGGCCAGTATTGGCAAGATCACTGTTTCATTTGCTCACATAATCGTTCCAACACTTAACAAAAGTTGTCATAGTGAACATACTGACAGTTGCCCTGTAATTTCAAACTCATTTTTTTCCTCATGTCCTACCAAGGGTAATTTTGCATGAACATTCATGCATTGCTTAAGGATGGGGATATTTTGAGAACTGTGCATTAGGCAAATTGGTCACTGTGTGGACATCATACACTCTAGTTACACAAATTAGATGGCTATGACAGAAGAAGGTGATATAGTTATATGGGATCATTGTAGTAAACATGGTTATTAATTGAAACATCATATGACACATGACTGTTACTTTCCTCCCTATGCAACGTCTATATAAGCTGTGGCTTCACTGTTCAAAATTTTGATGGCTTTAAACTTTAAAATCACAGCTAGCAGGAAAACTACTTTTGAATCTATAGGAATGCAGTAAGCAAAACAGGGGGAAAAAATAGGCTCTGTCACTCAATTCAAATTCTTGGCACTGAGAGAACAGATAGTAGTATTCCCAATTGTTAGTCTCTCTTTTTTAGAGTCCATATAGCTGAATTTATGTCATTTTAGTACTTGTTTGATATGATTTCACTGAATTGGCTCTTCTTTCATCTTGTCTTATTGTACTTGCTAAAGCTTTCAAAATAATATTGAAGAACAGGGCTTCTAGCAAACATCCTGCTATCTGCAGGGACAGTCTTGATGTGAATGAAATTATTTGTATATTTTCAAAGTGAGCTGAGAGAGAGAGATGGAGAAGTAGTGCTCTTAGAAAGCCTGGTTAGATTCAGGTCTTGATGTGCCACTAACTGTGCATGTTTGGAAAGTCATTTCATCACCCTGGAAACTAACCTTCGCAGTTCTCGCCCCACAATATCCTTCCTGTCTTCTACTATATGCAAACTCTTCACTAAAGACTCAATTGAGTTTTTAGTCAACTTTTTCTGCTGCTGTGACCAAAAGGACTGACAAAACAATTAGAAGAAGTAAAGTTTATTTGGGGGCCTACAGTTTCAGAGGTCTCAGTTCCATAGATGGCTGTCTCTGTTGCTTTGGGCCCGAGGTGAGGCAGAACATCATGGGGGAATTGTGTCAGAAAGAAAGTAGCGGGCAACATGGCATGAGGTGTGGGGGCCGAGAGAGAGAGAGAGAGAGAGAGAGAGAGAGAGAGGGAGAGAGAAAGAGGTGGGGAAGAGAAGGAGGAGGGGGAGGGGGAGAGAGAGAGGGAGGGGGGGAGAGAGAGAGAGAGAGAGAGGGAGGGGGAGAGAGAGAGGGAGGGGGGGAGAGAGAGAGAGGGAGGGGGGGAGAGAGAGAGAGAGAGAGAGAGAGAGAGAGAGAGAGAGAGAGAGAGAGAGAGAGAGAGAGAGAGATTCCCTCACCACAGACAAAATATATAAACCCCAAAGGCGATCCCCATCGACCAGCCATAGTTATTAACCAGTTGACCCCTATCAGGGGGTTAGTGCACTCATTAGGACTCTCATAACCTAACCATTTTATCTCTAGACTTTCTTGCATTGTCTCATACGTGGCCTTTGGGGGATACCTCATATCTAAGCTCTAGCAGGAATTCTGCCAGGAAGTCACCCTAGTCCCAACTGTAGGAGGAGCTCCTCCTGTGTGTTTCGAGGGTCAGTGACCTCAGCTCATTTTTACGTGCACCATAGCCTAGCAAATACCAGTGCTCTCTGCACGCTGTTTGTTAATTCATTCACTAAATGCAATAAAGGTTTCTCAGAGCTTTCAATTCAAAGTTCCTTGCAGTTTTCAATTCTAAGAAACAATGTCAGAGATAATTTAGGTTTTAGAACTACAAAAGGCCATCAAAACTTGAGAGTTTATTCAGATAACTTCCTCAGGGTTTCACATAGCCTTTCATTTGGGGGTATTTCTAACCACATGACACGAGAGCAAGAAACCACAAGGCTGGTCAAAAGGCAAACACTTTGATCTAAACCCCAGTATTTCCCAGATGCCTGAAATCACATGAATCATTTAACTCCTCTTGACCCTCAATTTCTGCATCTTTCAACTAAGCACATGATGTCTATGCTTCCTGTCCTTTAGACTGATTGCAAAGAACGAGAAAAAAATAGTAAAAGAACTTTTAGTAAGATTATAAAGTGCTCTTCAGCTATAACACAGTACTAAAATACTGTAATGAAATGAAAACCTAAGATTAATTACTGTCATTGTTGTCTATCTCGTAAGTGGGCAAAAATAGAGAAATGTAACATTTGCTCACATATTGTGGCTACTTATTACAAATGGTTAGTATGAAGTAGTGAGTAGAAAGTCGTCTGCTCATGCATTAACATCAACTTCAACTTCCAAGTGGCCTCCACTAAGAAACAGCCTTTTCATTCTACTCTGAAGGAGAAAGTCGCCAGAATGCCGTTTCTCATACCTATTCCACAAGATTTTACTCCAAAAATCCAAGGTGCTATAATGCCCTCAACTGATGAGTAACTTCTTAAGTCCAGAAAATATAATTGTAAGTTATGTATACTTGGATAAAAGAATCCCATAAGACCAAATACCTTCTCTTCCCCCGCCCTGCCTCACTGCTTAGCATACATACCAGCCTCAGATTGTTTGAAAATAAGCAGGTGAGCAATTAATTGAGCAGGATGAATGTGATAGGGCACAAAAATAAAAAATAACATTTAAAAAACAAAATCATTGTTCTCCAACAAGCTATGCCAGATCTCCTCCCAAAGGCTCTCAGGCCAGATTCATGGTTTCTTTCTGTCACTTTCAGGACTTGGGACAGTCTCCTTTTATAAAGTACTATCTTTGGATCTTAATCAAAATGCTCATCTTCCCTTCCACACAGCTCAGGCTTTGGAAAACTGCAGGTGGGAACAGGCGAGTTCTTTTCTCTCCCTGTTCAGCCCATCTGCCGTTTCTGGCTTTCTGCTCCGAGTATCTACCGCAGTGTAACAAATCACCCCGACTTAGAGGGTCAGCTCACCAATGGTTTGTTATTTCGCATATGAATCTGCCATCACTTCTTCAGGGCCTCAGCTGGCCAATTCCAAAGCAAGGAACCCTTTGTCTTGAAGGTTGCCTGCATTATCCAGAAGCTTCCTCCCCCAGATATCCCAAATTGGTACTGGCTGTAGCCTGGGCACCTACACAAACCCTCTCCACGTGGCTGTTTGGCTTTTTCACAGCAAAGTGGCTGGATTCCAAGAGCAAATATCCTACAAGAAGGGAAATGGAAGCATTGCCTCTATATTAATTCCAACAGTTGCAGAGTCTTTCTGTGTGTAGCCAGGCTCCCCGGGCAGGTACACTTCTTGGGCAGGTCATTTTTGAATGTGTTTTCACATTCTCCCATGGCCCACATGGGAACTCTTGTCCTCCATCGCTGGAATCCCAGTTGGCTCCGAGTGTCTTCTTACACAGTTCATGGGGCAGATCCAACCAGCCCTTCACCACAACACGACGTGTTCAACTCAGAGATTCATTCAGACACTGAGCTTTATTCCCCAGGCCTCTCCCTCAACTCCAAGAGATGCCTCTCAAGAAACCTACAGCCCACCCTATGCAGAGTAGCCACAGTTCAGAATCATGCAGTCCAGAGGGGGCTAGTCAGAGGTGATAGTCTCCCCCCAGTCCATAGGCACCTTCACACACAGTGAGCCGTTCTCTCAAGCTTCTTTCTGAGGGAAACAATGCTCCCACAGTTCTCAAAGAAAACTTGACTGTGTCTTACCGTGACTCCTTGGAATTCTTCGGTGTGTATGTTTGGGTAATTTTTATTTGCATTATTTGTGTTCTCAGGGAAAATTCAATTATTTCAAAATAAAGAAAAGTGAAATTAACACTACAAATAAATCCATGTGAAATACTATGGTTGTGCAACGATGATCCAAAGTAAGTTTTATTGTGAAACTCCTATGTAATTCTTTATATTTTAATTGCTTAGGTGAAAGAAAGAAATATATGACTGTTCTCTTATATATTCTTTGCTGGATTAAATTTGTTTTTAGTGAATTAAGATTGTACATATTAATGGGTTACAGCTCCTTGGCAGTCCACTGGTCCTGTAGCTGGGTGATGGTTTGGGGCCACCTCTTACACAGTGCCTCCTTTTCAGAACATGAGAAACTTTGTCATCTATTGTTCTGAGTTTGAGGGCTACAGTCCTCTGAAGCCCTTTAATACATAGTTCATTTAACATCCTGCTGCACAAAAAATCATTACAATAATAAGGTAATAATCCCAAAAAGGAAAAATTCTTGGAATAATAGTTACAACTTTTTCTCTTATAGTTCCTTCAAAATCTTTCGGTAGGGTCCCCATCATCCTATTGAGAATCATTTTTTTTTCCCAAAAATAAAAACTCAAGCAATCCATGACAGAAGTAGGCCTTCTGTAATTAATTTCTTCTATCACAGAAAAATCAAAAACATTTATAGTTGCTTCCCTCTCAGACTCAAAAGTGGTGTGGATAGAGGACTGAGTGAATGGCTGTGTGTGTGTATGTGTGTGTGAACTTTTACAACACTTCTCTAGTCAGAAGTCTTCGTTTTTTATTCCTCTGGATCAAAAAAGACACAAGAGTAAATTTCTTACTTGAAATATATTGTCTTGAGTTTGCATCGTGCTCTTATAGCCCACCTGATGCTAAAATCTGACTTTCATTAGTAGAGCTGCTAGATACAATATGCAGACACCTAGTTCAAATGTGAACTTCTGAAAAAATTATATATTATGCCAAAGGATCATTTATTAATTATTTGTTATTTATCCAAAGTTCACATTTAACTGGGTATCCTTGATTTTTGTTTGCTACATCTGTGACCCCATCTGTGGCCCTCATGGGGATCCTCAGAGGCACTTCTTACCCCCTGGCTGTTGGCATTCTCTTACAGGGTGTCCCTTTGGTGACAGGGGTTGCATCTGTATTCCAGGCTGTTTTACTCTACCCAACGACCTTCCAAATCTGTTGTTCTGTGGTCAAGCTCACCCCCACAGGAGGCTCTCTTGGACAGAGTCTAAGATGGCTCTCTACACTCAGGGCCACATCTGGCCCAATAAAACCCAGGAGCAGCAGGTGCACTCCTAAAGCAGCAAGCTCTCCTTGCTCTGCTGCCATTGCAGTCAAACCGTTTGGAATCTCAGGTGCGAATAAGAGTCCACTGCCCCACTCAAGGCCCATGGAACACATATGAAGTTCTCCAGTAACTAGGAAAGCCCATTTTTCCTGGTCCTGGGGTGAGAGGCGGCCACCTCTCACACCATATTCTGATATAATCACTGAATACACATAAATAATACATCCAACACACACACCAAACATACCTTCAGCCCTGGCTCAATAGAAATGGGAAGAAATCAGATTAACCTAAATAATCCATTCAAAACAGATGTGCACACACACACACACACACACACACACACACACTTGTAAATAATCAAAAGTTTAAAAATTCTTTTTTCCAAAGCTTTACTTCCAGTGGTTATGCAGAAACACAGAATGGAAGAATTGACAAGCCAAGTTTTTATTCCAATTTATTTAATGAGCTAAGAAAGAGTCTCCAAATGTAAATGAGTAGTGAGATGTCTGATTAAACTGGACCAGTGACAGCGTTTGGCTGGCACGAGGGTCAACCCTGCCTGCTTAGATGCATTTTCTTGGCAGGAGCGTTGGGGAGAGGCTGGGATGTTGACAGGAAAGAATTTGTATGCTTCAAAACGTCTGCACATGGATTCTGTACGGTCACACTTTTGCAGCTGTACAGAAGCGAGGGAGGCTATGTGATCTCCCTATCTGCAATTCCAGCCTACATGCCCCATAAAAGGCAATGCGACACAAAGGACCATAAAGCATGTTCACCCAACTGAACCCTGACCAGGGAAAGAAAAGTCAGTGTTTTTTTCCGCTTCGTGTCTATATCAAGTGCAGTGCGGAAGGTCAATATTTTAAAATTTTAATTTCTTCATTGTAATAACAATGTCCAGAGATACTTCAAAATAACAGAAATGCACACAGGGACCTTTGTGCTTGTTCCGAGAAGCTGGAATTCATCTTAGTAAGCTGTACAATATCTTATGCACATGGGTTGGGCTACCCAATCCTAAGGCATAGTGCCATGAATCAGAACCTCTATGTTAACTTGCTGGTGCCCACAAAGCCTTTAAAGGCCTCCAATCCTCCATGCCTTCTAAACACCTAGGTCTCAAGAACCCAGGAACTATTACACTACCTCACTGTACCTTCCCCACTCAACTAAAACCTACAGTAGGTTTCATGCTGCGGGCAGGAAGGCGCTGTAACGAGAAAGCCCTGCTGCTGCAATTAGCTAAACTCAGCTGAATAAGTGGCCAACCACATCACCTTGTTTTACTCTCACTACTTTTTGTCCAAGAAGGCATTTTTTTACTTTCATAACTCGAGTCTTTTATGTCCTTGAAACTTTGGAGCACAGAGAGTCAATGTGACCCCATTGGTGACTCGACATTCCTGAGCATTAGCTTCTGTCCACACTCAATGGCCCCATATTTCTAGCATCCCATCTTGGAGATCATAGGCGAGAACTAGGTCTGCCCACATTCACCCATTTGTTAAGTAAAAAGGAAGTAGTGGCTGGTTCCAAACTTTTTTTTTTCTTTTAGGAAATTGTAAGTGGCAGTTAAATGAATTAAGCACTTTTCTTTTGAAATAACCATGAACCTCATCTTTGAGAAACAAGCTGAGTTATAGGTGTAAACACAGTGTGGGGTGGAGGGTGGGAGGTGATTCTCACAGCTGCTACCATTCCACCAACCACACTGTCAGGTATTTGTCCCCAAACAGGACATTCTGGTCCCTCTAATTCAAGTTCAGCGCATACTCTGCCCTCAGAAATGATTTTGTTCTCCATCAGAAGCAGCCCTGCCTGCCGAACAGATGGGAGCGACTGTAGCTGTGATATCAAGGCATATGGTTTCGAGAACAGATAGGAGTAGTCATTCCAAATATTAGTACAGTTTCTTTCAGGTTTTCATGGAAGTGACACACGTGAATGTCAATAGGCAAAAATAACAGATAACATTTTCAATCATCTCAAAACCTACTTGGCTTAAATCAACCGATTAGAAATCACTTGGCTTGCATTCCATCCCTCCCGTCAACTGTGCCATCTGCATCTCTAATTTGATGAGAGGAAAAAGAAAACTAGGTTGGGTCTAATAGAAACCAGATTCTGCATTCACTCGTTTATTCACTCATTCAGTCAATAGATATTGAGCTTTGAGCATATGTCAAACACTCTACAGATTTGTGGGATAAATTAGTAAACAAGTCACTGTTCCTGGTCTGAAGGAGCTAATAGTTTAGAGAAAGGAGACACACCCATAACCAGCAATTACGGTGCAGTCTCAAGAAAGAAGAGTCAGCAATGTCATGGGGACATAAGCTGATCCCACGGAAGTGGCACCCATCCCAACTGCATGTGGGTCAAGTGGGATGTAAAACTGAGAAGTAAAACCAAAGCTGAAACCTGAATCAGCCTCTAGCATGAGCCAGATAAAGTCGTCGTAAATGGGAGGTAGTGTAGGGAACAGTTCACATGTCAAAGGTGTAGACAAGACAGATAAATAGAGAAAAGAGGGATCGTGAGTAGTGCTATGCATTAGACAGGGTTCTCCAGAGAAACAGAACCAACCAGATGGGGGGGAGAGAGAAATACTGATTTATCATAGGAATTGGACATGCAGTTATGGAGGCTGAGAAGTCCCAACGTCTTCCTTTGACAAGCTTGAGGCCCAGGAGAGCCAATGGTGCAAGCCCTAGTCTGACACTCACAGGCTCGAGACTCAGGAGAGTCACTTTTTCAGTTTGAGTCCAAAGGCAGGAGAAGGCCAATGTCCCAACTCAAGACAGTTAAAAAGGCAGAATTCCCTCTTTCTGGGCCTCTTTGTTCTATTCAGGCTTTCACCTGATTGGATGAGGCCCACCCACATGAGTGAGGACAGTCTGCTTTACTCAGTCTTCGGATGCAAATGTTGACCTCACAGCGAACACCTTCACTTGGAATGATGCTTGCTTAGCAGTCTAGGCACTCTGTGGCCCAGTAAAAGCAGCCCATTAAATTCATAGTCACATATAAATTCTTTGCATTTTTTAGCCAATAAGGTGGCACAGCTACATAAATCACAAAGACAATTTGACATATCTTCATAGAATTCTTTTTCTCCATTCCAGAAAATGGAGGGAGAACAAAACATGTTGAAGTAATTAAACGCCCTGCATTACTTAAAATTGATTATGTGTTAGTTGTTTTGAAATCATGATTATGTTATTTGTCAACATTTAAGGTATTTCAATATCCTGTTATGCATTGGGTCTTCATTTTGAACAGTAAAGAATAATGTACCAGAGTAAAAATATCCTATGAGGTCAGAAATAAGGAATCAAGATTTGGGAGCAAAGTTCTGTGTTCCCAACTAGCGTCTCTGGATCCTGCAAGTCAGAGGACATGGCCAAGACCTTGTTTTAATGCATGCAGCTTCCCGGGAATGAGAGCTCTGGGTGAGGGAATCGAGAAGCTCAGATCATATGAATGAGCTTAAAGGGGCAGTATTCCCACCAAAAGATCAGCTTATGTCCCCCCCCCAAAAAATGCTATTTAACTCACACATGCTATAATTTACAAGAGAAAGTTTTATAAGCAAATATTTATTTATATAATACAGTGACTTCAAAACAGACTACCAGAATAGAACCTTGGATAAAAATGATGGGAGTAAATTCTGTTGTCAGTACTTGTTATCTAAAAATAAAAGCTCAGCATCACTTGAATGAGTTGAAGCAGATCAGCTCTGAATTGCACTCTATGCATCTATTTTAGTTGTAAGAACACCAGCTGAGAAACTTGAAACATCATACATACATATACATATCACATATACACGCACAAGCATTCATGTACATAGAAACAAAATTTGCCTCTATACATGTAAATCATTTAATGCCCTAATGATATCACTGGAGTATTTCACACTTTACAGTGATTTTTAAATCCTGCAGAATATTGAAAAGTTTGCTTTCCAAAGAAAACCTTCCTCAGAGCAATTATACAAACACAAGCAGTCAAGCTGTTAATTAGGCTAGAGATAAAGATAACTTTTTCAATAATATTAAATGAAAGGTGAAGATGATATAAAAGGAGAAAATGCATAGCCCTACTAGTCTGCATACATGTGAGCAAGTTTGGGGGGAATGGATCTGTGTACTTATACCTTTCATAGATACCCTGCATAATCTTAGCATGTACTCTCCTACTATGTGCTATACACCCAAGAACTGTAGAAAGTTTATCATAACTTGGAATTCTGCTTCTACCCTGTAGGGATTGTGAGGCTCAGGTGGTTTAGGTGAGGCAACCACAATCAAACTTGTTCTATATATCTTGTGCCTGAATTTAAAAAAAAAAATTAATGAGCATTTAAGGCAAAGCCAATAGCTGAGATGATGGCTGGAAGCAGATTTCATCTAATGTATCTATTGAGTAATTTATTTCTATAAAGCATTTGAGTTTCTAAATGTGGTACAAGTATCTAAAAAGAGAACTTAATGAAACCAAAATTAAACACCTTAAAAGCAAGAGAAAATGTTCTATGCTATCCATTAAGAAGGCTTTTCAATATTTTCACCTTTTACTGCATCAAAAGAACAGCAGCATTTCCTGCTTTCCTCTCATCTGGGATATTATCAGGCAAGAATGGTGAGGAAATCACAGCATAATGGCAACACTTACTATCTGAGTGAGGAAAAAATTAGAAAAGGGACAATCTATTCATGCATCTAGGTTTGAGAAAACCTTCTGAAAATTCAGAGGTAAATGAACTAGTAAATCATTTTATTATGTTCTAAATTTTTTCATGGAAATGATGAGCTCAAGAGAAGAGAACTGGGGACTAATATAGTCAACCCATGTGATCCATTTTGTACTGTCTACAATCATACAGTTGTTCTTCCTGTTGGAGGAATGGCTGCAGGAAAGAACCACAGCTGACTCAAACAGCATGAGCCAGAAACAAACTTGTTTGTAAGCTGCCGAGATTTAAGGGTTGTTTGTTACTGCAGCATAACCAAGAGAAAGCTGACTGATAAAAATTCTGGTTCAAGAGGGCTGGGGATATAGCTCAGTTGGCAAAGTGCTTGCCTTGCATGCACAAGGCCCTCAGTTCAATCCCCAGCAACATTAAAAAAAAAAAATTCTGGTTAGAAAATAGGGTCATGAGGTCTGACCCTAGAAGATCTGGAAGGAATACATCTCAGTATGGATTCTTCCTTAATATTTATTTTGACTTAAATAAAAGAATAAGCCCACTATGAAGGGAGATATTTAGAAATCAAGTCAGAATGTACCACATCCACACTTTTTTTTTGAGAAAAAAAGTGAAACCGAAAGGAGATACTAATTTTTCCCCCAATAAGGCAAATAGAAGAAAGAAATGTGTAACATCATAATCCTAAATTCCAGAGCAAGCAGCACAGGGCAAAGGAGCTTGGATAAGCAAGATATCATCCTGTCTAGACCCAAAGGAGAAGGGATGTGAATAGCATATTGATCTCTGATAGATACTTTAATAACTATCTAATTATCATAATAAACTCACTTTATTCTCCCTGAAATTCTGTCAGTTTGCCCCATATATTTTGATAATCTGGACACACACAGGTTAAGAACGGCCATCTTCCAGGAGTATTGATGAATTCATCATTACATAATGTCCCTCTTCCTCCTGACAGCTTTCCTACCACTAAAGTCCTCTGGGTCTGAAGTTAATATAGCTGTTTTTTTTTTTGGTAGTTGTATATGGACAGCATGCACTTTATTTTTTAAGTGGTACTAGGCATCAAACCCAGTGCCTCATACGTGCTAGGCAAGTGCTCTGCCACAGAGCCACAGCTACTCCTTTCTCTAGTGACTATTCTCATGGTATCCCTTCTCCATTCCTTTACTCCATCTATGTGTCTTTACATTTAAAGTAGGTTTCTTTCTTGAAGACAGCATTTCATCAGTTCTTGCCTTCGGATACACTCTGACAGTTTCTAACAACTGGTGTGTTTAAACAACTGACATTGAAAGCGATTATTGATATAATTGGATTAAGGTCTGCCAGTAGCGTTACTGTTTTCTATTTTGTACCCTGGTTCTCTACCTAATTTTGAGTTCCATATTGTTTTCTTCCTTTTGTGAGTTTAATTATACATTTTATGTTATTCCATTTCCCTCCTTTCTCGACATTGATTCTACTTTTTTAAAAATCTTTTTGTGATTATCCTAGAGTTTGCAATATGCATTGATAACTAGTCCAAATCCAATTTTGAATAACACTACCCAGCTTCATAGGCACTACAAATGCCTTATGATAACAAAATACTCTCAGTTCCTCCCTCTCCGGTCTCCCGTAGTATTTGCTTCATTCATACATAAACATACCATACATAAACATACCATACATAAGCATTCGTGCATTTATAAACATAATGGTCAAGTACATTGTTGTTACTATTATTTTGAACAAACTTGTTAGATCAATTTAAAGTGAGAAAAATGAAAGTTTTATTCTTCACTTATTCTCCAAGACTTGCTCTTTCTTGATATAGATTCATGTTTTCAACAACTTGAATCTATATCATTTTCCTTCTCTCTGAAGAATCTTGTTATGGTTTAGATGTGGTATCCCTGAAAGCTCATGTGTGAAACACCACAAGAAGGTTTGAAGGAGAAATAATTGGGTTACTGTTTCAGCCTAATCAGTGCCTAATCAGTGAATGGATCCTTGATGAGATTAGCTGAAATGATGGGGTGTGGCTGAAGGAGGTGGGAATTGGGGCGTGGCTATGGGATATATATTTTGTATCTGGAGAATGGAGTCTTTCTCTGCCTTCTGTTCATCATGTGAGTTGCTTCCCTCTACCACACTCTTCCGCCATGATGTCCTGCCTCACCTTGAGAGCCACCAAGGAATGGAGCCCACCATTTATGCACTAAGAACTCCAAAACTGAGCCCTCTAATAAACTTCTCCTCCTCTACAGTTGTGCTGGTCAGTCACAGCAGCAAAAAAAAGCTGACCAAAACGAATCTCTTGCCAAAAAAAAAAAAAAAAAAGAGAGAGAGAGACTTACTGGCAATAATTTCTCTCAATTTTTGTCTGTCTCAGAGAGTCCTCTTTTCAACTTCAGATTTGAAGGACTATTTTTCAGGGTATAAAATTCTAAGTTGGTGAGTTTGTTTTTTTTTTTAAACTCAACATCCTCTCTTCTCACTTCTAAGGTTTCTGAAAAGGATAAAATTCTTGGTTTTTCTACTTTATAGGTAAGGTGCTTTTCCCTCTGGTTTAATTCAATATCTTTTTATCTTTGATTTTCTGTAGTTTGAAAATTAAATGCCCAAGTGTTAGCTTTCCATTGATATGAAAAGAAATACTTGACAAAAACAATTTAGAGAAGGAAAATCTTATTTGGGGCTCATGGTCTTTGGTAGTTAATTTCATGATTGGCCAAATCCATTTCTCTGGACCCAAGGTGAAGTGAAGCATCATGGTAGAAGGGCATGATGGTGGAAAAATGTTTTCTGGCTGTGATGAGGTGGGAAAAGAGTGGGAAGAGAAAAGGGTCAAAATATACAAGCCCCAAGGCATGCTTCTAGTGACCCACTTCCTCCAGGCATTCCCCACCTGCCTACTGTTAATACCCAGTAATTCATTCAAAGTATTAATCCATCAAGTGGATTAATCCACTCATTAGTTCATAACTCTCATAATATCATTTCACCTCCTGAAGTAATGCAGGAGCTTTTGAGAGAGCTCTCATTCAAACCATAATAGGATGTTTTTCGTTTTATTTTTGCATTTATCCTTCTTGATGTTCTCTAGATTTCCTGGATCTGTGATTTGTTGAACTAACCTTGATGTGGGGAAATTTTCAGTCATCACTGTTTCAAATACCGATTGTGCTCCTTTCCATTATTCATATGGCATATCTTTTACAGTTGTGCCATAGTTCTTGGATACTCTGTTCCACTTTTCCTTTTCTCCTGTTCTTCAATTTTTGATGTTTCTATAGTCATATTCTCAAGCTCAGAGATTCCTTCTTCAACCGAGTTTGCTCTACTGATCAGCCCATGAAAGACGTTTTATTAGTGTTTTTCATATCTATAATTTCCTTTCAATATTTTTAGAATATCCACTTCTCTGCTTATAATAGTCATCTTTTCTTGTGTGTTGTCTACTTATTCCATCAAAATCCTTAGCATAGTAACCCATTATTTTTTTATGTTCCTAGAGATGGTGGCACTGAAGAGGCTGTGCTCTTATCAGCTAACTCAAGTAGGCATTGTAACAGATTTTTTAAAAAAATCTATAAACTAAGTCTTAAAATTGTAAATTTATTTCAATAGCAACAAGTTTTCTAACAAATGCCAAGCTGTAACTCCTTCCCCTATTTTTTACCCAGCCATTACTTTCTGTTTCTGCTACTTTGCTGGATTCTTCTCCCTGAAATGCCTTTTCCTCGTAACTCTGACACTCTGAACACTGAAGTCAGATGTACAGCTCGCTGCAAAGTACCCAAATATTCAAGTACCATTGAACTTCCACAAGTATAGGCCCCTTTATGATGGTAAGACTCCAATTATAGATTCAAGGAGGTCTTTCCTTATCTCTTATAGTTCTAGATATAGAATGTTGCTTGGGAACACAAACTCTGGAGCCAGACTCCTTGAATTCAAATTCTAGTTTCACCATCAATTTACATAAGTCCTTTAACCTTTTTATATTCTCGTTAATGCATTTTACATAATGGGAATGATATCTTTGTTTTGAGAAAACTGAGATATATAAAACTCCTAGAATAGTGTTTGACACACAGTATATATAATATTAACTCTGATAAGACCAGAGTTAACACACCAGACCCATGGAGCTCTGGACTACTGGGAAGAAATTATGGGAGTGCTTGAAATATTTGATTGCTTAGCTCTGAGGGTGACTATCAGGGAACCAGGCCAATTATGTCTGGCCAAAACACCGAGGTGGGTCATTAAAATTATCTTAAATTTCAAAAAGTCAAAATGTGAAAGGAGAAAGGGATTAACTGCATTTTTCTATTTCCCATATGGATAATGTATATTATTATCGACCCATAATATCTTTTCAATTCTATTTTCTTTTACTTTAAAGAAAATATCCTGGGAAATAGCCTCTGACTTTCTCATTCTAACATACCATTACTAGTGAGCCTGTGGTGATTACCCATCCATGACCTAAAGAAGTTGAATAATATTACACTGAACTCCTTATGCTCCTTCCTTAGGGTCTGAATTTTTATGGAGGAAAAGCACTGATATTTATCATGGGTCATTTTCCCAGACTCTGGAGCATTTGTATTTATTCCAGCAAATTCTTCCTTACCCTGTCCTTTAAAATGGCATGGATCTGGTAAGTGCTGCGGCGAGTCAGTTGAGCAGTATGTGTACTGACCCCTTCAAGGGTCAGAAGAGAAAACCCTTTGATGTCTTAGTTGAGGGTTAACTTTGTAAGGACCTGTGTAAACACTCAAACTGTGGCCAAGCATCCTGAGCTGGTGGGAACTGCCCACAGATCTCCCCTCTAAGTAACTGTGGCCCTACGTTACACTACTGTGCAAATGAACCGTGCTATTTCACTGTTGCTTAGTCTCCTTAATAGTATAGCTTTAAAAATTAGAGAGGAGCTAAGTTATTTAAGTAATGAATCCTTTCTCTCTCTTAAAAGGAAACATTTTACGTTTTCTCCAACTTTAGGATTTTTTTAATCACATATGTAAACATCTATAGTGTATTAGAGTTCTCCAAAAGACCAGTGAGGGAGCAAGCGAGCAGGAGAGAGGTAGGGGACAGAGATGAGAGGGGATTTGTTTAGGGAATTGGTTCACAAGATTTTGGAAGCTGAGAAGTCCTGAAACTGATTATCTGTAATCTAAAGAACCTGAGATCCTGCAGCATGTTTCAGTCCAAATCCAAGATACTCGGAGCTAGGGCAGCTATTGATATCATTCTCAGCCAAAGGCCAAAAGTCTGAGGATTCAGGGAAATTCTAGTATAATCTCTGGATTCCAAAGACCAGGGAGCCTGTATTTCTAACATCCAAGGGCAGGAGAAGAGTGTCCCAGCTCCAGGAGACAAGGAGAAGGAGATTGCATCTTTTCTTTTGGTTACTATCTGGGCCCTCAGATACCTGAATAATACCCCCACTCCAATGAGCGCAGCTCTTCAGTTTACCTACTCACGTTCCATTTTCACCTAGCAATACTCTCAGACACACCCAGCAGTGTTGCTTTGCCAGTTCTCTAGGTATTCTTCAATCTGGTCATGATGACCCCTAGAATTAACCATCACATACAATGTCATTGGAACTTTGCAGTTCTACAAATTTATTTTATGGTTTTCTTGCTTGTAAATCAACTATACCAGATAGTAATCTTTTCTACTTGTAAAAATGTCCTGTTCTTTAAAAATTGCTGGTGAAGAAGTGAAAGGAAAAAGGCATTCCATTTATAGAAAAATAAGAGGAGTGAAAGAAGAAACTTCCTAGTTTTGTTCCTGAGGTTGTTACCCATAGGAAGAACATACAGAAAAGTTCCAATTACTTGGCAAGCACAACATAAATTAATTCCACATGATTAATTCCACCCATTTTGTGGCCTCTTTAAAAGGATCTTGATTTCTTTTTTCTGTAATATTAGGGTTGTGGATTAAATGTGACTCTGCTCCTGACTAGAGAATAGATAATAAGGTATCTCTGATTATGTTTCTTTGTCTAAATATATTAGTAAATTGACTAAAATACCCATTAGAATTAGAAACCAAGGAAACATTTTCAGCCTCTTTTTAAGATTTTTATCTATATGATCACACAAAAGTATATCAAAACCTTTTATAGGATGGAGTCTTCATTTCAAAGCTTATGTTGTAAGCAGAAATACTCCATCGCATACTTGGCCTAGGCCATAAACCTCAAAATTTATTAGTCATATGAGCCAAGTTAAAATGTTGATTATGGGTTATGTTCTGTGGCCATCTAAGACCAACCAATGAAAACTGCAAGCCAACCTCATTTGCATCCCTATTAATGAAGAGAGTTAGCAACTACATAAAACCTAATTTCCTTTGTAAAGCCGTTTTCTCATCTTTTTCTTCAGGAAGGATGTTTTTCTCTTCTTTAAAATGGAGAGATTAAACTGGATGGATCCTTTCTTCCTTTATCTGTTGATTGTAAGCTATTACGTCTTTAGAAAATGTTTGAAAAAAATTCATGCCCTTGCTCTTTCAGAAGTCAACTGAACCAACAACATGCTCATGTAGTAACTTTTGTGTGTCATTTGGAAAAACATTAGTTTGAAATAGTTTCTAGTAATG
Organism: Ictidomys tridecemlineatus; assembly: GCF_052094955.1. Classification (NCBI taxonomy): domain Eukaryota; kingdom Metazoa; phylum Chordata; class Mammalia; order Rodentia; family Sciuridae; genus Ictidomys; species Ictidomys tridecemlineatus. The sequence continues at coordinate 20,283,713 of NC_135489.1, read as the reverse complement.
GCTGGCTAGACAATTGGGATCAATCATAAAAACTACTGATGAAAACTAAAAGGTAACAAAGTCCCTCATGCACCATTTTTGCAAACTCCATGGAAAGCAATATGGCAATCTCTCGAAACCTAAATTCCCATGCAATCCATCAATTCCACTTCTAGGTACATGCCTGAAAACATTGAAGGGAGTTCTTGAAGAGATATATGTAAGCCCAAGTTCACAGCAGCATTGTTCATAATAGCCAAAATGTGGAAGCAGCTCAAGTTTCTATTGATGAATGAATGAATGGACAGAGAAACAATGGAACCATTCAGCTAAAAGAGGGAAAGAAATTCTGGCACATGCTAAAAAATAGGTAAAACTTAAGGACATTATACAAGGTGAAATAAAATAGTCACAAAACAAATACTGTATAATTTCATTTATATGAGGTACCTAGATTGTCATTCATAAGACATAAAGTAGAATGGTGGTTTCTAGGGACTGAAAAGGAGAATTGTCATTCAATATGCACAGAGGTTTAGTTATGCAAGATGAAAATTACTCTGGAGATTGGTTATACAACATGTGAATGTACTTAACACTACTGAACTGTACAATTAAAAATGGTTAAGATGGCAAAGTTTATACTATGTGTATTTTATCACAATTAAAATTAAAGTCAAGCTTTTTTAAAGGCTAGATCAACTAGAAAGATTGCCAAATGGAGAGATAAAGGAGACTGTGCTGAAGTTCCACTCTCCTCATTTGTATCACTATCCTGCCTCCCATTCCACTTTGAGGGTATCATGCTTGTGCCTCAGGGCTTTGAAAGTCAACTGAAAGGTAAAGCAGGTTTTTCTGACCCTAGAAAAGGTAAAGCAGGTTTTTCTGACCCTAAACAAATGGGTCAGAATTCAACTCCTGCCAAGGCAGAGAACCTAATACAAAATCCTTTGCATAGAAATGAAATCCCCAAAATTTGTCCTCTGAATGTAGTTATGCATTAAGCAGATTCAGAGAATTGTTTAGGTGACCCAGAAACTTAACCTTGTTCATAGGCCATGAACCTTTGGTTCCTGGCAGTCAATGAGAAATTCTCTGAAGAAAGTTGACATCACTCTAGGTACCAAATTTATATTAATTTTTCCAATATATACCCAGTAAACAATCAAAGAATTGCTTCCCTGGGCAAAAAGAAATATGAAACAGAGGAAATAGAATCAGTATAAAAATGCATATTTGAAAAAGGCAAAATGATGCTTAACACATGCACTTGATAGAAGAACTTTTAAGTACACAAAGCAAAAAAAAGTATAGATCCAAAAGGAAAAATAAAAAAAAAATACACAATCATAGATAGAGCTTTTAACATCCTTCTCTCAGTAATTGATGAGGTGGTACCCCCTTCCTGCCCCTGCCAAAACGACATCATGAAAAGCAAGGATAAACAAATGGTTTAAACAAGATACCAAGTTTTAAAATCTTATTCTCAAAATATTTAAGTTTCCATAGAAAATCATTTTTTTTAACATGAAAAGAAAAAAATCTCACCTTTAATTTGTAAGAGAGATAATCAATAGATGCTAACACCAAGTTAACAGTAATCTCAGAAACTGTTGAAGTAGCCATCGTAATTGATGAGCAATTACAATCACACTTTGAAACAAATGAAAGAATAGAAGCTCTCAGCAAAGAAATCTACTACATAAAGAACCAAATGATAACTCTGGAATTGAAGTTAAAAAAAAAAAAAAAACACCAATCCATAGAATTTTTTCAACAGCAGAATGGAGGGCATAAGAAAAAGGATTGAAAAATTTAAAAATAGAAACTTATACAACCTGATAAAGAGAAAACAGACTGGAAAAATAGATCAACAGGAATCTGTTTGACTATATAACAAAATAGCTAATATCTGTGTCACCCAAGTTTCAAAAAGAAAAGGCAAGGGAAAGACTAAAATAATCTATTCAAAGAAATAGTCACTGAAAATTCCCCAAATTTGGCAAAAGACAAAAATCTACAGATTGTTAAACTGTGAGCCTCAAACAGAATAAAGCTAAAGACATATTAAGATAAGTATAGCTATAATAAACATTATGAATGTTTGACAAGAAAGAAAAATATTCTTGAAATTAGCTAGAGAAAAATCATGTTTTACCTATAGGAAAAAAAGTAATTTGAATGATAGTAGATTTCTAATTGGAAAGCATGAAGCCCAAGTAAAGTGGCACACTATTTTTCAAGAGCTAAAATCAACCCAGAATTCTGTCTAGTGAAAATATCCTTCAGGATTTAAAGGGAACATTTTGCACATTAGTTCTATATATAATGTAATGATTACCCAACTATTATATTTGTCAAAACTTATTAAATTGCACACCTAAAATGAACAAGTTTTATTGTATGTAAATTGTGTCTTGATAATACTGACCAAAACCTAACCAACAAAAATAGAATGAGGATCAGAGAGTCAGCACAATGTTACCACTGGTTCTGGTTATGTTGTTGACTTATATGACTGGCAGCTACTCAGGTGTTTACTTCACCATTAATTAACTCGTACATTTCTGCTTCACACATCTTAAAGATTAAAACACAGAAGATCCTTAAAAGAAAAAACTATTTTCCCACCTTCCAAGACATGTCCAAAAATCTTTTACTGTTCTCATAGCAAAATTCACTTCAATGCATCTTTTGTATACATTATACAAAAATCACAATACAATTTTTAAGGTGCAAAAGATCCCAGGAAATTTCAAATACATTTAATTTCTCCCAGAAGAGAACCACCAATATGCTCTCAAAATTGCTATCTAGTATGATCAAGAGAATGGGAAAAAAAATACTCACCTAGCCTCACAATTATAGCTACATCCCCAATAAGCTAAGGCTAAATTGTGATCAACCAGTAAATCTTTCAAGTTCTTAGCACATGCTCAATTGAAAATGGAAGGATGAAAGATTTGACATTATGAAAAGCTCTATTGATTCATTTTCAGGACCTAAGTGACTGAGCTCTAGATTTATCCATGAGATCTGTTTCCTAGGCAACCTGTCTCACCCCAGAGCTCAAAGGCAAAGTCCTTTGGGAAGAAAGGTTGCTTGCTTGTTCTCAATATTTTCCTAAAGAGAATGAAACACATATCTGCAAATAGGGGTCTGTTCATGTGGCATCTTTAGTCATGTCAATCAAGCAAACATTTTTGACAATGTCTTTAAAAGTATTTGGAAGAACCAGATCCAGCCATATGGAAATTAGACAGTTATTTAAGATGGTGGTATCTTCTCAATTTTTCACAAGTTTCATCTTTCAACCAATTTTGACCAAACCTCAAAGTTAAAATTGAATGCTTCATTCCATTGTCTTTAATCTCTTTTTTGTTTCTATATATTATATATAACACATTTAAATATATATATTTTATGTTTCTATATATTATTATTCTATATATTTTATATTTCCACATAGTATATAGGAATACTGAAATATCATGCCCAGTCTTGATTTCTCTATTTTCCCCCACCCCAAATTGGAGCAACTGTCTCTTCCTCACCCCCATTTCCTTCCACAGTGATACCACTCTCCCGAGTGAGTTCTGTTTGTTCAGGATAATCCCTTTACTTGGAAATTCAGAATCAAGTTATCTCTGTTGTTGGTCCCAATGTGACCTTTTGTCCAGTAGTTATAGTTGAATGTCGATCCCAAAGTTGATTTTTAGTAGTATATCAAGTCTCCAAGATTCTTTGGTAAAATTATACAGACATCATATGAAGGAGCATTCTGAGGCCAGGCTCTAGTGTGATTGCTGGGAGGTATATGACTGCAGTGTATGCCTTAGACGTGAGCATCCAACCTCCTGCCCTCGACATTGCTTTTTAGACTGTGTGGTCATAGCTACAGCATCACCTGAGCACTTGTTATAAATGCATACTGAATCTCGATGACGATGACGGTTTCTAGTGTTAGCCCAGGAATCTTGTTTTAGCAAGCCCCAAGGGATCGGCATGCCTACTCAAGTTTGGGAAGCACTGCTTCAGATAGAAATTTCTTTGGTCCTTTACGATCACACCTCTCTTCATAGAAGAGCAATTCCACATGGGCAAGGGGAAGCACCTACCTGGGGCGTGTGACCCCCTTTCAAGTCAAGCTCTCAGTATTCACTCCCTCTCCTAAAGAGGTCCACTCCCAGGTCGGACACAGACCTCATCCTCAGTTCATCTTCGGAGGCCAACAAGGCCACTGGATTGATGACCAAGGTAAAAATTCTTTAGAATGCGAGAGTGGAGTAAGGAGCTGCACTGTCCATGTGCATAGGCAGGAATCTAGGCATAGTGGACACAGAGTCCAGTGGGGGCAAGAGAAGTAGGCACTTTCTATTCACACCCTTTCCCCATGGCTATGAATAAAGCCCCCCTCATTTCTATGGCTCTCTCTGGTCCTCTTACTCTTCCTGCCCATATAACATTCAGACCAGAGAAGATGTGACCCGGCTATTCCAGCACCCTCCTCCTGCTGTCTGTACCCGGTGGTTAAATGATAGTGACAGGAGAACCCCTGCACAATTCCATACAGTGACACTCACACCCTGGCTTTCTGTCATCCACACAGCTGAGTAACATATGACAGGAGACATCTGGAGCTAGGCTCTTACTCACCTCAGCCTGGTGATCACCACCAGAAGACGTCGCAATAAAAGAACCAAGAGCCAGACTGCCTTGGTTCAAAGCTGCCTCTCCCATTAACAAGCCTTGTGGGCTCCAATTCAACTTTCCCTAAGTTTTCCTCACCGTAGAATGAGAATGATGTCTTTAAGTCCTATGGCTATTATGAATTAATATATGCATATATGTGAATTAACATATGGGAATATTTTGAAACTCGACCCATATATCCCAGAAGCTGTGTAAGTGTCAGCTATCAATATCATCATGAGAGGTAGAAAAATCGAGGCTGGGTCTTCAGGAGGAAAGCAGAGCAGCCTTCTCGCCTATAGGACTCCAAGTTACTAAGGGCTTTCCTAGCAGTGGAGAAACAAGGGAGCCTACAGGTCACTCGCTGCATTCACTCGCGTGTGTTGAGCCTCTTGTTCACTCATTAATAGACATTATGCATGGTGCACATATTCTGTTCCAGGTCTGTTGTTTCTGGGGCAGAGAAGTAATCATGCAGAGGTCTGCCCTGCCCTCTAAGGACACAGAATATCAGCCTGCTTTGCCTTGTGTCACTGCCTGGGAAGAGATCAAAAGCAGTGCTGAGGTATAGCACAGTTTTAGGGTAAAATAATCCCTCTTAACTGTCTAATAATGCCCCAATAATCTCATTATGATTTTCATTCTCCACCTCTTAAGGCTTCTTCCATCTTATTCTTGGCCTTTTATGCTGACTTATTATCTACCTGGAGCCTCTTTTCCAATGGTGCCTTTTAGGTATTTGCCTTTAAACTACACTGAAAAAAATTCAGCATTCAGACTTTAAATCCTCTGGCTGTAGTATTAGTTTCCTTTTGTGGTGTGACAACTTACCACAAATTAGTGGCTTACAACAACACACAGACTATCTTTCAGCTCTGAAAGTTAGAAGTTCGAAGTGGGTCTTACTGGACTGAAATCCAGATGTCTACAGGGCTGGCTCCTTTCGGAAATTCTGGGGTAATATATTTTCTTATCTTTTCTAGCTCCTAGGGACCACTTCTTTGGTATAGGGGCCATGACTCCTCTTCTCCATCCTCAAAGGCTATTGACACAGCATTTTTCAATCTGACTCTACTCTTCTGGCCTTTTTCTTTTTAAAGAACCCTCATGACTATATTGGGTCCACCCAGAATATTCATGGTAGTATCTTTTTAAAAAGTCAATTGAGTGGTTACCTTAATTCTACAGGTAATCTTAATTCCCCTTTGCCATATACTATAGCATATTTGTCATTTCTAAGATTAGGATATGGATATCTTTGAGGGGCTGTTTCTGTCTAACACAGCAGCCTTAAACAAGTTATCTAATCCATGCTTCTTTACAATATGCAATATTACAATACATGACTATGAAAGATAGTTGAAATAATAGAAGCACATTTTAGGAATCATAACTCTTACGTTTTTTGGCTAGCATAGTGAGCTCACTTCCTTCAGCACCTACAGACAGCACTGCCGCCTTCTATCCAACACAATCTCCTCCCCACGGGCATGCTGGCAAGATCTAATACCAAGTCCTTAAAATACTGGTGCACCATTAAGAGCAGGATCAGAGGTAAAAGACAGAAAGGCACCATTAGACTTTAATGGCCATTTATATAAATGACTGCTTAGTATAAATTAAGTTTTATGAAATCATTTCCTGAGAATAATTACCATAGAGATAAAGGAAATGGAAAATGAGGGCCCTAAAACCTCCTCTAGTCCACAATTTTGCCAAAGAATGGTCTTGGTGATAACATTTTTCCAGGGGCCCCAAATCCCATAAGCACAAAGATGATCTTCCTTGTCAGGTTCTAAGTTATATAACTGCTTAATCATTTACATTGTCCCCTTAATACAATCTTCGAGGTCATAAGTCTGAAGAGCACACCTTATTACACTTTGAATTACAAGTTCTATTAAAAAAAAAAAAAGCTGTGTGTTTGAGATTATTTTTTTTCTCTAACATTTCTTACACTCTGATGCCTTTGTGATGGCAGAAGAAAGTCCCGTGCTCCGTGGCAAGGGGCTGTTGCCATGGTAAGGAATGGGAGGCACCCTCCAAACAGACTGGCGTGATATTTGTCATTCTTTATGAACATTTTCCTGAACATTCAGAACATTCCATCATTTTCCAACATCTGAAGTTCTTCCTCTGCTCAGGAGGTTCCCCGCCTAATGAGTCCTGACGGAAGGTAAGGTCTACCTTCTCCCTTCAGAAGCTGAAGCAGTAAGATAACTCCTTGCCAGGTTTCCCTTGCAAGTAGGACCGTAGCGTATGACCTAAGCTTCAAACAGAAAACTTCCTCAAGAGTGTTCATTACAAACAAGGGACCACACGCTATTTTCTGACATAGGGACAGGCAAGGGTGGCAACCACACCCAGATTCCAGGAACCCCAGTGGTCACACTAGTGCTCCAGCGCCTCCCGGGGGCAGTACAAGTGGTGGAGAGCAGGGTTCTGTGGGGACATTAGGCTGCCCTCACCAGACCAGCAATCTGAAGGCATTGTCTCTGGTTATGAAGACCCAAGTCTGCTTCTCCAGCTATCCCAGCTTTATTCAGTTCCCTAGTCACTTTTTAATGATTCCTGTTTCCATCAGCCATAGAAGTTTTGTAACTTGTGTTTAGAACTTGAAAAAGTGTTCCAGAGATCTGTGCTTTAAAAGTTCTGGAACTGTATAACATGTCATGCAGAAAAGCAAGATTTCTGACTGTAATTGGATTTATTTGATAAAACTAAAGATATATTAAATAACAAAGGAAAGAAAAGCCGGCTTAAAAACTGCATATCTTGCATTTAAATATACCTTATAGCTACTCAGATTCCCTCTGCACATTCTGAAATCCTCATTCATTCCCAGAGATCAGGGCTGAGTCGAGCAAGACTGTGGACAACCAATACTGCTAAGGAAATGAATGGTAGCCCAGAACAAGAGGTGTGCAAGATGACATCACTGCCAGCTCATCTACCTAGAAACAGATGTAGGATCTCCAGAAATCGGAAGTGCCCTGGGAACTTGCCAGAGAACAGTCCCACTTAGAGAAACTTGACTGCCACAGAGACTAAGAAACCAAACTAATAACATACGTATGTATATGTGTGTATCTGTGTATTATGACAATTATGGAGACTGAGAAATCCCTTGATCTGCCACCGGCAAACTGAAGACCCAAGAAAGCTGATGGTATAATTCCACCCAAGTCTGAAGGCCTGAGAACCAGAGAAGCAGATGTAAACCCCACAACAAGGGGAGAAGACCAATGTGGCCACTCACACAGGTAGTTAGGGGAGGAGAAAGGCAGGGGAGGAGTGACCTCCTCCTTTTGTTCTATTTGGGCCCTAACCAATTTTATAATGGCCATCCACATCAGAGAGCATCAACGGACTTTATCAAGTCCAGATTTAGAAAAACCCTCATGGATACACCCAGAAATAATGTTTAACCAGATATCTGAACATCCTCTGATCTAGTCAAGTTGACACATAACATGATCTATCTAAATAGATCAAATAATTTTGAGTTCACCTTACTCCAAGTTTCATAAACTTAAAATGGGATAAAGGAGCATTCGTTAAATATTATCCAATTTCCTCATCCTACAACTGAGAACTGAGGCCTAGAAAGGGCAAGTTAAAAGCAATATCAAACAGCAGGTCTGAAAAGCCTAATAGTTCCTCTAAGATGCTTCCAGGTAGAAACCACCTTGATTTAATTTAGTCCTCAATCCTTTTGATAGGTTATTGAATTTCTTAATTAAGTTTGTGTTCATTTGTTTGGCGCCCTACATGTGAAATTCAATCACCAGGTATCATGTTGGGCTACCCAGCAAACAAGCCCTGTCCTCCTGGTGGTTAAATTAAATAACTACAGGACTGTATGTTTTCTAACACAAGAAATCCATAATGGGAAGGAAATTCCATTTTTTTTTTTTTTACTTTTTTTTATTCATAGGAACTTTTGGAAGGGAATTATAGTTTAACAGGGAAAATAAAGCCTCAAATGATCCCGTTTTGTAACTAGATTAAACCATAACAGAAGAATGAATCCTCTTCTCTGAAGAAGACTGTGGGGAGACAGTTTGGGGTTGGTCACCCTTATCTCTTCTGAGCTCAGAGAAACAGTCAAATGCTTCTCTCTTCAAGGACAAGACTCTTTCTGCTACCCCAGGTTTGATTACCTAGCAAGACAGAACTGAAGGCACTTGAGCACTCAGGTAGACCAAAAAAAAAAAAAAAAAAAGTCACTCACTAATTACTTTCCTTATTGTTCTTATTAACATACCAATTAGTTGAGTCTGAGCAGTCTGTACTACAGATAAGAATGGGAGGTACAGAGACTTAACTTATTGGGAACTGCAATGGTGAATAAATGGAGAGGAAGGATTTAAATCCACTCTCCCTAATCACCACGTCCACACTCTTCTAACCACACTTTGCTACCAGCTCTGCCTTTTTTTCCTTTATTTTTATTTTATTTTTTTTTTGTGGAGGTACTTTGGCTTTATTTCCCACCTGAAGTGTTTCTTTGGACAACAGGTGGTGGCAATGTTAGCCATTTGGAACACTGGATAGGTCAGTCTGAAAGAGCAGGGGGGGAAAGTAGGAAAATGTTATTAGGAGGTCAAAGCAGAATGACCTTGACCTCACCCACTTAGGGCCCCTTAGTGCTGCCATTTGCAAAATAATGTGCAGCACAGCAGAATGCTGTGGACTCTGGTCAGCCTGACCACAGCTGGGGTTTTCCAGTCCTGTGGCCTGGCTGCCAACTTGTACATTAAATTCCTCATGATCAGCTGTTGAGATGCTGGTGCTGCTGTACCGCTTCTGTGAAGGCCCTCACATACACACCTCCTCCATCAAGATCTACCATCCTATGTCCATGGACTTTATTCAAGTACATCCAGACAAGTTTAAGAATTCTAGGATTTTTCAGATCCTTCCTTGGATGTGTTCACTAAGTTCATTAAGCCTCTTTGGCCAGATTATGTTCAGACATAGATGTGACAATTTCTGAGCAGATGAGAGGTGACTCAAGCAAGAAGTTCAAAGTTATTCATAGGAGATTATCCAGTCTTGATGCTTGGCTGCAGCAGATATTGTCGATGTCCATCCACTTGCCCTCTTCACTTACTGCTCTGTGTGTACCTAACATGAGCTTCTAGGTACAAGCGCCAGCAACTGAAGGCTTTCTTGAGTGGAACAAGGCAGACCAGATGTTCCAGGGAATTCACATGCCTGCGAGGAGTCCTTATTCAGTGATTGATGGACAGTGGTAGTTAAATACACCGCCTCTCTGACCTCTTAGTTGTGATGCTGCTGTGGTGTGTCCTGAACTGACTCTCAAAAATCCTTTTTGGGAAACAGGCCCAGCTGCCCATGGCCAGCTGCTGGGCAGTACATCCTTTACTAGGTTTCTTCTTTTCAATTGCTTCCCTCGTACTTTTTCAACACATCTTGGAATCATCTTCAAATAATCTCGTAGAATTCATCTTTGACTTAGGATACACTTCTAGGAAATCCAAACTACAAGGAGGGTGATTCTTCAGTCATTGATAAAACTGAATCAGTAGAAAAACTTCAAACATTATTATTCTCAGACTTTCATGCTAGCCATTCCATGGGGCCCTTTCTGTTTTCTAAGAAAGAAATTGGTAACCAAAGAAAAAATAGGAAGCTGGCAATGTGGGCAATATTCAGATGATTTGGAGCCTTACAAGGTAAGCTAGGAGGTATATTTCAGGTGGAGGAGGACATCTATGAATGTTCTAGACAAGAGAAAACATGATCTACCTCGTTTGTGTTAAGAATGTTCATTCTAATTATTAAATGGGCAATAGAAAAAAGAGCAACATAGTGGAGGAGAGACAAATTAGAGTTGCTCTAATGGGGACCTGGATCAAGGTGTTGATACTAGATACTAGATATGGTTGCCTCTCTGTTGGGACAGCCAAATGGAGAAGCAATTATGAGATGGGGACAGGGGATTTAAGAAGGAAGAAGCAGAATGACTTCTGGGTTTCTGACTCAAGAAATCGGGCTCATCCGTCTTACTTTTTAAAGAGTTAAAAATGTAAGAAACTTATTTGGAATAATGAAAGCTCCAAATTCAGGTTTAGATAGATTTAGCATAAGATACTCAGGAAACATCTCTATGCAGATGCCAAAGGGCAAGTTAGAGACATAAGCCTGGGTCTTAAATGGAATGTTTGGACTTGAGATTAATTTGGGGAACTTAATTATCTAGAATAAAGCAGCTGTCCCAGAGCTCTCCCAAAGAAAGGAAGAAAGGATGCAAGATAATATCCTAAAGAATGCCAGCTAAGGGCTGGGGTTGCAGCTTGTGCAAGGCACTGGGTTCCATCCTCAACACCACATGAAAATATTGTATCCATCTACAACTAAAAATTTTAAAAATAAAAGAATGCCAGCAATTAAAAAATGGGTAAAAGAGAAGTGGGCAAAGGAGACTAAGTGTGAGTGGGTGGAAATGGAAGAAAACCAAAAAGAGTCTCGTCAGAATTTAGAAAGTGTCACATCAATAAAGAAAATGTCGATTATATTTCATATTGATGAATGATGAGGTAAAATGACAGCTGGACATTTTCTTTGGTCTCTAGGACCACATAGGTCATCACAAGGGTGACAATACACAACCTGGTTGTGCTTAGAGTGGTGCAAGTAATGCCTGTCATCCAAGCAAGATTCTTAGTAGTGTCTCTTCCCACCCCCAATAGTTCACTGGGAATAAACTACATGGCCTTGGGTCACTGGTGACCGAATATAGCAGTTTCAATACAGTGGTTGGGGTGGAAGCCAGACTGAAGTGTGAACAGGAGCCAATTTGTGCTTGGTCAACTTGTGAGGCAAGACTCAAGTCTGAAAGGAAACAGAAAAGTGAGGCTGCTGAAGGATGCCTCTAGGAAGGATTTTTGCAGTAATCTCAAGATATATGATGATGATGATGATGATGATGATGATGATGATGATGATGATGATGATCTCCTAGTGAGCACAAGTTTGATGATCAAGCAGAAAAAGGAAAAAATAATGAAGAACCAAAATTCTTGGGGGTTAGGGACTAAGCCTCAGGACAAAATTACTGTTGAATAGAATAACCTTTGCCTTACATATTAGATGGGGTAAACTTTTTTATTTAGTTATAACTAGTGCATAACAGTTTTTACTTTGCTTTTAATTTCCTTTTTGATAGTTCGATATTAGTGGATCATTTAATCTTAAAAGTATTACTTTGGTTAATATACTGCAAGGCTTCCTCAGAATCACAATAGCCCCAGTAATAATAACTGTTTCCAAACTGGTACCTATAAATCATGAGTATCTCGAACTGTTAAAAGAGCTAGAAACAAAAGATTTTCATGATCAAATAAATTTGAAAAACAACTCAATCCCCTTCTCACATATTCACAATGATCTACAACATAGAATCTAGTTATTTTTTTTAATGAAAGATTTCTTAGGAATAAAATGTGAGAATTCACCCCCAAAATATCCCGTTATAAATATGCATCCAATTTTCTGAGCATTCAGATATCCTCAATTATCCAAACCAACTAGGAATCTGGCAGAGTAAGTTGTTACCTGCAAAACTTACCCACTAACTTTAGAGATCATTACCTCTAATTTATTTTGGAATTGATTCCTAGGAGTTATAATTTTTCTGAGAAATACCCTCTTATTTACTCTACTTTCTATATTTTAAACTGGTTGCCACCCTTGATAAAATAATCTAGGCAATTCTCCAGTGACTTGATTTTTAATAAGTTTTTAATGCAAATATTGTCAAAGGCTTTAGAAAGTCTAAATATATTTTATTCGTAGGTTCCCTTTTATCTGCATGCATATTTATTCCCTTGTAGAACTCTAGAAGATCAAAAGGCAGTCCCAATTTGAGGGGAAAATATTGCAGAGCTGAAGAAAAGAGCCAGAGGCTGTTGCTCCACAGAGCTTGAACTACAGTGGAATAAAATTAAATAGGAATAAGCCATGAGAAGAAATTTTCTAACAATTTCGGGTATTTTCTTGCAATTTGGGCCATAAATGTGTTTGAACATGTTAAACGTGGAAAAAAATGTGGGAAAATAAAGAGTAGAGTGATTATGTTGTAGAAATACAGTAATACAGTTTTGTGCTTTATCTTTAAAAAAATTAAAGAAACTGAAAATAATTTTAAAGCACCAAAATTAATAATATGTATCATTTCTACCCACAATGCAAATAAGATTCTTAATATTTTAATGAAAGTAGCCCCTAATTTCAGGTGACAAGAGAAAATAAGCTTCAAAATATTTCAGCACACTAAATTTAAATCTTAAATGTCACAAGAATAAAAATAGTTTCTAGGTAGCTGCTATTGTTATAGAATATCATATGACTTCCAATTCACTGGCCCTTTGGGGAGCCAAAATATCCCATGGCAAAGATAGTGAACATGACAATAAGACAGCATCAGTACTCTGGAGTAAAATTCATCTTTGGGCAAGAAGCATCAGGGCAAAATTAAAATCCTAAGAGCTTCTTTATCTAGTTCTTTAAATGTAGTCTAGAGGGTTTCAGTTCACTTCCATTAATATCTATGAAAAGTCAAAATGTCTTTTAATTAAGAACCAAGACTAATCATCTTTAATACTTTTGCAATGCCTTTGACTGAGGATAACCAAAGACATGAAATTGAGCAATTCAATTGCCATATTTACTGAATTGCTTGAGACTGATATTAACATAACACAGTAAGCCTGTCTATTCCCACAAGATATCAGAGGTCAAAAGACTCCATCCGATTTTTAATAGTCAAAAATCACCATTTCTGCATGAAGTCTATGCTCAACAAGAGAGTAGAAGTCAATAGTATTGGCTCACACCAATTAATAAACCTGGATTTATTACTATAAAAGATACAAAAAATTAAAATGATATCCTGAAAATATGACTAATGATTTCTAACATCAAGTAGTATAAGACCCAACATACAATAGATCCTCAAAGTGTACTGATGTGAGTGTGAGAAAATTGCAAATAATTTAATAAGATAACATGAAATTTCATGCTGAACTCTCTGGTAGACACCAACAGTTCTCAAGATAAGGTCCACAGGCCAGGAACAGTATCACCAAGAACTTGTTAGACATGCAAATTCTCAGACCCCAACTCATACCAAGTTGAATCTGAAATTCTAGAATGGAGCCACTCAATTAAGGTTTTGTTTAGCCCCTTGGGTGATTCTGGAGCTCACTAAGGTTTGAGGAACACTGGCGGGGACTGTAGATGCTAGTTCTTCTGGAGAGGCAAAGAAGAGTCCCAAGGCCAGAGTGGCCAGGAAATTCTTCATTGAGGAAGTATCAGATGCAGAGTATCTCCCATTACAATTAAGATGACCAAAGTTAATAAAAAATCACAGCTGATTACAATCAGAATGATCAACCACATAAACACACTCTGTATTCATGCTGACCTCATTTAAATCAGGAAAATCAAAGTGTAGTTAACCTAGATTATGAAAACAACATGAGTAAAGGCCTTTGGAAAAGGAAAAAAAAATGTTGAAGTAGGGCAGATTTGGGGGTGAAGAGCAAAACGGAACATGGGAGGGACAATTCTCTGCAGAGCCATGCTGAGGCCAGGAAGAGGCACATTCAGTACTCGGACCATCCTCAAGAGCACACTTCTAAACCTCCCCTGTGGGTAGGTTGGGACCCACAAAACCTGGGTTAGTAGCCAACAAAATGTGGGTTGCAGTGGTGTTTACCACAACAAGACCTGAAAACAAAGCCCCTGTGTGGTCCTGGGCCTCTCTCATCTTTGCCTTGGTGCAGTGGAAGCCCCCGGTTTAAGACTGGCATCATTACACCATAGGGGAACCTTGGTCCTTGTAGAAATGTTACCTGGGAAAGCTTCCCAGGCAGGAGGAGCTGCTAGCAGCTAGGAAAAACAACCTGTAGTACTTTGTGAAATGTTCCCCCAAGGCCACGTGTTAAAGGCTCATTCCCGAGCCCAGGGTACTATTGGGAGATGGTGGAACCTTTAGGAAATGGGGCCTAGAAGAAGGGAATTAGATTAGTAAGGCATGCCCTTGAAGGGGATATTGTTTCCCCATCCCCTCTCCCCATCTCACTTTCCTTCTCAGCTACTATGAGCCTAACAGTTTCCTCCACCATGTGCTCTTACCATGATATACTGCCTCAACACAGACCCAAAAAACATGACCAACCAACCATGGAATGAAACCTATAAACCTTTCCTCTTTTTTACACCAATTGTCTCAGGTATTTAGTAAAAAAAAAAAAACAGAAAGCTGATTAACATTCAAACCTTGTATTAAGTCCTGAAATTTTGGAGCTGTTTGTTACCGCAACATAGCCTAACCTACTCTGACTAAAATACTCCATAAATTACCAAGATATGGAAATGGTATGTTCATGACATGTAAGGGCACACCAAAGCCAGAAGATTCCACTTTTCTAAGTAGTTAATCAAATTCTTAGAAACAGCATTGTTTTTTAATCAATAGCTTGGGACACCAGGTTCTTTTTCTTCCTTCATTTACAACTAGAATTCTATAGACACTCAAAACAGTTTTCCTGGTTCAGGCAAGCAATATTTCAGAATATTACCTGCCTCCAACAGACTTTGTCTTCTGAGCATGTGGTGGAACAGATCATTTGCCCTCAAGCCCTCTCTGAATGGCTTGGATTTGATAAATATTTTCACTTCAACGTACAAAGAGACAGCAGTGGCTTCACAATCAGAATTGAAGGATGATGCATTTAACTATTACTGTACAATCTTCCTCCAAGTATTGATGCTCCATTCCATGACTCTAGATAGTTAAATGGTTTGGTGAGAAAAATCAGAGGCCATTTGAGTATCTTGACTAGGAAAAGATTCGACACAGAAAATTGGAAACTTGCCCAAACATTGGAAGACTGCAGGAATAATGGTTAGAAGGGCTGCTAGCTTTCAGGAAATTAGGAATCAGGGCAGCTCCCACCCACAATTCCCGCTGTCTGCAGCCCAATAGCTGGTCCTCAGAAAGGAGGATGACTAGAAGCAGCTGGATGAGGTCAGACACCCTCAATGAGAGTGAGAGCCCGAGTCCCCAGCAACCACTCAATACCTCACCCCTGCCATCTGTGGACACCCAGCTTCCTTCTCTTAACTGGTGCTCGGGAAGAAGAACTTGCCCCTTCTAACTGCTGCCAAACCTCACCAAAGTGACTCATTTGTCAGCAACAAGAAACTAACTAGAATGCTGCTACCTAGGAGTTTTGAGTAATTTCCAGGCTTTCAGCCTCTCCTAAACAAGAACAGCGCAGATAAGTATGAACAGACAATCTGATACAGATGATGAGTCATTTAAACAAAGATGAGCACAGTGGATATGAGGCCATTTAAACTTTGGGGCTTTTGTTATTTGCTTTGATTTCTGTACTTTGCTATAATACTGAAGATCAAACCCAGGGCCTTGCACATGCTGAACAAGTACCCTATCCCTGAGCTGTACCCCCAGCCCTAAACATTGTTCTTTTATATAAAAAATTCTTTGATATTATACTTTAGTCTTGGATGCATGCCCAAGTGGAAAACTGGCTACGGTAGTGGGGGTGGTCGTCTCCAAATATATTGATTTCCAAAAATATTGGTGGCAACTAACAAAAAACACTGGTTAACCTGAAGAAACTTCTAGAAGTTCTTTATATTCCTTGCCATTTGGACTTTATTGTGCTAATCAGATCATAACAAACTCGACTCAGACTACCCAAAACAAAAAGAAAATTTACTGACTCCTATACAGGGGACATTTAGGTGTGGAAGATGCTTTAGACTCCACAAAAGATGCAGGAATTCAGGAGGAAATGTCAGAGCTACATCTGTTTCCATCTCCTAACCATTTCTAATGCTTGGCTTTACATTCCAGAGCCACCTCCTACGTGACAGGCAAAATGGCCAGGCCAAGCCATACCTGCCCCAATCTGTATAACCTCAGAGGGATTTGTCTCTTTAAAACCTCTCACAGGGAAAGACTTTGATGATTCTGTTCACATTAAATGTTCACAAACCCATCCCTGAGCCAATCACTGTGGTAGGGGAAGGGGTTACTCTCACTGGCCAAGCTGGAACAGGTGGATTCTGAGGATTGAGAACCCCACCATACAGAAAGTGCCCCGAGATCTCCAAAAAAAAAGAACCAAACAAAGGTAATTAGGAAACCAGACTGAGAGAACAACCTATGTCAGTTGTGCTGGCTGGCGATACTGGGCAGAACTGGAGAAATCAAGAGAAGCCAGATGTGTGGAAGATGAGGCAATCATTCAGAAAGCAAGAGGAGAAAGAAGAAGACTGCACAGAAAGAGGCAGGGGAAGAAAAAAGAGGAGGAAAGAACCCAACAGAAGCTCGGGTCCTCACCCCCTTTTCCTTTTCTCTTTCTCTTCCTTTATCCTTCATCTCTTGCTCAACTCTCCCCTAAGGAGCATCAGTAGCAGAAGTGCCTTGGCCTTCCCAGAAACTGTGAAGACTCCTCATGCATCTATAAACATCTTCTATTAGTTTATGAACTTCAGTTTCTAAGGTGGATAATTCCTTAGCTTTCCCCAGATGTCCAGCTCCGAACAATTAGTCAGCCACAGCCTGTTACACAAGGTCAGGACCAGTGCCCGCTTCGCCCCATGTTTCAAGAGACACAATCCTGAATTGCTGATAGACTCCAGTACACTGCAGCCTCCACAGATCAATGTGTCTGTGCTGTCATTAGCCTCGGAAGCTTCCCACGTCAGAGCTTTGAATACAAAGCATAGAATTAACAGCTGGGAAAAGAGCCTCTGCTATTATTGCTGTTCTCTTATAGCTATAAACATTTTTGACTTCTCCCAGGTGCCTCAGATGAAAGCAGAAAAAATATGATAGTCAACTCTAGATCTGTTGTTGAGGACTATGATTTAAAAGGCGATAACATGGCATCAATATTTCTGCCTAGAAGGGGATTTATTTCCAGCTCAGAACCTCATTCTGACAATTGGAAGAGTTTTTAAAAAAAAAAAAAATCTCCATGACCAAAGCACAAGTAATACCACACACAGGAGCAGAAAACAAAACGAGAATGTAAGGATGTACAAACAGAGCAGGAAAACAGTTCTTTTACGGTTATCATGAACCAGGCTGCTTGATTTTTGACCCAGAATACACAGGCCCCAGATCAGCTGTGTATTCCAGGGAACTAACATGTTCCCAAAAACTTAGATCTGTCAGTCCTCATCAGAGCCTTCACTGGGTGGAGAGCTAATTCACTGTCCGATTTTCCTCATCCAAAATTAGAGAACTATGGGAGTTAGATAAGTTCAAGTTTGGCAAAGAATTTAACATGCAATGGCAGGAATAACTTCAATGAGTTTGCATCTCTTTAATTCAGATGCAGACGACCCTCAAAGTATAGGATTTGCCACAGTGTAACTGTGTACTCAAAATTTTTTATGCATGTGTCTGATTACTCCACGAGCCTGAACATGTGATAAACTGGAACTTGATCTTATTTGGCTTTGTAAACTTAATACTATCTAGCACAGAGCTTTGTTTAGATGCTCAAGCAATTTGCTGAATGAAATAGCAGGTGACACATAAAAAAGCAAAATGGATTAGCTGAATAAACATGGGTTAATCTATTGGTTCAGGCGGAAAATTCCACTCCAAATGGCTGAGCAGCAACACATTGCAACAGAGCAGAATGAAAATTGGACTACCATTTGTTCATTTTCTCCAGAGTTAACTGAAAGCACCTGGTTATTTTTTCCTTCCCTCCCCAACATTCTGCTTTACCGAACATGCACCAAGACCTTGATTTAGCTGAATCGACTTCCCATCTGAAAGGGACAGAACTCAGACCGGCCCCCTCAGAGGTGTCAAGGAAACCTGAGAATATTCCACATGCATGCAGTACTATGTTCTTTTTCTGCTCTTGCCAGTGGATGGGGATCACATATTCCCTGTAAATTCATTCATCTAGGCCTTCATTTCCCTTGAATACCAATGGCTGCTCTGGAAAGCTGTTCCCTGAAAGAGTTAAGGTGCCTCGGTTAAAATGTAACCATGGAGGAACAGATGGCCCATTTGCTAACGGAGAAGATGTTGCTCTCACTTGGGTCTAAATTTCCTCCCTCCACCTGGCATCCCAGACAGCTGTGTCAGCTCCATCTGCCCACCTTGAATTCATCAGGTGAATGCTCCATTTTCTTAATTGAGGTTAAACTAACCCAAGTAATCACAGACAGGTATGGAATGTTCCCTGTCATTACCACGCCTCTGATATTCATGAAAACCAACAAACACTCCTGCACTCAAAGGCCCCACTCTAATACGTGAAACGCATAGCACAGAGACGGCAAAGACAGAAAAAGATGACAGGTAGGCTTCTTTTCAAGGGTTCACAGGCTGACTGCAAATGCCATTCTTCCTGTTTTAAGTAAACTTCTTAGGTAAGCTTCCACTCAAACTCCAGAACTTTAACAGATAATGAATACCCCAAAAAAATAAATGCCGAATGTTTTCTCTGATATGAGGAGGCTGATTCATAGTGGGGTAGGGAGGGGGAGCATGGGAGGAATAGACGAACTCTAGATAGGGCAGAGGGGTTGGAGGGAAAGGGAGGGGGCAGGGGGTTAGCAAGGATGGTGGAATGTGAGAGACATCATCATCCAAAGTACATGTATGAAGACACGAATTGGATGTCAACATACTTTATATATAAACAGAGATGAAAAATTGTGATCTATAATAAGAATTGTTATGCAAAAAAAAACAAAGTACATGCATAAAGGCATGAATCGGTGTGAACATGATCTATATATAAAGATATGAAAAATTATACTCTAAGAATTGCAATGCATTCCACTGTTGTGTATTTTAAAAAAATAAAACAATAAATAAATGCTGCCTAAATCCTGCTTAGGAGAGTCTCAAGGCCACCCTCACCCATGCATATCTTGGGTGAGTCAATGGCCTTCCATGCTAGTTGGAGATCTTGGGGCCCTGCTACCAGCTGAGAGCCCTCCTAGGGTAGTGCCAACCTCCTGATCCTGACTAGCCCTTATTCATTCTTCAAGTGCTCCACCTTCCAAATCCCGATCTAGGTACCAGGAAAATAATGGAAGTACTAGTCAAGCAAAACCCCAGTCTAATGAATGGTGCTTACCTCTCAGTAGCAAGAAAGATTAATGCCTGGGTGTGTGCTTATGAATTAATGCTTTAATGACTGATAAGAATTATAAACAGTACAGATTAGTATAGTTCTGACTGAGGACAGGATCGGGGTGATGAGTTGTAGAAAAAAGTAAGAACCAATAAACAGCTAGAAAACACCTTGGTAGGAAAGAAAAGAACCACCCTCTTCTGAAGGCTGTGGCTCCCTGATGAAGTTTGGTTGTGGTGTGAGCGTCTTCAAGGGTCCATTGCTATTGAAATCTGGGCTGTGGAGTGCGGCCCTTGCAAAGTGCTAAAACCTTTAGGAAGAGGTAACTGCGGGAGGCCTTAGATCATGGGTGGTATGCTCCCAAGAAGTCGTCCTTGGGTGACCCCTGGAGTCCTCACAAGAGGATTGTTAGGAAAGGAGCAAGCCAGAACCTCCCAGTCTCTCTGCTTTGCGGCTGGAAACCAGTTGCCAACAGATGCTCCCGCCATGATGTGACACCATCACCCCCGAGCTCCTCACTGACACAGAGCCTCCTTACTCCAAGTACCACTATGGACACATGCATTTTAACGTTTCATAGTTCACTTCACTACCATTTTTTTTTTGAGGCTCAAATTATAGAGAAGTATGTTAAAATGATGAAGCCATGAAAATGGCTATGAAATAGCTGCTTTCATTTTTACTTTTATTTATAATAAAAAAATCACTTATGTGTTGTCCAGGTTGATAAATATTCAGAGTGTGCTAATGTAAAAAGCACCCAGTTCAGGAAGTAGGTATTATCAATGCCCACAGCAGCTCCCCTCATTTCTCCTTCCACCCACTGCTCTCCCAACAGGTATTCTGACATCTAAAACATAATTTTTCATACTTTTGTACTTTCTGTAAATGGAATCATATAACGTCCGTCTTTGTGTTTGTATTTTCCTGAAATTATGTGAGATTCATCTGAATTATTTTTGTATAGTTTCTGTACAGTAATCCATGGTGTGAATATACCATGACTTACTCATTTTAGAGTTGATAGCAATTCAATCGTTTCAAGACTTTGGCTTTGATGAACGTATGTATCCCTTCTGTTGAGTGGATTATGAGGAATGGAATTGTGAAATCATAGCACATGCATATATTCAACGTCAGTGGATACCACTGAATGCAGAATAGGATGATTTTAATGTTATCTCCAACAACAGTAAATGACAAAATATTCCTATGAAACCCAAAATAAGAGCAGATGAAAACAAAGCAGCAAAAGCTGTAAGGGTCACATAGTGGTGATTCAAACTTAAAATCAAATAAACGAGCCTAACTGTGAATCTAGTTAATGGCAAAAATCACAGAGAACAATTATAATGAAACTTGAAAAGAAGTAATTTGACTGCACCCTCTTAGTGGCATATACCCCAGGGACCAAAAGAACTGCAAGACAATTGTTTTCATTAATCACTGGTGATGGGACTGGCATTGTTTTTTCTGAAAGTATTATGAGTGTGCAGTATGAGACAAAGCAGATGAGTAAGTCTCTTATAATCATTGGGAAATGGGATTTTAGGCAGGAATAGGAGACACCAGTTTGATGAGATTAAAAGTTAAAAAAAAAAAAAACCCTGCAGTTCTAAAGGAGAATTCCAAGTTTCAGTTCCTTTTTAAAATGTCATTCTCCCCTGTTCAAAGTATAGAAAAAAAATGAACAACCAGTGGCCATGAGCAACAACCCTCGTGCCTAGACAATGTTACCTAAATGTTATTTTTCACTAAAAGAAATCAAAGCTCCAAGAAATAGCAGATTCCTAGTTGGAGAAGGAAATGTGCAAGATGAGTTTAGAATAGAGCACTAAGAAAACGAGGGAACCATCAAATGCCAAAAGGACTCAGGAACCAACTGTGTGCACGTCTACTGGCCAAGATGGGCCCATCTGAATATCACAATAGAGGCAATAGTTTCCATGGATTGAAATACATCAGGTAGTTTAAATCCCTAAATCCAAAATGATACTAACTAGCCCATTAATTTCACGTAGAGAATGTTCAGGAACCAACTCAAAATACTGATAACTGGTGAGGAAAAAAAATAGGGAAAAGCAAGCACTTAACACCCTTTGATTATATAAAATGTACCTCAAGGTACCCACAGTTGATGGGGGAAATTCTCATTATACAATCATTCCAACAAATAAAGAAGGGATGATCAGTTAAAATATCTTTGTACCTCACTCATTCACTAATGATCATCCATGGTTGCAAGGAGAACACAAGGAGAAATGATCAGACAGCACATTGCTCCCAAGAGAAGTTCAGGAGACCACCTATAGAATAGCACTCCTGAAAGGAATCAAGCCTGAATCCAATTAATCTCTAGACTGAAGGACAATATCAGGAAACAGGACAAAAACCTATTCGACCACCAAACATGGATATAATAAAACACATTACTGGAAACTCTACATGACAAAGGATTTAGCTTCTTCAACAAAATTTAATTAAAATGCAGGAGAAACACATAAGAGACCTTGTTTGGGTCCCGATTCAAACAATCTTCATATAATAAATACTGGCTGGTTATTAAATACTATTTAAAATATTGCTTGCAGTTGCACAATATGAAAGTTGTATTTAAGAAGAGCCCCTCTTTCAGCAATATGTCCTGAAATATTTACATGTGAAAAAAATCTAGAATGTTTTTAAAAACCCAAAGGAGGTACATGGAGTAGTAGGAAAGATAATTGTAAAAAATCTGGGAGACAAGTACTTATGGGGGTTAATTATGCTGTTCTAATTTTGTAGACATTTGAAATTCTTTATAATATGAATTTAAAAATGATAAGGCTGCATAAAAGATTTTGAGCTGTCCCTAAAGACTAGGATGAATATGCCCCAATTTCCATTCCCTATTATTCTTCTGGAAAAAAAGAATAATGTTTTTAACTTGTCTCATTGTTCTTTTTCTAGGTCTCTGAAGTTTGAGAAGTTTTATTTTCTTCATTTCAGTGACTGGATCTTTCTCATGAAGGAAAGTCAAGAGCAACATGACAGTCCTTGCCCCAGTTCACACACAGCCTCAGCACCAGGATGTCCGTCAAGTATCCAATTGAGGGTTTTTCTCCTGAACTGGTTCTCTTAGTTCAAGACACACTCATCATTGGTTCATACATGGTCCACTTTCTTTAGTCAATTATTTTTATTGTTTTTGATAACCTAATAAGCACCAAAAAACCATCACCCAAAATAATAGCTGGACCTTGCAGATAACCTATTAGCCACAGGTGTCTCCTTATCTCCAATTCCAGCCTCTCCCCACCCCTCTACCTGCCCAAAGTACTCATCTCCCTAAAGTCTACACCCATCATTCCCTTTTCCTTTTTATAGAGTTCCATCCAGTTTCAATTTAGTTTTTTTTTTAACTTGATTAAAATATCTGTAATGTGTTGGGATCTTCTCTTTTCACTTCAGAGTACATCACCTTGATCCATTCAGACTTCTGGGTCACCCTGTAAGTTTATTTATACACTATAATACATTGCTGTATGAATATCCTCCACCGAGTTTTACTGTGAACAGAGCTGTTACAGTCTTGCACACCTCTCCAGCTGGGCAAGCATAAGAGTTTCTCTTGGGTTTATTCTGAAGAAAGAACCACCTGATAAATGAAGGGTTGGTAAGGGATGGGCAGCTTCCTACTCGCTTTCCACCTGAAAGACCTTTCCTACAGTGAGGCCAAGCCTCATGCTTGTACCAGGAAGGTGACACCATCTTGCTTTATTATGGTTTGTCTGTCCCTGGCTATTTCTACCAGCTCTTATTTTTCCAACCCTGAGGTAACCTGAGCCATTTGTTTTAGTGTTTAGTGCCTTATAACAATTGAAGAAAAAGTTCTAGGGCAATCATTCTCAGCTTCCACAGCCTCAGGCATCTTTAACTGGCACAATTTTTTTTTTTTTAAACCAGAAAAAATGATGGGAATCAAACCGGCAACTGCATTTCTTTGGGATGTCAAAGTCAAAACAAAAAGATGATCTTCTCCATCTACACAGATATTAAATCTATTCCAACTTTCATTTTTAAACATAATATTGAAACAGATTCATTCTGGGGGTTTTTGTGTGTATTTATTACTGTTCTCCCCTGGTTTTCTTGTGGGAGGAGCAAATTTTAAAATGAGAAACTCTTGGAAAACTATTGACATTTATGAATCTGTTTCAGGTTAAAATTTTCTCACATATGTTGACATGAGCAAAGCTACTTAAGTAATAATTTGCTCCCTGATGTGAATGAGAAATTGAATTAATAATATAAAATTTTCCTTCTATCCATGGAATATCCATAACATTTCCTCACCTTAAGTTAACTATCACCTCTAGGATCAGGTGCCGACAGGATGATGTGGGAGATTTTTTTCCTTCTATTTTAATCAGGGGAAAAGAACATGAGCACACTTAAGAATTCATAATATTAACAGTCTAATTAGAGTTTCTTAAATGCTGTTTTAAATTAGGATAATTTTAAATTATTGGATGTGACAACTATATAAACATAAAATGCTTTAATTAGAGACTTGTTTGTGTGAGAAAAAAAAAATTCCACTCAAAGCATCAATCTGCCACTCTGCATTAACTTCCAGCAGCCACAAATTCCCAATGGACCACTGAACCTCAGCAGTAAGTCTGGATCCATCATCCTCTCTCAGAAATTTAATCCTCATCTGTTTGTGGCCAGGTCTCTGCTCTTAAAAGAAAAAAAGAAAAAAACCCAGCAACATGCTTAGGTTGAATTCTCAAATTCACAGCGTCTCCTGGTATTTCTGAATTTGCTTAATGTATCACTAAGCACCATCCTTCTGGGCCTTCATAAATATCATTCCATGTTGCTGTTGAAATAAAGGTTTTGTGAGTAGCTCAACCTTCAAGGGTGATAAAACAAACAAAAATAAAGTCTCAAAGTCTCCCTGAAGTTCTTGGTAACCTTTAAAAATGACATTCTTTTAAAGTCTGATAAAAGCTATGGACTCTCCCTCAAAATCTGATCACAAAAAAAAAAGTTTGAATAAAAATATAGAAAATGTGTGCACTTCCTCATAGGCATACTTTACCTGCTCTCCCTACAGCACACATTCAACATTAAGAAATTCCTATGGTTCAGATTCTAACGCTTGTAGGATAAAATTGATTGATTGGTGTGCATGGTTCAGATGTGAGGTGTTCTCTGAAAGCTCCTGTGTTGTTAGTGCAGGAATACTCAGGGGTGAAATGACCAGATGATGAGAGCTGTTGCCTAATCGGTTCGTCCTACTTTGAATGGACTGACTGGGTGGAAACTCTAGGCAGGCTGCAGGGACATGCCTAGGAGGGTGCATCTTTCTTCCCTGTGCTGGTCCCTGCTTCCTGACCTCTCCATGAGCTGAACAGCTTCCCTCTGTTGGGCCCTTCCCCCATAATGCTCTGCCTCACTTCAGACGCAGAGCAATGGAGTCGGCCGTCTGTGGACTGAGGCCTCTGAAAACATGAGCTCCGAAGAAACTTTTCCTCCTCCGAGATATTCTCATTAGCCATTTTGGTCACCATGACCCAGAAGCCGACTAGAACAGTATGTATAGTGCCTCAGCCTGGCCTAGACCCTAGAAATACAGTACAGGAGAGAGTCCTGGTCCCTGCCCTCACGGGTTTCATTGCCTCATGGTGGAAAGATTTATTAAATGACCATAGCAGGGCTGGGGCTGTAGCTCAGTGGTAGAGCATTTGCCCAGCATGTGGGAGGTGTTGGGTGCAGAGCAGGCTGAACAGATGTTGGCTGCAAGATAGCCCACGCACTCAAACCCCCCTCTGTCTGGTCCTTTATCACCTGTTTGTGTCAAGTCCTGCTCAAGGCTGAGCACTCAACCCCCCTTGGGCCAACAAGGCAGCTTGCAGACCCAGAGGCCCCATTAGATTTGGGTTATAAAAACTCTCTCCTGCCAGGCCCCCCTCTCTCTTTCTCTCTCTCTCTCTCTCTCTCTCTCTCTCTCTCTCTCTCTCTCTCTCTCTCTTTCTTCCTTCTTTTCTCTTTGTTGCACTGCTGCAATAAAGATCTTTTGGTCACTCTGAGTGTTGTGGTCACTTTCCTTTCATAAGGCACAGGTTTGATCCTCAGCACTGCATAAAAATGAAGTAAAAGGCACTGTGTCCAACTATATATATTTATATGTTTAAAACAAATGATCATACCAACAAACAGTAGGAATTTGTGAGAAGTACAAAAAGAAGAAGGGCAGAAAGTTAGGAGAGCCAACAAGAGAAGATTTGACCCGAGGAGGAAGGTTTTAGAAGAATCTCCTGAGGTCGTGACAATGGAGCTGAGGTTAGTGGAAAGATGGAAAGAACATTTGGGGAATAGCAGTAGCCACTTCAGAGACCCTGTAGCAAAAGAGAACAGGGTGTGAAAGGAAGAGGATGAAGTTCATACTCAAGTGGGAACAAGGCCACAAGCTGAGGCTTCAGGGAGAGGCACACACTAAGTGGCAGGCCATATGTTAAAATATTTAGTTTTATTTTAGAGTAATGAGAAGTAAAAGTCACCAATTTTCAGTCAAGAAACAGCAATCTAAATAGATTTGAACTCTGATATGTTCATCACACATGCAGTGTGGAAAACAGATTCACGGAGGACCATAATGGATACTGAAAGACCAGTTTAGAGTCATTGCAGTATCATAAGGACTAGATGACGGTGTTGCCCAAACGGAAAAACATGGTTGGATATCTTATTAAAAGATTACTATGAAATATTGGATTTTTACCACCTTCCAAAACAGAACAAGATCTGTTGCATAGTAGGTGTTCAAAATATATGGGTTGAATGAATATATAATCAATGATCAAGGGGACAAATAACAAGTATACATAAAAAATATAAATTGGCCAGATATAAAGAGTGTGGGATACAGAAGATACTAGGGTGGAGATAAGTTCAAGAAAAACATAATGAATTTGAGTTGACTTGACCCTGGATTGGAGTGGAGGGTACTGAAGTGTCTGGATTGACATACACAGATGCTATGAAGTGGAAACAAAGTACTATGGTAAATTAACGGGAGCAGAAGCCCTGCTAGAAAAATAAGGGTATGTACTTTTGCTTAATGTTAACATTCAGTAAAGGTGTGTGTTCCAGTCAGCTTTTTACCACTGTGGCCCAAGGACCTGACAAGAGTAATTTTGGAGGAGAAAAAGTTTATGTTGGGCCTCATGGTTTCAGAGGTCTCAGTCCATGGATGGACAACTTCATTCCTCAGGGCCTGAGATGAGGCAGAACCATCACAGGGGAAGTGCGTAATGGAGAAAAGCAGCTAGGAACCAGGAACCATCGGAAGAAAGAGCTCCACTCTAGGACAAAATATGGACCCCAAAGTTATGCCCCTGGAGAGCTTCCTCCTCCCACCACATTCTACCTGTCTACAGTTACATCCAGTTAATCCCCATGAGGGAGTTAATGCTCTGATTAGATTAAGGTTCTCATAACCCAATCATTTCATCTCTGAACTTTCATGCATTGTCTTGCACAATGAGCTTTCAGGAGACACATTGTAACTAAACATAACAGTGTGATTTCCTTAGGATATAACAAAACAATATTGCCCGAAACATAAACACACCTTTAATAACTAGCCTTGTCCACCTCCCTCATACCACCCAAATCACTCGACTTTGCAAGTTCTTTCATTTCAGAGAGCAGAAAAACAGGTGGCATGTGGAAGTTTTAGAAATTGTAGAAAGCCAATCTTTGAGCCTGGAGTTTTCTGTGTCTAAGTCACTATACAAATTAGTACTTTATAAACCCAGGTCATTCACCTCGATTCCACTGCTGACAGGAGAGTTACAGGAGAGTTTGAAATAAACAAAGGACAGGAGAGTTTGAAGTAAACATGTTGTGATGAAGAAAGGTGCCTAAGCTAGAAAATGTGTGAAATAGATAAGGATACAAGGTAAACATGTTTTGAGGTATTTTAGCCCAAAACAAGTGTGATTTTCTAAGATAAGCAAAGATGTAAGCAAGATGTGATGTAATAGAGACAATCTGTTAAGATAGGATAAGAAATAGAAATTATGGAATAAACATGTTTTGGTTTGAAGTATTGTAAACAACTATAGTATTTAAAGGCCAGGAAGGCTGAGCTCTTTGGCCAGTTCAGACTCACTATGTGTGGGTCAACATCGAGCGAACTGTGTCCCGCCAGCCTCTGTTCCTGTGCCTCGTGTGATGTGATGCCCTTGGAGTGAATAAACTGAGCATTCGAAAAGGCATCTCGCGTGTGGCGGCTTCTTCTTTCAAGACACGGATCGTCGGCCGGGAGAGGTTACCTGGGGCAGGGGCGACCGTGACTTCAGGACCACCTGGGAGCGGTCGGGGGACCTCGCCGCCGTCCCTTGCTCGTGTCAACTGCATAGACAACAGAAAGCCTATAATAAAACAGGACAAGCTCTATGCTGTTTTCCCACCTGATTTCATATAAAAATTCCCTTCAGAGTCCGTTCAGTTAATAAGAATGCAAATGAATCAACCTCCCTTCTAGGGCCTGATGCAGTGCAAACTTTGGCTCTCTGTTAACTTTGACTTCTGCTTTTGAATGAAAAGCGGAATTAATAGCCATTCTTATTGTATATTTTGAAACCCACCTTTTTTAATTAAAGGGGATAGATTCTACAGAGGCTTTATTCTCCCATCTGAGCTTTCCATTCAAAGTTCCTGTTTAATGAGGATTATAGGTGTAAAGAGGATTCTATCAATAAAGCTAAAGGTAGCAGAAAGTCTGAATTTTTTCAGAAAGTCCAAAAACAAAAACCATGTAATCAAGGATCCAATATCCAATAAAAATTTCAACTGAGAAATGATCCTTACATCAAGACAAGAAATACAGAGCAGTCTTGCCAACCACCTAGGCTAGAACTCCCTAATATTTCACTGAATAAGAGCCGCTTTTAATTTCCTCCAAGGTTTTAAGATTTTTAGGGTAGAAGGCTTGGTGACTATAGGTCTGAAGAAGGAAGACATAAATTGAAATCTGAAGGAAGATGAATGTAAGCCTTTAGTCTTCAAAGATATCAGAGAAAGAAAAGAAAGACACTTTCAATTTTTCTGCCATCTTTTTCTGTCAATAAGGCATTGGCAACTAGCTTGAAATAAAGCAACTGGATTAAATTTTTACCAAATAAAATTTTGATGCCCTCTCATCTGCCACTTGGAGTTTCCCTAAGCTAAGTTTCTGTATTATCTCTTTGGTTGGTGATTGACCAAAGACAGAGTGGCAATACCTAGCCAAACAAACTTTTATAATAAGGATTGATGGCCACGGAAATATACTGTAAACCTGTAGCATCCAGATAGTACTCTTTGTGAAGACTGGGAAAATGGTTTGCAAATGATTTTGTTGACTCAGGCAACCTAATGCCACCTGCTACAAGTATTCAGTACATTTCTTACTGCGCCTAGCCCAGAGATGACTTCTTCAAATACACCATTATCCCATGAATGCGATCTAGAAGATGGGTGCTGACAAATGACTGTATTCGGACAAGGTGAAGAGTAAGATTACTTTAGCACTAATATACTCCACATTACTAAAGGGATCAAGGGGATAAAGAGTTCAAAATAAAGGATAATACAAAAGTAATTTATATTTGGCTTTGGTGTTTATTATATGATTTTAAGGATGAGCAAATTAACTTTCTAATTACAATTTGGCTTTTCAGAAAGAGTTTGTATTCTCAACTGGCTTATGTTGAAAGCATGTTAGAAACCAAATGGAATTTGACCTGTAATTCATAATTCTCTTTAAATGGCTCATCTCTATAAATTATCAAAATTGATTTATTCTCCCACTTGGAGAAAGACTACACCACATCAACTGTGTAGGACGATTTAGTAATATAAATCGCATAAATAGAGAATCAGACACAGTATCAAATATACTTCAAAGCAAAAATATTACTATAGTCATTTCAACAGGAAGGCATAAAAATTCTAAGCTTACATCTAATATTATTTCCCCAAGATATGTAGAGCAAAAAGGATCTCAGAACTGAAAGAAAAGATAAACTATGGCTGAAGATTTATCATCTCTTGCTTAGAAACTGAAAGAACAAGCAGGCATAAAAATCAGTAAGCACACTGAAGTCTTGAATAACCTATAACCCAACTTAACCTAATTGACAATTGTGGAAGACTACTCTCAACTACAGAATACACATTATTCAGTGTTCCTATGGTTACACCGACTCAAATTTGAATTCTAGATCCCATCCTAACATATAATGTTAGGCAAAACATTTTGTTTCCAAAAGCTTCAATTTTCTCTATTGTGAAATGGAAAGAAAACACTTTTTATACAGAATTCCTGGGGAGACTAACTGGGGAATATAAACAAACTAATTATATATACATATATTTACAAATGTTTGTTGCCTGTGTAAAAGGCTCAAGAACATCCAAGTGAGAGTCATCTAAAGACCACAACTGGTTGAAAACGTGCTCTAGGGAACTTGCTTCAACACCAAAGTGTGCATAGCACCACACCATTTGCCCCAGCGTTTCTTGGTAGTGGCTGGGAAATGGGACTATTGATGGAAGCAACTTGACATGAGACAGTGTTAAAACATAACCATTTTACAAATGTTGGTCTTCCCACCTCCATTTACATTCATGAAATATTCAGCACTTGGGATTCTCATTTTCACCAGTTCACATTCAACTACCATTGTTTGCTGAACTGAGCACAAATAGTCAAATCATATTTTTACCACACATTCTTCATCTTAGAATCTATAAATATGATGCTTCCAGGATTCAGTTCAGTTACCTTGTACAACAAATACAGAAACAAAATGAGATTTTCTTTTTATTTAATCATTGGCAAGCAAATAATTGCCACCTAACATATCTGTATTCCTAACCAGTTTTGTAGATGAAACTATTGTGAGGATAGTCACATTCAACTCAAAATACAAAGGATGTGGTTATTTGTTCAGTTATTGAGAATCTATTTTATCTGTCCCTCTATTCAACACACACACACACACACACACACACACACACACACAATTTTGTGGAGAAGGAATACACAAAGGAGAAAATGCCTAGTAGGCCTGGGTAGAAAGGGAGTTACAAAGAAGACAATGAGAAA
Source organism: Ictidomys tridecemlineatus (assembly GCF_052094955.1). NCBI lineage: Eukaryota > Metazoa > Chordata > Mammalia > Rodentia > Sciuridae > Ictidomys > Ictidomys tridecemlineatus. The sequence goes on along the minus strand of NC_135489.1, from coordinate 20,252,717 downwards.
CCTTAGAACTGCACATGTAGAAAACTTTCTAAGATTATTATTCAATTTGACCTAAACATACAAAAACACAAAAAAATTTTTTTGGAGGAACTAAAAAATGCAGGCAAAGATAAAGTCTGAGAGACATCTTACAAGGATTATGGGTGGAGTTGAAGGAGCAAAAGAGGCTAAATTGATGGTTAACCTAGAGCATCTGGGACCATGACAGGCCTAGAGGCATGGTGGAGTCACAGTGGGTCCTCAAGAAATATTTGCATATTTGTATTGTAATCAAATTTTTGTCTGTTCTCTCTCTCCAGGCAATCAATGTTCTAGCAAAGTTAGGGAAGTTTTATCACTCTCAGTAGCATAAACTTATATTGATGCCTAAGATCTAATATTAAAATAAATTCTATTTTGATCATTAATAAAATGTGTGATAGGCTGGAGGGAAGCTATTAAAGGTATTCAATAAATATTTAGTGGAACCAGAATAACACAGTATGAATTTCCTAAGTTTCTATAAGCTTTAATCAAATATACCTAATCTCAGTCCTCACTCAGCAAACTTCAATTGTAGTAGTTTTAAATAAAAAGAAATTACTGTATGTGATTGTCTTACTCCACTTCTGTTGCTATGACAGAATACCATAGAAGAGGTAATTTATAAAGAGAAGAAGTTTGTTTGGCTTATGATTCTGTAACCTGGGAAGTCCAAGGACATGGCTCTGGAATCTGGTGTGGTGTGGTCTAACATGGTGGAGAGAGAAAGGTTAAGAGAGCCAGTAAGAGGGTGGGGATGAGAGCAGGCTATTTTTATAACAATCCATTTTTGCAACAACTAATAGTGTCCCAGGACAATGACATTGATCCATTCATGAGGTCTCCATCCTTGCGACCCAAATCACCTCCCATTGGGCGCCACTCCCAGCACTGCCATATTGGAGAATTAACTTTCCAATTCATGAATTTTCAAGGATGCATTCAAATCACAGCACTGACTTACAGACTCAGTCACAATCGTCACTTAACATCTATAGCTACATCAATTATAAACTGTTTTACCAAACTATTCCAATTTCCCATTTTCCATTATGCTTTTGTATCCTAATTTTGTAATAATGATAACACAATACACCAACACAGGCCCAATTATCCCCAAAATATGAAACTCTGAGGCTGAGTAATTAAATAAGGCAACTCTTCCAAAATTTTATGACCAAAGCATTCCTGATGTCAGAGGAAGATGAACCCTCAAGAGTGAGAACAAAGCAGTGTAGGAAAATAAAACTCACCTTTTAGGCCTTCATTTTTATCTTTGTTTTCCTAATATCTTGTCCTGGGGAGGATGTAGTAGTTAAAAATACATAACTACCACCAAAAATAAATAAATAAAATAAAATCAGGTCATCGCTCCCGCTGCAGAACATCACATTGTTTAACATGAAGACTCAAAAGAAGACTAAATTAATTTAATGCAACTGAGGATATAGTCTTTCTTATGTGGCTGATGTTATTGGCTATTTTCTAACTTGAAGTCATTTGCTGACATTATTTATTGGAAATTATTCCCACAGTAGGAAAGAACTTTTAGGAAAAGAGAAGCAAATGGGATTTTTGATGATACCACACTGACATGTTCAAGTGTAATTTAGAGAATCATAAAGGTCACAGCCTAGTTTTCTTAGTGAGAAATATGCTGAATCCTCAAGTAGCTTGAGAAGTAAGAGGGCTAAAATTAAAAGGCAGAATAAAATCACCCACAATCTGCAGTGCTTAAGAAACAGTCCAGCTAGAATGGAACCACCATTTGACCCAGCTATCCCTCTCCTCCGACTATACCCAAAAGACTTAAAAACAGCATACTACAGGGACACAGCCACATCAATGTTTATAGAAGCACAATTCACAGTAGCTAAACTATGGAGCCAACCTAGATGCCCTTTAGGGGATGAATGGATAAAAAATGTGGCATATATACACAATGGAATTTTACTCAGCAAAAAGAGAAAAAAAAAATCATGGCATTTGCAGGTAAATGGATGGCGCCGAGAAGATAATGCTAAGTGAAGTTAGCCAATCCCAAGAAAACAAATGCCAAATGTTTTCTCTGATATAAGGAGGCTGACTCATAAAATCAACACACATAAATCAAAGGCATTCCTGTATATAAGCAACAAATCCTCTGAAATGGAAATGAGGACAACCACCCCATTCACAATATCTTCAAAATAAAAATAAAATACTTGGGAATCAACCTAACAAAAGAGGTGAAAGACTTATACAATGAAAACTACAACAAGGATGAGAGGTGGGAGGGAAAGGGAGAGAAGAAGGGAAATTGCATGGAAATGGAAGGAGACCCTCAGGGTTATACAAAATTACATACAAGAGGAAGTGAGGGGAAAGGGGAAAATAATACAAGAGGGAGAAATGAATTACAGTAGAGGGGTGTAGAGAGAGAAGAGGGGAGGGGAGGAGAGGGGAGGGGAGGGGAGGAGAGGGGAGAGGAGGGGAGGGGGGATAGTAGAGGATAGGAAAGGCAGCAGAATACAACAGACTAGTATGGCAATATGTAAATCAATGGAAGTGTAACTGATGTGATTCTGCAATCTGTATACGGGGTAAAAATGGGAGTTTATAACCCACTTGAATCAAAGTGTGAAATATGATATATCAAGAACTATGAAATGTTTTGAACAATAAATAAAAAATATAGACTTCTTAAAAAAAGAAAAGAAAAAGAAAACTACAGAACCCTAAAGAGAGAAATAGAAGAACTTAGAAGATGGAAAGATATACCCTGTTCATGAATAGGCAGAACTAACATCATTAAAATGGCGATATTACCAAAAGTAGTCTATAGGTTTAATGCAATGCCAATCAAAATCCCAATGGCATTTCTCGTAGAAATAGATAAAGCAATCATGAAATTCATCTGGAAAAATAAAAGACCCAGAATAGCAAAAGCAATTCTAAGCAGGAAGAGTGAAACAGGCGGTATAGCAATACCAGACTTCAAACTATACTACACAGCAATAGTAACAATAACAGCATGGTACTGGTACCAAAACAGGCGGGGGAACCAATGGTACAGAATAGAGGACACAGAGACCAATCTACAAAATTACAAATACCTTATATTAGACAAAGGTGCTAAAAGCATGCAATGGAGAAAGGATAGCATCTTCAACAAATAGTGCTGGGAAAGCTGGAAATCCATATGCAACAAAATGATACTGAATCTCTCACCATGCACAAAAGTTAAACTCAAAATGGATCAAACTAGGGATCAAACCAGAAACTCTGTCTGATAGAAGAAAAAGTTGGCTCTCATCTCCATCTTGTGGGATCAGGCTCCAAATTCCTTAATAGGACACCCATAGCACAAGAGTTAAAAATCAAGAATCAACAAACAGGCCATACTCAAACTAAAAAGTTTTTTCTCAGCAAGAGAAACAATAAAAGAGGTAAATAGGGAGCCTACATCCTGGGAACAAATTTTTACTCCTCACACTTCATATAGAGCTCTAATATCCAGAGTATACAAAGAACTCAAAAAACTAAACAATAAGATAGCAAATAACCCAATCAATAAATGGGCCAAGGACCTGAACAGACACTTCTCAGGAGGAGGACGTATAATCAATCAACAAGTACATGAAAAAATGCTCACCATCTCTAACAAATGCAAATTAAAACCACTCTAAGATACCATCTCACTCCAGTAAGAATGGCAGCCACTATGAAGTCAAACAACAAGTGCTGGCAAGGATGTGGGGAAAAGGGTACACTTGTACATTGCTGCAAATTGGTGTAGCAAATTTGGAAAGCAGCATGGAGATTCCTTGGAAAGCTGGGAATGGAACCACCATTCAACCCAGCTATTCCCCTTCTCGGACTATTCCCCAAAGACCTAAAAAGAGCACACTATAGGGATACATCTACATCAATGTTCATAGCAGCACAATTAACAATAGCTGAAATGTGGAACCAACCTAGATGCCCGTCAATAGATAAATGGATAAAAAAAAAAATGTGGCATTTGTACACAATGGAATATTACTCAGCACTAAAAAAAATAACAAAATCATGGCATTTGCAGGGAAATGGATGGCAATAGAGCAGATTATGCTAAGTTAGCCAATCCCTAAAAAACAAACGCCAAATGTCTTCTTTGATATAAGGGGGAGTGATCAAAACAGAGCAGGGAGGAAGAGCATGAGAAGAAGATTACCATTAAGCAGGGATGAGAGGTGGAAGGGAAAGGGAGAGAGAAGGGGAATTGCATGGAAGATGGAAAGAGACCCTCATTGTTATACAAAATTACATATAAGAAGATGTGACAGGAAAGGGGAAAAAAGAGAAATGAATTACAGTAGATGGGGTAGAGAGAGAAGATGGGAGGGTTGGAGAGGGGAGGGGGGATAGTAGAGGATAGGAAAGGCAACAGAATACAACAGTCACTAGTATGGCAGTATGTATAAACGTGGATGTGTAACCAATGTGATCCTGCAATCTGTACATGTGATAAAAATAATAATTTATATCCCACTTGAATCAAATATATGAAATATACTATGTCGAGATCATTGTAATGTTTTGAGCAACCAAGAAATTTAAAAAATAAAAAAATAATAAAAATTAAAAAATAAGGAGGCTGACTCAGTCATGTATGGAGGGGAAGCATGGGAGGAATTGATGAACTCTAGATAGGGCAGAGGGGTGGGAGGGAAGGGAGGCGGCCGGGGGTTAGCAAGGATGGTGGAATATGATAGACATCACTATCCAAAGTACATGTGTGAAGACACGAATTGGGTGTCAACATTCTTTATATACAACCAGACATGAAAAATTGTGCTGTTATATGTGTGATAAGAATTATAATGCATTCTGCTGTCATTTAAAATAATAATAATAAAGAAACAGTCCAGCTAGAGAAAGCAAAGTGCAACATTCCACTGATCTTGTCATTGAGATGTTTGCAATCAAAGCAACAAGAGTATAAGTAAAGCTGCAAGAGTATAAGTAAAGCTTACGGCATGCCCGATTAAACTTACCCAGTCCACTGGAAAAATAAATCTACACACTTTCCTGTATATAATCAAAAAGTATAAGACATATGAAAAATAAATGTGACCGTCAAGAGAAGAAATAAGCATTAGAAGTAGATTCAGACATGATAGAGATCAGTTACAAGAGCACAGATTTTAAATATTATAAATACATTAAAGGAAAACAGAAAAGATGGATGAAATGAATAAAAAGATAATTTCAGTATATAACAAATCTATTTTTAAAAGAAGAGGAAATATATATCCTACATCTAAGAAATACATAAAAAATTTAAAAGTAGGGACGTTAACAGATTTAACAATGTGGAGAACAGGATCAGTGATTTCAAATTTAGATCAATTTTTTAAATGCTCAAATTTACCTACTGATAATCACAGGAGAAAAAGAAACACACAGGAAAGCATAAGAGACAGGCTATAGTCAAATGATGGTCTGATCTATACACGATTATTGTACCAAGAGAATTAAGGAAATGTGACTCAAGTACTCTTTGTAGAGATAATGGCTGTAAGTTTTTCTAAGACTGATGAAACACTAAACCAACCGATTCCAGAAGTGTCAGGAGCAACAAGTGGGGTCAATATAAAGGAAATGACACCTAGACACTGCAAATATTGAAGGAAAAAGATGTGATACACTTAAGCAATAAAATAATTTTATAAGTGATTCTTCAATAGAAATAAGGAAAAAAGAGGCCAATGAAATAACTTTAATGTTCAAGGGAGGGAAAAATACCCCTTCCAACTTGGAATTCTATTTCTAGTGAAAATACCTTTCAAAAGTGAAGACAAAGACATTTCCATACAGAAACAGAAACAAAGAGTTGCCATATTCAGCTGACTTCACTATAATACACAAAGAAGTTCTTCAAACTAATTTAAGATGAATCCAGATAGAAGTAAAATAATGCAGAAGTCATAAAGAACAGAAAAGATGAATATTTAGATAGAGAAAGATATTACTCCTTAAATCCACAATATTAACTTCTTGTGCAGTTTTTAACATAGGTAGAAGTGAAATACACAATAATAATAGTCCAAAGGGAGAAGGGTAAATGTCTTACACTCCTGTGTGGAGAGAAGGAAATAGTGAGTTTTAGACTATTGTTAGTTGAAAATATTTTGATCGATAATGCAGGCATCTACAAATCATAGCCCACTGGCCAAATCTGACAAGCAATTTGTTTTTAATAAAGTTTTGTTGGCACACAACCATGGCTGTCACAACCAAAAATATTTGTGATTCTTTGCAGAAAGGAAAAAGTTTGCAGACCTATACACTAAAGTAACAAGTTTTTTTTTTTAAAAAAAAAGTACACAATTCAAAAATTAATATGAAGGGGGAAATGGAACAATATTTGATTAAGATGACAAGAAAAATAGAACAAAGGAGCAAAAACTGGATTAAATAGAGAATAGTAAAATGTCAGACTTATACCAACTAAATGTGAGCTAAATACTTCCATTAAAAGAGAAGGAAATATACATCCTACATCTTCAGGCCAAATTAAAAAAAAAATGGGCAGAAGACATACACCAAATATTAGAAAATAAATGAAAGATCAGAGAAAGATTCACCATGCAGACACAAATGGGACAAAAGCTACTGTGGAGCTGTCAGTATCAGACAATATGCTTCCAAGGCCAAACTGTTAACACAAAGACAGTCACCTCAATAGGAAGACACGGCAATCCTGAATTTGTAACTAGAAACATAATCAAAGTAGATACAGTAAAAATGTCTTTAAAGTCCTTATAAACTTAAGGAAAAAAACCTCAAAGGACTAGACAAATCTTTAGTCAAAGTTGAAAAAATGTTAGCACACCTTGACCACCTTGACAAGAAACCGTAAGAACAGACAAAAATTCAGAATGGATATTAAAAACTTCAGACGACATAAACTAGGAATAAATTAAAGAAAACTAATTAAAATAAAGCAATGTACATTTAAATCATCCAGACCTCAAATAGGATATCACAATGGAAATTTCAAAAATAGATCAAGGTGAACTTCAACGAGGATGTGTTCTGTCAAAACTTATGGGTTCTAACTCAAGTCCTGATTCTCGATTTGTAAGTTTAAATACACAGAATAAAAACTGAAAATCAAAAACTGAGCCTCCATTTCAAGAAGCTAGAGAAAAAACATCCAATTAAAGAAAAAAAATGGGAACAGAAATTAAGGGTACAGAAAATGAATGTTAGCCTTATTTATGAAAACAGGCACAGAGAAATAATTTGTAGCTTGCATAATTAGCAACTGGCAAGGCCATGTCTTAAATGCAGGTAATGTGCTGCCAGAACCTGGACTGTTGGCTGTTCAACAAACTCTCAGAAGATCCCACCAAGCTTTGGGCAGGGCAGGTAAACAACATTCTACTACTGAAACCATTAACGTTCCTTCCACTCGGAGTCAGCGTGGGATTTGGCCTCCTCTGTCTCTGGCCCTCACCATCAGAACTCACTGGTACAAACCTGTTCTATAGTTGCTCCTGATCTGAACCCAATCTGTTAAGTGCCACTCAGTTTCAAATTCCAGGAAACCCACTCTGGACTCCAGCTATAATCAAAGTCGGAGTTGAAGCCCGAGTTGATTAAATTCTGCAGTTTTTCAACAGGGTTCTGACCACGACCACACCCACACCTCAAAGGGAAATTGCATGGAAATGGAAGGAGACCCTCATCGCTATTCAAAATTACATATAAGAGAAAATGAGGGGAAAGGGGAAAAAAAAACAAGGGAGAGAAATGAATTACAGTAGATGGGGTAGAGAGAGAAGAGGGGAGGGGAGGGAAGGGGGGACAGTAGAAGATAGGAAAGGCAGCAGAATACAACAGACACTAGTATGGCAGTATTTAAAAACGTGGATGTGTAACCAATGTGATTCTGCAATCTGTATACGGGGAAAAAAATGGGAGTTCATAACCCACTTGAATCAAATGTATGAAATATGATATGTCAAGAACTATGTAATGTTTTGAATTAAAAAAAAAAAAAAAGCCCTGCGAGTGAGATCCTCCATCTCCTACTAGCATATAGAGGACACCCTTAAGTCACAGAAATGTTAACAAGACCGATCTATCTCTCATGGTAGCCAAAGAATTAACACAGTAGAGCAATACATGGAATGCCACAAAGGGCTTTTTACCTAGTTATTAAAGAAGTTGCAAATGTACTTGAATGGGAAAGTTCCTTAAGTCTGTTCCATGCCAAAATCCATGGCAATTTTTTTTTCCTGCAAAACACACATTAGAAAGGCATTTGTTGCCAGTTACCCAATAAGTTAACTCCAAGAGTTCATTTTCCCTGAGACCTTTTTTTTTTTTTTTTTTTTTTGGTGTGTGTGTGTGTGTGTGTGTGTGTGTGTGTGTGTGTGTGCGCATAGTAAAGAATTTTACCTTGACTATAGAGGAGGTCTGGTGTTTGCCCTTGGCTTTTAAGAAGTGGTCTCTGAGCCTGAGAAATTTGTGCCATATGGGAGTCTCGTTTGCCTGGAAACAAAGGCAAACAAGGCGAGTGCCATCACTGATGAACACTTCGTGGATAAGCAGTGACTTGATTTCTGTCATTGAAACAGGGTGGATAATCCAACAGTTATGAATTAGGGAAGGGACTGGCTATACCAGAAAGACCAGCAATGTCCCTTGGGGGTTGTGTGTATCCAGTATCAGGGGCTCTGGAGGCTGAGCTCAACCAGATGGACAGTCAGCCAATCATGCCGTGTAATGCAGTCCCAGTAAAACATCAGAACACCACAGCTCAGGTGAGCTGCCCTGGTTGGCAATGCACCATATGTATCATCACCCCGAGATGTTGAGAGCGATGCCCCATGGGTAGGGGACAACAGACACTCCATATTTGGAATTCCTCTGGGCTCTGCCCCCTGCATCTCTTCCTTTGTCCAATGTTAATCTGTCCCTTTTTTCCTATAACAAACCGTGACTATGGATGTAGCATTAAGCGACTTCTCTTTCTAGTGAATTATCCAACCTAGGAATGATGGTGGGAATCCCTCAAATTTGGTGACAGAAGAGAACAGTCTTGGACACAGCACCCCTTGAACTTTGTAGTTGGCTCGACCTCCTCAAACATTCGGACCAAGTTTGTTCTTCTATCCCATCCTCCATTCTTGATAAAAATCAGGCAAAACCGGAGATCATCCATGCAACTGTTTCATTACAATTCATCATTTCTCCTGTCACAGACAACTTACAGTATTATCATTAAAAGTGTATGTTCTACCTCAAGTTGGGCCCCACCATTTACATACACAAACACAAAAGCAAAGAAAAAGAATTAAAGAGTGTCCTCCTACAGTTTGAGATCCCCCGTTATCTGGTCACATCCAACTTACCCAACTCCTGTCTCTCCCCGACCTTGAGCTCTATTTAAACCTGCCTCTTTCCTGTCCTGCTCTTTGCTTGTTCAGGCCCCTGTAACTTTGTACACACTCCTCTCTTCCCTGAAGACTTTCTTCCTTCCCCTCTCCTGTTTAGTACCACCCTAGTTCAGTGATGAACACCATTCTCTTGCTTCTCTATGAAGTGTCCATCAGCAATGGCACTGACCTCACCAGGCTGATAGGGACATTCAAAAATGTAATACTTACAAAGGACTCAGGATATAACCTGACACAAAGGAAGCACAATGTTAGCCTTAGCTATTACTATTACTGCTATTCCTACTATTGCTATTGATATGCTATTCACCTTTTTTGACCTCTATTTGATTCCTAATGTCTATAGCAATTAAGCTTTCAATTGTATCTGGAACAATTATTCTCTAGCAATTTCAAGCCCATTAGTTTCTGGATTATTAAGCCTTAAAGGCAGGATCCATGTCTGTTATTTCCCTTATGGAGAGAGAGTTCTCAGGCACAAAGTGCTGAACCTTTTTGACCTACTGATAAATTCTGAGAACACTGTAATGATAGCACATAACCCAGGTATGCAAATGAGGATCATAATATTTGGACCTCTAGAATTTGTCAATGTGGGCATTTGTTCCCCAAAACTCTCTTGTTTCCAAAGTTTTTTTTTTTTAATGATTTGGGATTTTCAAGCATGACATGCTGTACCTGTTACTGGGAAGAAAAATAAAGAAGTAATGAACACTGATCTCTCTGCTTCATCCTCCATCTCCTTATAAAGACTTAACTGCTCACTAATTCTAGCTTCTCCTCCACTCCGCAAGCATGTGAAACATTACTTCCCAGTGTTGAAACATGGCTCGGACTCTCCATGTTTCCTTTCCTTGCTTGTGTTCTGTGGGGGCAGGAGGACTGACAGAAGCTCCATCGTTTGTAATGCTATCAGTCTACGTCCTATAGCAAAGCCCCAAGTCAACTCGTCATGGATATTAGAGAGAAATAACTGTGGCACTGAGTGACTACGATTCAGGGATTAATTTGTTACAGCAACATGCCTAAACTTTTCTAGTTGTTACACTAAGAAAAGGAGAAGGAAGTCAATGGCAACGAGTTCAAAACACTGTTATTCTGTTGATACCGTTTGGTCGTACAGCTTCTGTAAATTTTGTTTTTTAAAACAACCTTATTGAGTCATGGTTGGCACACAGAAAGCTGTACCTGTTTAATGCATACAACATGATGAGTTTGCAGATAAGTATACACACCCACCAAACCATCACCATAATCAATGCCATAAACATATCCATCACCTCTGAAAGTTTCCTCCCACTCTTATTGATTTATTGAGTAATTGATTTTGGTGGGGAGAGCATTTAATACAAGATCTAACCACTTAATGGGTTTCTAAGTATACAATACACTATCATGAGCCATAGTCAATATGCTGTAAGAGACGGCGAGGACTTATTCATTTTGCATAATTTCGTACCCTTTGATTAATACCTCCCCATTCTCCACTATCCCCAGGATCCTGGCAACCACCATTCTTCTGTTTCTGTGAGTTTGATCATTTAAGAGTCTTCATATAAGTAGGATCAGGTAGTACTTGTTCCTTCTCTTTGGCATATTTGTGCTACAATTATTTGCAGAGTGGAAATCAAATGCAAGAACTCATGCATGCTCTCCACCACGGAGCTACAGCCCAGCACTACAATTCTTAAAGCAGCTGAGAAACCAGCTAGTTTTTCTTCCTATAGTGTATTTTTGGTTTCTTTTTACATCTTTTTTTTTGGAGGGGGTGAGAGGGGGAAACCAGGGAGTGAACTCAGGGGCACTCAACTGCTGAGCCATATTCCCAGCCCTTTTTTGTACTTCTATAAATATTTTATAGAAATAATTCAAATAACAAATGCTTGCAAAATTGTACAGTTACTACAATTAACATTTCACAGATTTGCTCGATCGCATATCATTCCATCTGCACATCTCTCTCTCCATCAATTTGCCTTTTATTTTTTAATGCATTTCAAAGGAAGTTGTCAGTATTTATGAACTAGAGCTGCTTTACACCAATTCTCACCTTTCCCACATGATAAAACAGGGCCTCATATCAAATTTCTAAGTAGTAGTTGAGTGATATTTATCAACAGACATCTATTATCGAGTGCCTACTAAGTGCTGTACACCTCAGATACTAACAAATGACCTTCAAGCCCAGTACCACCAGATCTCCTGCACTTCCCGACACTAATGTTCTCTCAGTGACCTGAACTTCACAGCCGTGAAGATGCTGAGCTGTCCATTTGTAGCATCGTTTGTTCTTTTGCGAATGGTTGCAGAAAGTGCAATCCTCAGCTTCAGACACTGAAACCCAATGAATCAAACACAATGAGTCTGACGTGTCATTGACTAAAATCTAGAAAAAAACGCCGTGGGTTCCACGCTGTTGCCTCCGTTAAAGTCATATCTCGGGTTTCTATTATTTTGTTGCTGTAGACATTTTAACAGATTATTGTACATTGCATTTCCAATAATAATTTTCTCCATGCTGTTCCTACTTTCTCAGAATCCACTGATAGTCTATTCTCTTTCATGATATCCTCTCCCAAAAGTAAAATAGCAAGTTGTGAAGATAATAAGAATAACTTAAATATTTTAATATATAACATTAAGTAAAAACGTATGCAATATTATGAGCACTGTTACATTCCACTTTTTCCTCCCCATGCCCTTCTATATGTTAGCATATAAGGCGAGTGTGCATATGTGCAATTGCCACCCTTTTACAGATGGGAAGATGGACTCTAAGAATAGCTTCATGGACAGTTAGTTGTAGATCTGAACTTCAAACCCCAGACTTCTGGTTTTAAATAATTTTCCTTTTGCTTTTTATAAGAAAAGAAATTAAAATTGTGTCTGGAGCAAGAAATGATTCAGTAATATATATAAAACAAAACAGCTTTGGTAGTTTAATTCAAAATGTTAAATATCATCGTTTGTTCTTTTGCGAATGGTTGCAGAAAGTGCAATACATTCAATATGTACTTTTGTCATTTGCATATGTAAATATATTAGGTGTACATATGTGTACACATACATGTTGTGTTTATTTTTGCATGTAATATTTACACAAAACATACAGAAATGATTTGCAGGATTTTCCCACGTGTCAAGTTTTGTCCTAAGGACTTTTAATATTCAGAGACCACTTTTAGCTTAATGTTAGTACCCCAAACATACAAGAAAACCAAGTTTCAGTGCAGTTAGGTAATGAGTCCGATGTCATACTGATAAAAGCCAGTCATACCCGACTATAAAGTTAATGCTCTTGAGCATGATCCTATAACAAATGGAATAATTTAAAACACTTGCTGAAAGAAAAATAAGTATTAATGTATTAGACTTGTATACCCATCACCAAAAAAATGTTAAATTCAACATTTGATAGAGGCGTGGCACTTGCTTTTGTTTAATCACTCATTCTTTTATTTATATACCATGAGCCTGTTCCTAGCTGATGATGCTGTGGTGCTTATGACTGGAATGGTCTCTGTCCTCACAAAGCTTGAAGTCTCACAAGAGTGGAAAAAAATTTCCCTACCCATTTGTTCCAAGTACAGTCTTCTTAACCTAAGCATGGGCAACTATGTATCCAGATGCTCTGGCCACAGATGTTGAGTCATCATTGACTAATTTCTTTTTCTTGGTGCTATATCCAATTTGTCAACAAATCTTGCTAGCTTTCCCTGCAAACCACATCCAGAATGAAAATACTTATTTCCGATTCTGCTGCTCCTATCCCAGTCCAGACCTCAAGAACCTCTCAACCAGGTCAGTCCAATATTCTTTTAACTAGTTCCATGCTTACCTCCTTGCTGTCCATTCTCAACATAGGAACCAGAGAGGTCCTTTTAGAATCCTAAACCAGATTATTCCCTTTGTCTGCTCAAAACTTTGGTGGATAACAATTATTCTATAAAAGTCAATGCCAACATCCTAAATCCAATTAAAATATGGATAAAGGGTCTGAATATGCATTTCTCCAAAGATGATGTACAAATGACTAATAAGTACATGAATATTATCATCAATATTATCACCCATCAAGGAAATGCAAATCAAAGCCACATTAAGATACCACTCACATCTGCTACAATTACTAGAATTTTAAAAAAGGTAACAACAAGATTGGTGAGGATGTGGGAAAATTGAAGACTCCTTACACTGCCAGTATTAATGTAAAATAATTCAGTTACTTTGGCAAAAAGTTGTGGAAACTTCTCAAAATGCTAAAAATAGAATTGCTATGTGATCTAGCAATTCTGGTTCTAGATATAATACCTCCCAAAAGCTAAAATATACTTCCACATAAAGACTTAAACATTAATATTCTCAAAACAATTATTTTCAATTGCCCAAATGTAGAAATAACCCAAGTGTCCATTAACTAATGAGTAATTAAATGTGATATATCCATACAATGGAATATTACTGTAAAAAAAAACATAGTAAAGCATGAATCGACCTTAAGGACATTACAGTAAGTGAAATAAACCAGTCACAAAATTCCACATATTATATAACTTCACTTTTATGAAATGTCCACCATGGACCAGTATCTAGAGTCAGAGCTGGGGAGACTGATGGAGAATGGGGAGTGATTTCTAATTGGTATGGGTTTCTTTAGGGGGATGACGATTGTGTTCTAAAATTGTTGTGTTCATGGTTGCACAACTTTGAATACATTAAAAAAAATCATTCAATTATACAACAGAATGGACTAATGTTGTGGCAAGTGAACTTTACCTAAAATAGTGAGGTGGAGGATACAAAATCCTGAAAATGACTTCTGAGGCCCCCACAGCAATCCTCCGAGTTGTCCATATTCCCCTCCTTGTCCACTCACAGTAGCCACACAGGTCTTCTTGCCCATCCTCAGACAAACCACTCATCTTTCAGCTCAGGACTCTGGCACTAGCTGATTTTAATCTCTGGAATGGCCTTCTTGGACATATTGACATCCTCGTTCCTTCACTTCATTCACTGGGATGTCATTTTGGGACTAGGCTTCGATTGCAATGTCCCCAAGCACAAAAGAGCCGCTTACCCCGACCTAGGATTTCCCATTCAGCATTACCTACTTACATGCAGATTTTAGATTTCACCTATGTCTGTTTCTCCTCTCAAGCATACAGAAGAGCTGATAATCCCTGCCCCACTCAGATGGAGTCATATGATTTAGTTCAGGGCAATGCAGTGTCAGCAGAATTGACATATAAGGGTTCTGTGCCCAGGCATTTAACTGCCAGTTCATGACCTTCTACAGATTCCCCTGCAACAATCACAATCACGAAGCCGACTTCATTTTGAGATGCCAGCGCTGAAGGGCAAAACATTCCAGACTGTAGAAGTACTATACAGATGGATGTTTCCCTGGAGAGTTATCCAGATCTTGGCGTATTTTTCAAAAATAAAAAACTATTTGTTACAGCACTGAAATCATGGACTTACATGTTGTCACAGCACAGTTAATCCTACCCTGACTAATAGAGCTTCTAATATTAATTATTAGTTTATTTTTATTGTCCAGCTCCTGGGGGTTTTTTGTTGTTGTTGTCAGTCTCCCACAAGAATATAAGTGCATATTGAAAAAGCAATTGTGCCCATCCTGTTACATGTGGTTTTTTCCCAATCCTGGGGATGGAACACAGGGCCTTACAAATAGTAGACAAGTGCTCTACCACTTAGTTATACCCCCAGCCATATCACTTATATATCTCTAACCCCTGAAACATTACCTGATGTGTAAGAAGTGATCAGTAGTTATTAAGTGAAAAGACTGAATTAATTAATGAAAGATATACTAAAGCAACATAGCCTCACCTAGTTAGCAAGTAAGAAAAAGATTTCTCTGATGAAAGGACTCATATTCCAAGTCCTGAGAAAGCACTAGCATCAAATCAGGTGATGTGAATGCAAAGAACCAAAGAACCATTGTCCTGGAAGCCTGGAGCGATCATAACTATGACCAGTGCCAGGAAAGTCTGCTGTGTCACAAAATCCTACAAAGGAAGGATTTGCCCTCATCAGAGCAAGCAATAGTGTAACAAAAGTCATTAGCAAGAGAGCCAAAAATAAAATTAGGAAAAAAAAAATGTGAGATTATGCACAGGTAAATTTAAGATACAAGATGTGTGTTACTAGTTGTACAGAAGATGTAACAGCATGTTTTAAAGCATTTACAGAAGGTATCCTGGAAGTGAGAAATGAGCTGAAATGCTAACTGTAGATCAGAATGTGAGCAAACGAGACAGTAAAGCAGTGGGTCTGGTGTTGGGCAGAATTAAGAACTCACATACACACAGAAGCAGGAGTACCCACAACGTGGGTGCAAAACTAGAACTGAAGTGGGACATTGGCGGGGGAGGGGGGGTTGTAGGCAATCTCCAAGGCAAAAGTAGGTGGGACAGATAAGATGAAGTTCGTTCTTGGTGAGCTGAACTCACAATGCCTATGATTATGAACAGAGCAGTGAATGAAAAAGGCATTTAGGAAATGCCCCGGGCAGCAGAGGCAAAAAAAACCGCTTCACACAGATCATGCCCAAGAAGTTTTTAATGAGAGGGAAGTTGAATGGCCCAAATCACTCTGCCATTCAGCATATATTTATCAAGCAGCTACTAGAGACAAGATTATATAATGAGTTTTTAATGTGTAAAATACATTCCTTAACATTTTAGGTCTGATATTTATAATAAACGTGAATGATCCTGTTAAGGTCTGTAAACAAGTCAAAATAACACCTGGTATTTTGCCAGAGGAATGTTAGAGTTCATAAACAAGTCTGGATGGTGCCTGGAAAAATGCCAGAGGGAGTGGTTTGAGAAGTAACAAAAGTGAGCTATTAAGTGTGGAGATTCCTTATTGGTTGACTGATGTATCTAGTTTATGCTAATTAAGATAAGCTGTGCAAAATGTATAAATAGCTCTGTTGTCCTACAATAAACGGCTCCCATTCCTGCTGTATCAAAGTACAGAAGTTATTCGTCACCCCCCGGTTATTCTGCTGCAGCCGGACTACGGCATGATCCGGTGTATAAGTAATTACTCATGTCCTAAGCATGTCAGAGACTAACTATAAATTGAGTTCAGATCAACTGTCTAAAATATATCAAAACCACTGGACAATTTAATTTCTTTTACTGTCCCTTTACGGGAATCAACACTTATATTTCTTTGCTTTGAATGAAGGACATTGTTTAGTGTCCTTTAGGGATTTTTGTACCATTAGAGATTATTGTTAGGAAAAAAAAAAAAAATATATATATATATATATATATTGGGTGAGGTCAGCTGGTCTATGGTTCTAGTTGCAAAGTTTATGGGTGAAGCTAAATTCCTTAGCATAATACTGTTGGACTTCTCGATTTTTGTGTATAATGTAAAAATACACTGGAAATTACTCTAATTCCACAACAAGAGAATCGTTGCCAATGACATGGTAGGGGGAAAAAAAGAAGCTACAAGCAGAAGAAAGCAGTGAATAGGAACATAATGAAAACTAGCTATAAAATGATGTGTAACCAGGAATATATAGTCTGAATATCAACAACATTTTTAGATGGGTTATTTCAGAAGATCATAATATATCTTAGCCCCTCTTCCACTTAGCAGTATCACAAAATTGCTCAATCATAAGTAATTCTCTCTCAAGTCATCCAGAGTGCCAAAATGATGTATAGCTTCCATCAGCCACACCGAGGATGATGTTTTGAAAAAGTAAATATGTAAAGTAATACTTGTAAATTATTGAGACAATTTCACAAAGAACTACATACTTATCTCTTTTTCCCCCCATAGGCTGACCTATCAATTCATCCTGAAATACCTGCCCTGATGTAAGTCTTATTTTTAAAGAACTTCACACAGACGCTTGTCTTAAATATTGGATATGCTGAAATAGCAAAAGTATGCCGTCTAAAACAGCATGAAAACTAATATCATGTGTCAAAGTTATTTCATAAAGTACTCTGAAAAAAAAAAAGTATAGAATTCTTTTGAAAAAGAAAATTCAAATTCCTCCCAGGTTTTCCTTGCATTCAAAAAACACTGAATATAACACAACAAGTGTAGGAAGACTAAGAAAAATGGCAGCGGACAACATGCAGGCCTTAGGACTTGTGGAGCCACTCCGCAGCAGATCCTTGGATTTCCTTGTGGCTTCCTCCATGGGACAGAAAGCTGCAGGACCAGGAGGGAAGTTCGTCTTGCATGCCACTCCCGATCCTCATCTTTCCCGGAGGAAGCAGGCAGAGATGGTCCATTCCCCTTTTGTCTGGTTTCAGCATGGCCAAGCAGAGAGCTAATCTTGTATTCCCCCCAAACAGCAGAGCCAGGTGGTGTTCAGATTCCCCTCCAGAGTTCCCGTCATGGGGGCTGAGCAGGGAGCTGATCATCCCTTCTCTACCCAGTGCCCTGATTCCCCCACACACACACACACAGGGCAGTGCTGAAGCATCAACAGCAAGCGGAGCCTCCACCTCTATTTGGCAGCACAAACTCGGTGAGCATTCAGGACCTGATGCTAAGGGAAAACAGTAGCTCCTGGAGGTTGTTAGCTGTGAGATTCACATACACACCATTCCCAAAATGACAAAATTGTAAAAACGGAGGTCAGCCACATCAGGCACTTGGGAGATGGCAAAAGGGAGGAGATTGCTATGGGTATCAAAGGGCAGCAGGAGACATCTCCGTGGCGATGGAAATGTTCTACATCCCTAGGAGAATGTCGGCATCTTGGTTGTGACATTGTACTATATTGTTTCAATGACTTCTCACTGAAGGAGACGTTGAGATAAAGGGTTCATAGGCTGTCTCTGGATTATTTCTTGGTATTTCACGCAAATCTACGATTATCTAAAGTAAAATGTTTGATTATAAAGACTTACAAACGATGCGATGATCTGTTTTAAGGAATCCATCCTATAATTGATAAACTAAGCATTATGATTTTGTATTTTGACATAAAATTATCATTTTGCTTTGTTGTGGCTCAGAAAACAATACCCCCCCCCCAATTATGCTGCTTTGAACTTCAAACTGAGCAACAGCAGGGAAGGGCTTTCTCTGCACTCTCATATCCACCCAAAGACCAGATCAAAGAGGAACGCAATTGCCTTCAAATCTTCTGACATTTCATTTACCAAGGAAGATTAAACTTGTATCCCAGAGGAAGACACTGGAAGTCAGACATCACACCCAGAGCCCAGAGAACTTTGTCCCAGGCCATCAACCCTTCTTCAGGCCCATTGGTTTCCTACTCCCCCCAGACTGCCTGCAGCCCCGCTCCACTTTCCCCTTGGAAGAGGATTCTTAAGCCTCAACTACGTGGCATTAACTATGGGGCCCTTCTTTGAGTTGGATATTTGAGTGGCTCCTTGGACATGAGCACATGACGGAAACCGTTTGCCTTCTCTCCTATTGATCTGTTTACGGTCAGGGGGTGTTTGGGGTTTTTTTGTTGTTTTGTTTTAAGTCGACTATATTATTAAACCTGCTGAGGGAAACCGGAATCCCCCTACAGCTTCTAAACTAAGGCAGAGGGGCATTATGGCAATTTTCAGGAGGTGAGGCTCTAGTATTTTCCTCCCCAATGAAATATTACCCGAGTATTAAAATTACATCACACTATTTATTCATTCAGTGGTTCAACAGACATTCCTAAGCACCCGCTGTGTACCCCAAGTTGTAGAAATAAAGCAATAAATGAGACTTTCTAGAGCTCACCCTTTGAGAGAGAAGAGCACCCTGCCTTTCTTCATTCCAGCCGACAGACTTTTTTTCCACCGACTCTCAGGCCATTGTCACCACACAAGCCAATCATGCTGCAAGGTCCGTGTGTTTCCCACATTCTCCTCTGTTAGGTTAAAGTACTTCCCCCTTTGTATTTTTCATCATTAGAACTAAAAAGGTTCTGAAGACGGGATAGTAGGAAGCCAAGAAAATGGGACTCTCCAAGGGGCAATTAAGGTTTGACTGGAAAAAAGTCTAAGCTGAGGATGTTTAAAGCCTAGATCAGTTCTCAGACTGTGTGTTAATATGTGTGTTTCTGTAGGGGACATAATTCAATGGAGGGAAATCAGAAATAAATCTGCATCTCTTCGACACTAATGAGTAGATTTTCCAGTCACCATCTAAAGCATCATTTGTATATCATTAGGATAAAATTTGCATCAAAACAGAAAGGACTTTGACGGAAGCGTATATCTATTGCATATAAAATGATAATTTTTAAAATAATCATTTACAGATTTTACCCATTTCATAAATAGTCAAACACCACCACAAGCTCTGCGAAACTGCCTGATGATTCTGTCATGCAGGAGCTCTTGGTCTTAACGATGTTGGCTGATGTGCATCAGGGCACACGTGGGAACAGCCACATGAAAACATGGCTCATTGGAACCAAAAGAGCTTATGCTCCCGCACAATGAAATTTTTTTTTCCCCTAAAGGGTACCAGCCATGGCATCCAATAGAGCCCACAATTTGTCAGATGAAAATATGAAGACCAAAAATAATAGAAGTGGAGACAATACAAATATTGAGCTGTCATGAACTTTCCACATGGCTTTAAAATAGCCGCTTCTTTATGGCATATATTTCCATGTACTTTGCCATTTTATGCACGTCCCAGATAAGAACAATGAGCGCATGCCCCATTACCACTCAAATACCGACTGGAGACTTTACAGGTTCTATCACTTTGTATACAGAGACATAAACAGAAGAAATGTTTAAACTTCCCTATTTCCACATTGCAGTCATAAAGAGATTGTTTATCCAGCTAAAATCCTCCATGTGAGACACATGAGCACTATAACCAAATACCCAAATCCAATGGCAGGGCCTGACTCCTCATGGAAATACAGTAATAGTCTAGCAAGTAAGACACGAGTCTTATGCTCTGTTTATTCCAGTCGATAAATCAACCACAGTACTAACATGGTAGTCTTGATCTTCACCTCCTGCAGCAAAGATCCTCAGCAATTATCCACATCTACCCCATGGAATCCATGCTGGCTCTAATGGTGTACCCCTTTAGAGGTGATCACCCACAAATGTTGCAAGTTGCCTGATTGGAATTATAAATGCCCTAACTCCAGGAATGAAGAGAATTTGAATTCCCACTCAATTCAATTCATTTAGAAATGCCTAGAAGTAAAAATAATGAAACCAAATAAAAATTATACTGGAAAAACTACCATGATATTACATACTACATCTAAACATTACATGTACAAAATATCATAGCTAATACTTCTTTTGACAATGTACCCACCCATGCATTTTAACACCTTTCCAACTATAGAATCCAGTTTACTGTCCCTGTTTAAATACAATATAAAAAGTAAAGCCACCCAAGTGTACTAGACACCACTTCAGTAGCAGCCTGTTAAAGCTACTTGTAGCCATCTGTGGCAGATTAGATCTTAGACCCCTGATGTCAGAACTGTTATAATAAACACTGAGAATGAACAGATAGCAAAAGCTGAAGACTCCATTCCTTTGTCTTATTTGAAATGACCCTCCTCATTCAAAAGCCTGAGAAGTTTGAGTTATTGGATAAAACAAACCTCTCAGACTCTGCTGTTACCAGGAATCAGCCTGAATGACAGTCAAAATAGATAATTTGGCCCATCAGTTTAAATGAATGAGGGTTCCATCCACAATGGTGGGTGGGAGAGAGTTAAGATCTAATAACTATCCTCACTCCTATCTCCTTAACATCTCATCCTATACCCCACACCTGGTTCTCTTTGTCCACCATCAGAAACTGTAGACCCTTTTTTTTTTGCAAACCCACTATTTGAGACGGAGGCTGCATTCTATGTCTCTCCAGGGCCTAGGATTTTAGTAATGGGGATACTGTTTCTCTGAGAGTTATCAGAGGACCCCCAACAGCTGTTCCTGCTCAGGAATCCCAGCCACCGTACCCACACAGGTCTCCAGGGCTCAGCCTCAGCACAGGACTCCTGGCTACTCAACCACGCAGGATCTGCGGCCACTCCTCCCACATAGAAATCTGGGCCATTGGTCCTACCCAGGATACCCAGCTGCTGCCCACATGTAGGGCCTCCAGCCTCCACTACCGTGTGGACCCCCATCTACCAACATGGGGCTCCCCCAGTCATCTCCATCTTGGTACAGTGCTACCACTGCCATAATCCCCTATATGTGGTAGCCTGCACCTGGGGACCCAGGACAGGGACTGGGGACACCACCAGCCACAGTGCTGCATGTCACAGAGCTGCATCTCTGAACGCACTGCCCAATGCCACCACTCAGCCCCACCCAACCCGACACCCACCTCTGAAAGCAGCTGCCTGGGTCCCGGGACACCTTTGTCGCCGTCTTTAGTTGGGGAAACTCCCAACTTGGGATACCAGCTAGAGACTAGAAGCAATATCAAGGTACTTATAGTCCAACTCCCCACGGTTCCCCACAGCCACTAACCCAGCAAAGTACTTGCAGCTACTTGGCTAGTCTATAAATAGCAAAGCCTGGCCCTGAACCGCCCAATACAAAACAGCTCTCCACGACAGGTGCACAGCCCCCAGGGTGCAGCCCACTAGACCTCTGGAGAGAAAGCTTCCCGATTGTGAAGTAGAAAGGGAGGGGCGAGTGAGACACAGTTTAGAGACTAAATTAGAGACCAGGAATTATGAGGTCTACAGGTGATTCAAGGAGATAAGACCAGATGCCCACATCACATAAGTGGGCCCAAAAAGAGATCTTTGGGGCAAGTACTACCCCACCTCCAGGAGCTCCAGCTCTCCCACCCCAATAACCTTGACCATCCTGAGGGTGGAAATACGAGCAAACTACAGACAACCTCTCCTACTGGATGAGGAAGAAAGCAGGAAAGATACTGAACTTTAACAATAACAATCCTTGTATTTTCCTTTGAGATTTTTTTTCTTGTTTCTTTTATGTTTCTTAAGATCTAATAACTATCCTCACTCCTACCTCCTTAACATCTCATCCTATACCCCACACCCGGTTCTCTTTGTCCACCATCAGAAACTGTAGACCCTTTTGCAAACCCACTGTCTATGGTATGGATAGTAACTGAACCCACCGTTTCTATATATTGTGACAAAACTATAAATGCCTTAATAGCAGCTATTTGGTTGAAGGCTGTATCTTGTTTGTATTGGGATCTGTTAATATTGTTCTCCCCCTTAAAGGAGAGGTATTGGAACCCTGCAGGGACACTATAAGCCTATATGGTAAAAACTAGCACCTCAGATCTGCAGTGCTAGAAGGAAAGACACATGAACAACATGAAAAAACAAGGGAAGAAAAAAACAAGTGCCCCAAACAAGATACAACATTATTAGAATCCATGGCCAGCACACGAATAAATTACAGAGGAGGAGTTCAGGGTGTACATAATTAAAATGTCCTGTGAATTAAAGGATGGTATGAGAGAATACAGGCAGCAAAAGATCATTTTAATAAAGAGCCACATAAGCAAATTCAGGAAGCAAAAGATTACTTCAATAAGGAGATTTTTTTTTAAGTCCTTGAAATGAAGGAAACAAAAACCAAATTAAAAACTCAATAGAAACCATCACCAACAGATTAGATCACTTGGAAGATAGAACCTCAGACAACGAAGACAAAATATATAATCTTGAAACTAAAGCTGACCACACAGTGAAGATGGTAAGTAACCATGAGCAGAACATTCAAGAATTATGGGATAACATAACAAGACCAAATTAAATAATGATGGAGTCACTCTTAGAGGCAACCAGGAGAGTACAATAAAATGTGTTATGTAGGATTTCAAGAGAAAGAAGCAGCGAAGCCAGAGAAGCCAGATGAAATCCGTAGTAAATGTGTTCTTTTCTAACGATGAACTTGGCCCATCAGCTCTTGTGTGGAAAGGATATTCACTTTCTTCCACAGTAACTTGGATGAAGACCAGCTTTTCTACCAAAATTACATTATACATTGGGTCAGTTATGCACAAGAGGAAAATCCCAGTGAAATTTGAGGGGACCTCCTAAGGGTTCAGGAAATATTTTGTAGATAATTCTAGTGTCTAACAGGCACCCCTGAGATGTAAGGACATAAAAAGAAAAATGATCTACAGAGTTGGATGAAGTTGGAGGACAGATACATGGAGTTGCACGTGGTAAATGATTACCCAGGCTGGTTGTGATTAAGCTGCCTAGAGAATGCAAGAGCTATTTCACTTGTTAGATTTTTTTTTTTTTCATACTGCCTTAGAATCACTTTCGTCTAAGATCCATTTGGGAAAACAAGATGAATCTGGAGGACACCATGTTAAGTGAATAAGCCAAAAGACAAATAGCACATGATCCCACTTATACACATAATCTTAAAAAGCTGAACTCACAGCAACAGAGAATAGAATGGTTACCAGGGAGGGAAGAGTGTGTTGGGAAGATATTCATCAAAGACTGCAAAATCAGTTAGAAGGAATAAATTCAAAATTGGATAGCGTGATAACTATAGTCAATGTGTTATATTCCTTGAAAAGGTCAATTAAATGCAAACCATGCAATTGTTTATTCTTCCTCACACCTTTGTGATCTCATGCCCTTTAGTAACTGGTGTTACCCTCTCATTGCTGGTGGGACTGCAAATTGGTGCAGCCAATATGGAAAGCAGTATGGAGATTCCTTGGAAATCTGGGTATACAACCACCATTTGACCCAGCTATCCCTCTCCTTGGTCTATACCCAAAGGACTTAAAATTAGCATACTACAGGGACACAGCCACATCAATGTTTATAGCAGCACAATTCACAATAGCTAAACTATGAAGCCAACCTAGATGCCTTTCAGTGGATGAATGGATAAAAAAAATGTGGCATATATACACAAAGGAATTTTACTCATCAATAAAATAAAACCATGGCATTTGCAGGTAAATGGATGGCACTGGAGAAGATAATGCTAAGTGAAGGTATCCAATCCCCAAAAAAAAAAAAAAAACAAATGCTGAATGATTTCTCTGATATAAAGAGGCTGACCCAGAGCAGGGTAGGGAGGGGAAGCATGGGAGGAATAGATGAATTCTAGATAGAGCAGAGGGGTGGGAGAGAAAGGGAGGGGGCAGGGGATTAGCAAGGATGGTGGAATTTGATGGACATCATCATCCAAAGTTCATGTATGAAGACACGAATTGGTGTCAACATACTTTATATAATAACGAGATGAAAAATTGTACTGTACATGTGTAATAAGAATTGTAATGCATTCCACTGTCATTTATTTTTAAAAACAAAATCAATTTAAAAAATGAAAATAAAAAAGTAATTGGTGTTAGCATTTTGAAGTGTGCCTTTCCATACCTTCTCCACACATTATTTTTCTCGACTTTTAAGTAAAATTACAAGATATATACTATGTATGTATCATTTTTGTACTGGTTAACAATTAAGCTACTTTAGGTTATATACCAGTACAAGCAATGCTGCATTAACATACTTGGACATATGTACATGTTTTTAATTTTAAAGCATAAATTAAAATATAATTTTTTATTCAAGGAGTTTGTGCATTTCCTATTTCTTACTGAACTCCCCCCGCAAACATCACAAAATTCTCAACTAACCATTGCCAATAAAATTCTAATTTGGGGACAAAAGGTGATATAAGAAACAACTATGACCAGAAGGAGTCTGATTAGACCCTTATATAAAGGTCTTTTTTCCATCCTGGTACATCAAAGTGAATTTAAATCACAACCATTCTATTCTCAAACACTTACAAGTAGCAATTCTTCACACAGCCCTTCTTTGTGTTTTGATGAGTTGCATCCCATAGAACTATTGGTATTGCCCAGACTTGTTCCATCACTTTTGAGGCCATCCAAACATGCCAGTGTAAAAGGCCAACAAACTTAGGCTGACAGCTGGTGATCTGACTACAGTTAATTTCCTGGTTCTAGCAAAAGACATGGCAAGGTCTCTGTTCCTACACCCAGTCTCAATTTTCCATATAAAACTTCAGAATCTTGTGAAGGTGGGGACATGGCCAGGCATTTCATTCACTCTGGACTCCACTGGTGGACTTGGGGGACTTGATAGGAAATAGACCACAGCCTGTAGCGCGTTGACAAGCATAGACAGAGTGAGGCCAGGCTGAGAGACGGTGATGGAGGCAACTCTGCTGTAGTCAGAGCCCTTGGGAGAGAGGGACATGCATAAAGCATTTCTATTGCTGAGCCAATCAGCCATGACTTACCGTGCAGATCTGCAGGCAAATGAATAAAGCTGAGCTTGAGAGAGACACTGGGCTTACAAATGCCTCTGTCATGTCACACAAGCCAAGATTGGCACCTCAAGAAGAGTGGTTCATCTCTAACAGATTGTTCATGTTTTTCTTAAGAAAATGGGAATTTAGGAGGAGATTCAATCATAAATTATTCATTTGGGGCTTTTTTCATTTCATTTCAGAACCTTCTCCTGGTCATTTCTTAAGCAATTTTCTCCCTGGTCCCATCATTTACCAGTGCAGACAATTCTCTGGGAAGGAGTCAGATCTTAAGCAGAGAGCCACGAGGTTCCCCCTCCTTAGAAGCCTCTCTGCTCCTCCTCACTTGCTGCCCCTTTATAGACCAGTAATATCTTCAGCCCAGTTAAGGTTGTTAAGGTTCCCGTGTTAATATTTGAAAACTAAAGCCATCTTCACATAAAATTTGTAAGAAGTATTTTTCTTTCCTGACTGCCAAACCTCAAACATAGCAAGGTTTTCCTCTATGAAACGGCTGGATGTTTTATATGTTATATTTATGTCCCACTGTAAACTATTCATTGGTTTATAGACCTTGGGGCCTCTAGGAAGCACCACAAATCCTTATTACACTCCTTGGTATTAAATTTGGTGTTAGGATCTCTGATTTATCTGTCAGGCTAACTCACACATATACAGACATCTCTCTTAAAGTATTTCAAATTCAAGATCCCCAAAAGTAGTTCATGCCAAAGCTCTAGCCTTGAAGTTTATTACCCCTACGTTATTGACAATAGTTAAGATAAAGAAATGTTTTATCTAGTTTTGTTGAGTCAGTCTCTGTCTCTCCCTCTCTACACACACCATAATAATAAATAATAATAATAATAATAAGCACACAAACCAGAAAATTACAATTTGGTTTGGGAATCCTTCCAAAGACAAGTGTATGTCTTATATCTGAAGATAGTAATCTTCAAATGAAAAAATGAATCAGTCAACAAAGCAATAAATAGTGATCATATAATGCATGCAGACAGACTCAGCCCAAGGATACTCCTCTTGGTAAGTTCCTGTACTTTCCAGGAATACAAATACTTTTTAAAAATTTGCATATTACTTTGTGTTGTGATTTTTCTAACTGCTATATAAAATTGTTCTGATAGAAATTTGTATGCAAAAAAAATTTGGCTATCTTTTTATCATTTGGCTATCTTTTCATAGAATCTTATTACGTGAGGGTTAATCTAAAATTTCCCGAAGATGTCACCTGCCTAGCTATGTTCCTTTTAGTCATCTTGGACACCAAAGTACTGCCCTCTATAAAATTACAGAAGGAACAGTTTTCTGTCATTTTCAAAATTCTATAATCCATAGGCAGATAACGA
The DNA here is from genome assembly GCF_052094955.1 of Ictidomys tridecemlineatus. Taxonomy (NCBI): domain Eukaryota; kingdom Metazoa; phylum Chordata; class Mammalia; order Rodentia; family Sciuridae; genus Ictidomys; species Ictidomys tridecemlineatus. Next base: position 20,225,630 of record NC_135489.1, on the reverse strand, counting down.
ATAATAAGAACTATGAACTACTAAAAACATTTATAAATATGAAATTTATATTATATGTGCAAAAAAAACGATCATAATTAATTCTCCCCTCAAGCAACTTAGTAATACCTTACTATGTGCCTATTATGTAAAAACCACAACACTGGATAATAAGGAGACAAAAGAACATGTCTGTCCTGGCCTGTGCCCTTTCTTCCATATGGACTTGCCCTTTTTTCCTCCTTCATATGAACTAAATGGTATTTAATTTTCAAAATAGCCAAAAATTTTGAATGATAGTTTTCATATCAAGATCCTCGGTCACATGATTAATTCTCATGTTCAAGAATGAAAGAATGGTAACCAGGAGAAACAAACCACACTTACTTAGACAAATATATACCTGACCTGTGTGTGGGGTTGTCTAGATCCCAACCACAGAGATATTTTGCAAAACCAAGATAACATATTTGAAAAAGCTTGACAAGTGTTAATCTTTACTCTTGGTTGGATCTGAAGAGTATTTTGAAATGATACTAAATGTGACAATGCAAAGAAAGAATCTAATAAAATTTTATTCCTCAAAGAATCAAAGTTATGAATTTTGCAAGTTAAGAACATTTTAAAAGGACTCTTAAGTGAAAAATATTAAATAGCCTTACCTTTCTGCTTTTATTCCCCCCTGAAAAATCATTTTGAACAAGATCTATAACATTCTTTGTGAAGTAAATTAGGGATTCCCTTTTAAATTTTTGAAAATATGAGTTCAATTATTAAAATATTACACCAGGATATTTTAACAGGTGAAGTTAAAATACAATTTAAAGAGGAGATTATAATTTACTTTATATGCTTATGGGACTTCCAAGGACTTTGAATTTTATAGATTTGTAGAATTGTATCCCTTGACATCTTATAAAAAGATAACTGAAAAATACAGTTCAGTGGATTTGAAAATGCCTACACAACAGTTCCCAAAGAGTATTGGTTAGTAGGTCAATTTCAAACTAAAGAGTGGTTGTTAATTTTATGTTAAAGGAATATGTCCTTGGTTCTGTTCTAGTTCAAATATTAAGAGTGACTTGCTTGAGGATATAGATGATCTGCTTATTAAATCCACAAATGACAGAGCCAATACAGAAAGCAGCTCTGCTGGTTGATCAGGTGAAGAGTCGGTTGGTTTCAATGGGGTGGAACGATGGATTGTATTACATGAAAATAAATGGGATAAGTTTAAAATTCTGGCATATGAACTTATACAAACGCATGAGTATAGGAGAGAGCTAGAACAGCAAGACTATGGTATGCTGTCATAATTACAATTCCCATTTGAAAGCAGGTGTGGGTAGAAACCACAGGTATATTGAATGCCTTAAGCTCCTAAACAGACATTAGAGACACAGTATCATTGTTCCTATTTTACAGCGGTAAGGAGACATAAAATAATCTCCCCTATCTCCTCTAGAGTGCAAGAGGTAAATCTGGGATTTGAACCCATTGTACATTTTCTGGAAAGTCTTGCTTTTCCCAATCCATCAAGCATACAGGGCAATAAGGACACTGTAATAACTAAATTAAACTTGGGTTAAATGAAAATAAGCTGCTGAAACCATGGAGATACTGGTCTTTTTCCACTATGTACTGATCAGATCATTTGTGGAAACCTAAAGGAAAGAGTGACACATGCACCTAACAATCAAAGCAAAGAAAAATAGGAGGATGCTCATACAATGCAATGCTAACCAACAGTCATAAGGGACACTTGCAATGACATGAACATATCACCCAAAAAAAAGTCACACTTTGAGCAAAAAAACAAAACACAAAGAGCACATGCTGTTTGATTCCATTAATATGAAGTTCACAAAAAAAAGCAAAAGGAGTCTGTTAATGAAAATCAGCACAGCATTTCCTCAGAGAGCTGCCTGGACAGGAGATAGGAAATTCTCCAAGATGATAAAAATATGTTTGCTTTGGATTGGGATGGTGGTTACAGAAAAGTACACCATTCTCAAACTCAAACTGCTCATTCCTAAGATCAGTGCATTCTATTATTTGGAAAGTATACCTCAATTCAAAGAAGAAGTAGTGCATATAAACTAGAGATCATGGATACAGTGATGTATCACCATGGGTGTTTTTCACCATAGGAAATATACAGTCTAGGAAATATTACTTGCCAACAGTTATAAACAAAAGGTCCAGGAAAAGGGAAAATAATGAGACAGGATATCTGTTAAAAATGATGTCATTCCATGATAAAGTGTCTTCTAAGTCAGGCATGGTGGTGCATGCCTATAATCCCAGTAGCTTAGGAGGCTGAGGCAGGAGGAGCAAGAGTTCAGAGCCAACCTCAGCAACTTAGTAAGGCCCTGAGCAACTCAGCAAGATACTGTCTCTAATATATAAAAAGGGCTGGGATATGGCTCAGTAGTTAAGTGCCCCTGGGTTCAATCCTTGATGGGGGGAGGTGTCTTTTAATGAGTACTTTAAGTACTTTTTGGGGAGTAAAATGAAGACTAATAAATAGAAATTGGACCACATTTAAGAAAGAATTTCCATAGTTAGAGCAGTCCAACTGTGGAATTATCAGCCAGGCATGGTTTGCACCTGGTGTCTCAGTTACTTGGGAAGCTGAGGGAGGAAGATCGCTTGAGGCCAAGAGTTTAAGACCATCCTGGGCAAAATAGCGAAACCCCTTGTCAAAAATAAACAAGAAAACAAATGTCAAATTATCTGACAGTGGACTCAAGTTCTCTACTGCTCAAGGTGCCAGGTAAAGCAAAATGGGCTCCTTCTGACAGGTTTGTGGAGGACACTTGGTACCTAATACAGTGAGTGCTTCATTCTAAGGTTTCATGCACTTACATTCCGAGACATACCTGGAGCCTGCATGGATGAGCTCACATCCTAGAGAGCATCCAAATCTTTACCTCCTTCCCAATATATTCTTAACTCCAAGGACACACAAATCCATGTGCCAGTCATCAGCTTAAGCAGTATCTACCCAACCCGCTCGGCTCCAACCCCACCACCTGCTCTTGTTTCAGATTCTGAGAACAGTGGTTAAAATACCCAACACTTTCAGGTTCAGGCAACTCCACAATCTTTGTGAAACTGTGTTCATGAATTTGACATTTGAGACATTGTCATACATTTAGCATGTTCTAGATATTGGAGAAACATAGGAGGAAAAAAAAAGACAACAGTCCCCATCTTGGTGTAATCTACATTCTACATTCTAGTGTCTTAGGACAGGAACTTCTGTCCCTCAGTCTTACCCTCTCCTGTTTAACTGCTGGCTACATAGTGGGTAATGAACTAACCTGATGTAAGAAATGCTCATAGTGTGAATATTTAAAAGCTTCAGGGGAAGACAAGACTTACCCAAGACTTAGACATGGTATTTTGCTACTCAACCCAGGAAAAATCTGTTCAATGTCAGAGGGTTGACAAAAATGCTCATTTTCACCATGTTTCTACACTTGATAATAAACCAACGCATAGTGGTTCAACGGGTTTACTCCGAATTCACAATTAGGCTAATGCTATGCCCCAGAGGGACTCCACGAGCCTTAGCAGAGCTTAACAAAATTGACTTCAATAAAATAAAAGGAGCAACGTTACTGAGCTATAGCCAATAAATCACAGAGTCTATTAGTTGACATTAATTTATAATTTCAGGCACAGGGATAAAATCACTCACAATGGATACTTTAAATTGGGCAAGAAGTCCAGATACCAAATTCCAAATGCAACAAATCCTTCCAGAATAAAAGCAAAGTGAAAAAAAAAGTCTCTGCAGAAATATATTTGGGGGAGTTGCCTTTAACCTTACTTGATTCGTCAATATAAAGATGTTTAAGGGGACACCAATTCAAGAAGTTAAATTGGTTGCAGTCACATTTTAAAACTTCCTGGAATATTAGCCCTAAATTTAACAGTCTCAAAAGAAAAACTGGGTGTTTGCTCCACAAATATCAGAAGTGAGGAGTTCCAAATGGAATTATATGTAAATGATGCATATGAGGATCAGAATCACCAGTTCTCCTGGTAACTCTGTTTATCCTTTCACCCCATGTATAATCCATCTTGCTCTCTCTGGTCTCCGTCTGTACACACTCTTATACATACGGTCTACAGTTATTGCCTGCCACAAGGAATCAGGTGAATTTTTCTCCAGAAAAACATAAAAACACATTTCCTCAAAGGAAAGTCATAAAGGGAGTAGTAGGTGGATGTGTTCATATGTGTCTGCACACATGCAAATCAGCACACCCACACATTTGGGAGAATGTGGAGGAGGAAGAGGAAGAGTAAAATCCTGCAGAAAATTCCAGCTCTAAAGGTAATTCTTGTGAATCAAGGGCTACAATGATGCACAGCACACACTGGCCACTCGCAGAAAGGGAAATCTTGGGGTAGGGGTGGAGACTGCAGCAGAAAGCTTTAGGGTATATCGGATAATCCCGGTCTACTGGATATGTAGGAAATCTCACATCTGGGTAATGTATTAAAGCCTAGCCAAATGTTTCAACTAAACCTCACAGCTCGGGTACGGTGATACCAGCAAGGTGTTAACACTGCTTCTTGGAAGTGGCATAAGAAATAACTTAGGAAAAGCTGCCAAAGGTGAATAAAGTTAACCTGTATCCTTGAGTCACCCTGTATTACTCCAAATGACTCCAAGAAAGTGAAATGGCCAGAGGGAGCTGTCAGCTAGCCTCACAGGTTTACCCTTGGGCAGCTAATAGTCTAATAAAATGGCAGTATCACTCACTGACCAGTTCCAATATAAGCATTAGAGTTTTTTAATTGAGGGAAATGTTTAAATAGAAAGTGGGGAAAAAGTATATTTTATTTATTTATATATACACAAAGACATGATAGAAAATGTGAAGATAGATCAATACTTCCAAAGAATAAGAAACAGTTAAATAGGGCAGAAAAGGCAACCAATTAAAACTTTTAACCGAGTCAGTCATTTTTCCAGAGAAGGGCAAAAAAAGAAAAAAAATCGCTGTCACAGTTAACAATGACTTTTCACATTCTAAAAAAGAGAAGAGCTTTAATATAACTTGACACACACCTGAATGTCATATGTAAGGCACTGTGCTAGGTGTCATTAGGACGGATAAAAAGGTTTTAAACATAAAGAATGCCTTGGAGGATTTTACAATATGGCAGGGAAAATTAGGCACATGGAGAGATGCCACCTTACAAGGGCACACTGACCCTGAAAGTTCAGTCACGAACCAACTCTTTAAAGCACAGACAATTGCCCATGGAGTGAAGGAAATAATGCACTACTTTACATAGGAGTTTTCTGACTGGAAAGTTCAGGCTTTAAGAGGAAACAAAAGACAGAAATTGTAAATTTATATTTGCAATCAATTGAAAATGTAAACTATTAGTTACAACTACCAAACTCTAATCCTATGTAACTTGGTAATTTTCTTTAGAATGTAGACGAATGGATTGGGTTTTCTCTTTCCATTTGGTAGTTGTATGCTGATTAACTGTATTCCAGGACCAATTAGTACAATTCCAAGGATGATGGATTACAAAATATTAAAAATGGATTTTATTTTAGATAGTGGTTTTTGTCTTACCATATTACACCTGGTTTCTCTTTTCCACACTCACAAGCAAGAAGTATAAAGTTCCCCCCTAAAGTTTCCACAATGAAATAAACCAAAGAATTTACTTCCCCAAATGTTCAGCCTATAGTGATAAACAGAGAATGTCAGGTGGCTGGTCCCATCTGACCGTAGATGAATAAGAAGTCAGCCTGCTCTTAAGAAAAAGACACTGAGGGTCTGGCTTAGAAACAGTGAGAACCTACATCAGTGGGGTTATTTCCTAATAGCAAGACTTGGGAAGTTTCTTACCCCATGTTTATTGGCCCCCGCTGCCTGGGTTCTATTGCCGAAATGCTACACATGCACACATCCACGAGAGAAAACAGGTATATGGTAAGCTGAAAGCTGCCATTCAGTGTGTCTCACCCCTGTAGAGCTGAGATCTGATGTGGATGTGTTTGGAGTATATGTATTTAAACCTGACATTCTCCTTTTGTAAAATAATAAACAGTTTTGGAATTAATGCAGTGAGATAAGGAAAATATTGAGTTGTGTTGATATAATATTAGCTATATATAGTTCTCTAGGGACTTATTTTTAATTAGGCAGCTTTATTTGTAAACAGGGAACACCTTTACCCAATATTATTCATATGCCTAGAATGCAATACTCAAGTGGTCACAAGGGCACCACTTGTCCCCACGGTAGCATTGTGAAAATAAGAAAAATGAGATTCTTACTCAGAACACTTTATGCCCTTTTCTAAAAACATGGTAATGAATTAATTTTGCTAGAACATCTACCAGGAAATTCTCCTTATTATGCATGAACATCTAGGATACAAATGGCTCCTACTTGGAGGTGGTGCCATCATATGTGTGTGGCACAAACTACCCATTTAAGCCACAGTAATGTATGTGTTAGAAATTAGAACTGAGTTTCTAGATCCCTCCATGGTCAGCCTCAGAAGTCCCAGCACCAAGAACTCAGTTGTGATCTTTTCTCACATTTTCAATTTGGATCAAGTCCTTATCAATTCAATCAATAAATACTACAGAGGACATACGGGATTCCTAATATTTTTTTATATATTAACTGGACTGATGAAGGGCAAAAGGGAAATAAAGAAGCTGGTACATTACACCAGCCAAGATGGTGGTGATTGCTTTGGAGGGCAGGGTGGGTAAGTAGACGTGCCCCTTTCACTAAGATGGTACCAAAAGCCAGAGGGAAGCTCCTGTCTCTCTTTAAACCAAAGCCAAAGCAAAAGATATGAAGGCCAAGAAGGCAGTGTTGAAAGTCATCCCCAGCTACAGAAAGAAGGTCCTTCCTGCAGTTCAAGACATTGCAGCTCCAGAGGCAGCCCAAGTATCCTCAGAGGAGCGGCCTCAGAAGAAACAAGCTTGACCACTATGCCATCATCAAGTCCCCCTGACCACCGAGCCAGCATGACGAGTACTGAAGACAACAACACACTTGTGTTCATTGTGGACATCAAGGCCAGCAAACACCAGCTCAGAGAGGCTGTGAAGAAGATCTGTGACGTGGATGTGGCCAAAGTCAACACTCTGACCAGGCCTGATGGGGAAAAGGCAGATGTTCGTCTATCTCCTAATTATGACACTTTGGACATTGCCAATAAACTGGGATCATATAAACACATTCCAGCTGGCTAATTCTAAATATACATTTTTTTTTTCAACAGAAAGAAAAAGTTGGACTTGCCCAATGGGTTCCTTTACTCACACTATTACTTCTTCCCATGGCATTTTCCCTTCTACTCTGAAAGCATCTGCTCCCCAAAACCCACAATTGTTTTCTTGTCAGTTGTGATAGAGGTTGGAGACCTCAGAGCTGCATAAGACTAGGGAAGGACAGATAAAAAGACAGATGCCTCAACTTGTTGCAAATACCACTAGATAAAACCTGCATTTCTAAGCCGACTTCATAAATACTTGTGAAAAGATAACTTGTGGAAAGATATGAACTGAACCAAAATTTGTATGAAATAAAAGCCTAGTTAAATAAGATAGTATCTTATAAAAGATATTAGATTTTAGAATTAGGTTTCATCTTTCTTTGAAATGTTTATTGAAAATGAGTGAACACATACATGAATAAGTGAATGGGTGAACAGGTGAGGACATGCTAATACTAAACCATAAAGGAGTTGACTTTGTAGCCTTAAAGTTGTAATAATCAGTTCCCACGGATTGCTTCTGAGTTGATCCAGGTAACCAGAGGAGCCAACAACAGAGTTAACAGGCAACAAGTCTCTGCCTGACAAACACCTAATTACAACCAGATTGCAATCACCTTGGCCATGTCACAGAAACACTGTGATGTAAGAAAAATCAGTTCTTACTAAAGGAAACGTGATCCAGGTTCATTTTGAAAAGTATAAATTATGTAAATGTTACTACAAATTAAAAGAATTCAAACAGAAAAGAAACTGGTCTCTTGCATAAAATTTTGGAAATCCAAAATTGGGTTTCCAAAATTTTATGGTTTTATGGTTGAGATACTGAGGTGTCCCCCAATTTTATGGTTTATCAATTACCAGAACGCTTCTAGTTTTCTGCTGCTTATACTTAAACTAAGGCTTTTATTCTCATTGTCTAAGATAGTGATTTGATCTCATATCAATGTTGTAGGAAGAAGGATGTCTTTAATCAGCTTTGTATTGTTGTAACCAAAAAAGCTTGTAAGAACTTGGAGGAAGAAAAGTTTATTTTGGTTCACCATTTCAGAGGTTCAGTTCATGATCTGCCAACACCATTGTTCTGGGCCTGAGGTGAAGCAGAATATCATGCAGAAGGGAGTGGTAGAGGAAAGCTATTCAAGACATGACAGCCAGGAAACACAGAGAGCTCTGCTCACCAAGGACCAAACAAACTCCAAAGTCATCCAGGCACACCCTACCTGCCTACAGTAACAGTGACACCACCCCCCCAGGGAATCTGTCAGGGGATCAATCCACTGATTAGGTTACAACTCTCATACTCTACACTTCACCTCTGAAAACTCTTGCATTGTTTCACACATGAGCATTTGGGGAACACCAAGGACGAAGAAAGAATAAGACTTCTAAAGCACAAGAAGTAAAAATCAAGAATCAATAAATGGGATGGAATCAAACTGAAAAGCTTCCTCACAAAGGAAACTATCAATGTGAAGAGAGCCTAGAGAATGGGAGAAAATCTTTGCCACCTGCACCTCAGAGCATTAATCTGATATATAATTCTTCATATCTCCTAAACTAACACCAAGAAAAAATAACCCAATCAATAAATGGACAAAGGAACTGAACAGGCACTTCACAGAAGAAATACGATAGGTCAACAAGTACATGAAAAAATGTTCAACATCTCTAGCAATTAGAGAAATGCAAATTAGAAGGATTCCCAGGGTAGTTCTAACTCCATTCAGAATGGCAAGTATCAAGAATACAAGTAACAATAAATGTTGGCGAGGATGTGGGGGAAAAGGTACACTCATACATTACTGGAGGACTGCAAATTGGTGCAACCTCTATGGAAGGAAGTATGGAGATTTCTCAGAATACTTGAAATGAAACCACCATTTGACCCAGTTATCCCACTCCTCAGCATATACCCAAAGGATTTAAAATCAGCATAGTATAGTGAATCAGCCACATCAATGTTTATAGCAGCCCAATTTACAATAACCAAGCTGTGAAACCAACTTAGGTACCCTTCCACAGATGAATGGATAAAGAAAATGTGCTATATACACACAATGGAATATTACTTCATAAAGAATGAAATTATGGGGGCTGGGGATGTGGCTCAAGCGGTAGCGCGCTCGCCTAGCTTGCGTGCAGCCCGGGTTCGATCCTCAGCAGCACCACATACCAACAAAGATGTTGTGTCCGCCGAGAACTAAGAAAAAATAAATAAATGTTAAAATTCTCTCTCTCTGTCCCCCTCTCTCTCTCACTCTCTTTAAAAAAAAAAAAAGAATGAAATTATGGCATTTGCTGGTAAATGAATGGAGCTGGAGACTATCATGCTAAGCAAAATAAGCCAATCCCAAAAAACCAAAGGCTGAATGTTCTCTGATATATGAATGCTAACCCATAGTAAGGGGAGGGAAGGAAGAATAGAAGTTCATTGGATTAGATAAAGGGGAATGAAAGGAAAACAGTAAACGAATTGGACATAGCTTTCCTGTGTTCATATATGAATACATCAATATAACTCCATATGTACAACCACAAAAATGGGGAGTTACACTCCATGTGTGTGAAATATGTCAAAATATACTGTTACGTATATTTTAAAATTGAACACTATTCTTTAAGAAACATTTTCAAAGATGTCACTTCATTCTGAGTATCTGTCTAGCCAACAATCTGAGGCTCTGTCAACATAAAGGAAAAAAATCAGATATTAAGGGATAAATAAAATTTCTGTCACGCAAAAAAATGCTATTAAAATTTCTGTTTAGGAAAGCTTGTGATAAACTTCTGAGAGGTGTATAATGGTCATACCATGTGTATAATGCAAAAAGCCCCGAGCCAAAAATGGGCAGAGGAGACCTAAATCTAGTCACTGATACCCTGTCCACACACTGTATCCCAGCAAAGGCCATGTCTTCTTAGTCACTTTTCCTGGGACAAAGACTCACTGGACATAGCAAGGCTTTGTGCCCATAGGGCACATCTCCAAAAGTCACTTCATCCTACTTCCTCTATCCCTACAGGCATCATTCCCTAGTTTTCAGGTGCTACAAGTTACACTTCAGCTCACCTTTTTGGAATGACACAATTGGATCCATAGCAGTATCTGCATCATATGCTGGGCCATGAAGTAAACTGTACACCTCACTGTCAGCCACCAAAGCTCACTATTTCACTACCTCCAATTTCTTGCTTTTCTGAGAACAGAACAAGCGCACTCCCAAGGCAGGGTCTTTGCACTTGCCACAACCTTGGCCTACAGGTCTCCCTCCTGTTTAGCCGTGTGACTTATTCCCGCCATTTATCTGGATTGCTGCTCAAGGGTCACAGCTCAGAATTTTCCCGTCTACCTTAGATAGAATCTTCTATTACTCTATCCTTTGATCCAGTTCCTTTTCTTCAGAACCTATAGTTTCCTAATACTATTTTATAACCGTATTTATTCTTTTGCCCTCCAGGACAACACAAGCACCACCGGTGTAGGCCTCTCAACGGGAGATTCTCAAATCCATGCTAAATGTAAGAACTACATCAGTTGTAGAAATAAAGACCAAGTGAGTAAGAACAAGGAAAAGCTATGTTCTGAGCTTGCTCTGGTGAGAAGCACCACTTGCGTTTGGCAGACACTCAAAGGCAGGGAGACTGGGAAGAAAACTTTGTAGTTTGTCTTAATCCGTTTCCTCCTGCTATAACAGAATAATAAAGATATGGTAATGTATCTTAAAAAATTTAGTTGTCCACAGTTCTGGAGGTTGAGAAGTCCAGGAGCATTGTGCAGGCCTCTGCTCAGCACTGATTAAGGGCCTTCTTTCTGCATCCTAATATGGCAGAGGGAATCACATGGCAAGATAGAGCAAGTGTGCCCTTTTCTTATAAAGCCACTCATGCTATCAAGGGGCCCCACCTTCAGTTTTTCTAATCTTGATTACATCCCCAAACCCCACTTCCAACTATAGTTAATGAATTGGGGTATTAAGTTTCCAACACATACATTGGTGGGGTGGGGTACGTATTCAAGCCCTATCACAGTGGGAAGAGAGAAAGCTTCAGGTACGTCCTGACTGGGGCCCGTCAATATGGTAACTACAGGCAGGCTCTCAGTGGGTATTTCCATGTGATTGTCTAGGGGTACAAAAACAACTGGCTCCCTATGGTTGCTCCTAAATTGGAAACAGGGACAGAAATTAATATAGATGTGAGTAATCAAGTGCTGAGAGCCATAGCTAAGTAAGAATGACACATGGCAATTTCCTTGTCAGCCTACCCCATGTTGCTTAGAGGGAGGACTCTCCATTGTGGAAATGGGCTTGCCTTGGTCCCAGGTCATTTGCAGTGACATTGCATGTATGTTTGAGTAAGGTGACCCTGCTCAAGGACCAGGGTGGATCCTGCTGGATTAGGGAGAGTCCAGGTTTAGGGTGTATCCTGCTGGGAATAGGGAGTATCCCACTCCTTGGATTTAGGGCGGTTCCAGGTTTAAGGTGGACCCTGCTGGGAATAGGGCGTATCCTGCTGCCTCAGGCACCCGCCCACTCCTTGAGTTCCCATGGGATTCAGAGAGTATTTTGGGATGCAGAGTCAGGTGGATTTTGCCCCAGAAAGTGCGTGTAGAGTGCCGGTGTGAGTTCAGGAATAAAGAATTGCTGTTTGAATCTACAAGGCTGTGAGTGGCTCACGATTTTGTGCCCAGCCAGACTGCGGCAATCAAGTGTTGGCCATCTTGGGTTTATTGTTAGAGGTTATTGCTTGGCTTCTTAGACCCATTTATAAAGATGGTATGACTTCCTACGAGTCTTCAATAGAAAATAGGTGGGTTTCCCAAGCTGGTGGATATAAATAATGGGGTGGGTTCATAATGATCTGACTATTGTCCACTGTATATTCAGTTTCTTACTATAAAAAGAAATAAGGTTGTAAATGCATAGCAAAAGAATTTGCAGATACTGGTAGCTGGTTGGGCTGCACCTGGCATTAGAGCTTAAGAGCACTCACTATAGATATTGTAAAAATAGACTATTTCTCTTTTTCATCTAAGTCCATATTCTTCACTTTAGAAAAATCTGAGTACAGTCAAGCAAAGGCAATTGCAAGCCATATCCTTATTTTATATTCACAAAATCTGGTGAAATTGTTTACTTAGCCACCTGCCTTCCCTCCCCCGCCCCATTTTTCTGAAAATAAATGCAAAAATGTGCTAAATCCTATTTTCAAAATTTCAGTTGATGTCTTCCAAGTGAACTTCTGGAAAATCTCTCATTTTCAACTGAAACATGAAAAACTAACTTTTCCATTTGACATTTATTCAACCAGTATGTATTGAGTGACTAATATGTTCCAGACATTTTCTTCCCTAAAAAGTGAGGCAAATGTCACCATTGAAAGAGTGTAGTGAATTCAAATTGAATTAAAGCTTGGCTTGAAAGCTCTGCTTTTCCAGGGACACACTCCCATCTTGTGGAGATGTAATATGCTCACTGAACAACATTCACATTCACGTTGCGTTTTCACAACTACAGATGCCACATGGACTGAAACATCGTTGACTGGGAAATCCCAGTAACCAAATTCCTCCATTACTATTTTTACTATTGTCACTGAGGATAGTACTCAACAAGGAAAATAACATATTAAGATCTCTACATGATCTACATGCTTCAGATATTTTCTGAACACCACATTGGCTTTCCTTTTTACTGTTGATATATGTCACTGACTTGCACACAGCTTCTCGTAGGCCTCAGTGGATCGCATAATTATTAGCATCTGTACATCAGTTAATAGTCAACGACCATATTTGTGTCCCTATTGCTCAGGTGAGTACCTAACACACAGAAGATGTTCAATGTCAGAAAGAACAGCAAAAACCCCAAGGCATAACTTGGATCCAAATGTATTTAATTCATTTCTAATAGTTATGTACAGTAGCCCAGGACATAGTGCTTCTTAAAAATAATCTCTCAATTTAGAGAGAAAAAGGTAGACAAATAATGATGTTCAAACCAGAAATATTACAGAGAGGTGCTACAGACAATAAGTTCTGCCAGTTCAGAGGGGTGACAAATTATTTCCTGTGGGTTGATTTTAAAAGGCCTCACATTTCAGATTCATTTGAGAATATACCCTAAACCATTTGCAAAGAGATTAATATAGCATATATCAAGTCCTCACCATAACAGATAGTTATTCTGTTAGGAAAAAATCATGGTCCTTACATAAAGGTACTTAATAAACTGTTAAATATCTGGCTACCTATTGATAGAATTACTCAAAGTATGTCACAAAAATATAGCACTCATGCTTATATAAAATTCTTCGTTATCATACAGCAGGCATTCAATACACATTTAGAGGTAGAGTTTCACCTACTCATGTGGAATTCACTGGAAGTTGTGCATTTCTGGTAGTCGTTCCTCATATTAGGTAGGTTTTTGGAACCTAAGGACCTTTGCCTCCACAACTGTCCCTAAACTACATCTATGCCCTTTGATGGTAGATGAGTATTTTTTAAAATAACTACTGTAATGAGTATTTGTGCAGTTACTTTATATCCTCCTCACATTCTCTGTAAAGCGAGAACCACTTCTCCCATCATACACGCAAAGAAAGGAAATTCAGAGGCTGAATGTTCCCAAGTTAAGTATGTAGGAAGTCTCAGGATATAAACCCTACCCATTGCTCTTTGCACAATCCAAAGCCACCTTCAAGCCTACGTGATTTCCTCAAGCTTTTCCATTAATTGCCAGACTAATTAGCACTTTGATCTTAGGAGAAGTCACTTCAACCCACTGTGCTTCAGTGTATTCAACTATAATAAAGGAAAAAAGTTATACCTACCTGGCCTACTTTGGAAGTTGCTTTAAAGGCAAAAATCAGATGCCAAATGCATAAGTATATTGTTTAAAAGCATGGACTCTGGAGTCAGCTGCTTGCATGTAAATGCTATATGAAAAGTTATTAACTGTACCGCCCCAGATTGTTTAATCTTTCAATTTCTGTTGCTTCATCTACAACATAATAAGGATTCCTACCTCCTCAGAATGCTGATTATTTAATTTACATAAAGTGTTCGTGGGAGTACACATAACATTATCTGCAAATGTAACTGCAATTGTTATTAATATACACACCTAGAAGCATTAAGACTTTATGTGACATAATTATCATTATTGCTTCAAAGGCAAGTTAGTAGGGTTCTTCCTGACCATACTTTAGGTTTTACTGTTTTACCCATTTAGCTCTTCCTAAATAGTTCTAAAAATATAAAATAGTTTTAAAATACTGGGAACTCAAGTCAATAGGCAAACTCTCAAAACTCTGTATCTGTCAGAATTTCCACAGAAACAGATAATATACTTAGTCCCTTCATCAGAACTGAACACTATCTGCAAAGTGTAGGCAGAGTTGGCAGAATCCCAACGATGAAGCACCAGGGCTTGCAGACTGCAGGCGTGATTTCCCTCCACCTGAAGGAAGGTGTAGATGATGCTCTTACCCGACCTGAACAGACTCAGGCCCACCTAACGATGTCACTGCCTATGACAGCAGTGAGCTCACTCAATAGAGGCCCAGCCTGTCATCTCTTCCTGGTGCTGTCCATTGGTCACACCCACCTGGAAATTAGAGGCTGTTAAGGCTTGGATGTGAGGTGTCCCCCAAAAGCTCACACGTGAGAATGCAAGGAGGTTTGGAGGAGAAATGATTGGGTTACAGCCTTAGCATGATCTGAAAAAGGCAATTTCTGATGGGATTAACTGGGTGGTAACTAGAGGCAGGTGGGGTACAACTAGAGGAAGTGGTTCACTGGGGGCATGGCTTTGGGACACACATTTGTATCTGGCAAGTGGAGACCTCTCTCTACTTTCTGATCATCATGTGAGCCGCTTCCCTCTGCCACACTCTTCTGCCATGATGTCCTGCCTCACCCTCAGGCTCCAAGGAATGGAGCTGGCCTTCTATGGACTAAGAAACCGGGAGCCCTCAAACTTTTCCTACTCTACAGTTGTTCCGGTTGGGTCTTTTAATCACAGCAATGGAAAAGCTGAATGAAACGGAGGCTAACAAGCCAGGGACACAGCCGTGAAGGGTAGGCCTCTCGGAGCCAATTCAGGAGACAGGGGAGAACAGAAGTGAGTAGCAAATGAAAAAAGGCCAGTACATAGTCCTCACTGACATCTAAAAATAGCAGCCATCTCCTGTAGTGTGGCAACTAGTGCTGACTTTGTTGACTGAAACACAATGGCCTAAATTCAAGCCCTTGGTCTACCACTTTCTGTCTGGGGACCCTTGACAAGTTACTTACCCTCTCTGTGCTTTGGTTTCCTCATCTGTAGAATTAGGATAACAGAACATTTATCCTCTGGGGTTGTTGTGGGAATTAAGGTACCATCTTTATAGGGTTCAGACCAGTGCGAGGTATTTAACACTGAATAAAAATGTTAGCTAATACTATTATCCTTTGTTGTGGGGTGAGATTATAGATATTCGTAGAGAACTGTGTAATGCATCAGTGAACTCTGGGTAACAGGAAAAGTATATGATTTTTAAATGCCTCAGACACAAGGAAAACACACGGGCACCCATTGTTTTAGGGTGCAAGGTGGATTTAGTCTGCATAAACACAACCCCAATGTCAGCTCATCATCAAGATTCGCACTGAAGAACTTCCATGATTGTGAACTTCCTGAACTGCAGCCTGAGCTTATCTGATCAAGGAGTCAGAATCGTCAAAGAGTCTGCCTTCACGGGTGTGCCCTCAGGAAGTCCACCCAACAGGAACACGCGGCAGCACGCGCCCCCGCCTCCTATTCTTCCTTCTGAAGCACCAGATGTGACATTTCCCAAATGGGATTCAACTTGCTATTTTCCTTTTCTTCAGGCCCAAATTGCTTTATTACAAGTTTTGCAGATGGTGTCAAGGTCCCTGTCAGCAAGACCAGATGGAATTTGTAGCTGGTAAACAACAGCAGAGATGTAAGGTCCCCAAAAGTCACTGGATGTTGTCATCATATGCCATCTCAGACTCCAAACACCGCAGGCGCGGCCGTCATGCGGTCTGCAGGACATCACAAATCCAGAAACACAAGCACACTTGGTGGGAGGTGGTTTGTTTTTTTTTTAAAGTAGGAAAGATAAAACGAGGATAATTACGGGAAAAGGAGAATGAATGAACTCCTTAGACAGCCAACAAGTGAGGATAAAAGCAGCAAAAATATTTGCCAATAGAAATGCAGGTGGATGTCAAAAGTGCAAATTTAAATCATGTCAAGATTCTTAGACTAAGAAAACACCCCGTACTGTTTTCTCAACACCCTGACCTCAGATTCATGGATTGGCCGCATCTCACCACAGGGATCCCTGCATCCCGAGTCTCATTCACCCCAGCTCCTCCCACCCAAGTGGGAGCCTCCACCAGGAAATGCTCCTTTCAATCAAACCTCACTGTCTAACCTTGAGCCTGGGAGGGGGGCGTTTCCTCTCATCATTAATCACTGTTGCCGGAGGAAGTGTGTGGGTGCCGAGGGCTTATATTTAGTTTGATTCAGATTATGATCATCTCAAATTTATAGAGCTCGAGATCTGAGAAGCTTTACAATCATCATCCCATTGAATTCTCACAAATGCCATGTAAAGTGAATAGAGCCAATTTGGGGTTTTTCATCTTGCCCGCAAGACAGCTAAGGATCAGTTGAAGTTAATGAAACTCAGAATGATCACTGTGACTGTTTCCAATATATAAAAATGTTAAAGAGAAAATGTGTAGAAAAGTTAAGCCGGGTACTACCCAGGGGGGTAAAATGCTCCCCCAGCTGTTCAAGGCCCGTGAAGCTGAATACCAGAGTAGACACACCACGGAAATTTAGTTGTTTGGGGAGGCTATCATTTGATCAAAACAGCCTGTCGGCTTGAGCCGACTGTGAATTCAGGCAACACCCAAGGGTCCTGAGACTGCTTATTAACAGAATAGGGAAAGGCCCAAAGGAGGGGTTTCTCTGCCCCAGAAGCTGAATGAATAGAGCAGAGATTAAAGCAGATCCAGTGCCTGCCGAGATCAAAAATCTCAAGACTGCAGGGTTGAGCTGCGAAAAGCAGGCGGGGTGGGGTGGGGGAGGGGTGGGGGAGGGGTGCGGACAGGACACTTAATGTGAGGTATCTGACCAAATCCAGACACTCAGACATGGTTTCCCAGCCTTTGTCACTAAGAAGTGAAAGAGGACCAGGAGGGAAGACAGTTTAGCATGGTATAAGGTGACCCACTTCCCATCTAAGAAGGTGAATGGGTGGGTGAGTGCCTCCCATTACCCCTTTCAAGATGGAGTGGGGTCTCCTAAACATCCCACCACTAAATTAGAGCTTGAGATGAGTTGAAGTTGGCCAAGTTATTCAGGTAGAGCAGGGATAAGGGTTCAGGAGAAAGATGGTAGGTCAAAGAAAGGAAATGACAAGGGACAACTTCAGTTCTATGGGTTTCACTATCAAGGCATGCACCTCGTTGTGGATGAAGTGGTCACTACAATAGCTTAAGCTATTTGGCCAATATCCCCCACAAGGACCACCTTCTGGCAGCTCTGGCTGTGTCATTTGTGGGTCCTAATGCAAAAATCAAAGTGTGGGACCCTAGGCTGAGGCAGGAATTCAGTCTCCCCTTTTCATGGGTCTATTACCCCATCACACTGTAGAAGGACAAGTTCCATTTCCTGCCAGGATGCACTTAGTAGATGCCTCTAATCTAAGTGCTAAGTCACCCACTAAAAGTGCCATAGCCCTGCCAGTCAAAAAAAGGGATAAATGTCTGCTTGTTCTCAGAACTCGGTAGACCATGTCCCCAACCTGAACCTTCCCAGACTCACACTTCCACAGCCCCCCATCCACACCCACACCCCAACCCACATACAGTCACCACCCCAGGCAGAAGGCAGCACCAGTAACAGGGCAAGGGCAGGATAAGAAGGCCAGATGGGCCCAGGACATGAAGGGGTAAGGAAGGGCAGTGGAGGATCCACCCCATGGAACTGAAGAGGCTGCAAGATGTGGGCTTGTGAAGGGCTCAAGGCTCTGAGCCCCTGGCACATGTTCAGTTTCCCCATTAGGCTTCATTTCCAAAACCCAATTTCAAAGGTAAAATTATAAAGAATTTTAACATGGTACCCCAAGAGCATTAAACCCTACTCTTGGTTCCTTGCGAGTTCAGGCCCCGTATAACCGCCCCGTATAACTCCACTGGTCACATGTCCACAAAGCCCGACCTTCCTGCTAGCAAGCAGTCAGCAGCAACGGGTCACAGCGTGGATTGTCCACAATGGGAACTGAGTTAGGAAAAAAAAGGTCACACTTTAGTCATAAAGGGACCTTCTCAAAGGAGGTTGCCTTGAGAATCCTCAAGAAAGACTATCTGCCCAAGAGAGCTGCCATGCAGATGCTTGCCTTTCTTCTGAGGGAATCCATGGGTGGGCAATGGATGAGCTGAAACCACAAACAGGGGATGAAACTTGCCACCTCCGTCTAAAACTGTTCACATAGTGGAACAGTAATTGCAGACACCATGCCTAGGACACTCCATTCTCTACCTACAGATTCTTCAGATGATGGGTCCTTTTATCACCTTGACCCCACAGGGAGACACTCAGGACAGGGAAGCTGGGAAAAGGTGGACTGTACTCCTACCTCCCCGCAGTTGTCCATTCATTGCTGGGTTTAGAAAGAGGTGGTAGGAAGTAGGGAAGGCCCGAGAGGAATGTGGTTGAGGCACCTCAAAGATCAGGAAAGTTTTAGGAACCAAAATGAGATCGCTTTAATTTCCAAAGTAAATGCAAGATGAAGAAATCAACTCAAAATGTCATCAAGGGAGTAGCTACCCTGCAGTAAATAAAAACTCAAAGACACAATCCAATCGTGGAAAATAAAGTCATTGCATGTTCCATAGCAAAAGTGGAAACTGCTCGATCAGAATGGTTACAGCCTGCTTCATCTCAGTTATTGCTCCAAGAAAGATTTTGCACTTCTGGGTTTTTGTTTAAGAAAAAAAAAAGTTCTCTCTGCATATAATTTATTCCTCTCCTTGAGATTTCAGAACACACCCATCACCATGTGATTTCCAAGCCAAAAATAGATGACCTGTGTCTCCTGGAATAGGAACGCTTGGGCAATTTTCAAATGACTCCCTGTTACCAGTCTTTGAAACAACTTCAGAAGTTTCCTAATTATTTGGTTAAATTAATTCTAAGGCAAGCTGTGCCCTCATTCAGAATATGATTTAATTAGATGTTCTCATATTAGGCTTGGAGAGAAATGTAGGTTACAGGTAAACTTACTTTGGGATAGATTGGTACCTGGAGGAGTTATCCAGTCCAAGTCACATAAAGGTTATGTCTTGGCAAGAGCACACTATTATGACTGCTTGACAGATCAGTCCAGTGAAATAAACTGTGAATCACCTTAATATCCTGAATACCCCAGTCTATCATGACAACTGGTACAAAGAACAGTTTCCACATCATGGAAACAAAGCAGACGTTCATGCCTTCAAGTTTGAGTTTGGTGGAAAATACAGATTTTTGAATCTGGCCTGAAACTTATTTGGTCCTTTTCAATACCATTTTGAACTAGAATGGCAGCAAGGAGATCAATCTTTTGGATAAATGTAACCAGAGCTCAGCAAACTCTAGACTACAGGTCAAATCCTACCCAGCTGTTTTTTTTTTTTTAATAAACTTTCATTGGAACACTGTCACACCCATTTATTCTGTACTATTTTGACTGGGCTGTTTTTGCATTTTGGTGGCAGAGTCGAGTAATTGCACAGAGACCACTGGACCTCAAAGTCAGAAACAAATCTGATCCGGTTTTCTACAGAAGTTGGCTTCACTAACAGCGGGGCAGGTCTGGGGGTCTATCATGGCCTACACCAGAGAGAAACTTTGGAATTCTGGAATTCTCTTATATTTCCCTTCAGCTTCATTTCACAGTATCTTATCCTCTTGACAATAATGAAAGTAGTAGTCATCATATTGCTTTAGGACTGTCCACAGAATTGTTCTTACAGTTCCTACTGGTATTTCTGGAAGTTGCCTGCTTGCTATTCCATTCCCAAATGCAGAGTTTAGAATAGACCAAATATAAGGAACCTTCTAGCTTTGAAATGTTGGTGATCCGGCAATGAGAACATTTCATCTGAAGAGGTATTTTAACAGCCAACTGTCAAATTTCTTTAAGAGCCCACTTTTTATACAGGGTGAGCAACTCTCACCTGAACATCCAAAATGCTCCAAAATCCACAACTGTTTAGGCTCTAGTATGGTACCAGAAGATGAAAATTCCACACCTGATCTTATGTGACACTCAGTTAAAACACAGCTACACCAAAACTATTGTATAAGACTACTTTCTGGGCATATGTGCAAAGTACACATGATGTAACCGATGTGATTCTGCAACTTGTATTTGGGGTAAATAATGGGAGTTCATAACCCACTTGAATCAAATGTATGGAAGATGATATGTCATGAGCTTTGTAATGTTTTGAACAAATAAAAAAAAAAGTACACATGAATCGTAAGTGAATTCTATTTGGACTTGGGTCACCTCCCCAAGATATCTCATTATATATATGTAAGTATTCCAAAAATCCAAAGATTAAAGAAGTAAAAATTCAAACACTTCTGTTCCCTGGCATTTGAGATAAAGGATACTCACCCCACAGTGGACATTACTGGCCATCTCACCTTTCAACCTCCTTTGTAACAGTGCTACCTGGTGTTGGCCCCCTCTCTCTGATAAATGCTTCAAGGGCAGCTAACCTATTAGCACTCCAGGGAGTGAACTTGACCTTCTAGTCAATCCTAGTTGTACCTCGCGCTTTGCCAGTTATCTGACTAGGATGTGTCACGAATTCCAGCCAAAGAGATTTTGGGAGAAGACAGTTGTGGCGTGGAAGGAAGTACTCCAAGGTCAAGCTTTCTTGATCTTGAAACGAGAACCTTTCTCTAGCCATCATTAAGACTAGATGCATTACTGGAACCCCCACCGTTATCTACGAGCAGCTCCAGGATGAGGGCACTTCAAGGAGAGGAAGCCGGTTCAAGAGGGCATGGGAAGCCTACCCAACCTCTGAATTTTTTGTTATTTGAGAAAATAAATGTTCTTACTGTTTAGGCCAGTTTTATTTTTTATTGTTAGCTACTGAAAAACACACGATACCCAGGTGAAATGTGGAGCCAAGCGAAAGGCAGATTTTAGTGGTGTTAAGGATGATTATAATCCTGGTGAAAATTATTTCCAAAGATAGTAGTAACTAAACAGCAACACCATTTCCTAAAATACACTTCTCTTCATTACTATATGACCAGTGCTGTCCGGTGGATGCTGAATGACAAACTTGAACATTTCAGTCAAAAACAATTTGCAAGTATTCTTGGAATGCTTGTGGTCTGAATGCCTGTGCCCCCTATTCATGTGAAACCTAGTCACCCATGTGATGACAGGCCTCTGGGAGGTGTGACATCATGAAGATGGAGCGCTTATGAACTGGATTAGTGCCCTAGAGAGCTACCCAGCTTCTTCCACCCTGTGAGGGCACAGTGGAAAGGCAGAATCAACAAACCAGAAATCCTTCTGCCAGCACCTGACTTCTGGACTTCCCATTCTCTAGAATCATGAGAAATGAATGTTATTTAAAAGCTACTCCGATTATGGGAATTGTAATAGCAACCAGAGCAGAATAAAACAAAATACACCCAAAACAAAAATATTTTCAGAAAACAAACTTTCCCAGTAGCTATTTTAACATGGCAAACATCTATAACTTGGTACCCCTCAAGTCTTTCATAAACCTTATTTATGTCTGTAATACTAATGAAACCCCAATCGGATAACGTTTTGAAGACGTTAAGAGAGAATATAAAGGAGCAGTTTTATAAATATAAAGATGGTCAACATGTGAGAAGCAAAGACTCCCACTGTCCCACTGTCTGGAGGAAGTGTAAGGAGCACCCGGTCCCACTTCCTCAACTTTAGATGCACCAGTAAAAGGGCTCACTTCTTGCCAAGGCAGAACATGACAGCTGAACACCATACACCTGTGAGATGCTTTCCAAATATCCCAACAAGTTCCAGATGAAAACACCCCCTCACCCCTGCAACTCAATTTGCCAAAGGGTTGGGGGGGGGGAAATCGGCATCGTTTTTTAGTTACAACTGGGCAGAGATACAGTTGGGAAAGATTATCGCATTTTAAGTCCATTTCACCATCTCTCTGAACAAGCCAAACTGACAGAACCCATTATAAAGCAACTTCATTTCCAACTTTCTCTGTACCTTACAGTGTACAATTTGCAAGTATTCTTGGAATGCTTGTGGTCTGAATGCCTGTGCCCCCTATTCATATGAAACCTAGTCACCAATGTGACTTTTGTCTGCTACAGACAAAAACATAAGTTGAGCTCTCTGGGTATGCTCAAGTCATACAAAAGGCCAATGGTCACCTGAAGTTATAAAAGCAGTTTTCATGTGTCATGAAGATCTTCAGTGACCTCTCAAACAAACCTTTGTCCTGATGGAAAGTTGGAGCTTCTTACCTCCTTTACCTGTGTCTGCAGCAAATGGAAAGTGAGCCAGCAGGGTACTGTCTGCTCTCCTTTTCTATTCTGTCCTGGGCTTCCTCTCCCCACTCCTCAACCCTACAATGGCAGGTCCCAACTCCTCCAGAGTGAAAGGAGAGGGAGGGAGGGAGGAAAGGAACCAGCGAAGCTCCAACCTGACGGATGCCGTCATAGGTGGTCATCAATTCTGTCCAAGGCGGGACTCAGGTTAGCGTTCTAAGTGGTCCCTTACAACTGGGAGTGGGGAGTCGCCTGTGACTTTAGGAAACAAAGGAAGAATAACACCTTCCCAAAAATTTCACTTTGACTTGTTTCCCCCCCATGAGATCACATCCACAGCCCTCTCCACTGACATGACCCCCCCCAGGCCCCAAGTTATCCCCAGATATCCAGTCCCCATCCTTACATCATAGCCTGCCTGTGAGCAGGGTGATGGAAAGTCATGACTCCTCCACCCCACACTCATCACAATAGGAACTATTTTAAAAATAAGTAAAATAAACAGAAAATAAGTGCTGGGGAGCAGCAGGTAGAGAAAATGGAACCCTTGGCCACTCTAAGTGCGAGTGTAATGATGCAGCCACTTTGGAAAACAAAGACTCCCCCCCCCCAAAAAAAAATAAAAAATAAACAGATGATTCAGCAATTGTTTTCTGGTACACAAAGGAAGTGAAAACAGACTCAGATATTTGCACACTCATGTTCATAGCATCATACACAATAGCTAAAATGGTAGAAGCAAACCAAATGTCCCTCAGCAGATGAATGAACAAACAACCTAGTGTATACGTATACAATGGAATATTATCTAGTCTTAAAAAAGGGAGGAAACTGTGACACGTTACAGTTAGAACCTTGAGGACGCTGTGCTAAGTGAAATAAGCCAGCCACAGAAAGATAAATATTGTATGAATCTACTTATGAGGTACCTATAGAACAGACAAATTTATAAAACAACTTAGAATGATGGTTGCTAGGAGTTGAGGGATGGGATAATGGAGAATTGTTTAATGGGTACAAGGTTTCAGTCTAAGAAAAACAAAGTTCTGGAGATGGGTGGTGGTACCCATTATACAGCAAAGCACATGTACTTTAATCCTCTGAATGGTACACTTTTTTAAGATGATGAATTGTATATTATGTGGATTTTACTACAATTAAAAAAATAGGATCACAATTCCTTCTGCAACCATCTTTTTTGACAATATGTCTATTACAACTTTAGGTAAAAAGTCATGCTGACCTTCTACCACATATTCACTGGCCACAAGCACATTCCAATTTCAGAAATATTAAGATGTGAAAAAGTGATTTACCTTAGAATGAGCAAGATTTTGAAATTGGAGTTTTCAGGCAAATCAGCCACAACTCTAGAAATGTTACTAAACCTTGGTGGCCAGCTTACTCCTGAGCCTATTACCTCATAATTGTTTTAGCAGAGTAGAAGACATTTTACCTTGAATGCATTTTCCAAGCTCCAACTCTCACCAGGCTGATTTAGAAAATTAACTTGTCTCTCTGGAGTCACTTCTGAATTAAAATTAATGTTCCAAGTCTCTTTGACCCACACCCAATCACTCATACACACAAGAGAGAAGAGTTTTATGCTGTAGAAATACTTCCACACTCAGAATTTAAAATAGCATTACCGCAACATTTCCAATTACAGAAAACTTACCACCAGGAAAAAAAAAAAGAATAATTGGATGCTTATCCTGCAACAATATTTTGGGCTGATTTAAAATCATTGAATCTCATTATTTTTACCCTTGTCCTAAAGTATAATAGGAGGTGCCAATACAACAAGAGGAAATCCTTGAGAGGAAAATGGTAAATCATTCATATTATGACAGGGAAAGATTTAGGGGCATAAGAGGCGAGGCATAAATTTAGCAAGTGAAAGATTAAAACGTAGTATGTATGGAGTCCAGTTAGCATTAAACTCTGAGCTTTTCTATATAAAAATGTGTTGAAATTGTTAACTATCAAGATTCAAGAGCAATGAGCTAGCCATGACAGGAAAATACCAGTTTTATATCATTCCCAAAGCAGAAAAGCACTAATCAATATACATTACCAAACTGTGCATGGTGCAGTCTTCTGCACAAGGAGGGTGTAATGGGAAATTAAGAACCCATACAGTACAGCTTAGTGGTTAAGAAGGCCAAGTTCATTTTGTGAAAGTCCCTAGGTTCAAGTTTCAGCTCTGCCACTTATTAGCTCCAAAAAGTTTAATGAGATTCTTAATCCCTCTGTCTCTTCATCTGTAAAATGGAAATTAAAATAGCAATAGAGAAGATGGTAAAAATCAGGGAAGTAATACAGCTAAAATACTAAGCACACTATCATGCATATGGGAACTTTTTCATTTTTGTTAATGTAACCAAAAAATACAAACTTCTTCAATAACAAAGTTTGAAAATAGCAAAATTAAAAGAAACTTTTCTAGTTTTTGTTTGTTTTTTACCCTCTCAGTTGTTCATACTTATATAAGTGCCACCAGGGAAATCTTCATTTAACAGGTTGCTAATTGACAGTCATAATTCTTTACCTTGAAACTGAATTACCTAAAGATCTTATTAAATGCAGATTGCTGGTCCTCACCACCAGGATATCTGACTTATATGTCCAAAGTATACCTTAGGACTTCATTTCTAACAAGTTCCTAGGCAATCTTAATGTTGCTGGTCTGGACACCATACTTAGAGAACTACTGTTGTACAGTACACTACCCCAACCACAATGGACTGCCATCTTCCTTTTCAGAGATTTACTTTTAACATTTCTTACGATCCCAAGGACTTAGCCCCGTGTGCCTCATTCTAAAGAATGGTTACCATTTTAGACCTTATTATTAGGTATTTTATACTCAACAAAAAGCCAGTCACTTTCAGTCTCTACTTTATCTGGGCGCCGAGCCCAGGGAAACCAAACCTTGTGGTCCACTGAAAAGTGGTCCCACTAAATCCTATTTGTTGTGCAGTCTGCCTCAGAAATGCAGATCAGCCTGGTATCCCTGGATACTGACCACAGAAGCAAAGTCCTTCTGCCTGAGTCTCTGGTACCTTATTCTACCAGTAATGTCACCAGTGTCTGGGGCCAGCATGAAATCATCCAGGAGGATTGAATTTATAACATTCCTATCCAAGTTACTCTTGGGTGTTTCATGTACAAGGAAATCACAATGGTATGTTGTATACACAGAGATGTAATGAATAAAACTTGATTATTAAATGACAGTTGGAGATAGGATCTTAAGGATAATGTTAGAAATGACTTTCCCTCCCCTGCAGGATAACAATGCTTCCTCATGATGGAAACATATCCCTTAGCCAGAAAATTGCTAAACCAAAAATACATCCCTGATTACTTTTCCACCATTATCTTTATTCTTGACTTATCCTCAATAGTGAAATCAGAGTAACATCCCACTTAATATCTTATCAGCAAGAGTTGGTAATCTGAACATGAACACAATAATGTTTTAAACATAGGAAAGATTTTAGTTGCCCAACACAAGCAGATTTTGGAAATTCCTAATTCTATTTTTTATCAGTGCCTACATTACAAAGCCTTCCCACGTCTTCCAAAAACCAGATTTGATATCTCCAACTGTAAAACTCAATTCAGTTTCAGATGTCCCTATGGTCTCTGACCCAAAACTATCCAATTAACCATCTCACACTGAGAGCCTCATAGTCAAAATAGTACATTTGACCCTAGTGTTCACATCTTTTTTTAAAAAACTATTTTTTTTAATATGGTGCTGAGGATCAACCCAGTGCTTCACACGTGCTAAAAACTCTACCACTGAGTCATAACTCCAGCCCTATAGTTCGCATCATTTGCTCAGACCCAACCTTTAGTTCTTGGACATTGAAGTCTGTCTGAATTCACCCTGGATTCCATGCATAATGTATGGCTTCTAATGCTCTTTACAGTGTCTTCTCAGAGGCACACTGACCAAAATTTGGACCTTTCCCTTCAGTAAGGGCCTCTGGTAATTCCAAGGACAAGGCTGGAGTACTGTAACATGCATATAAAACTGAGACTACACATGCCCCCTGCCCTGTACCAGTTTCAAGACAGACCGAAATTATCCCTATCCCTTAAACCCAACAGTGTTAAAAGTTTTTAAAATGTAGGAAAATAACAATTACAAATAATCCTTTATAGCAATAGAGGTGTAAATGAGGAAATATTTTATCAGGAGGCACACACACACACACACACACACACACACACACACACACTCTCTGTCTCTCTGAATAATTGCTCTGTCCTCCCTACCTCAGACTTCCAGAACCCTTCTTCATTTTTCATAGTGGCCAGTCAAAAGACACTGTCTAAAGTTGTTAAATAACTAGTGATATGTGTACTGTTTAGAACTACAATAATGACCAGAAAGTGGGGGAGGGGGATACTTATCTCAAGTGTTCTAAGGAATCTGATTTGAGAAAAGTGAGAATGGGTCAGAATAGAAGTTTTGCTTTACATTTTATACCTTTCTTTACTGTTTGTTTCTTATTATAAGCATGTATTTTTTTCCTGCAATTGTAATAAACAAATATAAAAGGAGTGATAACATCCTCATTAATAAATGGTTAGCTAAATAAATTAAGTACACACAGCGCAATGGAACACTATCATGCAGATACTGAAAGGAAAAAAAAGTAGCACAATATGTAGTGACATATCAAGATAACCCTGGAATGCCAATAACTTGAATGCCCAAAAAGTACAGTCTAAATTGCACATACACACACACACATCAACAGATACCTCAAACATACCAAATTATCAAGATTTGGAGAAATGGGAAGCCTTGCAATTTTATTTTCTATGCTTTCATAATTTTGGAACTTATTATATAATGAGTATATATCTTTGCAATTTAAAAGATTCTTCAAAATAAATGAGAGATGTGTGTTTAAGACCCAGAAAATATAAATCAATGGGTTGAAATTGCATTTGTAAATTCCTAGGGGCCCACAAGAGAAAGAATGGGTCCCGGGGAGAACTGGTGTCTTGCTCAGCTTCACACTTCTGAAAAGTGTCAACACAGGGGTCAAACCACAGCATCCTGGGGAGAAGGAGGGCCATGTTTCAACTTCCCAAGTTGTTCTGACAAATCCACAAGCACTGAGTCTTCTCCCTATTCACTTAGCAATTTTTTGTGTGTAAGGTACTGCACATTGAACCCAGGGGCATGTTACCACTCATCTACATCCCCAACCCTTTTTATTTTTTATTTTGAGGGAGGGTCTTGTTAAGTTGCTGAGGTTGGCCTTGAACTGTGTGATCATCCTGTCTCCACCTCTCAAGTCACTGGAATATAGACACGCACCACCAAGCTCAGCACCAAATACTTTTAAAATATAAGCAGGCAGGAGCAAAGTAATCACTCTTCCATCCATTTCACATATGAATTAGGAAGTATCCAAGGAGGACAGAGACTGAGCAGCAGAACCTAGGATAACCAGACCACTCATTCTTGGTCAAAGCTTGTTCAACTTCTACAGCATAAAATTAAACTTCTTTCAAAACAGAACATTATCCTGATCTTCTAACTTCATCCTTTTTTGAAAAAAAAGATTCATGAATCTTGAAGGAGAGTTTTTCCACACATGGCATTGGGAATCAAGAAGAGTATAGGTTATAAGGCAAGAGGAGGAAGAGCATGCTTATTAAGCCTTGATTTGCTCACACACTATCTCATTGTAACAGCCCTGTATCACTAAGCATGTCAAAGCCTGCATCCAAGTTTATGGATGAATACCTTTGTCATCCAAGGTATTCCATTAAATAATAAATAAGACTATGTCCCCCATCACACTCAGAGGTCACCAGGTTACCTTGCAACCAGCCTTCAAAGACAATTTGACCTCCTAGGGTCCCAAAGAAAGCACAAGAGATTCCTACAGCTTTGCAAAGTCATTTAGTGGCTATTTCTATCAATCAGGCCTTCCTGGGAAGGCAAGAAAACAAGTGAATTTATCATTTTCCTGCCTTCTCGTGTTAAGGGACAGAGACAGACACCTTGGCAAGGTGCCGGATTGCCATTTTCTCCTGCAAAGTAGCTCAGAGAACAGCTGGGCATCGGGCAAGCTCAGAGCTGCCACTCCAACAGGAGAAGAGGCAATTTTCAACACAGGGGTTTTCTATATATATGGCTTTCATTTTCAGTGTAGACATAAGGTTGTGTGTGTTCATTTTTAATTAGTAGACTACATTTAGAACAGTTTTAGGTTCGCAGCAAAACTGAGCAGAAAGTAGATGGCATTTCCAAGTACTTCCTCCCCTTCCCCCAACATCCCCACAAAATGGTACTTTTTTAAAAATACAACCGATGAACCGACACTGAGGCAGTGTTATTAACCAAAGCCCATAGCTCACCTTACAGTTCACTCTGAGTCATATTCTATGGGTTTTGACAAATGCACGTCACATATCCACCCTTAATACCATCATACGTCATTATTTCTCTGCACCAAAAATCCGTGCTCTGCCTGTTCATGCCTTTCTCCCACTTACCCCTGGGAACCACTGAAGATTATGATTACACACTGTAAATTTTAAGGGGAGAACTTCTTATCCCCTAATATCCAAGGTGCCATAGTCTTTGAACCAAAATCAGGTTGACAAAACAGTATTTATCAGAATAAGTGAGCAACATTCAGGGCTACTCCAGGAACCACCAGGACATATGGCGGTCGCACTGTTGACATTGTGAGCAGGGTAGGAGGATTTCTGGGAGGCAGGCAAGAAAAAAGGCAGGGCTGGAAAAGCAGGAGAGCCTTTGGATACCACCAAAAGGCAAGAGCACCGTTTCTCCATGAACTCCCAGTGGTGTGGAAGTTCACGACCCGTTTTGAGCTCCCCAAAGAAGGCTCCATGTCTACTTGCAAGCCTCAGACACCACCCCACACGCTGCAGGATCCATTTATTCATGTACAGAATTTCAGAGCTATAAAGAGACTCAGGGCAGAAAGGCTGTTTGCTAGAAATGTAATTAATGCAAGACACACATTAGCTTTAATTTTCAAGAAGATGAATTTTAAAAAAGATGAAATTAATTTTAATATTTTACTTGATGCAATATATCCAAAATGATGCGATTCCAACATGATTTTTTTTTAATTATTAATGAGCTCTTTATGTATTTTTGTCATACTGAATCTTTGACACTCAGCACACAGTTTAAATTTATGGCACATTTCAATTCAGACTAGTCACCTTTCTAGTGCTCCATAGCTATTATGTGACTAGTGGACAAAAGATTGGGCAGCACAGCTTTAGAAGTAACTCGTCCAACTGGGAGCCCTTTCAGATCTTCAAAGAGCAGAAGTCTGCAAAGTTGTACAGGATGCCAGTGTAAAGACAAAGGCAGGGCCGTTTCAGTTTAGTGGAGGCTAGGACTCCTCCCCAGCTGGCCCTGCAAGGCTTCCCCAGCCTCCCGACTCCCACAATGTTCATAAAGGCATCTCTGAGAAGCCCCCAATCACCAAGGAATAACATCTGAAAGTCTCTCCACCCTCATTCAACCCCCACATGCTAAACATGAGGGAGAGGAGGGCTAGAGAGCTGGAGTGAGCGGCTGTGCTGGGACCAGACCAAAGCTGCAGATCTCCTGGCTCTGGGCACCATGCCCTTCCAGTCTGGGAAGAGAGCGAGCTGTCAGAAATAGGAAGGCTGCAGAGCCACTGGTGGTCCTCGGCAACCCCTAGCTGCAACCAACTTCACTGCCATTTTCAGAGGAAAAAGCACCAATTGTGAGAGGTTTTCAGTTTAGAGAAGAAAAATAAATAAAAGGAGAAAAAATAGGCTGAGAAGAACATACGGATGTCCATTCATGTAAAATGCTTCATTTTTGAAACACTAAAAGAGGGCAAAGGAAGTATTCTTTGTGAAACCCCTATTGTGTTTGGTGGGGAGACAGCATAGCTGAAGGCCATTGTTTCCTTCTCCTTTATTATCACACTGCTGCTCATAAGAGCAGATGATAACACAGCCACATAGTGTCTATAGCAGCTCACTACACAATAGCTGAACTAAGTAACCAACCTAGATGCCCTTCAACAGATGGATGGATAAATTGTGGTATCCATACATGATAGGATTATTATAATTAACTCCATTAGTGAGTAGTATCATTTTATTGATGATTCTATGGATGGAGGAACTGAGACAATTTGTCTAAGTTCTAGCACCTAGCACCCAACAATTGATGGAAATGGATTCAACCCCAAGCTTCTGAACCCCAAAACTCCTAGAACCTCAATTTAACCATACATTTGTGTCTAGAATATTAATGATCTAAGACACTCTTCTAAACATGACCATTTGACTTATTTAATTTTTGCTATAGAAGGATCACTTTATTTTGTAAATAACTAGTAAATGCAAAATATGAGCAACTTGTTAGATCTAACCAAGTGAATCACGCATCCCCTAATCTGGTTTCCAGTCTGTGTAGTTCTTCAGTTTTTGAGCACTGCACAGTCACTGGGGTGGTTGTCTCCCTTGTCAAAATGTGGGGAGGGGGTGGTTCTTTTAATAAATGCATCCTCTTTGTGCCATGACACTGATTGCTATTAAGTAAGCCCACAACTCATCAGACTTGGGATGGCAAGCAGAAGAAAGAAAAACTACAGAAATTCTAAGAAACAACAGATAATTATGAATTAAGATTTGCTAAGTGCCCATAGTACACTAGGCCTGTATCTATGCCGTCTCTTATTTGGTTTACACGGATATTCTGAAAGTTTTGATGGAATCCACAGGGATCCAGGGAGTTGAGGAGCCAGTTGAACAAGCACTGGCTGCAGTTCAGATGAGAAAGTTATGAGAAATAGTGTAAAAACTCAACCTGAAAGATTTAGGCTCAAAAGGTCCTCCTGATTCAGAGTCAGAGAACTCAAACCTCTGAACCCCAGAGGAACTCTGGGGTTAGATGGACTGAAAGAACAATTTCAGCTAAAATGTTAACAACACAGGCATAGGGAAATCGTACTCAGAGAGGCCCCAGAAGACACGTTCAGATGGTGAAGAGTCAGGTTCTCACCATTCCCAACAGATAGACCAATTGCCCAAGAATCCACCATAGTGCTATCAGCCCAAGCCTAATTTTTTCTTTTTTTTTTTTGAGAACTTCATTGTTTGACCATTTTCAATTAACTTATCCACCTTTTTACTTGGCTTCCAGCCAAGTCTGCTCCTTACCTACCCATTCAGTCTTTTTGCATTTCCACCTTGATTTGACTTGCTTATCTCAGTTGGTATTTTCCATCTGAATTCCTAGAGATTCTTTCAGTTAATATGCAAAAATCCAGCTCTGACTTCTTTGACTTCAGACATTTTCCCCCCTAAGCAGCCTCTTGAGAGCCCCAGGAGAGTAGGAACCAGGTATCAGGATTTCCTTGGGTATTTCCCACAACATCCCAGTGCACCGCTCCTAGGTTTTGCATTGATGGAAAGAATTGCGGGAGGAAAGGAGTACCCTGAAACGTTTATTTTGGAGGCCCTAGAATTTGGATTCAAATTTGGATGTAACATCAATTCTCATTTTTAATTCCTGGAATTAAACTCAGCATTGTCTCGGGCAATTTGGATTTATGTTCCAGCCTATTTTTTTTCCCTAAGAATTATTTTCTCAATTTTTGTTTTAACTTTTTTTTTTTTCCTTTTGTCAGTATTCCCAGAAACTATTAACATTTTAAGAAGCTTGGAAAATGTAACCAAACAAAAACAATGCTAGGGGTTCACAGCCCTACCATGGTCTCCTCTTGGAGCAAGATAAGCAGAGTCTAACAGTTTCCTTTTCCCATTCTGTTTAGCTGTCAGGTGATAATATTCATTCCCCATATCACAAAGGGCTAACAGCCTATTTAACTGAATACCAGCTTTTTACAACATATTAACCAAATGTATGTATTGACCTTTCCTAGTTTCTCTCCCTGGTATCATATTTTCTTTTGGTTTACATTAGAACATTTTACTTAAAACAGGAAGCCAGCTTCAAGCTTCACTACCTTCCAGACTCGGTGTTCACCACTGCAGTTAGAAGTTCATCTTTCTCAGGGAAAATTGCCCAAAACCCTATGCTGCAGAGAGGAGCGCCTCCAAGTGGCCTCCCGGCGCACACACCATCTGCAATAGGCAAGTCCCTGCATCAAGAAGGGGAGGGTGCCCCTTACCTTGTTTTTCTTAGCATACATAACTGAAAGGCAAGCCGGAAGGAAGAATCTGGATTTGCTAATCATATACAGAATGATAATAGACCTAAACTCAAAAAATTAATAACATTAATCATAGGAAAAGCCAATATCTGTTGCACACCCAACATGAGCCAGGCTTCATGCTAGATGCTAGATTTTAATAAGACCGAGAAATCTGTTGGCTTTTTTATAAGGGAGGCTTCCTTTATTTTGCTGCTAATAACTGTCCCCATTATGCTTACTGGATTCTGCCACACCCACCTAGTGAAAAAAAGTTGTTTTTTTTTTTTTTGTTTTTTTTAAACCAAGGTTTCATTCTGACCTCTAACCTCTTAAAAGAATAATCTTAAAAGAATAATCTTCCCAGGCTGGGGACATAGCTCAGTTGGTAGAGTGCTTGCCTTGAATAATCTTCCCAAAGAACCAGCCATTCTCCCTTTAAACTTCTAAACTCATTTTAAACTGAAGCTTTCTCTGCCGACTATTTCAGGTTCAAGCAGAGGAGGGGGAAGCACTGGTCCATCCTCATTTACCTGCTCTTCACCTTTCCCTGTGCTTTGACCCATGAGCCAGTGTAGGGGAAGAAGAGAGCAGGCTGGTTGCCTCTTGTGGTGTCCCCACAGCATGGGAGGGTCCCCTATTCCTCTGTGTGGCCCTCCAGCTTGCTCATGGGCATTTGTATTGTGGCTGCCTACTGCATGCCTACTAGCCGCAAAACCCACTGCAGACAAGTGCATTGGGCTCTCCCCAGCCACCTCCCTGTAAGGGGCAGCATGCTGGGAGCCCCTCCTCCAGGCAAGAAGGCTCCAGTGTCTCTGGAGCTTGCCCTTCCCCCCAGTCCCTTCATCCCAGCTCAGCATCATTGGGAACCATCTGCCTACAGAGTTATGGCACTAGTTCTCAGTTCAGTGTAAATGATGCTTCAGGCAACTCCACAACTGGCAGTCTCTGAGTGGGGATCGGGGAGTAGGGAGTAGGGGTTTAAAGCCTGGAAGGGCCAAGAATCAGCTAATACTCAGTAGCAATGAGAACACCTAGACCTTGGTTTTTAAGTACCATTCTCTAGTAAAAGGAAACGGCTTCTTGGGGAAATGTCTGCCTCTAGCGCCAGGTTGGGGAAATACAAGACAAGCCCGGAGGAGCTTATAGTAACAGAAGGTACTTTAAAAAAAAAAAAAATCCCCAAAAGATAGAGTCAAAGGAAAACAGAACTAACCTGAAAAATCTCCCAATAGTCAAAGTTAGAACAATCTCAGCAACCACATAACAGTACTGGATTGCATCCCAGAGTACATTATAAACACATGAATCTATTGGCCATAAATAAATGATTGGATACAGAAACAAATGGAGGGAAAGGGACAAATCTTACTTCAGAAAAATCGCACACAATGAGAGTAGACACAACTCCTTCCTTTCCCAGGCTTAAGGATGGGCTAGACTTAGCACTTTACTTTCAGAAAGTAGAATATGGAAAATGTCAGTAACTTTACAGTAGAGAAAACTGACAAGTACCACGGTAACCCACTGCCAGAGAGTATCATTGCCAAGGATGCTGTGTGCGTGTGGATATCAGCTACCTCCTGGCATAACCTGAAAACCTGAAGTTATCTGTGATACTTAAAAAAAAAAATCTTATTCCTTTATAATCATGAAGAAAAATCACATACAAATTGATAGACATTCTATAAAGCAGATGGTTACCATGTCTCCAAACTATTAAGGTTATAAAAATTAAGAAAAGACTAAGAAATTGCCATTTATTCAGTGTAATACAGTATCCTGGATTGAATACCAGCATAGAATTGGGGCATTACTGGTGAAATATAAAAAGTCTAGAGTTTAGTCATGGTAATACAAGTTGGTAATGGGAGGGGAAAGTGGGAAAAAACGAACAGGAACATTGCTTTATCTTGGTTATTCTTCTGTGTATCTAATATTCTAAAATTAAAATGATATTTTTTAAAAAGTTAAGGTGAAAAATCTTCAAAATTATACATTCTAAAACATTATTTCCCCTTAAACAAATATGCATCCATTATCTAGAAATGAAATAAAATTAGAGTGATAAATAAGAAATAAAATTAGAGTGATACTCCAAATATGGATCTACTGACTGAACTGTGCTCCATTTTTCTTATAAAATTAAGCCCATAATTAGGCATCTGTAATTTTGAAATTCAGTTTCTTTAAAAAGATTGATAATTTTAAGAAACTAGAAAGCTTTCTGATGACAGTGTCACTCAAGATTAATATTTTCTAATCCTTTGTTGCTTAGCATGTTATATTAAATGAGTTTATTTTTTGAAATACATTAACATTTTTAAAGCATTCATAAAAATGGTAAAATAAATGTTCATGTACCCATTCTTGACTTCAATAATATTTATCTTGCCAATTTTGATACACTTTTTCTGAAATGTTTCAAAACAAATCCCAGTCAGATGTGTTGAAATCCATACTTCAGGAACACTTCAAAAAAATCATAAGAATATCCCTTAAAATAACCACCATGCTTTTGTTACAACCAACAAAATTAACACAGTGCCATACTATCATAATATTCCACTCAAATCTATTCAGTTAGTTTTTAAACAACTCACTTTTAAAGCATTAAATGTAATTATCATAAAAGCTTTATTATTTATATAAAAACTATTATAGAATTTTCTTTTCACGTTCATACCAATCCACTGTTGTTCCAACCTGATGATGAGATGATCAACTGAGAGAGGCAAACAGACATAGCTTAAAAAAAAAAGTTTTATTGGTTAATTAGGAAAAAAGGGGGGGAAGCAACCAAATGCCCCCAAGTAAAGAAACTGGCTAAATAAGACAACATTCTGCCCCGAGAATAAGACTTTGTCCTATAGGCGGTGGGGAGCCCCTGGAGGGAGCAGAGAAGTATTATAAGTTTATAATTTTTCAATTTCTTACATGAAAGATTAATTAGAAGAAATAGAAGCAGGAGGCAAATATGAGAAAGTAAGTATTGCAATATTTTAATATGAAAAATTATTTCCTATTCACAATTGTTCTCAGAATTGAGTTCCTCTAACTAAAACCATCCCTGGTCTCTCTCCCACCCCAGAAGGTAAATTTGAAATTAGAAATCAGGCACATAAATTCTTCCCTCCTTCATCCTTGAGCCCCACCTGTGCAAGCAGACTGACCTCAATTCTGAGCCACAGGCAAGGAACTGCAAGGAGGAAAGACAGTGAGGCCAGTCAGTCTGAGGTCTGGTTCATTGGCTGGGTCCAGAGAAAGGTCAAACTACAGTGTGTTCCGGTCTCAGCAAATGGAGATGGGGCAACAAATGGAGATGCAAACCAATGAAACTGGATCCCTTCTTCACACCACTTACAAAAATTAATCCAAAATAGATCATGGACCTAAATGTAATAACCAAAACTAGAAAACTCTTAGAAAACAGGCATAAATCTCTGACCTTGAATTATGCTATGGTCTCTTAAGAACAACAACAAAAGCAGAAGTGACAAAAAAAGATAGACATGTCAAAATTAAAAACTGTATGCTTCAAAGTACACCATCAAGGAAGTGAAAGGGCAATCCATGGATTGGGAGAAAATACTTTTAACCACATAGCTGAAAGGGACTTGCATACAATATATAAAAGAGCTCTTAAAACTGAGTGGTGGGAAAAGACAATTCAAGTTAATAATGGGCTAAGAATTTAAGCATTTTTCCATAGAAGATATACAAAAAAAAAAAATCAATGAGCACAATAAAAGATATTCAATATCATTAGTCCTTAGGGAAATGCAAATCAAAACCACAAAGAAACCAGGAATGGTGATGGTCTCCTATAATCCCAGCTACTAGAAGGCTAAAGCAGGAGGATCTCAAGTTCAATGACAAGATGAGCAACTTATCAAGACCCTATCTCAAAATAAAAGTATATAAAAGGAATCCAGGAGTGCGGCTCAGTAGTAAAGCACTTTTCTTGCATGTGCAAGGTTGTGGGTTCAATCCCCAGTACTAAAAGAAAAGACAGGACCCACAAAGATATAGCTTCATGCCCAAGAGGAGAGCTATTATCAAAAAGACAGTACCAAGTACCGGTGAGGATGTGGAATAAATATAACCCTCATACACTGCTAGTGGGAATATGAAATGATGTAGTCATTTATGAAAAAAAGGGCTGCATTTCTTTAAATGGTGAGGCACAGAGTTACCATATAACCTAGCAATTAGATATTAAGTATATACAAGAGAAATGAACAATATCCATACTCAAAGTTGTTCCCCAATGTTAATAACAGCATTATTCATAAAAGCCAAAAAGCAAATGCACCCAAAGTTCCATCAACTGACAATAAAACATGGTACATTCATACCAAGGAATGATATTCAGCCGTGAAAAGTAATAAAGTACTAATACATGGTATAAACAGATGAAACTTCAAAACATTAAGAAGCCCGTCTCCGAAATGCTTCTATGATTCCATTTTCATGATATAAACTAAATATTTATGATTCCCAAAATTTTCATGCTGAAATGCAAAACCCCAATGTGATAGTTAGGTTGAGGGGCCTTTGTGAGGTCATTAAACCATAGGGTGGAGCCCTCATGAGTAGGACTAGTGCCCCTTTAAGATAGAAAGCGAGAAAGCAAGCTGTCTGCTATCAGGTAAAAATACTATAATCTGCAAATCAGCAAGTGGACCCTCCAAAATACTAGATCTTCCAGCACCTTCATGAAGCTTCTGGAACTGCAAGAAATAAATTCCTGATGTTTAAGCCACACAGACACAGGTTTTTCTTATAGCAGCCTAGAGAACACAGTCTAGAATAGACATTCATAGTGACAATTTTTTCTTTCCCTAGACACTGGGAGAAAAAAAAAAAAGAGGAATAGGGACTAATTGCTAATGGGTACAGAGTTTGTTTAGGGGCGATAACGTTCTAGAAAGAGATAATGGTTATTGTAGGACAATCTATGGATATTAAAAAACCACTGGTCTGTATACTTTAAAAGAGTATATTTGTGATATC
This sequence comes from Ictidomys tridecemlineatus, assembly GCF_052094955.1. NCBI lineage: Eukaryota > Metazoa > Chordata > Mammalia > Rodentia > Sciuridae > Ictidomys > Ictidomys tridecemlineatus. The sequence goes on along the minus strand of NC_135489.1, from coordinate 20,187,541 downwards.
AGAATCTTCTCAATAAGCAATCCTTAAAAAGATAATGTGTTTGAAAAAAATCCCAGGGAACTAAACGAACACTAAAAGGGTTTCTAGTGGCCCACAGACTATATGGAGAGCCAAGGAGACTACCTTGAAGCGAGATTAGATGGACAGAATAGCATCTGTTCTTTTAAAACAAAAGCCATCGGAGCTCTGCATGTCCTACAGCAGAAAAGTGGTTATCAACCAAGGATGATTTGACTCCCTAGGGACATTTGACAAAGTCTGGAGAAATTTTTGGTTTTCACAACAAGTGGGAGGGAGGGTGCCACTGACAGAGAAGGCAGAGATCAGAATAAACATCCTGCAGTGCCGGGGACAATCCCATGACAAAGAATTATCCTGTCCAAAATAAGGGGGCAACCTAACTGCCTAAGGTTGATCTTCAAGGTGGAGTCATTCCCCCATTACAAGATCTCCAGTGGGAGCTGTCTGGCTTTATTACATACGAGAAGAAACCTGTGATCTTGAGAACACCAGAGGCAAGTCATTTAGACGCAAGAAATTCCATAGTGTAAAACTAAAGATGCCCACTCACCAGACACGACAGTGCTTCATCACAAATTAGAACCCAGACACGATTTGGTACCAGAGCAACAGACGCAAAGAGGAAATGAAAACTGAGAAGTTATTAATTTGCTGAATGAGGAAGAAAGGTCGGTCTCTCAAATAATGAGAGATGATTGTGACTGCCATGATTGCTACCTTCCCCCTCCTCTTCGAAGGGAGATAGCACTGAACTAATCAGTATGCTGAAACCCCAAAGGAGTTACACTCTTCCAGGATGCAGAAGAATGTGAGAAGAATCCCAATTCCACCCAGGCACCTTGAACCAGGTGAATGAGTCAGAGAAAACCCAGAGAGGACTCTAAAATCACTGATATTTAACTCCCAAAGGGAAAACAAAATGAAATTTTGAACTTGAACAAATTAATACTTCCATCTTGCAGGGATTAATGTCTGAACTTTAAATTCTGGCTAAGACAGATTAAACACATGCATCTAATTTTATTCCCTTCCTGGAACCCAACCAAAACTATAGAAAAAAAAGTTAAGGGCTGGGGATGTGGCTCAAGCGGTAGCGCGCTTGCCTGGCATGCATGCGGCCCGGGTTCGATCCTCAGCACCACATACAAAGATGTTGTGTCCGCTGAGAACTAAAAAAAAATATTAAAAATTCTCTCTCTCTCTCTCTCCTCTCTCTCTTTTTAAAAAAAAGAAAAAAGAAAAAAAAGTAAACTCCTTGTAGAAAAGCTGATAATATTAAAGTTTGTAGATTCCCTTCAATTAGCTTTCCCTAACATGGATATCTTACATAGCCATGACACGTGTCAAGACCAAGAAATTAGCACCGACACATTATGACCAATTAAACTAGACACCTCATTAGTATTTCACCAGTTTTTCCACTAACATCTTCTTTCTGTTCCGGAGTCTAATCCTGGACACCACATTGCACTTAGTAACCATATCTCATTAGTGTCTTAGTTTATGTTGCTGAGACAGAATATTTGAGGCTGAGTAATTTACAAAGAACAGAAATGCATTTCTCACAGACCTGGAGGCTTGAGACTCTGACGGTTCAGTTGACCGAGGAGGTCTGCTCTGCTTCCAAGATGGCACCTGTTCCCCCAATCTCCAGCGAGGACAGCGGACAGCGCAAGAGTGGAACAGCAAAGACGCCAAGGCTCCATCTGGCCCCTTTTATCAGATCCTCAATCCTTTTACCAGAGCAAGCCCTCGTGCCTCAATCTTGTTCACCAGAGCAAGCCCTCGTGCCTCAATCCTGTTCACCAGAGCAAACCCTCGTGGCCCGCTCGCCTCTTAAACTACCACATTGGCAACACCTGAGTTTCAGAGCACATTGGCAATACCTGAGTTTCAGAGGGTCCCACTCAAACCAAAGGTGCACCCCAGCTCCAAGAGAACGTTCTCAGTAGCAAATGGATTTGTAAAACAATGTCAACCACAAGAACGCAGAAAAAGAGTAAGGAGATAATAATTAACAGAATTTTGAAATCTGAATCCTAAATCCATAGATGGAAAAACAAATGATTTGTGCTACAGCTTTTTCAAAAGGCTCTGTTTGTGGAGTGAAGAGGCAAGAGGGGAGAGAGCCACGGGGAGGGGGGTGGATAGAGAAACTACTTGAGACCCTCCCCCACCTGGATGAGGACTAAGGTTTAAACTCTAAACGGTGGTTTTGAGAACACCAGATGCAGAAGAAATTCTGATGCTTCCCTGCAAGGAAGAACACTGAGTAAACGAGAACTCCCCTAGAATCGTTATTTAACTGAAGTGATTTGGTATTTCACTATTACCATCTGACCAAAATCACAGCTGATTCTGGTTGAGCCTATTGTGCTTATTTATATATTTGCTCCTTGCTAAAAGACTAATGGAATTTAATTTACTCCTTACTTCCACATGGGGAATCCATTTGAAATAAGCATAAAGTCTGACTTATATCAACTAATTTACAATCTTTGAAAAAAATGAGATAGTGGTTCTTACCTAGTTGTAGTATTTCTTTTGCCTGAAATCCTGCCTTCACTGTCTTTATGCCTAAAAACAATGAATACTGTATACTGTATAGTGTATACTTCTGTCCAGTCAAGTTCAAGACCACAGCCTTTATTTTCAATCATATTTATCTGCTTGTCTCCTCCTGGAATCTACCTGTCCATACAAACGGGTGTGCTTATAGGTATAATGATTCATCTACTTATGTATATCAATTGTTTTTATTCTGCGTGAGCTTATTCTTTATTCCACGTGTATTATTATTTGGTTCTCTGTCAAAGATGAACTGCACGAATCCAGGAATCACATTTCACACGTCCTGTTTTTCCTGTGGTGATGGCAACACCCTATGCTCACACTACATCAGTGTTTCACGAAATAAGCTGGGAATTCTCTGCCTCAAAATCACCAAACTGTGTTTAAAACATGTATTATTTAGTTCTGGTGGTGGATAGTGATGACAGCTACACAGAAATGCAAATGTTCTTCATTTTAAATTGTACACTTCAAGTGGTTTAGACGGTAACCTTTAGGCTGTGCATACTATACCATAATAAAAATATATTTGAAAATTTTCAAGCAGATTATTAGGCCCAATAGATCAATTGACAAGAACCTAAGGGAATTATGCCTGAGGATTGCATTTTCATAGTTCTTCCCAAGTACTGCTGTGAAATCTGGCCTGAAAACCATCACATTACACGTCATCAAATGCCAATGGCTTACTTATATGATATATTGATTGATTGATGGGAATTTTAACTTACATTTTGGCCAAATGGCTTAAGAGACTAACTAGAGGAGGCCCAAGGCAAAAAGCTTAACTCTACTACCTAGAAATATTAACTTTTTATAAGCCTCCTTTTTAAAAAAGACCTTCCCGTACCTATTCCCTACCTCATGAAGAGTTTATGAGGAACCATGGAAGAAGGATAAAATAAAAATGCAACATAAATTATCAGCAGCATGTCCACAGGCACCCGACATGCCCCTGCGTGTTTTCTGGCCAAGTTCATCAACCTTCGAACATTCAAGGGAAATGTTCTCAGTAGGAACAAAGCCATTCTAAAGCTCTCTCATCACTCAAATTGCTATCATGAGTGCCACATGAGCAGCGGCTTGTTGAATTGAATGATAATAAGCTGAAGTTTGCTGAATTGAACGATTCAAGGTTTTCTGAATATGCTTGATGGAGATTGACTACCGTATCCAACCTAGCATCCATTTTAAATGATTGAAAACCCTGAAGTGGTGCTGAGACCATATTATTCCCCATCAAGCATATAGACAGGCAGGATTCCATATGCCTCACCTTCTGCTAGGCCTAACTACTTCGAACTGCTGGGTAGAGCCATTTATCTATCCATGTGCGGCTGCTAGTAATGGCCTCAGACTATACCTGAAGGTGGCTGATAGCCCAGGGCTCCAAATAGAAAGTTTTCAAAGGTAACATGGAAAAACATTCTGAAACTCCTGGGCAGTTTGCCACCAAGAGCAAAGCTGTAGGCAGAGTGAATACTGTTCTGGAAAGCAAAATTGCAAGAGCGTTCAAAGCAGGTAATTGGATGGAGTTATTAATGTTCATGATAAAGTCAATGTAGGAGCCACAGACAAACTGCAGAGATGTGAGGTGAGGGACTAAGTGAATAGAGGTATCATCAATGAACACAAAGTAAAGGCTTGTGTGGAATACAATGAGCTTGCTTAGAACAAGAAGGAAAAAATGTGGTGGTTGCCATAGATTGGGAATAGGGAAAAAGGAAATGGCTATACAACAGGTATAGAGTTTCAGTTTGGCAAGATGCAAAAGTTCTAGATATCAACTGTGCAATACTGTGCATGCAGTTTACACTACTGCACTCTACACTTAAAGTAGTAAATTTTGTGTGTTTCTTACTATGATAACAAATAATTTTAATAATAAGCTTATAAAATTCACTTAGGGACAATGGCCTAGGGTCAAAACATTTCGTAGCCTTTCCTCATACCAATATTCAACAGATTGATCTTAACTTCAAAATACAACTCTGAACAAAGAGATCATTTTATATCATTCTTACCTGACAGGGATAAACACTTAAAACAATTCACCTTCGTTGTCCACAAATACAGTAAGCATCCACAAAAGGTATAACCCCACATTTCATAATATCAGTTGCATAATATTGATAGATAATTATCCTGCCTGGAAAACTCTTAAAAGTTTATAAATTTTAAAATCTTTTTTTCAAAACTTTTCTGGATAAAATTATAATTCATCCTGAACACATGGGTTGTCGGCCTGAGACAACAAACCATTCTAAACTAATTAACTCAACCACCTCATTCCCACTTAAAATAGATGTCCAACTTGAAAAATATTCATGGTTGTTTCACATATGTCCAACATGAAACCAAAAATCTGTATGAGCTAAGAATATAGTAATAGCCCATGCTTCTCTGCTAGTTACATCCTGCTGTTTGCTAAATTTAAGCCCTTTGCTTTAAAAACTGGTACATGCTGATAAAATATAAAATAACAAAAGAAGATAAAAATTTATTGACCACATGGTAAGATTCAAACAATTCTTCAAGGTAATAACTATCCTATTTTGTAGAACTAAGACTCAGAGGGATTAAGTAACTTAATCAAGTCACACCAGCTGGAGGCAAGAGATCCTAACTGGCCACCTAGATGTGGCTGACCCCAGAACCTGTCTTCTACTTCAGTCCTTTTGAAGAAACCAAAACCCTTGGAATGGTGCATAATAATAGACAGTGAGCATACAATAATTTTTAGTAGTGTTTGATTATATTGTATAAAATAACTAAGCATTTAAAAGTTCAAAACAGGGGCTAGGCTGAAGCTCAGTGGTAAAGCACTTGCCTCACATGTGTGAGGCACTGGGTTCGATCCTCAGCACTACATAAAAATAAAGATACTGTGTGTTCATCTACAACTAAAAAAAATTTTTTTAAATAATAATTAAAGTTCAAAACATAAAATATTTTTTAAAAAAACAGGACAAGGAATTGTGTACACAGCAGACCTCCAATTGTCTAAATAGCTTACTATCCATCCAGGTCTATCTTGGTGAAACGAAGTAGCAAGTAGAAACAAAATGGAGAACCTCCAAGTTTTTCAAATGGAATAACCACAAAAATTCCTTATTGCTTTAAACTTCGGGGTTGCCAAACACTTTGGATCAGGGACCCATTCTGTTTCTAAAAAGACACACCCTCTATTTTCTGGTTGTGTAATATTTTACAGAAAACCCCTGCAAATTTTAGTGCCTTAAAACAACCACCATACTATTATGACTCATGACTTTGGTCCTTGGAGTGGGACACTCCCCGCTGGGCGAGTCTTCCATTGCTTTGATGGGGTTTCTCAGGGCCCTTGCCTAGTGGCTCTGCCAGATGAAATCTGAGGGGAACAAGGCCACTTCACTTATAGGCTCGGTGCCATCTGGGGATGGCTGGAATACTGGGCTCAGCTGAGCTCCTCTCCCTGCCCCTGAGATCCCAGAGTCCCTCTACGTGTTCTTTCCAGTTGGGAATGGCACTTCTTAACACAGTATCCTCCACATCTGAAATGGAAGCTGCTGGTCTCAGGGACGGGCACAGACACTTACATAGTGTACTTTTACTATCTTCTATCGGCCAAAACAGTCACAGAGGAAATACAGATCCAAGGGAGTAGACAGAGATCCCCATCTCTCAGTGGGGGAAGACTTTCAAAAAACTTGAAGCCAACTTTAATCTGCCATACCATACGATAAATATATACTAAACTGGTATAGCAGGAACAACACAGAACACACAAAGTGGAAAAAGTTTAGAGAAGAAACAAATTCATAAATAAAAAGGCTAATATTTTCTTCCCATGAACTTTGGATCATGTAAACAAATAATTACAACCTGAGTGGCCGATGTAATTATGGCAGAGGGAATCAGGGTTTATAGAAACATGTAGAGTGTGGCCAGAGTAGCTTGCGGGGAGTCAGGGAAGCAGACAGTCTTTGTGGATACTACCTGTTATGGATTTATTTTTTGAATGAGCCATAGTTCTCCTGACCCAAAAGACTATCAACTCCATGGAGACTGGGCTATATTTATATTCCTTTGTTGTCCTATACTAAGAATTCAGCTAATATTTGAACTCATGGAACTAATTGATTAGATTTTCTTGAGGGTATAAAACTGTGCTCCTAACCACAATCAGTATGTTGGTGAGAAGTGTGAGTGGGTAGGCGTGTACAAGAAACCAGCTCATCAGCTCTTCTGGAACATCAGCTCTTCTGGAATTAAAATAGTAATGATTCCTCTCTGAGTGTACTTACCAGATTACACCCAGCTTTCACAATCAAGGAAGGTACTGAACCAAAGTACTGAAAACTATTTTTGAAATGAGAAAAACCAAGGTTTTATAAATTCTACTGATTGTATCACAGAACATTTCCCAAAACATCATTTGTATTACCTTGTTCATCTGGATGTTTTTGAGATGAACAGGCACAAACAAAACCTTTTCAAGAACCACGGAAAGAGGGCAGAAAAAACAGAAGACTGTGATCCTGTTTGTGAATACAATTAGGCCCACCTGTCGAAAGCAATCATCTTCACTTTCTGAATCTGCTGAGAATTAAAACTTGAAAAAACAGAGTTTGCAGCACCAGGACCCGTGGGTAAAATATCATCGCCATCTCTAGTCAATATTTACTAAACATCTACAGCATTCAAGATACAATGCAGCAACTGGGGATGGCGGGTTCAGGCAGTGCCACCTATAATCCCAGGTACTTAGGAGGCTGAGGCAGGAAGATGCAAGTTAGAGACCAGACTAAACTATTTAGCCACAGTGTGTTAAAATTCAAAATGAGAAGGGCTGGGGATGTAGCTCTGTAGTAAGTGACCCTGGATTAATTCCCTAGTACTGCAAAATATATGTGTATTTACTAATTATTAGAAATGATTAAAATTAGAAATGATCTCTCCCAACCATCTCATGTTATGCTAAGGAGACTGAGGCCCAAAGAAGTGCCATGACTTGCCCAAAGATACCTGACCCAAAGCTACCAGATCTCTAGAGTCTCATTACCACCCATTTCTGGCATCAACTTCCCCCACGCAAACTTGTGCATATGACTCTGAAATAACGGGAAGAGGCTGAGACTCCAGGGATGACCCTTACACCAAAACAAAAAGTTTATCATAGATTTGTTCCCACTCCAGGTCTCACAAGGCCCTCCCATCACACCATGGAATATGCATCCTAAGGAAGCTTTTGTCCAGTGTTTATAGAAACAAGCTTTATCTTCAATCTTGTGACTGTAATGAATAACAGAATCTAAGCAGATGCAGTAAAATATAGTGCTCACCATTCCAACTATATCCTCATAAATGTCTTCACATTCTCATTTATATTCATAGATTTCATGACTGGGGGAACATTACACAAGACATTACAAACTGAGGGGCACGCACACACACACACACACATGCATATGCGCACACACATACAATACCATAAAAATCATTTTAGCCCATTAAGCTTACTCTAGAAATATGATTTAGGAAATGCACAAATAGGAACTGCAAAACTATAAATTTCTAGTAAAGGCTATAAAATTTATCTACAAATGTATCTCAATAGTAGTTGGAAGGAAAAGTGGTTTCTATCAATCAAACAATTACTTAATGGTGGATTTCAAATTTTCCCCATTCAACTAACTTTTTGTTACATAGTTTGTATTTAAGATACAAGTCAAGGTCAATAAAACACCAAGATATCTACTGAACAGTATTTATAAAGAGGACAGGGACTAGTAGCTTTACTTTTAAGGTGCAGTAATTAGTTTTTAGCTTATTTTCCATGTTTTTAAAATAACTTTGACTGACTTTCTGACTTTGTGATCAGTCTTAACCACTGTGATTTTGCCCAGTGTTCTAATCCTCCTTGTTTTAGTGTACCATTTAAAGAGCTACTCTATCCTGCACTCTATCCTGGTTCTAGAAAGGAATTTAAAAGCAGAAAATAGTGGAAGAGTCTTTTATTGGTTTGTGAATTCGAAAGTCTCTGACTTTGCAGAATCAAAATAAAAGCCCTCCCTTGGAAGCAAAACAGTAAAGGAAACAAGCACATCTCCCCACCCATGCCCAACTCCTCACCACCGCTGCGGAGTCCAATGTCATGTTGGAGGCAGGTGGAAATGAGCATGTGGTAAAGAGAAAGACAAGTGGGTGGAACCCAGGAGGATGGGAGCACAAAACCGCAGCCCAGTTAGCATCCACGATGCTCTGAGGGAACAAGCATCAACCACCACAAGCCCCATATCCATTCAGTGTATTTTCCTTCCAGTGGCACCAGCAAGAGCTTCCTGTCTCTACAGCCAATGGGAACATCCACCTAAGATTTTTTTGGTGTCCATATGACTTATCCTGTATGGACTTATCCTGTATGGCACCCACCAAGCACACCTGTAATTTCCAGAGAAGATGGAGCCTTGAAACCCGAACTTGAAAAGCAAGTTCTCCTTCCACTGAAATGTGGAAATGACGAAATGGAACCAGCTCAAGATTCGCCTCCCTGAGCAAAGACAACAAAATAGACCTAGTATTATACCTAATATGTAAGTTTCTCCCACATTCTTATAGTAGAATACCTTAGGTGTTATATTAAGATTCTCCAGAGACACAGAACAAATGGGATTTGTACTATTCTATATATGTAATAATTCATATAACTATTTTTATAGAGAGAGAGAGAGGAGAGATTGATTGAATTGATTGATTGATTGTAATGTATTGGCTCGCAGTATTATGAACAGAAAGGTCCCACAATCTGTTGGCTGAAGCTAGAGACCCAGGAGAGTCAGTGATAAGCTTGAAGGCCTGAAAGCCTGAGAGCCAGGGGTGCAGATTGCCATCCGAGTCCAAAGGCCTGAAAACCAGGAGCACTGAGGGCAGAAGAGAGATGTCCCAATTCCAGCAGACAGGGCAGAGAAAGTCCAACCTTCTTCCTCTCTTTGCTCTATTCAAAAGATGGGATGGTGCCCACCCAGCTGGGAAGGGATGATCTGCTTCACTCAGTCTGTCTCTTCAAATAATGCTTACTCAGATATCTGGGCATCACACAGTCCAGTCAAACTGACACACTAAACGGACTATCGAAGGTATCCTGGGATTGTTCTATTTTATTTTGCAGTGGTCTAGCATGGACTTCCAGGGGGAGAACGGTTCAAGACAGAATTCCTTACAAGTGGTTCTCAATAACTTCTCAGAACAGTCCTGCTACTCATGTTGTCTAACTAAAAGTTATAATATTGAGAAGACAAAAGACCTCAGATCCCAATTCAACTTCTCCTTCTTACCAAACTCGTACACAAATCAGCAAAATAACTATTGCTGAAAATAGCAGAAAAACAACAGCGTTGTTGAAAAACAGTACTCAGCAATATTCTGCTCCAACTATTGCAATAAAGAGGCAATGATTGGAAGATTTAGGTTAATTAAGTTATTCAGATTGTTGATGGTAAGTACTGAATGGTTGCTAAGGTTCCTACCGACTTGAAAACTTAATGATTCTCTGAAGCAGTCCCATAAGACTTTACCTCTATAAAGTAAAATGTTTACAAAAGAGAGCTTTAACTCTGGTTTCAAATAAGGAAACTGAAGCAGAATTTTAAGCTCAAGGTTGTGCTAACTCCTCTGCTGTCACTGGAGTGAGGCTGGAGATCAGGACTGACCTTTGATTCTCTCAGCGACCCCTGGAATCAACCATAGACGATATTCAGCACTTTCTGGCCCTGGAACACTATATACATTTTGATACCAAACAACTTTAATTACTCTGAAGTTCTCTTAGATATTGCAGGCCTGCTATTTCTGTCCTTCCCTGTCACTGGCCATTGTCCCAGTGAAGTCACAACTGGTCATCCACTTTCATTAGTCTCATCCCCCTACTAACCTGTGGTCCCGGCCTTCCAATGTCACCCTCACTCTCTACCCTTTCACAGAATCCTTTCAAACCTCCCTGTCCTTAATAATTTCTGAAAGCATAATAAATTCCATGATGTCTTCAAACTGCAAAGTGCCCTCACTCCACTCTGTCATAATGGAACTCTGACCTTTCTCCCCATGATCTCCGCCTCTCTGGAAGACTTCAGAAGGGAAGTCTGTTCTGTCTTTTCTACACCCACAGGAGAATCAGTATCACCCTAGTTGCTGATTCCCAGTCTAAAGGTAGTAGCCATGACCAGTTGCTGATTCCCAGTCTAAAGGTACTAGCCAGGACCTTTACAAAAAAAAAAAAAAAAAAAAAAAAACCTTCTTAAAACTTAGTAAACTAGAGCCCTGTCTCATCTCTAATAGCCCCTGTCATCACCAGTACCCTCAGACCGATTGCTGATTTGGTTCCTAACCCTTTCATCATCCAACTGACTTCCTCCCAACTCCATCCCATTACAGGGAACCTCAGATGTGTGTGTGTGTGTGTGTGTGTGTGTGTGTGTGTGTGTGTGTGTGTGTGTGTGTGACTTTCTGGGACCTCACGCTTTCTAGAGCTTCTCCATTCCGATGACGGTTACTCTCATCCCTCCCCAGTCGCTCACCTCCATGACCACAACTTGAAATCATCAACACCAGAATTTCTCTACTGCATTCACCTTGAACTCCAGCTGTTCACTCTGACTCTAATCCATTCCGCTTTCTTTCCCTCTTCCTCCCTCTACACTAACCCTCTGAGACTATCAGAAGCTCCAGCCTCTTGTCTCTTGCCCATTCTCATGGACCTTGGATCCTCAGGGAACATTTTCCTCCCTACAAGGTCACGGCCGTGTGTGACTTTTTTTTTTTTTTTTGCCACTCCATGAACGCCATGCTGGTTCGCTTGTTGTGTTGTGGTTCACTCAACTCTCCTGACAGACACTGAGCTTATTCCAGCCAGCTGTTCTCCTTGGCTCCCACAGGAGAGTTGGAGGGTGAGGTCAGGTGGATTTTAGGCTGCGACCCAGGAACATTTGAACCCTGTTTTCCTATTTATCCCTTCTCCCACCCTTGCATTTCCTGACAGTAATCTTCACCAAGGTTCAGAGTCAACATTTTTACTCACTTACTTAGAAGACAACAAGATACTTCTTATCTCAGATATTGTGGCAGGGAGTACCTTGTCTATGTGGATTTCTTGTTGGAAATACACCTGGAATATGTTGATTTGTGGAATGCTGCTGGCAAGAAAGGAGTGAGTCAAGGAGTCTTTCTACTTGAGGGACTTACCAAGTATAAAAACTAAGAAGTAAACCAGAATGGCTTTGCTCTGAGCTCACCTGTCCAGCTAGCTCACTCTGCGAGTATCATCCTTTCTTCCAGAACTAGGAAATGTCCCCATGTAGGGAAAGGAACTGCAGAGAAAGTTGCTTTAAAACTTAACTAAACTTTTTATTGGGTAAGATCTGAATTAGAAGGAGTCTACTTTGACATGCCATCCCTTCATACCACGGCAAAAGTCTCAGTGGGCTGAGACTGAAGAGATGAAAAGACCCATTGCCGGGGCCACTGCTGGCTGGGAAGATAAGATCTGCCAAGTCAGAGGTATCAGGTAACAGCCTGACCAGGTGGAGTTGATGCTAACCACCTGGGCTTACCCATGCTGTTTACGTTCTTCTTGTGCGTAGGTATGGAGGAGAGGAGTGCCTGGGTGCAGGTCTTTATGCAGAGTAACTCTACCTCCTAGGAAGTATGTCCCTGTTGGTTCCACATTGGGTTCTGGCCAGTTATACAGGGTGTTCCTCCTCTCTTAGGGAAGGTGTGAGTAAAGAGGATAAAAAATGTTGTAATAGAATGGCTAAATGCTCCCTGTATCAGTTGAAGTTCAGAGAAACAGAACCAATAGAAAATGATAGGTAGATGATAGATAGATAGATAGATAGATAGATAGATAGATAGATAGATAGATAGATAGATAGATAGACAGACAGATCCGAGTAACTGACTACATAGTTGTGGAAGCTGGCAGATCTGAAATTCGAAGGCCAAGCTAGCAGACTGAAAACTGAGGCAAGGGTCAGTATTACAATCTTGAGTCTAGTATTTGCAGGTCAGGCCTCAGCTGGAAACTGGAGCCGGAGTTGGTGATGTGGTCTTGAGTGTAAAATGTATGGAGCAGGTCAGGAGACTGGAGACGCAGGCAGGAAGCCATGCTTTAGTTTTGAGGCAGAATTTCACCTCTAGAAAACATCAACTTTTGCTCTTAACACCTTCAAGTGATTAAATAAGCTGCATATGTGATCAAGGGTAATCTCCTTTTCTTAAAAATCCACTGATTGCAGATGTTATTCTCATTTACTGAGGGAATAAAACACCTTCACAACAACCTCTGATCGAGCATTTGACTGAGTTATCTAATTCCTATGAATTCTATTTCTGTTTCCACCTTCCACCCACAAGCTCGGGTACCTCTGATTCCATACTTAGAGCCTTCCCTTCAGAATAAAAAAACACCTATCTCTCTCTATATCTCCAAGGTCAGTCAACCCAAAGCCAATGTCACCCATGCTCAGATAATCTTTTCTGCTTGCTGTTCCCCCTACTTTATGTTTGAGCACTTAGACTCTACTGAGTAGTTCATTCTCGTCAGGCTATAGATATGATTAAGGATCTTCCATCATTAAAAAATCTCTCTCTTAACTCTGTGCAACCCACCTACATTTATACTTTTTTTAAGAAAGAACATTCCACCCCTCTTATGTACCTGTGGGGAGCAATATTCTGTTTTAAGGGTGTGGACTCTCAAGCCAAATGCCTGAATTTAGAAGCCTAGGCCTGAGGGAAGGCAAGTTTTTATATCTCTATAAACTTGGCTTTCCTCTTGTGCAAAATGGGGAATAACAGTAATTTCTTCATAGAGTTTTGAGGATTTAAAAAATTAATACATGGAACTTCCTTGGAACAATGCCTGGGTCCCAGTAAGTGTGCAGGAATTCCTTATTGTTGTTATTTATTCCTAGACCCTTTGTGATTGGAATTCAGACTTTCTCATTCCACTGAAGCTCTGAGGAAATAAAATTATTTTAAGCCCCCACATACATCAACCCTACTTTAGGTTTTACTAAAGCAGGGTTCCCTGAATCCCTTTAAGAAAAAATGTTGACACAAGCACTCGGAAAATGCAAACTTATGGATAATTACCCTTTGTTTAAAAACGTGAAGAAAGAGTTTTACCCACTATTTTATGCCCTAAATATTTCATAGTAATTTTTAAAATAAAGAAAGCTGAGAATAACTGCACCATAAAAGTACTACCCTTCCTGGCTGAAGCTATTGCTTAAATTAGATTTGTACTCACTCGGAATCACTAGTTAGTTTAGAACAGCAGAGCCCAATAACCTATAACTCTGGGAGCATGGGGACAGCATTTCTTAACATATTCTTTCAAAGAAAGAATGTGTTTGTCAGGGGCATTGCATTTGTTCACCAATCTTGTGAAAATTAACCTAGTAATCTCATGGCTCATTGCACTACATTAACTATAAAATGTTTGGTAAGTTAGAAAAGTTTCTAAATCTGTAATTTTTAAGTTATCTTACCTAGGAAAATAAATTAATAACTTTAATAAGCTGACAAAATATAAAACACAAAATGAGTATTTTCAGTAGAAGCTAGGCAGGAGGATCACAAGTTCAAAGCCAGGCCCAACAACTTAGTGAGGCACTAAACAATTCAGTAAGACTCTGCCTCTAAATAAAACACAAAAAAACGCCTCTAAATAAAACACAAAAAAACGCCTCTAAATAAAACACAAAAAAACGGCTGGGGATATGGCCCAGTGCCCCAGTACCAAAAAATAAATTTATTTTCAACTTCTCCAGGGTAAGCAGAATTACTAAAACTAAACTATTACTAAACTAAATGGGTACTTCTCAATCTTCAACTTATCATCAAAATGTTTACGTAGTTTAAGAGAGAAAAAAAAGGCTATCAACCTAGAATTCAGTGTCCAACCAAAAATCTTTTAAAACAAAGATGAAATAAAAACATTTTGAGATCAATCCAGAACAAATATAAGTCATTACCAGAAGGTGTACACCATAAGAAGTAAAAAGCAAAACTATTTAAGCCAAAGTAAAATAAAATAATACCATGGAGAAATTCTTTTGGTTTGTTTTTCCCCTGTTCAATTTCATTAATCCTCAGAGCTGTGATTCTAATTTTTTTCTTTTTTTTTAATTTTGTATTTGTTCTGTTTAGATATACATGACAGTAGAATGTATTTTGACATATATACATGGAGTACAACTTCCCATTTTTTCTGTTGTACATGATGTGGAGTTACACTGGTTGTGTATACACATATGAACAGAGGAAAGCTATGTCTGATCATTTCACTGTCTTTCCTATTCTCATCCCCCCTCCCTGCCCTTTATTCCCCTTTGTCTAATCCAATGAACTTCTATTCTTCCCTCTCCCACCCCTTATTGCATGTTAGCATCCACATATCAGAGACAACATTTGGGCTTCCTTTTTCTGGGACTGGCTTATTTCACTTAGCATGATAGTCTCCAGTTCCATTCATTTACTGTCAAATGCCATAATTTCATTCTTTTTTACCATATGGAAATTCTAATATACAGAATACAATAATTCAGGGGGGGTAAAATTATAAATAATTATAGCTAAATACTTTTCATAATTTCTTTGAGAGACAAAGGACTGCTAAAAGCAAAAGTGGGCTGGGGATGTGGCTCAAGCCGTAGCACGCTTGCCTGGCATGCGTGGGGCGCTGGGTTCGATCCTTAGCACCACATAAAAATAAATAAAGATGTTGTGTCCACCGAAAACTAAAAAATAAATATTAAAAAATTCTCTCTCTCTCTTTAAATAAAAAGCAAAAGTAATGAAATTATAAGGTAAGGTTTACGATATAAGAACACATAAAACTAGTTGACAATATCACCAAGTCGGGGAGGGGGGCGGTTAACAAGCTTCTTGTCACTATAACAAAATACCTGACATAATTATAAAGAGATCAGGTTTGTTCTTGTTCAGTTTTATAGTTCCTAGTCCATGGTCTGTTGATCCCATTACGTTGGGCTAATGGCAAGGCAGCACATCATGGTGTGAGCATGTGGCAGAGCAAAGCTATTCACCTCATGACCAGGATGCAAAGGAGAGGGAGGAAGGGATCAGATTCCCAGGATCCCATTAAGGGCACAGCCTCGATACCTAAAGACCTCTCACTAGGCTCTCCCCTTAAGGATTCTGCCACCTCCCAGTAGCACACACTGGGGACCAAGTCTTCAACACACGGAGCTTCAGGAGACTTTCAAGATTCAAACTATAGGAAGGGGAATTAAGTGAATTTTACTATGAAAAACTTCTTATAAAAGTGGCATAATATCTATTCAAGGGAAACCATTATAAGGCTATATATTTTAATACCTAGAGTCATCACTAAAACCTAATACAAATGGAAATAGCCAAAAAACAATAAAATGATTAAGATAAAATACTAAAAAATATACCAATAACCCCAAACATGAAACAAAAAGAATATGGGGCCAAATATAAAACAAATAAGATAAATTCTGATAGATAAATAATTATATTAAATATAAAAACACTCCATTAATAGGCAAATAGTGTCAGATTGGATATTTTAAAAACTAATGCTCAACTATATGTTATCTACAATGCACTTCAAATATAAAGACAGACTCATTGAATGTAAAATAGTGGGGAAAAAATAGTGAAAAAACATACCCACTGAAATACTGAGCATAAATCCACATGGCGCCCTTAAGATTAAACAAAGTAGACGTCAAGTCGAGTATTAACAGTGATACAAAGGAATGTTTTATAATTATAAAAGAATCAGTTTATCAAGGGAGACATTATTCCCTACATGAAATAATAGAATTTCCAAGACACTAAGCAAAATTTTTTAAAAACTAAAAGAAAAAAAAATACATGACTCCATTGTAATACATGATTGCTTTATTAATCTACTAAAAGCTCAACTCTTGATAAGATCCTCCCGATTCTAAGAGATTCCAATACCACAGTTTCTGTAGTTCCTTATTATGCAAGTAAAATATTACAACATTTAAAGTAGAGAGCGGCTATGAAAATAGAACTAAAGTATGTAATATGTTCATTGCTTGAGCAGAGGTGATACCCTTCTCTATAAAAAGCACTTATTGATCTCATCCAGACACAGCCTCTGAAAGCTTAATAGGAAAAAAATCAAGCTAATAAATTACCTTGAGGCTTTTTTCTATATTATTTTCCAGAAGTTCCTAAATATACAAGTATCATTACTATTTGGATCAGCCTCCACATAAAAACATCTTTTAAATCAGCTTTTCAAAATCTACTGTGCTCATCATCCTGGTTACATATTAGCATGCTATATTTTATTTTTTAATTTGGAATAATGAATCTTTCAACCCCATTTATTTTATCTGATTTGTTAAGACCATCAGTATCATCAAACTAATTATCAGAGGCAAATGGCTTAACATAAAATTAACCTTCTTAGCCCCCCTAAGTTAGTTATTATTTAAATTCACCAATTCTTTCTCTTCATGTGTAATTACTTTTACATGTGTGAATGAAGATGATTAGCAATAAGTAAAGAATGGAGTTATGAAATTGATTCATGGGATCTACTTTTCAGTATCATTAAATATTTCTAAATCTCTCCAAAACTGCAAGGACCATTATGCAGACAGTGCTAACAGATAAAAACAGAGCCATCCCACAGCAAAATGGTCTCAGACTCATTTTTCTAACCTCTTTTTGCAATTTTTGGCTCCCCTCCTATGCTTCTTTTCCTCCAAGTCCTAAGACTTCCACACATATTTTTGTGTGATGGTGTACATGCCGATCTGAGGAAAATTCCACCTTTATGCAGATTTTGTGCCTCGATCATTCTGAACACGTCCACAGAGAGATGAATTCCTCCTCCCCAGCTAAGTCAGCTGTTTGACACAGGTTCTTTAGCCCATCATTTGTAAAATGGTAATATCTGGTCTAATTCACCAATGTTTTATTGAAGCTCGTCTGAGCTAAATACTTAAGCAAGAGGAAAAGATCATAAAATGGAAAAATTGTATTATACAGCAAAAGAAATTATTATAAAATCCTATTGCCTAGGAAGTTTAAGGTAATAGTAATGTAACTCAGATTCATACAGTTCAACAACCATTAAGATCGTTTTTTTGCACCTTCTCTTTGTCCAGTTTGGACATAGTACAAAGAGTAGAAACTTCAGAGTCAGTTGGTCCTGGTTCCAATTCTCAATATCCCAACCTGTTGAATTACAACACAAAAAATAATAATCCCAAATATCCAAAATTGTTCTGAAGGTAACACAAGGTAATACATGTGAAGTGTCCAAAAAAGAGGCTTCCCATACAGCAGATTCTCAGTAAATAATAGCTTTCAACTATTATTTTCATTTATTCCATTTTTACCAGCTATACAACAAGTAAAAGCAAGGGTTGTAGCTTAGTCTCTTATATATCTTAGTCTCGGCTTTCTTTAAATGCTCCCTTTAAACCTGTAAAATTGCCAAGACCATGATTAGCATGAAATAAATTCTAGGGACAAAATAAATGGAGAAGGAACAAGAACAAAGACATTAACCTAGAAAACTAATTTGCTTTAAGCAATGGTAACTAGAATGTGAAAACCTGAGCACAGAAGCTAAGGCAGAGAAAAAGGAGGATTTTTTTGATCTGGAATAGTTTTTTAATCTAATTTTCATTCTAAAAAAAATGCAACTGAAAACTGCAGTTTCTTATTATTTTCCTCTTATTGTTGTTAATGCAGATATTCAACATCTTCATCGTTGCCTGGTACTTTATTCATGTAAAATGAGGCTAATTTTTTGACTTGAACACCACAGTCTTGGGTAAACACTAGAGGAAAGAAAATTCCCAAATTCTTCCTAATTCAATCCCCTATTTCCATTGCCTGAAGCAGAATTCTGAGTTGGATAAAACTTGAGGCTGACCCAAGGTGACATTTCTCACCTTGTCAAGTAAAAGTCTCAACAGGAAGCAGGTACGTCAGCATATTGGGCTTCTAGCTAGTCATTTAACTGCACAAATTCATGCTCTGAGTGTCCAGAAATCTGTTTTTCTCAAATGAGAATCATAAACCCAGGGTACCTCCCCACAATGCCAAACTACCCACCAAAAAATGAGAAAGCAGGTCAAATTGGTTTTTTGCATAGTAAAGGACATATTGCCTATCTCACATCAAAGATAATCACTCAAAAATGTGAATCACAACTACACTGAGATTCCACCTCATTCTAGTCAGAATGGCAATCATCAAGAATACAAGCAACAATAAATGTTGGAGAGAATGTGGGGGACAAGGTACACTCATACATTGCTGGGGGACTACAAATTGGTGCAACCACTATGGAAAGCAGTTTGGAGATTCCTCAGAAAATTCAGAATGGAACCACCAATTGACCCAGCTATCTCACTCCTCAAATTATACACAAAGTACTTAAAATCAGCATACTACAATGATGCAGCCACATCGATGTTTATAGCAGCTTAATTCATAATAGCTAAACTATGGAACCAACTTAGGTGACCTTCAAGAGATGAATGGATAAAGAAAGTTGTGGTATATATACTCAGTGGAATATTACTCAGCCTTGAGGAAGAATGAAATGTTGGCATTTGCCAGTAAATGGATGGAACTGGAGACTATCAGACTAAGCGAAAAAAGCCAATCCCAAAGAACCAAAGGCCAAATGTTTTCTCTGATATGTGGATGCTAATTCACAATAAGTGGGGGGCTAGGGAAGAACAGAATTTCTCTGTATTAGACAGAGGAGAGTGAAGGGAAGGGAGGGGATGTGGTAAGAAGGATAGTAGAATGAATCGGACATTTTTACATTTAAATATGTTTACACAACCAATGTAACTCTACATCAAGTACAACCAGAAGAACAAGAAGTTATACTCCTTTTATTACGATGTGTCAAAATGCATTTTACTGTCATGTATAACTAATTAGAACAAATTAAAAAGTAAGTTAAAAATAATCACTCAATTGAATTCAACCATCTTCTTCTACTTAATTAATCGGATACACTAATTTTGCATGTAAAAATCACTCTTGGTTAAATTTACCTATCAACTTCAAGGAAGGAATTAGCAACTCCATATTCCTTGGGAAATCTATCCCAGGTCCCCAGCTCTTCAGTCTCCACCAATTCCCCATAAAATCATTTGAGTTCACTGGGAAAGCTATCAAAATAATATGAGTTCCCTAAAAATTGTCATCACCATTTCAACTGAAAGAGTTTTAAGCTTAAATTATCCCAGTAATTCCTTCAAAGATACATTTTACTTCTTGAAAAAAAAAAGATCCAGCAGTTCATCCCAGTATCTAGATTGATTTCATGCTATTGTCATTTGTCTGGTTGTCTTTTCTCTTTAGGAAACTAACTAAATGTTATTTTCTAAAACATATTGAACTTTGTATATGACTTTGAGATGACTTTGTATATGATCTCAGGTCTCTATGGAACTAGTTCATTAGTAATTCAATGTCCTGTAACTTATAAAATTCTTCAGATCTCAAAATCAACTTTATCCCAGAAATCTTTAACCAGGAATGTCCATGCCATCCAGTTGATTAAAAAAAAAAAAAAAACTATGGTTTGAATGTTATTGGCCAAAACTCATGTCAAAACTTATGTCAAAACTCATGTCAAAATTTAATCCCAATGCAATTGTGCTGGGAGATAGGCCCCATGAGAGGTATAGATAGTGGGGCTCGAATCCCAAGAATGGATCAATGCCATTATAAAAAGAGCTGAAGCGAAAGGATTTGCTCTTTGCCTTCCCACCTTCCACCTTGTGATGACATAGCAAGAAGACCCTCACCAGATGCCATAAAATTGGTCTTAGACCTCCCATTCTCCAGGACTTTGAGGAAAATTTGGGGGTTCTTTATAAATGACCAGACTCAGGTATTTTGTTATAGCAGCATGAATGGGCTGAGACAAATCAGCAACACAAAATGCCCAAAATGGCTAGACTATTCTTCAGTTCTATTCTTCAGCTTAAGAAATTCCAATTTAAAAGCAAATGTCTTTGGGAAGGTAATTCTTGAAATTAGTAGTTTCAAATTTTATCATGCCTCGTAATTTGCCTAGAAAACTTGATAACCTGCTGATTTCTAAACTGTATCTCCAGATAGCTTGATGAAGCAAGGCTGGGTATCCAGATTTTAACAAGTGTCCCAGATAACTCAGTTGCAGACAATCATTGATCACACTTTGAGAAACAAGTCAGAGTAGAATTGAAATATGAATCCATTCTTGATTGTTTTGATGAGGACAAAAAATAAAGGAAGCATTGATCTGGGTTATTATGGGGAGAGGAATAATGGAGTCATTAAGATTGAGCGTCAATTCCCAAAGTGGAGTTTGGAGAAATAAAATAAGACAAATTTCACCTGTGTCATAAGCTGGTCCTTGTGATGGCAATAGTCAAAAATGGAAATGATGTCAAAACATCAAGTGGCTGACACTATGTCTCACACCACACACTTTGTTTCAGATTTGAAAACGGAGACATCTTAAGTATCAAACAATCTGGTTCCAAAATATAAAGCTCAGCAATAAAACGCCAGAATTTATAATGGTTTGGCTCCTTAAATTAAAGTTTAATACCGAATACATTCTAGAATTCAAAGGCGGCTTCTAATTTATGAAGAAAAATATAGATAAACAAGGGGACCGAAGTTGTGGCCAAGACAGTTTGCAAGTAAAATTTGTTTATGGAGGAGGCTGAGTATAACTAAATTACTGTCCTCCAAACAGGACAATATTTATAGTACTCCTCATGTTCTGCAACTAATAAAAATGACCTAAAAAGATGCTGTGCTAAACCTTATATTAAAGTAAAATTATTGGTGAAAGGCCAAGTGCAAATTAGCTAAGAAATGCAGCATCGGACAATAGCCAAACGAGCACCTGGAACTCAAATATTTTGTCCCTTGTGTAGGTAGTTCTAGAAATATTTGTGCTTTGTACCTAGAGAGATACCATATTTCTCCTGCAGGTAATTGTGAATGATTGCCAAAGTACAACATAAATTTAGGAGAACTTGGGCTGGTAGGAAGCAGGGACCGTAAATCTGAACTTCCTGACAAGTAAGGTTGAGTTCTCAGCCATTGTATTTCCTAGGTGATTTTATAAAGGAAAGGTTTTTTTTTTTTTTAAGTGCGTGTATTAATTAAAATTCTTCAGAGCATTACAATAATACTGTAACTCCTTGGCAAGGCAAATAACAACCAAAACATAAATTCAAGGAGAAAACAGGAATTCCAAACAATCAATAGAGCAAACCATGTTTGTGTGTGTGTGTGTGTGTGTGTGTGTGTGTGTGTGTGTGTGTTTTCTACCAAAGAGGATTGTGCTGTGACACCATGTCACTAGAATCTTAGCATGCAAAGCAAGTGTCTATCACGCGTCATCAAGCCACAGCAGTAGTGCTGTACCTAAACGGGCAATACAAAGTTTCTAACACAAAAATAAAGTGACTACTACTTATCAGGTATTTCCTATTTGCCCAGCGCAGCACCAGGAGCTTTTTTATGATTTAACTAATTGAATCCTTACCATATCCCTGCAAGAACCATTAGCTTCTTTTTATAGATTAAACTCAGTGATCCTGGAAAAGTTCAAGTAACCCTAGGCAAAGGTAGTAAGTGGTACAACTGGGTTTCAAACTTTACATCAAGTGATGCTATACTACTTCTTAATTGTTATTTTAAAAACTTCCTTAATTTATAGAAGCCAGTAGTAAAAACTTCATGAATCATTTGGGAACAGGATGATTCATGAAGTTTTTTCTAATAGACCCGTCAACAACGAAAAGCAGCGTCTATACCTAACAAATATTCAGGTGTGAAATAAGTATGTACATTTCAAAATGGAGAACTGTAGTCATTGCTGTTCATTTTGGGAGACTTTGGTACTTTGATAAAATGGATAACTCACGTCTGGCCATTATTAAGACGGCTGATCCCAGGGATGGAAGGCTTGTTACTCAACCTCTTGATTCCCAGGGATCTCCCCCATCACTTGTTGTCAGCCATTCATTCCCAAGTTCATATCCAGAACAGCCCCACCCACAGACAACTGTCTGATCTCAACCTCTTCTCCAAGTATCTGCTCCTACTTCAACCTTTGAAGGATGTACCCATCTTCTCTCCCCTAACCCATACTCCTCCCATTTTCAAAACTTCCCTTCTTACCTAGCTTAGATTACATTGCTTATCACTTTGATGACACCCTTGAGATGACTCTAGAAACTTTGATTCAGTCTTTCGTTGCATTTTTCAGGCAAAATCCAACCCATTTTACCCACATCTAGATCCAAACACCTGAATGCTGGAGGAAAACACTTCCACAGCCAGGTGCATCGATTCCTCTATAAATTCATGATCACCAAACTCAAAAGCAATCTCAACTCTGCCCATCAATCTTATAATGTTACCCTTCATAGTCCTGTTTGAAATTTCTTTGCTCACCTCAAATCTCTGAACTGGCCCTTCTTGGTTCTCACCTCCTACTCAATGGAGGAATTGGAAGGTGTCCACCCAGGATGTGCTCCTCATCCCAAGAGCAGATCTGCAAACTGGTCACAACTGCCCTCACTTTTCCTTCTCTCCAGCCCCCATCTCTGCTCTGACTTAGTTATATTCCTATCTCTATTGAATCCCATCCGCTACCACTTTCTCAGGAACTCCACCTATAATTTGTTTTATCCTTTCTATGGACAATTGCTCCCTTTATAAATTGGACTCTCCCCTTCTCCATTGACTTTAAACACTTTCAATTCTCTCCCATTTAAAAAAAAAAAAAAACAACTCACTATCAGTATCACTCCCCTACCCTAACTCTGACCTTTGTTCTCTGCTTCAAAGCCGAACTCTCAAAATAATTGTCAGTACTTAGTATCTCTCTTTCTTCATCCCCCACTCACTCCTTAACCTGAGCCAATCTGACTTTCCATCCCATTGATCCACAGACACATCTCACTTGCACCATGAGACCACCTTTTCCAATTTCCTAACCCTCCAAGTATCATTAAAGTTGTCCTTCGATAAAAACACTCTCTCTCTCTCTCTCTCTCTCTCTCTCTCTCTCTCTCTCTCTCTCTCACACACACACACACACACACACACACACACACACACACACACTTTTTCAGCTTTTCTCCTAATACTCTGACCATCTCTTTTCTGTATTCGCAGAGTTTCCTCTTCCTGGCCAAACCATCTCAGTTTCTCAAGATGGCTTCCAGACCCACTCTTTTTTCCTTCATATATTTCCTCTGTAGGTGATCTCATTCAAGTGCACGACTTTCATTACTACCTGCATGCACACAGATAATTCATTATTTTATTTCTCCACCACCAAAAAAAAAACCCTCCAGTGAATCCCATACTGTATCTCCATATGCTAACTAGACATCTATACTTAAGTGTCTTAAAAACACATGAGACTCAGCTTAAATTTATGTATATTCTCAAAAAGTCTTGAGTTATACGAAATTATCTTAGTGCAGGAAAACTAAGCCCAGACAAGAGATGACATGTTACAGAAATTAACTGTTAATGCATCAGATCTGGGTACAGAAAAGAAGCTAGAGTTTAAATTGAGTAATATATGCACACCTCAATTTTAACAATGAGAAACTGATAATAAAAATAACAGAAGTAATGAAAAAAGGAATGAATGTCTGAAAAAAAGAACCTCAACCCAGTGCAAGTAACAGGGCCCAGTGAAAGATGGAACAGCTTACTGCTATTCATCAGTTGATAATCAAGAATGAACAGCCAATTAATGTCAATCAACTAATCATGGCATCCCGTATGCTAATGAGAAACAATTTTCATAGCATTTCATCTTTTTTGTAAAGTTAATACAGCTTTCTTTTTCCTCTTCCCTTTTCTCTAATATTTGCTGAATATGGCCAGAAGGGTTTGGGGCCAAGTAAGAAAGGCTGATATCTCCACATGATCAAGAGTTTGCTTACATGCAGCTGAATTGATCAAATATATGAATATGTTTCGGCTGCTGAGAACAAAATGCTTCGCTGTCGAAGAAAGGAGTTACAAATGTGGAAATAAACCTTCTGGTGTTGAAATACCTCCAATTTAAGGTATTAAAGCAAACTCATGGTTTTCAATACATATGGAAAGATACAGAAATAAATATGGATGTAAATACATATAATATATATATATATATACATTATATATACTCTGACATGTGTTTAAGTTATGAACACACACACACACACACACACACACACACACACATAACTGAATGAACAGTTTTAAAACCTAAATGTGCATGATCAGAATCACTTGGAGAGCTTGATAAAACACAAATTGTTGGGCTCTACCCCCAGAGTTTCTGACTCAGTAGGTCTGGCATGAAGTTTGAGAATTTGCATTTCTGACAAGTTCGCAGGGGGTGCTGATTTTGCTGATCTAGAGGCAATATAAAGCATTTAAAGTGTACACAGACGCATATACACACATGTATAAAGATAAACACTTATATTCTCAAGCTCTGTCCTCTAAGAGGGCAAAAGTAATGACACTAGCTTTTCTAGTTCCCATATCTTGTTTTATTTAAAGATGATTCATCACTAAAAGGAATAATGGCTCCCTAAAGAAATGGCTGGCTTGAATTTGAAAGCTGAGGCTAAAGAAATTTTTTTTAAAAAAGAAGGAGGAGGAGGAAGAAGAGGAGGAGGAGACGGAAGAGGAGGAGGAGGAGGAGAAGGAGAAGGAGAAGGAAAGGACTGGAACAAAATTTTATAGGGAAAAAAAAAAAGAAGGAAATGCACTAAGAATGATGGAACATGTCAAAACCACATAGAAAGCAGCTCAACTGAGCTCCTGCTGGCCAAAGCTGGGACAATTTGAGTATCTAAATAAACAATGATGTTAACTAATTATAATCCAATGAGCAACTTTGAACTTATGAGTATATACTGATACAATTCTACCCCATAGTTGTTACTTATTAACAAATACAAGATACTTATTAATGAGCTTTACAGTGGAGAAACCTGGAAGAGAACACCTGTTTTTTAAATAATGTAGTTGAACAAAATAACTTTATTTATTTACTCTTTTATGTGGTGCTGAGGATCAAACCCAGTGCCTCACACATGCAAGGCAAGCGCTCCACCACTGAGCCACAACCCCAGACCTGGAAGTTACCATCTGTTAAAAGTTAATATCACCAGAAAGGTAACACCTGGTCCACTGAAATGGTGTAAGATATCACATCATATTTGAAGTGTTCCCTACAAACACTCTGCATATGAGGAAATATCAAACTGAGGAATGTTTCACATCACAGTGGATCTACTTCCTCTTCAAAAGAGGCAAAACTATGATAGGTAAGACTGAGAAGATTTTCTAAATTGAGGAAGACTAACAAGACACCATAGACAAATAAAATGTGTAAATATGGATCGGATCCTGGACATTTAATAAGACAACTAGAAAAAGCTGTATGGGTTCTGTGCCTTCCATGGTGAGAAGATGCCAATGTAACTTCCAACTCAGATGACTGTACTGTCCTGACATGGAATATAACCTTCCAAGGAAATATTCCCCAGAGTGGCTGGGAGTGACAGGCAGTAGTGACTTATTCTCAAATGATTCAAGAAACAAGATGGTAATAAAATGTATGTATATATATATATATATATGAGGTATCACCCTCATGAACAGATATATATAGATATATAGATATATATCTATATAGATATATATCTAGAGAGAGAGAGAGAGAGAGCCAGAATGATAAAGCAAAGGTAAAAATGACCACAGTTGAGAATCCAAATGAAGACTATTCCTAACTCACAGTTCTTTGCAACCTTTCTGTAAGTACGAAATTCTTTCAAAACAAAAGAACAAATCAGCCTACAACATTGATAAGAATAGAACTGTCAACCTCCAATTCACTCCCAGATAGACGGCCCTGTTCTTAAAGAGATTGTGTTAAAAGGCACATTAAGAGACAGAACAAGGTTTGCGTGTGACCTTGACATTTCATGGAAGGTGTGAGTTTTAAGCAGAATCCTGATGCAAACGTAATTTCTTTTAATCATGGACTGAGCTCTTCATACCTAGAGTTATTTTCAGGCAGAACCATAATGGTGTTATTGTCATTAACATTTAAATGCTTACCCTTTCCAACTGTGAATCAAATTTGAAAGAAATTTTTCTTTTACACTTTTTCCCCCTTATTAACAGTTTAGTTTTGTAGCTGAACGTGAAACATGTTGCATACAGATGGAGAAGTCATTTCCACTGTAGACAGAGAAAAACACCTAATCTTCTCTCATTTTTGGCAATGTTATCATTTAGATTTTTCTTTCCCTTTGAGGAGAAATAAATATGTTTCTGAAAAACAACTAAAAAATGCACAAGCTGCCAACTCCTGTATATCTTGATGATTTGCTAGAGTTTTCTCCTAATCGTGTAGACAAATTTGTTCATTCTGCTTGCCAAAATACAGGTTTATTATGACTTGTAATGTAGTAACTTTCATGAAAAAAAAATTTTACAGCCTTACCCAACCATATATCTTTATGCACCAAACAGCAACATTAATCAGTGTCTGGGGAACCGCTACGCGAATAGAGATATTAACATACTGGGTCACAGATGCAGTTCACTTAAATGTTTATTTGATCCTCCTTTTAGATCCTGCCCTCTTTCTGTGCCCTTGTGTCTGTAGCTCACATTTCTATAAATTTTACATCATAGCATATACCCAGGAATCATATATGCAGATGTATGCTTATAATTTACTGGAATTACATGTCAGGTGAGAGCATTCTTTCCTTGGTGGTGGTGATTGTTATTCATAAGCTAATAGTAGTTAATATTTTCATGGAGCTTAATACATGCTGAAAAGTCTGTATATCCTCCAAACATTCCCCTCCTATGTTCTCAGTCTCAGCAAATTTTTTCCAGTTGTCCATAAAGAAATTTAGGTGTTACATGCATTTTCTTCCTCCCCACCACCCGCCCCCTTCTATGGTTTAGATGTGGCTTATCCTGCCAAAACTCATGCTGAAATTTAATTGCAATCATATTAAGAGGTGTTGGGGCTTTTTAAAGTATGGTCATGAGGTATCACCCTCATGAATGGATTAATGTCTTTCAGGGTTTGCATTAACTTAGGTATGGCCTGGGCAGAGAAGATTTTGGCACACACAAGGCACAGACCAAATAGGGGACAGAGCTAAGGACTCTATGAAGTCAAGAACCAGGAAATTGATGAAAGCCATTGGCCAGAAGCAGCCAAGAGGACAGAAACTTCAGGACAAAGACTTCTCTTGGAATGGTAGCTCAATCCTGCCCAACACCTTGACTCAAATATACTGCACCTTCTTGTAGCTCTTCAACAAGAGCAGCTTCAGCAGTGCATGGTGGTGCACACCTGTAATGCCAGCAACTGGGGAAGCTGAGGCAGGAGGATTGAGAGTTCAAACCCAGTCTCAGCAACTTAGCAAGGCCCTAAGTAACTCAGTGAGACCTGTCTCTAAATAAAATATAAAAATGGGCTGGGGATGTGGCTTGGTAGTTAAGCACCCCTGGGTTCAATCCCTGGAACAAAAAAAAAAAAAAAAAGAATAGCAGATTCACCATTGGAAACTCTTCATGCTTTGATGATTTGATGTTTTTAAAATACAAGGTTATTCAGTGCCAAGTCTAGTGAATGTGATGGGTCCCCACGTTCACAGATACTTTGGGCCAGAAACAAGGTATGATCATGAAAAAACAGTAAGACTGGTTTTTCCTCTTTAGTTCTGGCTCTAAAGGGAATCTCAAAAGAAAAGTTCAAGAAAAACATTCCAACATCTTGAGATTTAGAATCACTGAAATGAATGAACAGCTTCTCAAGGTGACATATTTCAACAGAAAATAATATTTGGGGGTTTCCCCCACACACACACATTTTTATTGGTACATTATAGTTGCACACACTGATGGGATTTCTTGATACATATTCATACATACACACAATATAACAATATGATTTTGCCACATATCACTCTCCAGCATATCCCCTTTCCCTCCCCCAAGCCCTACCGTTTGGCCCCTTTCCTTTACTGATGTCCCTTTGATTTTCATGAGATCTGTCCCCTCCTTGGGAAAAAAATATTTTTCAATACACATTTTATGTTTACTTAAAAATCAGTTGCATGGGGCTGGGGTTGTAGCTTAGTGGTAGAGCACTTGCCTCACATGCATGGGGCACTGGGTTTGATCCTCAGCACCACATAAAATCAAAAAAAATATCTCTATCTACAATTAAAAAAATTTTTTTTTAATCAGTTGCATTATTATTAGAATGTGCAAATACACAACAAACGTTCACTCCATCGTATGGGTCAAAAAAATATTTCTCTGCACATGTTAGTTTAGGAAACAATAATTTAAGTCTCTTTCCTAGTGTTCTTTTCCTTGTCTTGCAGATACTGATGCACCTGTGACTCTTCCCATGAAACCAGGACGTTGAGTTGGTCATTTGACTCTTTCACAAAACATCTCATAAAGCTGTAGCTTGGTAAGACACTTGTTGGTGAACAGCCCCTATGAAAGAGAAATGATCCATGTTCAAATTTTGTTTTAGTCAAGCTGCTTCCCAAAGCATGAGCCAAAATTAAGCACGAGTTTTTGTAAAACTTAGCAAGTACATTACTCCGTGCTTTGCTTCCTTATCCAAAAAGCGAAATAACAGCAGCAACGTTGTGGGCATATTGATCACACCAAGCACAGTGCCTGGAAAAGAATAAGTCCTTAGTACCTGTTAGCTATTTTTATTTTTTGCGACAGTAAGGAGAGCGGAGGAGAGATTCAGGATTGAGGAACCAGAAAGGTGAAAGAAAGAATGCACAATCATGCAAGAGAGAAAAAACACTAATGGGAACACAAGGGTAAAGTGGAAAGAGGTAAGTGATATCAGCCAATCCTGTCCCCCTCCTAGATCAAACAACACCATATCGGGACAGGAAGTTAAATTACCTTCAATAGGAGCATCTCCACCCTTAGAAAGGCCTTTTTCAGATCACAGGCTTGGCTACTGGCTCTTTTTCAGCTCATTGTGGAGATTTAATAGAGATCAGTGTGCACTCCAACTTTTCTAAACAGAGCCTGCTGAACATAAAGGCATAATCAGCATACATTAGCCACCAGTAGGGTATCAGTTAAAGGGACATGAACAAAGTCCCACCCAAAAAAACCAGGCAGCCGCTGGATCTGCTATTGTTAATTAAATGCCTTCTCAGCTTGGAACTATGCCTTAAAAGTTAACCCATGGGGAAGGAGGTATCCCATGGACACAGAGTTTTCAGTTTTATAAGATGGAAAAAAGTTTTAGGGATCTGTTACACAACAGCTTTATGTAGTTAATGATATCGTACACTTAAAATGACTAAGACAGTCGATTTTGTGTTATGTGGTTTTCACCACAGTACAAAAAAAAAAGAAGTTCACTCACAAGTATCCTCTGGCAAGTTTTAGGCTGAATAAAACAGGAAACCTGTGTTTGAAAGGAAGATGATTAAATGGAGAGAGAATAAGAGTGTATGCATGGTTCATTTTCCACTTAGAAGAAAATTCTATGGAGGAGTCAAAGGCAGCCAGCAGACCATAGAAGGCTGCTGAGAGTGAGGAAGTGGATCTCCCACGCTGTCGAGTCAGCTGACTTGCAAAGGTCCTCTTCCTGCATCTGTCCTCAGGTATGTTCTCACCAAGAGGCTAGTTTTCTAGTTTGGAACATCAACCTTTGGTCAAAGTTGAGGGAATAGCAATGCCCTGCTAGGACTTCCAAATAAACCCATTTGTTGAAATCCACAGAAACACTTTTGCTTTTCTAAGTGCCAGGTCTGTGTTTTGTGTTTTGTATACCTTAATTCACTTAATAACAGAAATTATTATTATTTATATAACTTAGATAAGGAAACAAGATCATAGAAGTTAGCTAGACCTATTCAGTATCACAGAGCTGAGAATTAAGTCCAAATGTGTTAAAAAAAAAAAAAAAGGTTCATAGTTCATTCCAAACACATTATCATTGGTTGGAAAGCATTTATGGGGTACCTATGATCACCAAGTATTACAGAAAGAAGCTTTGTCTGGTGGAGAAACAAAGAGGCATAAGTCAAGCTGAGAGGATAAGCCATACAGCCATAAGAAGATGGATCCCACCAATTCAAACTGCTAAATTGTTCATGGCTGTGTTCGTTATGCCTTGGCACAACCAGTTGCTTAACCCCAAGATGCAGTATCTTAAGACGATCATCACTTCTCTAGTTCACAAGAGTGTGAGTCCGTGATGTAGACTGGTCCAGTTGGGCTAACCCCCATGTCTTTCAGTCCGCTGACATTTGGCCATTCTAGAATACCTTCTGCTGGGGTGGTGGGCCAGCCGGCCCCTCCTTGAGTCATCCGCCAACAGTTCTCATGGTGGGAAGGAGGGAAACAGAGAATCCAGATAGGAAACGAAAGCTCTTTCAAGGCCCTGTGAATATCCCATTTGCCAATGCCCGTCACGTGACTGAAGTAGAGGAGGGGGGCTCCAGCTGTGGGGTGCTAGGAACCGAAATCACATGGCAAAGAAGACTGAAGAATGAACGGAGGCCAGACATGGCCGCAAGAGCCGAGATGGCTGCAATAGGAGGTTTGAGCTTTTGTGATGTGCAGGGCACCCTTCTCAGGACTTCACATCGTCTCAAGTCATTTTCAAAGCTGTTCTATGAGGTAGTAATTACTATCTGTATTTTATATGAAAAAACTGAGGCTGAAAGAGGTTAATTACATCGCCTCTCTCAATCAATGGCAGAGCCTAATTTAAACACTGGCATATCTAACTCCCAAGCTTTTTTGTTTCAGTTAAGACTTCAGAGAAAATTATTTAAGATAAAGTTAAAAGGTCAATTTCAAATTAAGATCCAATTTGAAAAACAATAAAATTTGGTATAAACTCTAATCATAAGCTATACATGGTTCTACAAAGATGTTTCACAGCTATTCCCTAATAATATTGGACAAACAGATCATGCCAGAGAACATTTGTGTTGGGTGTTAATGCATCATCTGTTTGCCAAATTCTTCCTATGGATTCATGAAAACAATAGGAAACCTAACACAAATGCCAATTTTCTTTTGGCCTGGCACCTGGGGAATATATTGAGTTTTATATGTTTAGCAAATGGTTTAAAAAAAAAGGTACCTGAGAAAATATGCCACCTGGTATGGTTTTATAGATAGAAAATCAAAAAGATATTCAATGCATCCTGAAAAATGAAATTAAAGCTTCTCGTGTGGTCAGAACAGCGTTGCATCAAATTTAGAGAAGCTTAAGTGGTCAGTTGCAAGCCGTGCTATTTGCCAACACAGTCCATTACATTTCATTCATTACTACGGTACATTTATTACCAAGAGTAATAAATCATTGAGAGGTACAGGGAAATCTAGCCTCTAAAATAGATGGAGTGGTACGATTCAGCCCAAGATTTGACCAAGACAACCTCACACAGCTGAGAAATTGGAACTCACGTTGGGCACTAGTACATTTTCATTTTCTTTTCACCATATTGTTCCTTCCAGCTCCTGTCTGTGACTTTATCACTTAGTTTGTGTTATACGCCTCCAGTCTATCTAGCAATAGGCTACAGAGGTAGGAAAAGAAGAAAGTCCTAAGAGCCATAAGTTACAAGCCTTGCAGGAAAGGCTAAAGCCAAGAGGCTCCTAGGAGTTTCAACAAAGCAATTATCGGCATTGGTTTCCCAGTTGAACATCTGCTTAGCAGCAGCAGGGTTAACAATGCCTTGCCATTTGGATATCAAGATAGAGATGTTCTGCTAAAAGCAGCCAGCACTCAAAAAGTTTATCCCAGCCACAGTGGTAAATGCTACATGAGCAAAATAGACACTATGGTGGTAGTCAGCCAGAGCCGTCTTATCAGTACCACACCCAAGACAGGTGGTCGTCAGGCACTGAAAGAGCCTGAGGCAGACCACCAGCTTTGATTGCTCCAAGAGCTGACTGCACACAGCAAGGAGCAGTCCACAGCTGGGTCTCAAAATCTCACTAAATCCTCCAATGGACTCACCCTTATACTGTGAAAAGCCAGTATTTGGCCACCTGTCACAGATATGGCATTGAACAGCCACACCCACATACGACTGCAAGCCCATGCCATATTAAAAATAAAAATAAAAAAGGTAAGCAGAATACAAAAGTCACTAATATGCCATTATGTAAAAATGTGAGTGTGTAACCGATGTGATTCTGCAGTTTGTATTTGGGGTAAAAATGGGAGTTCATAACCCACTTGAGTCAGATGTATGAAAGACGATGTATCATGAGCTTTGTAATATTCTGAACAACCAATAAAAATAAATAAATAAATAAAAAGTTCTATTCCTCCTACTATCTCCAATCCCAGAGAAGATAGACCCCCAGCACTGAGAGTGCGAGCACAGCAGACTACACTTTCTGCCCTGAGTCCTTCAGGAGGACGCCTGGCCCAGGTGAGAGGCAGGGAGAAGCTAAATGAAGACAATATTGGCCTAGACAGCACAGGAGTTTCCAGTAACCGAAAGTGACTAGAAAGCTGTGGGATAAACCTGGGATATCAGGAAGGCAGAGCAAAGAGGGATTCAGCCGAGCATCGTTGAAAGCAATGATTGGAGAAAAAAATAATACAATGTCATCTCTGTCCCCTTCCTCCATCAGACTCTTCAATACACCCATACTTTTATCTGGGTCTCAATATTTTCTTCTGAAAATGGGAGCATTCTCAGGTCTGAGAGTCTCTAAGAACCAGGCTCTGAATCCCACTTGCCAGGTTTTTTAGGTGACAACTGGATATTCTAATAATGATGTGCACAATATGAAAAATAGCCACCTTCCATGTTCAGTTCCGGGTTCTGCTATACTTTTAAAAAATACCAAAATTAATATTCAATACCATCAGAAATGAGTACTGAACTTTCACCAGCACTGGCCTGATCATCCCAGACCTCACCTCCTTAGAGTGTGAGGCCCTAGTCCAGTGTGAAACATGATTAGCTTTGGCCCTACTTTGAAATAAAATTAAGTTTCTTCGTTTCTCTCTCTTCCACCCAATATGTGCAACCAGGCGTCTGGATGTTGTTTAGCAGATGTAGTGAAATTTTGTAATATTCTGTTTACACAGCTAATAATGCTTCCCGTGCTGAGATTTTCTTTTGAAAGTGTTTTCAGTTTTTCATGGAAGGTAACAATGAGCCATTGGTCTCCCTCTAGTAATTAACAAATCACTTGATCATTTCCTTATGACTTTATTAAACAATGACAGCAGAAACTTTGTTCTGAGTCGCAGTGGGAGCCTTTCACTGGTGAGAACGTACTGCTTTTGTATAAATGCCTAGAAAATTTACCAGAGAATCAAGCACATACATTCCATGTAGGTGATTAAAAGAAATCACATGCAAAATCACTTTATAAAATAAACCATTCCTGAATTATTTTCTTTCCTATCAATTCTATTTCCTAGTCATTAAGCTGGCAAACAATTAAGCTCAGCTGTTTGTTTGTTTGTTTTTAATGCTTTGTTTATTGTTTGAGCTAAGTGTTACCAACACCCCAACTGCAGCAAGGGTTGCTCTGAAAGCAGGCACCCCCACACACCCAAGGCTCTGGGTGGGGGAAACCGCACTGAAAGAATTAGCCTCAACTATATTTGGAGCCAATGGTAGTTTGAAAGGCTGAAGTCTTTTGGGCAGGTCATCTGTGAGCAAAATGTAATAGAAGGAGGTGGTTTTATTGGAACTGAAGTTAAGTGACCTGCAGATCAGCCTCTCATCTAAGGCGGGTATCAAAGCATTACTAGAGCTGCATCAGGAGGAAGCTACACAATGTGGGGACAAATGGGCCACTGTCTTTACTCCACCAGAGGTAGGCTAGAGATCGTAGAGTATAAAACAACCAGTTTATAAGATGATGTGGCTTTTTCTTTCCTAAAATTCCAATCTCGATTATACATACGTGGGCACTGAACAAATGATAATGGTATACACAATGGATACTGAAGAAGTGGCCATTTGAACAACTCACAGTAGATAGACCTTCAATAGATTTTTATTGAATGAACAGCTCACCCAATTCTGGACCCTGGCCCCCCAAACTGTTTACAATAGTAATTGGGAATGAAAAGAACTGCTTTCCACAATGGCAGCTGCTGATAGCTGGGCTCCCAGGGGCTCCCGGAAGCACTCTCGGGAAAGGATTCTAACCCATCAAAGGTGCCCAAGAAATCCATGTGGCTCAGTGAGTTTCAAATATCCCAGACATTTAACTGTGACAGATACAATACAGAAAAAAAAAGAGACAGAAAAGACTTAGTACTATGCTCATTATCAAAAAAAAGTTCAGGTACAGTAGGTGTTAATAAAGCTCTCCAACCTGTATGTGACTTGCCATTTACTGCAATAAGTTCTAAGGATGTTTGCATCCAAGGACAGCAGAGGACGTCAACTCAAGGTTGTTCTCTGAATCTAAGTTTCCTGGGGTCAGGTTCAAGAGACACCTGGTAAGTATTAGCACATCATTAGCCGACGGTACCCAGGTGCTGTTTTCCAATTATCATAGGTGATTCTACGCAGATTGGAATCAGGTAGAGAGACAAACAGAGAGAAAGGAGACTTCGAACACAAAGGACCAAGGGGATATTATTGTTCCCTTCAAAGTAAACTTTTAAAGTGATCACGACAACATCTCAGATCCTAAAAATTAGTACTGCTACTAAATGTCCACATGCATGCCATATTATTGCTTCTGAGACTGTGGTTGCTAGATCACTGAGACTAATGGCCACCACTGGAGTCATTTTTTGCTCTGAATGCAGCAACAGCCCCATCAAGTGGCCCTGCCCATACACTGATGGGTGATGGGATCTGTGCTATCTGGAGTGCTGATGGCGGGGCCTGCCCCCAAGACAAGGGACCAGCCAGCCTCCTGGGCTCTCTCACTTCCCAACTCAGGATGCTTCCACACCATGACTATCCATCTCCACAAACACATGTGTTATTTAAAACCAATTTTTCAAAGCTTTTCATTGATTTTTCAAAGTGAGACACAAAGAATAAGCAGTAAACCCATCATTTATCACTGGTGAAGCATACAGGGAATGTCACATCTAATTTGTGTGAAAGCTACACTTTAGTGGTGTCTGGTGTGAGTTGCCAACAACATAGAATCGAGTTTTAGAGCTAGAGGGAGCAGCTCTCCATTTCACAGCTGAGAATCCCGTGTTTCACAGGGATGAAGAGGGTGCCGGCCGTGAATGCATTGCACAACTAGAACTTGAACTTTGGGTTATACACGCCCACCTCCAAGTCCCTGGCCCCATTTCAGGCTGGCTCACCTGTGCTAGGTTTCACCTACCAGCTGCTAGAGGAGACACTGTTCCCCAACTTCATCCTTCCCCGGAGCATATGCTGAGGCTACATAACAGGATCATCTTGTCCCTCCTTTCCCATAGGCATGTCTCCTGAAGGCTGTGAATCAGGAAAGAAAGGTCATCCTTAATCTAAGCCTTCACGTCTCATCTCATCTCAGCAGATTTTCTCGGGGTATTTGTATTGTTTTGTTTTGCTTTGCTTTTAGCAATACTCTTTTTTTTTTTTTTTTAGAGAGAGAGAGAGAGAATTTTTTAATATTTATTTTTTAGTTTTCGGTGGACACAACATCTTTATTTTATTTTTATGTGGGTGCTGAGGATCGAACCCAGCGCCCGACGCATGCCAGGCGAGCACACTACCGCTTGAGCCACATCCCCAGCCCAACAATTCTCTTATATTATTGTTTCATTATACCTTGTCTTGTCTTGATTCTTGGATCCAGTGAATAAGATTACCTTTTTAATTAGGAATCTGATTCCATAATGATATTTCCACAGGTTGCCTTAGATAACACACCCTGACCTTATTTTCCTGATGGAAAGTTTGTGGTTGGTACCTACTAGGGTCTGAGTACGTATGTCTCCTCAAAACTCATAAGTTTACATTCTAATCCCCAAGGTGATTGGGGGGTCTTTGGAAATGAGTAGGTCATGAGGGTGGACCCCCATGAATGGGATTAGTACTTTTATAAAAGATGCCAGACAAGTCCTCCCTGGCCTTTTCTGAGAACACAGCAAAAAGAGGGAGGGCAGAAAAGAAGCCTTCACCAGATACAGAATCTACTAGGAACTTGATCTTGGACTAACCAGCCTCCAAACTGTGTGAAATAAATTTCTGTTGTTGCTAAGCCCCCCAGTTTACAGTATTTTATTATAATAGCCCAAACGGATCAAGCTAGTACTCCATCCAGATTGTCTTTCTTGGGCTGATCTACCCAACCCAGACACTAGGGATATTAAAAGTTGCCCTCTTCTCTGGATAATTAGCCATGAAGAGGAGCCATCTCACCCTTGAGGCCAATCAGGGAAAAGGGCGAGTCAGTCAAAAATGAGAGAGAGACTGATCAACGAGTGCATAAGGCCAGCCCTGTTGTTTCAAGAAAGGACAACTGTAGTGCTTCATTTGGTTTATTTTCTTAATGTTCTCTCCTCCATGAACCATGCCATTTTCCTGAGATCACATCTTGCCTCAGGCCCTCCTTGTTCCTTTCTCACTCTTTACCTGAAGGTTCTTCCTCATTAAATCCCTTGCACCCACATCTTGGATTTTGCATGTATAGAACTCAATCGGCTCTTACAGGTTAGTGCTGGCCACTCTCTGGAGGTACTAACCACTGGCACAGTCAGTACACCATGCCCCAGCCACGGAGGGATTTTGATTCAAATTCGAATTCTAGGATTTACTAGATACCTGAAATTGGCCAGACTATTTAAAATGTATAAGAGGAGAGAGAATTTACAGTTTCCTCATCTCTAGAAGAAAATGCCATAGAGAATTGTGAAAATTAAGTTATATGTTTCTGAAAGTTATTAGAGTACTGCTGGAAACCGTGTCCTCTAATACGTGAACATAAGTAAGAGTAACAGCTAAAATCTCTTGGGTTTTTACTCTGACCCAAGTTCTGTGAAGCATGTTACCTTCATTATTTAATCCTTTCATCAATCCTTTGAGGTAGGTTCTACTATTACTCCACTTTACAGATGAAGAAACTGAGACTATGATCTAACCAAAATCTCTTACTGGGTACATGGCAGAGCTCAGATTTAAACCCCCAAGTATTCTGGCTCCAAATGACAATGTTTTGCTTTGTCTCCAACAGCATTATATCTGCTTTCCTGCAGCCACATCTTTCCTCTCACCTCCATTCTAAACCCCTCAACTCCTGCTTCCCTTAGGATAGCCCCTCATTTGCAGCATTTCACAGTTAAATGCCCTCATACTCTTGGTCTCCATCCCCCGACAAAACGTCATGCTCTGGTGTCCTATTGTGCATTAGCTGACTGATGGCCACGGGCTCCTCAGACTGAAGGCAGTGGTTTTATGCATTTCCAGCACAGAGAGCCTCAGCGCTTTAAACCTGCCCTTCAATGACATCTCTTCAACAATTGCATAATGCCGTCATTTCAGGCATGTTGATGGGTCAGTAGGAAAAAAAAATTATTTGTAGGCAAAATGTTTATTCCCGATGTTTCACAAATCCTCCCACTCTGATGACTGCCACCTTCTCTCTGTGAAACACCCTGAGCTGAACCCCTGTCTCAGGGGGATTATCCACCTGGTCATTGGAGGATCAATTTTCCATTAGCTCAGCCGGACAGGTCCTATTCATTCATCCCTGCCATCATAAACATTATGTATTTCTTTTTTTTAAAGGCAGAAAACATGTTTCTATTTCTGAAAAGCACATGGGTCACTTCAACTTCTCCCTTATAAGTGGGAGCAAAAAAAAAAAAAAGAGAGAGAGAGAGAGATGGAAAACAAAGATTAGATCAGGTCCTCTTTTCTATTATGTCTCATTTTATTTTAGTTCACTGGCCCGATTATCTAGATTATGCTTAAACAGCAAAGCCTCCTTCTTTGCAGCCTCTGCAGACTTTCGCATTAGGTAGAGGAAAGAAAGGTTAAGAAAAAGTTCCCCTGGACAAATGAGCCTTTAGACAGAACCTTTCATTAGGCGCACAGCTCGATGATTCTAATCGGAGAGATTCAAATTGGAGAGGGTCACACTTGACCTCAGCCCTCTTCCACTGGGGTAGATAGTGGGAGCTCGGCCTGGCCCTCAATTTCTGAATATCAATTAGAGCAGAAATGTTCATAAGACATGCTTACATGGATTGTGCATAATGAAATCGGGACTTTAAATCTCTTTTTCCTTTTCTAACCCCACAGGGAACTCAGCAAGTTTCCTTAATAATCAGAAAATATGCTTAGCAATTCAAAAAAAAAAACATTACAGGATCACATTTCAGACATAATGGCTCAAAATTATAGTAAATAAGCCAGGAAACAAGAGTTGTATAATGAAACAAAAGAAATCAGAAGTTCATCACCTTAGATCATTAAGTAAAAAGAAAAAACAAAGTAGCCTTACAAAACAGCATACAATATTATTGCATCTGGATTTAAAAATACATTATCTGCACTAATAAAAGGTTGAAAATAGACAATGTGAGATTCCCCTTTTTAATAGCTCAGTGGCTATCTCTGAATGATAGGAACGTGTTTTGGGTTTTTTTTTTTTATTATTTTAATTGTGTCCCCCAAAAGGGTATACCAAAATCCTAGTGCTTAGCATGGTAGTGAAGGCTGTTGCAGACCTAATTCATGAAGATGAAGTCACACGGCGTGCCGCAGACCCTCGTCGAGCATGTCCACTCAGCAGACCCTACTCTAGCATGTCCACTGTCCTCATAAGAAGAGAAGAAGGGGGGAGGGCTTCAAGAAGACTCAGACACACAGGGAGGATGTCGTGGCAGAGATGATGGCTAGAGAGAAGCCGCTGCCATCCTCAGGACACTCAGGACTCACAATGCCCATGAGAAGACAGGAAGAGGAAGGAGGGGAGGAGGGATCTCCCAGGAGGGACGCCACCCTCACACCCTGACTGTGGCCTTCCGACTCCCAAAAATAAACCTCTGCTGGTGTAAGTCACCCAGTTTGAGCTACTTCGTCACTGAAACCTAAGAAACAAATACGATCATGATTTTCATACTTCGGTTTGTCTA
The DNA here is from genome assembly GCF_052094955.1 of Ictidomys tridecemlineatus. Lineage (NCBI taxonomy): Eukaryota > Metazoa > Chordata > Mammalia > Rodentia > Sciuridae > Ictidomys > Ictidomys tridecemlineatus. The sequence continues at coordinate 20,147,745 of NC_135489.1, read as the reverse complement.
AGTTTTAACTTTCAACAAAGCACATGTTGCTAATTTTGTGATTTCAAAAGGGTTGTTTCATAAAAAGAAGGAGAAGAAGAAAGGAAAGGAAAGGAAGACAACTTGCTAAGTTTTTTTTTTCTTATTGTTCACCACCTTGGATGAGGCCATAGAGGATAGTTCATAAAAGAGTCATAAAAATCATAGCTGATAACAACCCAGAGATGCCAATAACTCCCTCCAACGGCTAGAAAGCACCTCTGGATCACCTGCTCCCACACCTTCTCCTTCCATCAGTCAAGCCTTATCAATTCTCAGTCCCACTGCCCCAGGGCCCTCTCTCCTTGGGACATCCTTTTATGTTTGCCTTCACCGGTCATTTACTGAGCACTACTCCAGGCCAGGCAACAAGATGGAGTGTAAAAATAAATAAGAAGTCCTGGCCCACACATAGTTCACAGTCTAGTGGCCCAGAAGATCAAGAAACAGAAATCTCACTGGAGTGTGGGAAGTAACTGGAGGTGAGGATGGTGCAGGGGTGAGGTAGAGTGTGCAGGAGACCATGGACCAGAGGCCCCTCACTCCGACTTGGAAGGGTGGGGCTAGGGAAGAGCCAATGTTGAAGCACACGTAAGAACTGCCCGAGAAAAAGAGGAGAGAGCATTCACAAATAAAGGAAGCAGCAGCCCTTGGCAGAACCAGAGATGCAGGATGCCCGTGGTAAACTTGGAGAAATCTTGGGACGTTCGTGGAAGACGATGAGAGAAGCTGCTTAGACCGAAGCCAGGGGCTCAGAGCCACAGAGCCACAGAGAGGGTCAGAGATGGCAAGAACTCTGAACTCGACTCTGCCTGCAAGACAAAGTCACGGGCAAACTGAGACAGGGCAGTGTCACAGAATCAGGGTCCTGTTGTAGAAAATATTACACTGGAGCAGTGTGGGAGAGTTCCAGGAAGGGAGGCAGAGGCTGTCACCGGGAGGCAGGGCAGAGTGAGGCAAGCTGAATGATAAGATAGCAGGGGGGCAGGAAAGGACCCACTAGAACAGGTACGTGTGGCAGAGTGGCTGAGATGGGGAATTTTCTCTCCCGCATCCCAGGTGTGGGTCCTCGTTCTGCCATTTGCTTTTTGGATAAAGTTGGGCACCTTTTTGTGCCCCAGTTTTTTCTCCTATAAAATAAGGACAACTAACAGATTTATCTCATCGGGTTGTGGTGCAGATTAAATGAGCCAATATGTGTCAAATGCCTCAAAGTTATGTGACATATTATGTCTTCAATAAATATCATTGTTATTCTTCATACACACACACACACACACACACACACACACACACACACACACACACACACCAGGAGGCCTTTTTAAAAGGATTTGGAGAAAAAAAGAAAGAGAAAAAAATTCTGATGCACTTCTACTTTTAACCTAGGAACTGGTATCTACCTCCTCCACTTCTTCTTTCCTGGCTAACTTTATTCAGTCTCCTGTTTGACATGACTTCCTCCAGGAAGTCCCCCTGCTCACTCAAGTCCAGATCAACTAGTTCTCCCATGAGCTCGGTACACTGCCCTATCACAGTGCTGACGTCTTGACCACATAGTGGTTCTTTCCCTGTCCAGTGCAAACCCTCCTGTGGACCTCAAGCCCCACGAGGGCAGGACCAATTCATGGTATTCGTCACCATATTCCCAGTGCCCAACTTGTCACTGGCACTTCACATATTTATTTTGGATGCATGGGTAAGTGAATAACTTAATCAATGAATTAATTCAGATGAAGCAGAGAAAATGGTGAGGTCATGTTTGAACAGTCTATATGGAGGCATCTGGAGAATTTTCAACTGAGTTCACCTCATAGGTGATTGGAAACCGGTTAATGGAGCTTAAGGGAATGTTTGGACTGAAGAGTGAGCATCATTAGCCTCCATAAGGCAACAGAACAATGAGAAGGCCTGGAAAGAAATGGAAATCCTAGAAGAGAGTGAGGGAGGGAAGTGGGAGGGACAGGAGGTTGGCCTGATGTCTTTGCCTTTTAAGCAGAAGGCCAGCATTTAACAAAACTAAGAGTAAATCCTTAATAAATTACAGAGGGTTTTCAAAAATTTTGTATGCAACTCTCAAAAAACACCACACAAGCAGCCATATACTCTACATGTCTCAATCAGTTTCAGGTGCTGTAACAAAGCACCCCAGACTGGATGGCTTATAAACAATACAAACTTAGTTCTCATAGTTCTAGAGAGTAGAAGTCCAAGATCATGGGTGTCGGCATTGTCAGGCTCTGGTGAGGTCCTTTGAAGGTTGCAGACTGCCATTTTCTCAATGTACACAGAGCAAAAAGGAGGGCTGGGCATGGTGGCCCACACCTGTACTCCGAGTGGCTTGGGAGGCTGAAACAGGAGGATCCCAAGTTCAAAGCCAGCCTCAGCAATGGCAAGGCACTAAGTAACTCTGTGAGATCCTGTCTCTAAATAAAATACCATTGGGATGCAGCTCGGTGGTTGAGTGCCACTGAGTTCAATCCCCAGTACCAAAAAAAAAAAAAGAGGGTTAGAGAGTTCCTACGGTCCCTTTTATGAGGGCACTAATCTAATTCACAAGGGGTCCACCCTTATTACCTAGTTACCTTCCAAAACCCCACCTCCTAATATGATCACATTGAAAGTTTTTATTTCAACATATATCCATATTATGTTGAATACATGTCATAATGGAGAAGCACATTCAGTCCGTTGTACTACCTCTACTCTCTCTCTCATAGCTAATACTGACTGAGTGCTTACTGTGTACCAGATCCTATTCCAAATGCTTTACAAGTATTATTTTTATTCAATCCTCACAACAATGCTGTGAGGTGGGCATCATCCCCATTTCACAGCTTAGGAAACTGAGGCCCTGAGATACACTCCATTGTGACTTCCTCTTAGATTACAAAGGTAGCTCTCTAGATACATAAGAAAATAAAATTATCTAGCTGCTAAAGCCAGTTGGAAGAGGACCCCTCATCCAAGTTGACAAGTTCCACACGGTTTGTCTATGAGGTCTGAGGGTTGTATCCCTTAGGAGCACAGCCCCCTTCCCCACCACCACCTTAATAAAAACGCCTCTTCTTCACTGTTTGCTGGCAGTGCATTGCCAGCACCTATTCCCGGCAGCTGATTGAAGACATTAAATCAGCCCACAGGAATAAGTCAAACTCTATTAGTCACTCTCTAAAAATGCTAAGTCTATTTATTTATTATGAGTTATTCATAAACATCAAGACGAGACTCTATAATTTAATACCACCTGCAATGATTCCTGAAAGTGGTAATATTTTACTACTTCGATCTGATTAATTGACCTGTTCAAACAGAGCTCCAAATCAAGCATCACTTCCCGGTGACAGAAGTGTATTCATCTTCATCTCAAAGCCAGTCTTCTTGAGTCATCAGGGAAGAACAAAACAGCTCATCAGAGGAAATCAATTAGAATTGTCTGAAGTGATATGGACATTCCACTCAAGAAATGCTGATAAACTCTTAATAGTTCCTTTGTAATAAAAAAAAAAGAACAAATTAGTACACACTTGGTAATTTCAGTCATATATGCTCAAAAACACTTAATGTAATTCAAGGTGTCAGAACAACAGTTTTCCTTGGTGGCAGAATCTGGAAGACCCAATACCTAGGAAGGGACATAGGTGGGGGACACTAAAGTACTGGAGATATTCTGGGTGCTAGTGTCATGGCTGGGTTCACTTTGTGAAAATCCATCATATGTACACTTTTATTTACATATATTATATTTCAAAAAACTTATCAAAAATGTAGAAGGGGAAAAAGGAATAATTGAATAATTCATACTTGAACAACAAGATCAGTGTGAATTTTAATCAAAGATGATACTACCCTACCTCTTCTACTTCCTAAGTTCATTTGAATGGACAAGTCATGTTACATGAGCCTCAGCTTGTTCACTTATAAAATAAGAATAATATGTATTCACAGATGGATTAAATATTTAAATATGACATAGATATATAGATAGATAGATAGATAGACAGATAGATAGATATAGATACGAATCTCTTAATAGAGATATATCTGAGAAATGCATTGTTAGGAAATTTCATCAGTGGGCAAATACCACAGAGTATGTACACAAACTAAGACAGTTTTGGCATCACTAAACAATATAATCTTATGGGACCACTATCTTATATGTGATCCACCATTGATCAAAATATCATTATATAGTTCGTGACTATATACATAAGATATACATAAGAACCTGAGAAGTGAAAATGTTTATTTTTAAAAAAAAGAAAAACAATAAAAAAAAAAGAAAAACACTCCTATTGTTGTCAGTCCTAACTACAATTGTGCCATTCTCCCTGAGTCTTAAAATCCCATTGTTTATGGAATTCCCAAGTAAGGCCAATCTTTTACCTGGACAAATTAGCAGCCTCTAGGCCTTGTCCTTAAAATACTCCTGTTCAAGGTTTGAAAGAAAGAATCTTGATGCCCCTCTTTCTTTCTCTTTCCAGTGCTGGAGCTGGGCCCCTGGGCCTTGTGCGTGCTAGGCAAGGGCTTCACCACCGAGCTACATCCCCAGGCCCTGTGTCTTCTTTTAAAGGACTGGATTTTGCAGCCACTCACCGAGGAAGCAGGGTCCTGGGTGAAAAGATACAGGAAAAGGAGGTTTATATCTCTTGAAGATCAGATGCCCCCGCACTGTTTATTGGGGTCTGACATCCTGTCCTCTTAGTTCCTAAGTCATTTCCACAGACCACTGCCCTCCCACTGGCACTCTTAAATGGTCGTCATTACTGTCAAACAGTTCACATTCAAAAGCGTTCATCCCAAGGAGCGTCACCGAACCCAACCCTCTTTCCCCCTCTCTCCCAATCTCATCACAGTTAACCCTGGGAAACAGAGGTATGGGTTAATGTGGACGTTGGTCCTCCTGAGCTCCTCGTGGGCAGCAGCCTGCAGGTTTTGCACTTTTGGGGACAGGGAGACCACACATTCACAGGAGCCCACGAGGGTCTGCAGTCACCCCCGCACTGTTTTTGACCTTTCTAGATTGGAGCAGGAACCTGGGGGTTGGGAGATTTGCAAACGAGGAGGTAGATGTACAAACAAACGTCCTCTCTTTCATGACTTTACCTAAAGCCAACCTTGTGGCCAACTAAGCAGCCCCTGGGACACTGGATTCCAGGGATGGCCCAGTTCCCAGAGCCCACACCCAACCACAGAAAATAGCCCCCCCCTCAGGCAAAATCCAGTTGGTTACTTCAAGTATCCTGACAAAGCTCATAAAAGAAAAGAGCTAATTCTTCCCTGAAAAGTGCTATTTTCTAATAGCCATTCCAAGATCTCCCATTAATCTACGTAAAGGTTTTCCTACCCAACAAAGACCTTAAAAACTATCTAGTCCAGGGTTTAAGTAACTGTGGGCTGCAACCTATGAGGGAATTCAGTGGTCTCCATTTGCCTCTAAATAGTCAGAATGGAATGGACTGGATTAGCAAATATGAGAGCATCAGATACAGAAAGAAAAACTCTCTCTGAAACTTTTATTTATGTTTTTTGTTTGTTTGTTTCTACTCATATGTACGTATACTGGGCTATAACACAAAATGCATGTCTTACTGTGAATTGTATCCATATGGCTAAAAGCTAGTGGTGCAACCTAATGCCCTCATTATATAGATGGGTATACTGAAACTCAGAGAAGTAAAGCAACGTTCCAAAAGATACACAGTGGATTAGTAGCAAAGCGGTAATTAGAATCTAACTCCCCTGACTCCTTAGTCAGTGACGCTGGCATTACACCACTTATTCAAAACCAATCTTACATCTCGTTTCCACCTTTTAAAATAGCACATTCCTGTCTGTAAGACTTGTTTAAAGAGGTCTTTTCAATAACTTTGCATCCATTGTCTTAAAGGAGACTCTAAAACAAAATAGTAATATTGACCTTTGCTGAGATCTGGGCCAGACAGACACGGAACCAGGGGCAAAACCTGAAGGTGTTTAATTTTTTGCCTTGGAAATTTCCTCACTAAATATAACAGAAGGGAACATAGCTGGGAGCACTGTGAAGTCTTATTAAAGAATGTGTCTCTTAAATAGGTACTGCTTACAAAATAAATGATACATTCCCATTTTCTCCTTTATGATCTAATTTTCTTGTTGGCAGAGCTTAGATTTCTTTTTCTTAAAAAGAAAAACAAATCATTCTACACCAGTGACCTTACCCCCAACCAATGAGAGCCGCTATAAATAATAACAACGTGATCCTAACGGTTTCTAATAGCCTTTAAATTGGACAGAATTCTCTCAAGGGATTTGAAGCAGAGGGGGGAAAAATGTAGCACTTTCAATTAGACTGCACATGGGCAGAAGTTGCCAGAGAAGAGGAGAGAAATGGGTAAGGGCTTTCTTTTCTTTTTTTTTTTTAATATTTTTTAGTTATTGGTGTACTTTTATTTTTTATTGATTTATATGTGGTGCTAAGGATCGAACCCAGTGCCTCCCACATACTAGCGAGGCAAGTGCTCTGCCACTGAGCCACAACCCCAGCCCCAAAGGTTTTCTTTTTGTTTCTTCTTCTTCTTTAAATCTTTTACAAAGAATTGTGCAAGGAATGTCAAGCTATTTAGAATGAACTCTGGAGCCTACCCCCCAAAAAATAGTTATGCTCATATTTCTGAAGATTAATTCTCTAAAACAATAACTGGAACAGAGGAGAATAAGTGCTGGTGAGTGTTTCAAAGACAAGAAATTTTACTTTTGCTTTGTTTTTCACCCCAAGGCAAGTTTATGAGCCATCCTATGTCCTCAAAGATACATTGCTCATGCATGTTTAATAATAAAATAAAATAGATGCAGTTCAAAATGTGTGCAAGGGAGAGTGTGTTCGAAACAGACTTAATTCAGATCCTGCGGTGCTGTCTTAAGTGTCATGATGACTTTCCACTGAAGTGTCCAGTCCACTCATGACCAGAGGAAAAAGAACTGAACACCTCGGGGCCCACCTGTCCCTGCTCTGTGGGCCCACAGAGCAACGGGGTGGTTTAATATATCAGAATGACTTTGCATAAATCACTTATAAGGCCCTAACACAATTGCAACAAAAGCTCCAAAACCAACACTTGGGTTTTAAATATTCGCTTTCCATTCCAGTATTTGCGGCCAGATTTCCATTTTTCCATTAAAAAACAGAGTAACATGCATCATCGTCATCATCTCCACCGTTTAATATTTAGGAGTACTTCCCCTGTGCCTGTCATTGTTCTAACCGCTCTACATTTTAACCCATTTAATTTTCACAGCAAGTAGATAAAACAGATGAAGGTGAGTTCCAGGTGGACAAAGAGTTTTGTCTGTTTTGTTCCCAATCCTATTTCCACCATTCAAAAGAGTGTCTGGCTCCAACGAGGGCTCAGAAAATGTATGCTGTTGAAATGCCAGGACAGACAGGAGACAAATGAGGCAGTGAGAGGGTTCTTGCCCAAGGTGAAGAAGGTAGGAGAGGTTATAAAATGGTCTACAACCCACACTTAACAGCTTGTAGTGTCATTCAGTGGTGGCTTGCTACCATTGATTTTTAAATGCAGTGCTTTTCAAAATATTATTTTACTTTTTTTCTTATTATTTTTTGTGATTGTAGATGGACAGCATGCCTTTATTTTATTTGTTTATTTTTACACAGTGCCAAGGATTGAACCCACAGATGCTATAGGGCAAGCACTTTGTCACTGAGCTACGGCCCCAGCCCCGCAAAACATTCTATATGTGGGCATTTCTAATTTTAAAGTTTTATTCATAGAAAAATTCAAAGATATGACATAGAAAATAAGAAACTGCCCTTCACCCCACTATTAGGATAACCCCAGTTAACATTTTGTTGTTGTTGTTGTTTTGTTATTATTGTACTGTATAGCAAATTAGTGAATACACCAGAATGCATTTTCTCAAATGGCAAATGAGACACAGGATAACATTTCTCTTTGATTCTCCCAAGAATCTCAATATCATCTGTCATTTGCAGGATTGAGTTTCTTATGACGTCTGTGTTGCTGTCCATGAAGATATCAATGATTCCTTCTGGAAAAAAAAATATTTTCCTAAATTTTTCTATTTTGGGTCCTTGCTGAAGGTTTTCACCTTTTTCTTCTAATCTGTTTTTCAACACTTGATCATGTGCACAAGATCTGGTTGAGAGACAGTTTCTGTGTGTTCTTATGAGATGTCCATAGAAGGGCTATAGCATACTATCATCTTACCATCTAAGGTGTCAAAGCAAGCTCTGCTTTGCAATTTATTTGGAAAAAGAAGAACATCTAGATTTATGACAAACACCAGATAAAGCTCTGGTTTGGGACTGGAAATAAATGCTTCAAGATAGTTCTCTTTGATATCACCCATTTCAATGCTGTGGCTGCCATGATGTCAGAGGATGATTATCAGGTGATACGATAAAAGATGTTTTAAAGAGAACCTGCCTTTGAAACCTGCTTCTTGGCACATCAATTTTTATTTCTGCACCAGACCACCATGTTACCTCAGTCCAGGTCCTACACACCACTCCTGCCCTAGTTAGCATTTTAGAGTGCTTCAATATCTTTGATAAATTTGTACGCATTTCATTACTGGAGTAAAAGATGTGATCTCAAAAAGTCTGCATTCTGAACTCGAGATTGACATGTCAGAATAACCCCAGTTAACATTAAAAAGCGAGAACATCTCATTGTGGTTTTTGACTTGCAATTCTTAATGACGTTGAGTATTTTTTTCATAAATCGATTGGAATGGCTATTATCAAAAAGACAAAAAATAACAAATGCTGGGGAGGATGTGCAGAAAGGGGGGCTCTCACACAATGCTGCTGGGAACATACATTAGTACAGCCACTATGGAGAACAGTAAGAAACTAAAATCTGATACAGCTCTTGCTGTTCTTGGTGTATGTCTGCTTGAATTTATTCTTTTAAGAAGTGTCTGTTCATATCCTTTCTCACTTTATATTTGAGTTATTTGGTTGAGTTTTGTCTCTGTTGATGAGTTTTTTGAGTTCCTTATACATTCTGTATATTAATCCTTTCTCGTGTGAATAGTTTGCAAACCCCTTTCCCACTCTTTAGGTTGCATCTCCGCTCTGTTGATTGTTTCCTTTGCTGTGAAGAAATTTCTTAGTTTGATACAAACCCACTGGTCTATTTCTGCTTTTGTTTCCTATGCTTTGAGTTCTTTTTTTTTTTTTTTCTTTCTGGATGCGGCACAGTTTATTTATCCATTCTCTCTTCTGTTGATTTTTTTCTTTGTTCTTTTTAGTAATACATGATAGCAGAGTGTATTTTAACATATCATCTGCACATGGAGTATAACATCCCTTTTTTGTGGTTGAGCATGATGTGGCATTACATTGACATTACATTGGTCATGTATTCATATATGAACATAAGAAAGTTATATTTGTCATTCTACTGTTTTTCCCATTCCCATCCCCCCTCCTTTTTTCCCCACTACCCCCATCCAATCCAGTGAACTTTACTCCCTCCACCATTGTGAGTCAGTATCTACCTAACAGAAAGAACATTTGGCATTTGGTCTTTGGGGATTGGCTTATTTCAGTGCTTCGAGTTCTCATCCAAAAAAAAAAAAAAAATCACTGATATACCAAGTCTTGAGGTGTTATCCCTGTTTCCTTCTGGTATTTTCATAGTTTCGGGTCTTACATTTATGTTGTTGATCCATTCTGAGGGTTTTTTTTTTAATAAAGTGGTAGATAGGAGTCAAGTTTCAATTAAGCATCACCTTAATTTTACTCTTGATAATTTCGAAATTACTTTTTTGTATGTGTTTCCTATACATTGCTGTAGAATCCTGTAATCAGAATCATTTTATAGAAAAGAAACTTGATAGTTATACATTATGCATTATGACTTTAAGATTCTAAGGCTGAAGTACTGGTTCAGAATTCATTACTTTTCCTACTATAATAAGTTGTATTTTACTTATAACATTTAATAAATTTGCCTTTACTTAAAATAAGGGTGAAAATTCTTTCCCAAATACCAATGAGCCATGGGACACCCCGGATTACATTCCCCCTTCAATTGCCTGAGACAGTATGGGGGTGTGTTATTTTGTTTTGTTTGTTGGTGCTGGAGATTAACCCAGGACCTCACATGTGCTAGGCAAGGGCTCTACCACTGAGCTGTACTCCCAGCCTTGGTATTTTTAGTTATGGTGCCTGCTTCTTTTTAACTCACACCATCTGTCTTAAGTGGCCTTACTCATGGTACCAGGTGAAGGTTCATTTTTTTCTGTTACAATCTTGCCTGCTCTAAAATTTTTTTCATACAGATATAAATAAAAAATAAATAATTCCCAAAGCACTGTGCTGTATCACAAGTTCATTTTATAGCAATCCCCATTCCCCCAAATCAAGAGAAATTAAGAAATCTTTCTTCTTTTTCACAAAGGAAAGAAATAAGTAATTAGCAGCTGGTATAAACAGGCAATTCAAAAGAAAACTAAAAACAGTCAATCAAATCATGAAAAGAATAGCCAAAGCAATATTGAAAAAGAACAAAGTTGGATAACTCATATGTCCCAATTTCAAAACTTACTTCAATGCAACAGTAATTAAGAAGTGTGTTGCTGGCCTAAAATAGAGGTACTAAGTATCTAACCAACGAAGTAGGACTAAGTGTCTAGAAGCAAACCCATGTGTTTATGGTCAGCTGATTTTCAACAAGGTTGCTAGGACAACTCAATAGGGAAAGAAAAAACTTTTCAACAAAGAGTGTTGAGACTAGATGTTCACATTCCCAAAGAGCACAGTTGGACCCCTCCTATAAGATATGAAAATTAACTCAAAATGAGAGAGAATATCTAGATTACTTTTAATTGTAACATCTAGAGATGACCATTTTTAACATTTTGAGATTTGGCCTTTTTATAAACATGGGTCTATACTAAACGTACTAAATGCAAGAGCTAAAATTACAAAACCATTTAAAATCTTGGAAAGGTGTTAAAAATTAACTAATAATAAAAAATAAAAGTCCAAATAAAGAGAAAACCTCTTCTATATCTTCAGTTGATGAAAGAAATTCTAAAGATGGGGATGGGCTAAGTGTAAGGAAAAAGAATTCCAATACACTTGTGATTGTCACATAAGTTGGCTCCTTCTGGAAAAGTCTGTCAGCATGAATCAATATTGGAATGTGCATACACTTTGACTCAATAATTCCACACAAAGGAAATTGTCCTTAAAAATGCATAAGGATACCAAGTTGTATATACAAAATTTCCCATCTAAGTATTTTAAAGGAAAGCAGAAAAATGGAAGTAAAATAAATGCCCATCAATTAAAGTTTGGTTAAAACAGATATAGAACAGGATAATAATCAGCAATTAAAATTATTGATTAATATATATATTTTTACTGCCATGAAAAAAGATTGAGAATTTGTTATTAAGGTACAAGAGTTAGGCAACAAAATAATACATTTAGTATAGACCTGTGTTTATAAGAAGGCCAAATCTCAAAATGTTAAAAATGGTCATCTCTAGATGTTACAATTAAAAGTAATCTATATTTTTGTCTCTCTCTCTCCCCCTCTCTCTCTTCTCTCTCTCTCTCTCTCTCTCTCTCTCTCTCTCTCTCTCTCTCTCTCTCTCTCTCTCTCTCTCTCCTTCTCCCCCTCCCTCTCCCTCTCTTTCTCTCATACTGAGAATCAAACCTAAGACCTCACACATTCTAGGCAAGTTCTCTACCGCTCAGCTATAAATTTACCCAATCCCTACATTTTCTTCTTCTACATATCTTGCATTTATTTAACATACACAAACACACAATATATACATATATACATACAGATGTCACATGGAAAAAAGTCAAGCCCTTTCCTTAACACATTGGTATAAAGCTATATTACGTGTATGTATACAGTACACAGCTACTAACTCTCACTTAGTTGGTCCCATTTGCGAAACTAACGTGATTGGAAATATCTCCCTAATCTCAACTGAGCCTGAAATGTATTTAGGAGAAGACAAGACCCTTGAACTAGATATGACAATAAAATTACATTTTCCTAGGATAAGTAGCATATAACTCTATCTTATTCCCACCCACCCCTCTTAAACTTTTTCCTTATACTTTGCTCACTGATTATCTATTAAAGAAATTAACCAGCTCAACCTAATCCCTATCATCAGACAATTTTCTAAAAACTTATTCTAGTAGGAAAATGTGCGCAGAGCACAAGGACAGTGTTTACCTAATACAAGAAAGAAGAGAGATACAATAGAATATTAATCATATATTAAAATCATTAATGAATACATATATTTTATTGCTATTAAATGAAACATCTACAACTTACTATTAAAGTTTAAAAAAATTCCTAGAAATACCCACAAAAGAAACGGAAATTAACATCCAGCGGAAACACTGAAGGTACTAAAGTGTCCCTCTTTACTTTTTCATGTACCAAACCTGTCTTTATACTCCCTCTAATATGCTACAGTTTTATTTTTCTCTTACAAATATTTACAAGAAGTACATCATGTCCTCCCATCAGTTTCCTGGAAACAATCTGAACATTAAGACCAACAATTAGAGGCTAATACAATAACTTTAGATTGGCTGGTGGAGTTGGAAGACCATGGATGCATCATTAGACAGTTTCTTCCTGCTACGCTAGCCTGTGGCAAGAGGCTCTAATCTTTGGATAATTGGAATTGATGACCCTGAGTTATTGGATAATCCCAATGACTCTAAATCCTTTGATGCAAAAGAAATAACAACATTCTCAGCTAGCTGGTGGTAATCTTTTGTAGTATAAAACATGAACCTGAGAAATCCTTCCATGTCCACTCTTAGTTAGAACCTCTGGAGATAGGGTCTGTCTGACCCAGAGAAGAGATGTATTTATTCCTCCAAACAAGTTCCCTGGGGACAAGCATCTGTCAATACAACTAAAGCCTAACTTACCCAAATGGAGCAAAAATCAATAGCTTTTCTTCCTCGCTCCTTCAAGAGAATGCTTAGAGCATTAAAACAGCCCATAAAAGATTAGAGATCAGCTATTTTATTACGTGTCAGCTGCTTGAGCTACATTTCATAATTATTTTGGTCACATTTCCAACAGCCACATAAAAAGGTCCCTAGATGTACCACATTATACAGATGTCCAAAGGATCAGGCAGCTTGTAAAGCCTCAGAATGAGGGAAAAAAAAATGCCAAGGACCCAGTCCCCTGTCTCAAAGCTCCACTCCCTTCACTTCCGAGCTTAGGCTGAAGCACGCTCTCTCTCCCCAACTCTCCATGCATCATCAGCCAAGCACAAAGAACTGACATTCCAGGGACTCAGTCAAGTTCACTTCCTAAATGCTCAATTGGATATAGCTGTAAATTCTTAAAATTTTAAAACTTGAGTAAAGTGAATATTCCCATTGTTTCAGTTAGCTTTATCCCTGCTAGGACCAAAAGACCTCGTGAGAACAGTTAGAGAAGTTGATTTTGGCTCCGGTTTCAGAGGTCTCAGTCCAAAGACAGCTGACTTCATAACTTGTGCCTGAGGAGAGGCAGAACATCATGGCAGAGGATGGGTGGAGAAAGCAGCTCAGGACACGGCAATCCGGGAGCAGAGAGAGAACTCCACTCACCATGGACAAAATACAAAATCATGCCCCTAGTGACTCATCTCCTCCAATCACACCCTACCTGCCCGTAGGTACACTCAGTTAATCCACATCAGTGGATTAATCCACTGGTTAGATCAAAGCTCTTACAACCTAATCATTTCACCTCCAAACGTTCTTGCATTGTCTCACACATGAGCTTTCAGGGGACACTGTATATCCAAACTGCAACACCTGGGAAATTTTACATATCCAAGCATCAGGTATTTCTCATGGTGGAAGAGGAGGACTGCTTTCCATGTAATTCCAAGAATCACCAATGAGGAAGCCTCAACTTTCCACCCTGTCCCACCCCATGAGAAATCTGGGGCTCCTGAGCTATTGTGTACACCAACGCAATTATCTTCAAAAATTGACTGCATGATATATTATCTTCTGCTGTATTCTGCCCTTTAAAAATTCGCTTTTTGCCACCAACTCTATTTTTGAAACCCAATGGGATATACAAAATATGGATTTTTTAAAAAAGAAGCACTACTTACCTGCTGCAAGTGGGAGAGGGAGGTACTGAATAATATTGCAAATGGAAGCACCTGGGTGCTATGTGCTCTCTGACAGGGGATTCTTTTTTAGCCTTAACTCTAATCAGAAAGTTACTTTTTATGTTAACAGTAATGGAAGTGAGCAATATTTCATGGGGGAAAAATGGTGGTGATCAAAGTCTTCAGAACAGTGGAAGAAAGGAAGGAAAGAACTACAGGAACAAACAGCCAGTAACCTATTCTTGAGTTAATGAAAATAAAAGAACAAGCCAGGCAGGGGCTGGAGTTGTGGCTCAGTGGTAGAGTGCTTGCCTGGCATGTGTGAGGCTCTGGGTTTGATCCTCAGCATTGCATATAAATAAATAAAAGATCCATTGACAACTAAAAAATATTTTTTAAAAATAGCCAGGCATGGTGGTGCATGCCTATAATCTCAGGGCTTGGGAGGCTGAGGCAGGAGGATCTTGAGTTCAAATCCAGCCTCAGCAAAAGCAAAGTGCTAAGCAACTCAGTGAGACCCTATCTCTAAATAAAATACAAAATCGGGCTGGGGATGTGCTCAGTGGGTAAGCACCCCTGGGTTCAATTCCTGGTACCAAAAATATTTAAATAAATAAATAAACAAGAGTCTTCAGAGCCTGCTGGAGGTTAACAGGCTCCTTAAGAATATGGTGGATACCGTGTGAGGAAGCAAGAAAGCACCCCCTATGAACTAGAAAGCAGGCCCTTACCAGACACTGAATCTGCTGGCGCCTTTATCGTGAACTCCCAGCCTCCAGAGCAGTGAGAAATACATACAAGTTTGCCACCGTGAGCCAGGCAGGTTGAGCGATTTTTTGTTAGAGAAGCCCAAGCAGACCAAGAACAGAAGAGCCCAGATTCTATATTATGGGTAGAAAACCAACCTTGGCTGACAGGGAAGGAAAAAGAGGGGACTTGCAGATGATCCCTGGCTTGCGGTTGAGGGGCAGGATGGATGGTGACATTTTCCAGGATGGGATAGACTGGAGGACTGGCAGGGTCATCACCACAGAAGAGGTCAAAGCAAGAACTCTGCCTCCAGACATGGAGGCCCAGGGACCCCATCGCATGACAACGGCTGACCAGTTCTGCAGTCCAAGGGCTCCGAGCCTCACAGGACATCACCCAACTTCTGCCTTCCAACCAAAATCTCCAGGATTTGGGGGATTGGGGGAATTTTCTTTAGAGGAAGAAAGGCTTTGGGTTGAAGCCATGTTAAGAAGCAGCACATTAACCCAAATAACAACTTCCTCTTCTATCTTTCTATATTGTGAAGACAATATTGCTCAGAGTACCTTAATTCCCTCTTACTCCATAATAACAGAAAGGAGGAGAGAGAGTTGTCTCTCTGTACTGGCAGGTTCCACATGCATGGATTCAACCAAACACCAAATGAAAATATTGAGGGAAACCATTACATTACATTTGGACATGCACAGCCTTTTTTCTCCTTGTCCCTATTCCCTGAACAATGCAGCAGAACTATTTATGCAGCATTTACATTGTATTAGGCAGCAAAAGTAGCCTAGAGACTGTTTAAACTACCTGGGAGGATGCGCATAGGTTTATGCAAATTCTACTTCCCTTTGTAAATGGGAATTGAGCATCTGTAGATTTTGGTATTTGCAGGATTCCTGAAACCAACCTCACAGATACTGAGAGAAGACTCTACCTCTTCACAGTTTTCATTTTGTAAATGAAACAAAGCAACATATGTATCACACTTTTCAGCATGCCTAGGATATATGGGTGTTTAACATACCTTGGATGTCATTGTTCTTCACATTTCTTTCTTTTTCCTTTTTTTTTTTTTTTTGAGTAAATATTTTTACCAGGCACCAATTTGCTGCTTTTCCAGAGAATCTAGAAATAAGTTTTGTTTGTCTTTAGCTCTACAGACTAGGGATGTTTTGTAGAACTATAATTATCCAGACAAAGAATAGTTGTCCACCAGGAACATAGATATTCAACTGCATTTTCCCAAAGTAAAAAATGAAGATGGATGAAAGCAAAACAAACCAACAAACAAAAGAAGACAGTGGAACTAGACTGTAGGTAAAAGGATATTTTGCCTCTTCATAAACTCAAAAACAGTATTTTTTACCAACTGGGGCCATAATAAAAACAAGTGAAATCTCCAGGCACCACTGTACGGGAGAATAAAGCAGTATAAGAAATTCTTTAGAGGATAACGGAACTTTTTAGAGTAGACAAGGAATACCCAGACTAGACAAGAGAAGGCCCTTCTCTATACTTTGACTCTACATTTTCTTAGTGAGGAAGAAGGAGCAGCTTCTCCTAGGCCCCTACTGTATCCCTTTGATTCATCATATTCAAAAACTTGTATGGCTTTTGTTCCAAAGTATGAGTCCGATCAGGCCAACCAGTAGATCTTCGTGAAATTCTGAATGAAAGGCTTCCTCCAAATAGCATGGAAGGGAGACGTAAGACGGTGGACCAAAATGTCAGGGTATCAGTGCCTAGAGGGGAAGGCCCCAGCTACAGGAAGAGCATCACATCACTCTCGCATGTCACCACCTCCCACTGTGCTACCTGGGCAGGTTTTCATCAGTCTGTGATGGCTCCATATTAGATTTTTAGATGACAAACGTGATTCTTCTTAAGCAAAGCCTAGAAAAAACATGTGTGTGTTTGTGTGTGTGTGTGTGTTTGTGTGTGTGCGCGCGCGTACCTGGAGCCAAATCCCGAGGGCACTCTACTACTGAGCTACTACTAAGCTACATCTCTAGCCCTTTATCTTTTATTTTGATGTAGAGTCTCCCTAAGTTGCTGAGGCTGCTAGCTCAAATTTGCAATCCTCCTGCCCCAGCCTCCCAAGTCACTGGGGTTACAAATGTGTGCCAGTGTACCCAGCAGTAGGGCCTATTTTTTAAAATTTTTATCAGTCTGTGTGAACAAGCAATGTATCCAGCACAGCTGAGTTCTTGTGCCGACCTAAGAAGTGACTTAATTCACCATCAGAGTCAGCCTTGGAGATAAATGAGACAGTCAAAGCATTGCAATGGAGCAGCCTTGTCTTCCTCCTAATTCTTCATCTTCTTCCTCTCGCTCCTCCTCCTCTTTCCTTTTGTTCTCCTCCTCCTCTGGTCCTCTTCCTTCTTTAGTGCGTCCAGTGCTTCGTGGTTATTAATATTCAGATACAGCCACATTTCCTCAGCCAAATACTAATTTTTCTATCTGGTATTTTGGAGGAACCGTGTTACCACGGCATCTGTGAACGGAAGTAACAGATTGGGGTTTCACCAGCTTTCTGTAGCTGCTTTGCTCAGATGTCAGATTCCTGCCCCTTTCTGAAAGGATCAGTAATTGGGCAGCAGAGTTTTAAATTATCAGCAAGCTTGGGTGACAGGCCATGAGTTACCCAGCCCTGGACACATGGAAATGAGAAAAGCAAAGTCCCTGCAGAGGTCCTCACAAACACGTTGGCATAACAGAAATGAAAGTATCAGAAGAGAAATAGGAGCAAGGGCCGTGGGACTGCAGAGGAGGTACCACTGGAAGCCGCTGTCCCCAGTGTAGTTCATCAGTGACAGATAATGTCTGGGACCTGAGAAATATTTCTGTCCTGTGGCCCACTGTTCTCTGAGAACATATCCACCTTCTCTGACATGGTTTTCTTACCAGAGAGGATTTTTCAGGCTCAAGTCAAGTGTGATACCATCATTACCATTCATAAGGCTGAAGAGTCCTTCTTCTTGAATTCATCCTTACATGGTCCCTGGTTAGTTAATTCAGCCTCCGAGAAGTCGTTGGCTCCATAGACGTGTGAAGCAGTGGAGTTAAATAGGTTGGTGGATGAACAAAAAGAAGCGATTCCAGATTTTAGGCTTAGAAAGATGAGGATGAAATGGGAAAAAAGAAATGAGGAGGGGGGTCAGGAGCTCTTTCTGATTATGTTAATAATGTACCTAAAACTACTATCTGCGTCATCATGTCTCAATTTATGTGTTCTATGCTTTATATGCCATCTTAAAAATTCAACTGTGAATCAACATTGAGACAAAATTCTATTTTCAAGTGTACCCCAAGGCAATGTAAAGAAATAATTAAGGAATTTTTTTTTCTGTAAGCTGGCTCTTTTATAATGTGAATAATCACATTCTCACTTTCTGACTTGTAAGTTGGAGTTTTATCACATTTGCTTAATGAAAGACAAACTGCACCTTATATTGGATATTTTAAAAAATAAGTAGTAATGAGAAAAGGGTGGGATGCTGGTGTACTTTATCTTCATAGGTAGTTTCATCACTGGGTTCCTGAGATCAGTATTTCCAGTTTTGGATAACTTATATCAGGTAGTCTAGAAGCTCAGAAAATAGCCAGATTAGGAAGGAATGAACTCTGTTCCCTAGTTTAAAATATATATATTATATATGTACCTATATACACACACATATACACACACACACACACACACACATAATCTAAGCCAACACATCTTAAACTTCAGTGCACATGAATCAATGGGATTTTGTTAAAATACAGGTTTTGATTCAGAGGGTCTGGGGTGAGGCAAGGTGTTCAACCTTTCGGTGATGGTGCCAAAGCCACTGGTCCTTGAGCCATATTTGAAGCAGCCAGGATCTAAGGTAAGGTACTAAAATAGATGGTTAGAAGCAGGTGTTGTGCTGTGTGGTTTCTCAGCAACTTGAATGTCCAAGCAAAACATCTTTGAGGTCTCCAAATCTTATCACTGAGGGGGAAAGACAGGAAAAGGGGCTTCACAGACACTATTTCTTGTTCTTCCTCTTTTCTCCTAAACACTCCCATCCCTACCCTGATTTTGCAGAAGGCTGTTGGCATGGGGAGTCAGCTCCCGTGCCGTTTCTGGCACAGTCTTCATATTTCATCTTCATATTTCATAACATCAGTGAAAAAGCAGGACATACAAAAACGGCCAAAGGTTTTAGCTTTGATCTCATGCAATACCATTCCACTGAGCTACCTGATGCTCACTCTACACAGCAAAATTAATGCAATGCCTTTTACTCTAGCTCCCTTCCCCTCTTGAGAAGTCTCTGGAATAATAGTGAGGTGCTGGATATGTAAAGTTTTCCCTTTGAACTGAGACAAAGGAAGCACATAAGCCCCAGAATACCTTTTTTTTTCTTTTTTTTTTTTTTTTTTTTTTTCGAGAGAGAGAGAGAGAGAGAGAGAGAGAGAGAGAGAGAGAGAGAGAGAGAGAGAGAGAGAATTTTTAATATTTATTTTTTAGTTCTCGGCAGACACAACATCTTTGTTGGTATGTGGTGCTGAGGATCGAACCCGGGCCGCACGCATACCAGGCGAGCGCGCTACCGCTTGAGCCACATCCCCAGCCCCCCAGAATACCTTTGAGCTCTAAGCACTGTGTCAACTTTGAAAGTAACTAAGAGACTCTAGTTCTGTGTTTTTAAAAAACACACATTTACTGAAAAATTGTGCATATATGCCATTGCACCCATATTTTAAATGCCATCACCCAAATTAAAGCACATGAAGAACTTTCCTTTATCTGAGCCTCTGGAGAATTTCTATTCCTTGGCTTTCCAAATATCTGAGTAACCCATAATAGATTGTATCTCACCATTATAGGGCTTCTACTTCCACATGATTTAGAGAACTCCTTAAAGCCACAAATCAGCCATAACATTCACCATGATTTAGCTTTCAATCAACAGAAATCAGTCAGCAAAAAAGTACTCAAAATCAAAATATTTCCACTTAGAAATTGCAGCTAGCTCTTCTCCAAGCTGGGAAAAAAATCTTGAAGTGGGAGAAAAAAAGTCAGTGGATTGGAATTGTTGTTTCAAAAATATATCAGGCAAAAGTAACAGATGAGAGCAAACTTTATGGCACATTACTCCTACATTTATTTCTCTTAAAAATCTCCTTTTGTATGATAAAGTTTTTTTTTTCTTCAAAGGAAAGCCAGGATAAACAAAAGAATTTCTATTGCTAAAGACCCTGCGTGATCCATAAAATCACCTTATGAGAAAGTATAACTATGACAAGAACATATATATCTATTCGCTTAGGATATTAATATTATGTATACTAATAAAATTTAGATGCTTTTAAATATTAACGACATGCAGAGAAAAACACGGGAACATAATTTTGAGGTTACATTTTTACTAATGTGGTCTTTATGTAGAACAAACTCTGGGTGTATTTCAACAGATATGACATATCTGCCCTCCGGTGGAAAGATGGGATTAGCACTTCAGGCTAGCTATTCTGGTTCCTGGAGAGAAATTTGCCTGCAACTGGAAGAATATCTCTGCCAAACTAGCAGAAGAATATGATTCTACCCTGACTGGAGATTACTTTCATGCTAGGAAGAAGACTCATCTGGGTATGTCTTTCAGGTTTACTGGGTAGGCTCTGAAGAAATAAAAGAGATTGGAGACAGTAGGTAAAAGCTCATCCTCCAGGAAGTCATTAGGCTCATGCATTTGGTTGCATGAGTGTCCTAGAATTCACTGGGAGGGATAATTTTGAGTTCTACTGATACATCATCTGGACTTCCATAGACACCATCTTTATCTACTCCTCACTCCAGCTGGTGGGTGGGAAGAGGGCTCCATTGTGCCCTTCAGAACACAGAACTACACTTCTAGATTCCAAACATCCTGACTAGAGAGGGGCCTGATACAAAAACATGACAAATAGTTTGTCACCAATGATGCTCATTTCCTCTTTCAACACATCCACTGCCTTCTTCATCCACAAAATAATCAATGAATGCCTGCCATGCGCTGGCCATTCCATATTTCCCCCAGGAACCTGGAATCTAGTGGTCAAAAAGACACCCAAATAATCAGTGTGTACACCATGACACACACTTTTGAGAAATGTATCATGTGCTAAGGGAACACTGAGGACAATACCTTATTTTTGATCAGTCTGCTAGGAAGAGTTGGGGAAGGTTTCCCAGAAGTGATATTGAACAGAGTGACCCAATAGAGAAATAGGAAAGAAAGGTATGCAAATAAAATCTAAAAAAAAAAAAAAAAGCCCTGGAAATTGCAATTAATTAACTGTGTTTGGAACATGGCAGCTGGGGTAGGGGTGAGGGGGTAAGGTGGGGATGGGGTGGGGGTAAGGTGGGGATAGGAGGTAGGGTGGGCTAATAAACCCAGTTGGAGAGGCAGCTAGAGTCTTGGATAACAGACAAAGACGTTTGGAGCCCTATCAGGGATGGAGGAGGGCAGGACTGAAGGAGAGAAGGGCAAGAAGGAGGAGCTGAAATGACTTCTGGGACAGGAGCCTCCAGAAATTCCTGGTGTCCCTTGTCCCACACACTGCAGTGTCAGCCAGGAATCTCCACTTGGCTCCCCACCCGGCCTGCCATTTTACCTGGTCCTGAGCTTTCATCCTTCTCCTTCACTCACCTCCACACCAGGCCTGAGACTCCACTCCCCTTTGATAGCACAATGAAAGAAGTTAGGAACTTTCATATTTGAAAGACAAAGGCTGAAAGGGCCTGATGCACACAAAAAGATACATACACCCCCCAAAACAAGGGCTCTGAAGGAAATGGAGTGGGGGGGTGCAGGCAGAGAGGTGAAATGACAGCAGGCCTTTGCCCACCCTAGGAGGACATTCTGAAAGGACAGTGGGAGGGGGCAGGCAACCTCTTAGGTTCAAACAGAAAAGGTAAAAAGCATATTTAAGAACCGCACTACCAGGGCTACATTTCAAATTAGAGCTGCCTTTGATTGCAAATGTTTAAACTTATATTAAAGGAAAATGGCCATCAAGGGGATTGCTTCTGAAGCCAGGCTCAGCATGAAGTAATAGGACGGTTCCCTCATTAGAATGAGACAGGGACAAAGCTGTGATTGAAACCTTAACAATCCCGCTTCCGCCCTGAGCCTTTGGCCATTTTTTGCACTGCACTGACCCCTAGCGGTACTCCCTTTCAATCACAACCAGCTATGCACTTGACGCAGGCGGAAAATGAATAAAATGCAGCACAGTGTCCCTTCAGTTTCTTACCATCAGAAGGGGTATGGAGAGGGAAATGCAATTCCACGGCCAAGTGCTATCAATTAAAACCACCTTAATAGAAGTGAATTTGGTCCTAAATTCCTCATGGCCCAAGTGCCAGTTTGCAAAGCTTTTTACAATAGGAGTCAGACAGATTGGAAACAAGTGCTTGCATTTTGAATGTGAATCTTTGATTTCCTCCCCCATGCAACAGCTGAGACCCTAGGCCCACTGCCAACACTCCCAGGCCCCTCCTACTACAGGGAAGGCAGTGGGAATTCTTGGTCCTGTCTGAAGCCCAGGTGGCTCGAATTACCTTTTCACCTGTCACCTTACTTAATTCCTTGCCCAGAGGAGAAAGAGTCCCCAAAGTGCCCTGTGTCACATTAAGTTGAAACCCAACGCTGTGTGCAGAAGCAAGCTGCATTACTACTACAGGCTGGGGTGGGGGTGGGCGCCACGTGTCCAGTCTAGGCCTCACGAGAATCTTAACGGCACACTCTGGCAACCAAAAGCTTGATTTTGAACTCACAGTTCATCCATGGATCTGACTCCTTCTAAAGAGAGAAGAGGAAATCAGGCCCAAGCAAAGCGGGAATTCCCAGTCTGCTGGTGTGACTTGGGGGCAGTTTTAGGGTGGATGTCCAGGGCCGCATAAGCACTTCAACCTCTTCAGGGAAGACAGTTCAGAGCAGTAAGAGGTCCAAGAGGGTCTGAGACATGTGCTTTTAAAATTTAAATGATCCATATTTATAGTCAGAAGGTCTCCACAGTGTCACATATAGGGATGAAGGGGGAAAGTAAAGGACTTTAGAAACAAGAGCTCACAAACAATAGCTCTGTCTCTCCCTAAATATCACCTGCCTAAAGAAGCCCTGCCCTTCCAGAATTCTAGCTCTGGCTTTGAAGTGGCTTGTTTGTCTCCACCAGCATCATGGCTCAGGGTTCCCTGATTGGAACGGGATGGACGGGATGATGTGGGAAGCCATTCTGACACGTGATTGGGTGACTCCCGTTAAGGGTCTGAGGCGCTCTGGCTGTGTGGGAACTTTCCCGGCCCTTTCCTGATGAGAGAACCCATCCGTGTGGGGGTGTGCCTGACCACTGACCCCGGGGAACCAATCACTGACCCTGACCTTGGAGTGCAGCCCCCCTCAACCTTCATTGGATGGAATTCTCCCCTGAATCCCTTGTTCCCCAATAAAAGGCTACTCCCCAGCGTGTTCACTCTCTCTCTCTCCTGCTAGCCCTGAGTAATCCTTGCTGCCCTGCTGGGCGGTTAGAGGAGGGAACCAGAGAGGGGAGCCGGCTCGGACCTAGCAATAGAAATAAGGTAACTGAGTCTGTGTGTTTTATTTCGATCTCATCTAGCTAACTTTTATGCCAAGAACCTCATTAATGAAACCATTGCGCTGGCCGCATGGTGGAAGGATGATAATCATGGAAGAGATGCCGAGGGCCACGAAGAGTTCACTGGAGTCATGGAGAAGGCAGCTGGTGTCTGGGCTCCTTGTACCCAGATGGCCTCTGTCTGAACCGGCAGGAGCTTGCTGAGATTCTCATGGATTTTCCTTTGGGTAGCAACCATCCTTCCTACAAGAGAGCAACCCTAAAGCTTCTTTCAGTGGTAATCATTAACATCTCAAAGCCAGCCGGTAAACCTGAAAAACACAATCTCAGGTAAGTCTCCTTATCTCAGTGGACACGGGGAAGAAGCGTTTTTGTTTTTTTTTTAACCTGTGTGTGCATGGGGGAATATTCTGCATTTTAAAAGTGAATAATGTCAGGGACAAGGAGTTGTGTTTGATATTTGATTTGACGCCAAAAATAAAAACATGGAATGTAATTCAATCCCTCATGCCTGTGACTACTAAACCAGTTGTCTGTTACATGAAAATTACAGCTGTGCCTTAGACACTGACCCAACAAGTACTTTTCTGGAATTTCAGGCCACCTTTACCTACCAATGATCCAATCATCAATTGGGTGGTGATCTGATTTAACGGGTGAGTTAGCTGGAATAATTGGATTGACAATTTCCACAGATGAGAAGTTCACTCGTACACCATCTTTCGCCCATTAGGATGTCATGCATTCCTCCAATAATTCAAAGAGCATCATAATTATTCACAAAATATTCCAATTTCCAACTGCAGTTGTCACTCAGAAAGTATGCCAAGAAGCTGAGCGAAGGAAATTCATAAATATGTAAGCCCCTGTCAAAGGATCCACCTCACCGTTGGCAACTTCACTCTGAGGAGCTCCCATTTTCATTTACGTAAGGAGTTCTGACATAGTTCCAAAGCATATAGAACTATTTATGCCTTAAAATAAATCTTTTCCCCCACACACATAGAGTTTCAAAAAAGTATCAAGACAAATACTGGTTTGCAAATTGTAAGGCTTCATGGCTACATATGTAATTTCTGAAAAACTAGGAGAATACAAATCTTTCCAAATTACAGATATTTGCTACTTATGTTTACTTGTCATCTGGGTTTTGTTAGTTAAGAAATTTTTGCCCAAGGGAGTAAAATACTTTCTATTCTCTCTGGAGTTAGAAGGTAAAATTAAGTGGAGAGGAGGAGACCCAGGAACAGCCCTACGGCAAGTGATGACTATGTAAAGCACTGTTCTCACCCCAGCCAACACAAGGCAAGAGGAATTGTTCCTTTGATTTAATCTTGTGACCTGGAAATGACAGAATGACCTATGTAAAGAAGTCCAATGACAATACTACTTCAGCCCTCCCTATCCAAGGGGGATTGGTTTCAGAACCCTGTAGATTCCAAAATCCAAGTTCAAGTCCCTGATAGAAAATGCCGTAGTATTTGCATATAATCTATGCACATCCTCCAGTATACTTAAAATCATCTCCAGAAATGAATAATATGAAACACAAGTAAATGCTATGTAAACAGTTGCTATACTGTATCGTTTAGGAATCGTGACAAGAAGAAACTTTCAAAGATGTTTAGTACTGACACTTTATCTTTGCCCAACATCTTCCATCCATTGGTAGTTGAATCCACAGATGCAGAACCGAGGATACAGAGAGCCCAGGGCAGAGTAAAAATTGTATTAAGAATTTATTTTATCCCCTTCAAGATTTCCAGTCAACAGAAAGTGGCTATGACTTTGTAGGAAGCCTGATGAAGTTTTAATGATTGTTCTTTATATTTTTAAAATGATTACTGGTTGTTATTCAATTTAGAAGCAATTACTATTGTCTGGACTTTCTAGACAGGTGGAAGGATGTAATTTTTTAAAGGTATGATGGTAGAAACACAAAATTGGGGGGAATTAAACTCCAATATGTGTTTCTGAGAAGACAAACGATATTCAAGCCATTGCAATCAACCAGTAGAGGCTAATTTTTTTTTTTTTTTTTTTTTTTTTCACTACAAACCTGTTTTAGCAGCTATTCCTTGCTGTGACTAAAAGACCTGACAAGAACAATGTAGAGGAGGAAACGTTTATTTTGGTTCCCAGTTTCAGAGGCTCAGTCCCTGGTCGGCCAACCCCATTGGCCTGAGTGTGAGGTGAGGCAGAACATGGTGGCAGAAGGCATGGTAGAGGAAAGCTCTCAGGACAGGACAAGCAGGAAACTGAGAATGCCCTGCTCACCAGGGACAAAATGTAAACCCCAAGGGCACACCCCCAGTGACTTACCTCCTCCAGTCACACCCGACCCGCCTACGGTTACCACCCTCTCATAACCTAGTCATTTCACCTCTGAATTCTTGCATTGTCTCACAAGGGCCTTTTATCCAGACCATAACAGAGCCCAGAGGAAAAGCAGACAGCTCATTACCTAGAGAGAACCCAGGAAGTCTGGACACAACCTCAGCATGTTTGTGGACTCCAAGTAATCCATGGGCTCTAGATAAGAGGGCCGGCATTAAACTGAAATCCTGTGTGCAGTGAAAATACACTGTCGCAAGGACCTTTTTAATAAATTCCAACAAATCTCCACATCTAAGATGTGGCACCAAGAATTTAGGATGAGTTAAATTTTGGTTCCCCCAAAGTTCATATGTTGAAGTCCTAACCCCCAGTCAATAGGGCTATACCTGAAGATAAGATATTTCATTTCTTTTTTCAGTGTAGGGATCAAACCCAGGGCCTTGCACCTGCTAGACAAATGCTCTACCACTGAGCAACCCACCCACCCACCCACCCCCAACCCAACATGAAGCTCTTTAAAAAGGTAATTAAGTGAAAATGAGATCACTGGGCAGCTCGAATCTAACATGACTGTAGGCCTTAGAAGGAGAGATTAGGACACAGATAGGTATGAAGGAAACCTGGGAAATCCCAAGAAGAGGCCACGGAAGGAGTCCTCCGAACAAACCAACCCCTCTGACACCTTGATCCTGGACTTGGAGCCTGCAGAACTATGAAGAAATAAATGACTGTTGTCGAAGCCACCACGGCAGCCCTAGCAAAATACCTCCTAGAGAAGCAGTGGGGTGACGAAGTACTGTGCCGAAGGGCTGGAAGGGTACCAAAAGTGAGGCTGGATGCTGTCCCTTTGCACTTTGAAGTGTAGATATTGGGGGGAAAGATAAACAGTAAAATTCTACTGAAACTGCTGATAGGCATTCGGGCTGGAACTTTGTTTTAAAACATTACATCCTTTAAAAGTCCTAAAATATTAAAATGAGATAGATACCTGTGAGAACGTCCCAGTCAGCCAGCAATGAATACAAAGCCTTTTCCATCACCAGAGACATTCAGTCACGTGGACGACTTCATAGGCAAGTCCTCACAGCATGAACCATGACGGAGGTACTCACGTTGGTGGCTGCCCTTTTGTTAAAAATGCGAGTCAGGTTTGACCAGAAAAGCAGAGATTGCATTTCCCTGTGCAACGTTTTCTTTTCTATCACCACGTGTGGTGGAGGGGAAAGGCAGGCTGCACCCTCAGGCACACAGCCCATGAGTGTGAACACCACACGTGGGTTCAGAGAAAATCACAACCTGATTCTGTGAGCCGACACTGACTGCCGCACCTCTCCTGGAACAGGTCCTGAAAGGAAGCAATGCTGCCATCATCCTGATGGAAAAGACAGGAGAGGAGGAAAGGAGGAGGGAAAGGAGGAAGAAAGGGGAGAGCAAGGGAGGGGAAGACAGGAGAGGAAGAGCCTGCCCCCCACGTAGGAGCTGCCCTTGGATCCTGCCTGGGCAATAATCACACCCCAGGTCTGAAAAGGCATCAGGTCTGGGAGACTGGGGTGAATTCCAATGGAGCCCCAGAAGAGTTCTGTTAGAAACTCGGCAATGACTTTTTAATGGCTGCTTGGTGGGGCACATTTCATTTTTAAGCATTTCCCGGACGTTGATGAATGAGCTTGCAAAGCCCATCTTAAATTTTCTTGAATAAAAAACAATGGGGAAACTAACTGGCATACATTGTTTTATTTTATTTTTAGGAAGAATGTAGCATTCCGGGAAGATATGAAATTGATGACTTATTCTCAAGAGTAGAAAAAGTTTCCCATTTGGCCTGCCTGGGTCATTAGCTCAGCTCGGCCCATCTGAACCTGAGCTACCCAGACGGCTGGTAAAAAATGAAGGTAATGAGGCCGCCCCTCCAACCAACGGCTGGGAGAAGTGACGCGCCAGGGCACAGAGCGGGCCACCTAAGCGAAGACACAAAGAGCCGAAGAAGCAATGTTTTCTAAATTATCTAAATAGCTTCTTGCGCCATGGGACTACTGTCCCTATTTTCTTTCCAACATTGACACAAAGCTTTTTTTCTTACATTTTATCATGAAAAAGAAACATTTATTTTTTTTATCCCAAGTTGCATTTTTCTCCCTTTTCTCCTTCTTTCTCCTCCATTTGCCATTGGCTAGAGAGTATAGTCTTTCTCTCAGTTCTGAGGGGTTCAGAAGAAGATTGCCATAAAGGTCATTCTCACTAACACAGTTTGTCCCTCTGTAGGGCGACACTCGTCCCCTCATGCAGTATTTCTCTGAATGTACTAACCTGACCCAAGTAGAGAGGCTAGAAGGTGAAGATGGGTCTTGCATGGACCCTGGCATGATGCTGCCTGGGGTCAAGGCCTGGCTCTGCTGCCCACCAGCTGAGTGGGTCTGGTGAAGGTGCACTAGAACTCAGTGTCCTCATCGGCCAAGGGGACAGAAGTACCTCCCATGTCTGGTTCTTAGGAGTCTCAGTTGAGATTATGTATCTGTCCGCCATCATATCACACGTCGGCCTTTGGAAATTCTCCAGCTCAGTGAGAACTGAAGAGCCTTTTCCATGGAAAGAGACAGGAAAGGGAGCAAGAAACAGAAGAGAGTACTGTTGACCTGCATGTGTTTGATCTGTGTCACCTCCCAGGTGGGAGGCCCTGTCCCTGCAGGAATCACTTCCCTCTTCCAATATGGCACCTTCCTGTGATCACAAAGGTGACTCTGAGCATAGGCATCCTCTCCCTTCTCACTTGTACCATCACACAAAGTTCTAAAAGGAGTTGTATCTTTTGAAAACACACCTCTGGATCAAACTGAGAGCTATTTTAAATCCAATCATTTTTTTTCCCTTCAATAATTAACCAAAAACTGTCCTCAAACCCGTCTAAGAAAACAAAGAAACTACTCGGCCATCAAGGAAGAAAAGAAATCAAAACTGAAATGCATGATGTGAGCGAGATGGCTTATGACTTATAAGTTCCACCTTTGGCTGCCATGAGCAAGATCTACGCGGAAAGTCCCCACTTTCCAGTTCCACAGAGTTTCAGGAGCATTGCAGACCAAAAATGAGTAAGGCAAGACATGTTTTCCCAGCTCACTCAGAAAATGGCCAGGTCAGATGCATCTCTACGCATTAACACATAGCAGCTGGTGCAACCAGAAGGCCCTCCTACCCACGTTTGCTTAATCCTAAAATAGCCTGAGATATTCTGATCTCAAATGATAGAGTCACTAAGACAAAAGAGTCATTCAAAAACACATGATAGGAAAATGTGAAAACAAATATCAGAATTAAGTTCTAGCTCCATAAGAGTATCATTAAGATTATACTGTTGTCCTCTTTAACCCCACAAAGATTGTGATCACTAAGCAAATCGCGTTCCTGTGTTACGTTGGATTAGGCCAGGGGAAAGAGATGATGTTTCCCTAACTACCTTTTTTAAAAATTTTTTAAAATTATGGTAAAATATACGTAATACAAAATTCATTATCTTAATAATTTTAAGTGTACACACACACAAACACACACACACTTACTTCAGTGGCATTGAGTACATTCACAATGTTGTGCAACTGTTAATCCGCTTTCTGTTACCATAACTGACACCAGAGATAAAAAAGATTAAATCAACTTATAAGGAGTAAAGGTTTATTTGGGCTCACGATTTCTGAGGCTTCAGCCATGATCACTTGGCCCTGTTGCTCTTGGGTTTATGAGGTAGAAGCACATCATGGCAGGGAGTGTGGTGAAGCAAGGGCCTCACTACTTGGGAGCCAGGAAGCAGAGAGAGAGAGAGAGAGAGAGAGAGAGAGAGAGAGAGAGAGAGATGAAGGGCGGGGTCCCCCTATCCCTTCAAGGACACACCCCCAATGGCCTAAGCCCTCCCACCAGCCCCCAGCTCTTAAAGCTCACCGCATCCCTGAATAGTGCCAATCTAGGCTCAGTCGTGAACAGGTGGGCCTTAGGGGTCATTGCAGATCCAAACTACAGCAGCAACCGTCGCCACCATGATCATCCCACACTGAAACTGTACTCACTGAACACTAACTCCCTGGGAGCCCTTTCCTCAGCTGCTGGCAATCTGCATTCTTCTGTTTGTCTGTATGAAATTGATTACTCAAGAGACCCCCATAAAGAAAGTGGAATCGTACAGTATTTGTATTTTTGTGACTGCCTTATTCCATCTAACAACCTTTAAAGTGCCACTTAAAAGTTAGAAATAAGTGCATTTTTGGTAATTATTTCTAGTCAGCTTTTTCACTGCTGTGAATAAAAGACCTGACAAGAATAATTTTAAGGAGGAAGAGTTTATTTGAGGGCTCAGGGTTTCAGAGGTCTCAACCCATAGAAAGCTGGCCCCATTCCACAGGACTCGAGGTGAGGCAGAACATCCTGGCGCAAGAGTGCAGTGGAGAGATCAGCCCCACAATGACCCACTTCTTCCAGCACATCCTACCTGCCTTCAGTTAATCCCTCTCGAGGGATTAATTCACTGATTGGGTCAAAGCTCTCATAACACAATCATTTGACTACTGAATGTTCTCGCATTGTCTCACACATGAGCTTTTAAGAGACACCTAAAATCTAAACCACAACAGGTAATATGTGCTTACCATTCATTTAAAAAATATTAGTTTCCTCTATGCCAAGAACTATGTAAATAAAAACATGTTGTTTGGTCACTACAATCTGGTCATGAAAATGAATCAAAGTGGTAGGAGTTATAATAAGAACAAGACTGCATAGAATAAGAACCCCAAGTGATTGCAATCAACAGCCAGAATCTAAGCCACTAGCATCATGAATAATAGAGGTAAGAAATGATCAGAGTTGACTGGTTAAAGTGTTAGCAATTCATGGAGAAAGGGCCTTAAAGAGTTGGTCAGTATTCAGTAGAAACCAAGTGGAGAGAACTGGGGACAAGGACTTGAGGAAAACCAATGCAGATTGTAAAGGCAAGAGGGAGAAAAAAGGAACCTAACAGAAATGGAGGGGGCAGATTACTCAGTGTACCCTGTGCTCCTACCCCTCTGTCCCTGGCCTGCCCTGTGCCCCAGGACCGTGACTCTATAGACTGAATCACACTTGCCCTCTGCATTGCAACACCTTCCTGGTGTTGCTGGCCTCAGTGTTCAACCAGCATTTGGTTTTAAAACTGTCTACATCTCTGCAAACAGTCCATTCGTCGGGAAACTTTCACTTAATCCCATAATGCACAACATTGTGAATGTCACATCAATTTCCTGCTGGGCCCTCAGTGTTATGCTGAGGTGTGTGTTGCACTTACAGGGTATTTTGTATTTTTGTGATGAGATCTAGCATGATCATGAGCCTCTAGGAAGGTGAATGAATGAGATTCTCTAAAGCAAAATAGAGAATGGTTAAATTGCTTTGCATGTGTATTGGACTTACACTGAATTTGGGGGCCTCACATTGTACAGAATATGAGGCTACTCTTTTATTTGGTCCTGTTAACAATAAACAAATCTTTTAAGATGTGTTATGGTTACAGAGCTTCAATAGTAAAACAAAACACAGCAACATCCTTTAACACATAAATGGATAACAATGAATAAACAGTCATAGCAGTGAAAGAATGAACTTATTCTCAAACACATTATGCTAAATGCAAGAAGCAAAATGCATAAAGCTATATACTACATAGTTCTATTCACTCAATGTGACAGACAAGGGACAGAGAACATGTCAGTGGTTGACAATAAGGAAGAGGTTGATCACAAAGGAAATTTGGAGAGTGGGCTAACTGTTCTGTATATTTATGATGGTAGATACATGACCCTACTCATTTGTCAACACTTACAACAGTACATCAAAAACACTGGATTTTAGTATATAATTTTTTAAATACACAATTAAAAAAAAAAAGAATGGCATGTTGGCCTTCAGGCATGCAAGAGCACTTTAGAGCTTTCTACCCGTCCTCCCCCATTCACCTGTAGTGATTGACACTTACAAAGAAAATAAAATCCTCAGAAATTTCCATGTGGCCTTAAATAAACAACAACAACAAAAAACCCTCTTTCTTTAGAACAGGAGTTTGGCAATATTGACATGCATTGTTGGATTTTAGCAGCATCCCTGGCCTCTACCTACTTGATGTCAGTAGCAACTCCACTTCTCTCCCCAGTAGTGACAATTGATTCAATATTGCCATGTTTCCCCCAGAGGGGAGGGAATGTTGCCCTAGATTGAGAGTCACTAATTTAGACTAATTTTAGAATTAGTTTGTAGAGTTATATATGCCAAACTATTTATGGTGTACATTATAGTAGATCGAGAGAGTTTTCTAGAATAATGTTGAACAGAGAGAGGTAAAGGGATTTTTTTCACTTCAATGTTGACGTTGAAACCTCAGGACTCCCAAGATAGGATGACTCCTTAAGTGTGAAGACTCATTCCCCTGTCCTGCAGCCCCATTAAATTGGTTTGTCCCTTTATGAATCATAAGATCAGAACCAAGAAAGTTCTAATGCAATATATAGGAGATGGATGGATTTCAAAGGCCTAAAAAGTATTAAAGATAGGGAAGACCTATGGTTTTGTAATTGCTGCAATAATTAAGTGTTATTGCTAAGGTTAAAATGGAAATCATTGTTTTTCTTACCAGGAGGTAAAGTGTTTGCAAAATTACTCAGTCCATGTCCTTGTAGTTTATTCTTAAACCATTTTTCTGCTCCAGATTAAGAAAAAAGACAGCAATTATGTCTTAATTATCTTATTTAATTTGTGGTAAAAGAGCAAGAGAGAGATTCTCTTGCTTATTTTGTGTGATGATTGCAAGGAAGTACTCCTTCATAGTAAGAGTAGAGTTGAAGAAAGTTTCAGTTGGATGACATTAAATGCTAACTGCGCTTTTAGTTTCATTATTCTAGAATACCTAAATATTCATTTGATTATCAACAGAATTTTTCTGAAGGCCCTAGTAATAGCCAAGTTTATATCAGCTACCAAAAGACTTATCATGACGTGCATATTAGAGAATTTGGCCCAGAAAAGAGGTCTGGCCTTAGCCCTTGGCCTCTTGCCGGGTATTCTAGGTCATATCTCATAACACAGTTCTTTTTAGGGTGAGGTCTGGTCACAGTGAATTTTAGAGAGGGGCCACCCATATCTGAAAGTAATAGGGTAGTGGCTGCCTGCTCCATAAAGCCCAACCCCCTGGTTTAGGTTGAGGGTTTGGGGTAATGTGATATTTCAAACAGGAGACTGAGTTCAACCACGGGCATCAATCCATCATACCTACACAGTGACGCTCCAGTAAGAAAACAAACAAGTCTCTGGACCCTGAAGCTCGGGAGAGCTTTCCTGGTTCACAATACCGCACACGGGGCACACATGGCTCCAGGAGGGGAGGGGAGTGCATTCCCATTCAACAGAGAGAACAGTGGGTGTCTCCAGACTCTCCCAGACTTTCCCCGCATGTGTTTCTTTAGTGGATGCTAATCTATAATCTTTCCCTCCAATAAACTGTAACCATGAATATTTTTTAATGAATTCTTTGAGTCCTTGTACTAAATTTCAAATCTAAGGATGGTTTTGAGAACTCACTAAACTTGAAATCGGGGTCAAAGTAAGGGTGGTCTTGTGCAGGCCTGTGCCCTCAAACTTTGACTAATGCCAAGTACTAAATGGATTAATGAACCCCCAAATTCATTCATTTTAAAAGTCATTGTTCATGCCCCAGAGGAACTCAGCACTTAGTCGAGATGAAGAACATTTGAAGAACCATCGTTATATAGCCTTATACAGACTGACTCGTGTCAGACTGACTCGTGCCACCAAGAAGAGACAGACTGGAAGCAGGAATGCATTTTACGAGCCCTTAGGAAAAAAATTTGGTGCTCTTGGCCTTAAAGAAAATATATAGGATTTGGATTTATTATGAGAAAAATAAACTAATTTTACAAAAGAAAAGGAAGGAAGGAAAGAAAAGGAAAGGAAACCAGAAGCATAAAGGTTGGGAAAGTGTAACACAAAAGAGTTAAGATGGAAGCCAGGTCCTCCCTGTGGCCACGCACTCCTGTGTTTCATCTGCACCATCCGGGTAATGCCAATCCCCTTTCTCTGTGTCTGGTTTAGGAATGAGCATGTTACCCAATAGCCAATGAAGCCTGAGGGAGAGTGCTTCCGGCAGGAAGGCATGTAAACCATTGGCCAGAACATCATTTGAGGAATTCAGGCCTGGGGACAAAAGGGAAAATCCCCACGTTAAGTGTAACCCCGAAGGTCAGATCATGTAGAATATATGAAGATCTCATGGCACTATACAAAATGGAATGAAGCCTGAGAAAACTAGAAACAGTGAGAACAGATAGAAATCACCTTAGTTATCCAGGCAGGGTCTTCAAAGACCTCACATGAGTAGTAACACAAGAAGTCTTGATAATGAGGAAAAAAATCTTAACAGAGCTTCCAGAGAATAACTGAATATTATTGTTCAAAACTGAGTCTAAAGTTTTGAGTATGTACCCGTTAGCATTAGCTTAAATTTAAAGAAAAAAGACATGCATGCATATATTGCTTATTTAGCAAGCAGCACAGAAATATTCCTAGGATTAGTTCAAGAAATTTAAGAAAGTCGTTGAGACTGGATTATTTCTGGCTTTCTTGTCCACCGGCATTGCAACGCTGGCTTTTGAGCCTCAAGTTTTCTCTTTGATGTCACACCATGACTTTTGAAGATCCAAACGTCAGGCATTAACTGGGAGCATCAAGATGGCAGCAGTGCATCGTGCATGGCTGTTGGGCTAACCTACCTTTTATGTCTGCCGTGTGCCAGATGGTTAAATAAACAAACGGAAGGCCAGGATGTAACTCAGAGGTAGGGTCCCTGCCCAGTGTGTGCAAGACCCTGGGGTCCATTCCCACCCCCATCACCACAGGGGGAAAAAAATGAGAAACATAAGTTTCGAATTTTATTTGAAGATATGAATTTTTAGCTTGGGACATTTAATTAACAAGAGGGCATTAGGTAGGCATGTTTATGAGAGTATAAAGTCCTTCACTGTTATATTTATTTCTTTCTCAAATCTCCCGTGACAAACTATATCAGAGAAGTTTGAATTATCTTCCTTCTTTAATTCTTGCTCCTCTACTGATCTTTAAGAATATAGCAATATTCTTAAATATTTAAATATATTCTTAAAGAATATGGCAATATTGTGGAACTATTTTTTTTATTTTTTATTTTTGTAATCAGAAGAACAGACATCATGACCCCTGTTTTGGATAAGTGTCCCAAAACGCTCACCTTTGACTCCATTAGGAGGTAGTGGAACCTTTAGGTGAGGCCTACAGGGAGGAAGTGAGGTCACTGTGGGGAGGAAGTGAGGTCACTGTGGGGAGAAGCATGGTTTTGAAGGGGATACTGAACCCCAGCTCATCCTCTTGGCCTGCCTGACACCATAAGGTGAGCAACTTCCCGGGCCACACATTCCATGGTCTGCTTTGCCCCAGGCCTAAAAGCAATGGGCCAACCAATCATGGACTGAAACCTCCAAAACTCAGCCAAAATAAATCTTTCCTCCTTATAAATTGATTATCTCAGGTATTCTGTCACAGTGATAGAAAGCTGTCCCAGTGACAATTCCCTGGACAAAGTTCCAGGAGAGTTGAGTGTGTTTTTAACTCACTAGTTAACCATGTATTTTCCCTCCATTTAAGTGTTTTCAGTCTTCGATGACTAATTCAGCCCTTCTTGCGGGGGCTTCTGATAAATCAGAAGGGTTTTTTTCCCCTAAAAGCCACAATAGTTTTTTAAAATGACAGTCATAGCTGCAAGGTTGTGGTTCCTTCATTTGTGACATTATAGTAAGTGGCTCTGTTTTAGGAAGACAGAGGAAGGAAAGAGAGGAGTTTTTAAAGGTGTGAATGTCCATCAAAGACAGCACATTCTACCATGTTGTTATGGGGCCTCCCTCTCAAGTTTCCATGTTACTATTTTCACACACCTAGAAGTTGTTAGGTCAAAGGGTTTTGTAGACCATACCGTGTCGCAAAGTCACACTGAGAGCTTCCCATCAGCCTCCCCAACGCATAAGCGCAACTCCCACTTTCATTTTTAGTCCAAGGAATGTGCATTCAGTCGGCAAAAATAGAGGTAACACCCCCAAAAGCATATTCTAATTCCTAAAATTCATCAGAGTTGTTTTGTTTTGTTTCCTTCTTTGGTCCAGGGGTTGTTTTTGCTTGTTTGTTTGTTTTAAGAAAAAGGCTACTGGGCTGGGACCATAGCTCAGTGGTAGAACACTTGCCTTCCATGTGTGAGGCACTGGGTTCGATGCTCAGCACCACATAAAAATAAATAAATGTATTATATCCAACTACAACTAAAACATATTTTTTAGAAAAAGAGATATTTTTAATAAAGAGGTTAATACCATTTATGAAATGTGTTATCATATGGGGGAACACTCATGTACCTTGTTATCATTGATTCATTAAATCAAAATGGAAAGTTAAGCTACAGATGATCTTGATTTGTATGTGGCAGCATAAGCCACCTCAGTGACTCCTTCTTCCTTGATACACATTCTCTATTTAGAGTTTTATAGAAGCTGTGGATACTACCCTGGAGAAGGACACATAATCAAAATATTTCGTATATAATGGCAAGAAGAAGCATAAGGACCCTGGATGAAGAGTCCTACATGGAAACAATGGACTTAAAACTCTTTTGGTAATAAACCCTTTCAAAAACAAAAATATAGGTCCTAAATTTTTGGATATTTTTCTATAAATTAGATATGCAGGGTATGTGCAAAATAAATTAAATATGTGCAAAATAAAGTTAAAGATAATGTTATGGTTTGGATAAAATGTGTCCCCCAAAAGCTCATGTTTGCAACAATGCAGAAATGTTTAGAGTTGATGTATTGATTATGAGAGCTGTAACTGAATCAATAGGTCAATCCATTTGAGAGATTAATAATTTAAGTGGGTAGTGGGATGTAACTGGGGGACGGCACTAAGGCGTGCACCAGGAAGGGCTCTGCATTTTTTTTTTTTTTGGTGGTGCTGGGGATTGATCCCAGGACCTTGTGCATGTGAGGCAAGCACTCTACAACCTGAGCTATATCCCCAGCCCTGGTCATGGTAACATGACCTAACCAACACAGATGAGATGAAGACAAATGTTAGGTTAAGTATTTTCCTACTTCCAGTGCATGGTTGTATGCATCCCCTAGAAATATGTACCTTATTTTGAATATTCTTTTCCCAGGGCCTCTGGTCCAGTTGTATTTTGCTACCAGGTTCAGGGACACAAAGCTAAAAGTACTACAATGGAAACAGTATGCTTAAATGGCCCCTCAAACAATTCCCAGCATTCTGTGATTAAGAAGGTACACATGTTCCCACCTCCTACATAAAACAATCCTTGTAAAGGATTTCTAAACAGAAGAGTTTGCTGGGAAAAGTTTTGACTACTCATATATGAAAGGCCAGTTGTCCTTTGAAGAATCACTCTGCCCTATCTAGGGTTTTAGACCATAGCCGTAATGTACTTGATCATCCAAACTCTGTTGTTCTCTTTCTCTGAACAGAAAAGCAGGGGAAGCCTGAATGGGGGAATGTTGGAGAGTGTGACCTTCCACAAACAGGAGACCTCTGCATTCAGATTCCCCTCTCTGAACCTTGGGTAAGGCGTTTCACTTGTCTGAATCTTTGGTTCCTTAACTTGGGAGGATAATATGTACTTATTGCATGGTTAAAATTCAAGATGACACTAATGGTAAACGTGTTCTGAAATGAGGGTAATAAGAATGTCTATATATTGCATGGAAAATTCAAAGATGACAATAATGGAGGTAAAAGTATCCTGTAAATTATAAAATACTACATAAAAGGAAATAAAAGCCTTTGTACTCCTGACATAAAAATAAAGGTCAATAATTTAAAAAGTAACTCTTACTACAAAAAACACATATGATCTTGTGGAGGAATCCATGTGCAAACTAAAGTGCACTCCAGACCCTTTGAGATATGTATGTAGATTGATCACCCACATGTGGCCAAGCCCCAACCCCATCCCACAGTGGTTCCTAGCCAATCTTGATGTAACTGAAGTAACCTGCCCCACCTGGACTCTTCAAGGCAACTTAGGCATATGCATCCCTGAAGTGAACATGAGCAGAAAGACAGGACAGCCACGCTGGAGACAAGGGCCCTAGGGAAGCCTTCCCCTGGTTCTGTGGAGGACCCTTTCAGTCCCTTCTGTTCCTTAAGCTTGCCAGAAGAACGACTGAGCCACTGTCTCTGGATCAATGAAAGTAGTGTCAATCAGTATGCTCTGAAAGGAGGGGGGCCCTGCAATCCAGTCTGAAGTCTCTTGGTTCTAGGAAACACAGGCCAAAGATGTCAATCATGAATTAAGTCACTGAAGATGACTTACACAAACATTTTTAAAGCTTCAAAATTTATTGCTGTACATTTTCTCATAGCATTTACTATGGAAATATTAATAGTGCAAATATTTATTTTGGATTTCATAGCATTTGAGATCACAAAGCTTTTGATATCTTTTGCAATCATTGATGAAGATCTATATTATTCAACTCATATTATTTTTAAAATCTACACAAGTAATTTTATATTCAAAGAGATTACATAATGCTCTCTAAATCTCCTTTCTTGAGGAAAAAGAAAGAAAAAAATACCCTGGAAGCCACCGGGCACTCCCCTTTCTTAATAATACATACATCTTCCAACAGTTTTCCAACTGCATCACTCTTGGTTCAATCACAAATTCATTCAACAAACACTTATTGACAAGCTATCGTGTGCCAGGCACTGTGCAAGGTCCTGGGGACATTAGGATGTAAAGATGAAATCTCTGCTTTCATGGTGCTTACAGTATCATAGAAAACACAGACATGCAAAAAATTTACAATACAATACAATAAAGTGCTTCCACAGAGGTATTTACAAAGTGCAGTGGGAACTTGGAAGAGGGAAAAAGAACATCTGCCTTGGAGAAGTTAGAGACAACATCACAGAGGAGGTAGCCATGGAGCTGAGACTCGACCAATGATCAGGAATTTGCCGGGGATGGGCAGGCAAAGGTTGTTTTAGGTAAAGGGAACAACAGGTACTAAGAAAGAGAGGCCCAAAGGGAACTTCAAAGTGCCCAAAGTACAACAGGGATAGTAGCAGGATGGGGCTAGACAGGTATTTATCAGACCTTGAAGAGCGTCTTTCCCATTCTCCCACTAAGAGCAGAAATTGAGTGCTTAATATGTGCCAGGAGCTCTGAACAGGACAGATACATCCTTGCTCTCATGGAGCTTACATTCTAGTAGAGAAATAGACAAAAAGTCAACACATAAATAAAATACAGGTTTAGAACTTTCCTACAGAGGAAATAAACAAGGTACTGAAAATAAAGTAGTATGAGTGTAGGGGTTGTAAGGGTTATCAAGCCTCTTGGAAGTGACATAAAACTAATACCTGCAGGGACAATAACAATAGCATTCTCCAATGTGTGAAACCACTGTGCCCCGGACACTGTGCTAGACAGTTTATACACAGTATCTCACTGAGACCTCACAACTCTCTGAGGTAGGTATTATTCCTAGTTCACCCGAGGAAGAACAGGTTCAAAGAGATTAACTAACCTGTACCAAATCACACAAATGGCAAAACCAGGATTCCGACACAAGTTCCTAATTTCAAAGTGCCTGATCTTAAAAATTTCTCTAAACTGCAACCAAATTGAGGAATCTTGAGCAGAGAAGGGGATAGAATCACATTTGCTTGTTTTGAGAATCACTCTGATGACTATATGGAGGAGACAAAAGTCGAGAGGGAAGGGGGTAGGAAGGGACAGTATAAGGTACAAGTACAATAGAGAAAGAGAGGAAGGCTCACAGGTAGACAGTGGTCCTGGGATGGAGAGGGGCATACCTGTGAGAGGTGTGGTGAAACTCACAGTTCTAACAGGATCCACAGATATCCCAAACAAGGAAAGAACAACATCTGAGATCACTCCTGGACTTCTGCCTTAGGCAACTGAGATAGTCTGCTTTTTACCCAAGCTGGAGAATGCAAGATGGTGGCAGGTTTGTGGGGATGAGATGAAGAGTTTAACTTTGGACATGCCCTGTGGGTATATGGGGAACACCCCAGGCTTTAGGGATGGTCCCCAGTAGAACACCATGTAATGGCTTTCGTATCGCATTCTCTACCTGAGCAAAGTATATGAGGGGAAGAAAAACAGTTTTGTAGTATTGTACATTATGTTTTCACTTACACAAATCTGCTTAGAAAGCATGTATACCTTGACTGAAGTACTACAAAAAAAATATATGCTCATCAAGGTGAAAACACTACAATGCCTGATAGCAAATGAAGTCACAGGGTTGGGAGAGAAGGAGAAAAACCTTTGGATAGCCATCCTACCTAGTGTACTGTTGGCTCTTAAAAATAAATTCATATTAACTCCCCA
This sequence comes from Ictidomys tridecemlineatus, assembly GCF_052094955.1. Lineage (NCBI taxonomy): Eukaryota > Metazoa > Chordata > Mammalia > Rodentia > Sciuridae > Ictidomys > Ictidomys tridecemlineatus. Next base: position 20,107,391 of record NC_135489.1, on the reverse strand, counting down.
CCCTCAACCCACTTGGGACACTCGGATGGCCCAGAGAAAGGATCCCCTGCCAACAGTCCTTCCAGAGAACCCCAGTCTCTCTGCATGTCTACTAGCAACACTGTTCCAAGGAAATTGGTGGCCTAGGCATCAAACTCAAACATAAATCAGCAATTTCAAGAAATCACCCCCTCTATCCCTCCCTTGAGAATGAAAGGGAACTAGAGGTACTGGTGATAAAATGTGCAGGTGACAGATGCAGAGCTGCTGGTCGTATATTTAAACACATCATTTTTGGTCTAATTTTAATTTTTATTGAATTTATTTATTTACCTATTTTGTGATGCAAGAGACCAAACCCAGGCAAGTGCTCTATCAGGACTACTTTTAAATGAACTCAAGAGTTAAGAGGTATATAAACTGTTAATAAACAATGACATTATTTTTGCTCTACTTCTCAAAATTTTGCTTTAGTTTGCTTATAACCACTCCCTTCTTTCCTTGGCATCAAATTAATTTAAATATGTTCTGATTTTAAAACTCATTCAATAATATAATGCCAGTTTTAGTAACCAGATATCAAGAAATTTAAGTGGTAATAAAGATTTGGCTTATAAGCATCAACAAAAAAATTGTTAGTACTTTGGAGGCCAGATAAATGACGGGTAAAGTATCACAACCTGGTTTATAAAGCAACTCTGCCTAGAAACTACTTCTCACTATAGCAAAGCTTCTGACCTGCACCTGTTCATTCAGTAAGCTAATGGATGTCAGAAACAGCCAAATATTCTAGCAAAAACAACAAACACGGACTTCAGCTAACACCTACAGGGCACCTGCATACCTAAAGCAAACCAAAAAGAAAGAAATAGCATGGCTTTTACAGAATCAAAAGTACTAGTGAAAGCACACTGCGTGGGCTACCAACAGTGCAATGCTGCTGGTCAAAGCACCTCCTGGGGGCAGGCTCACTGCCCATGGGCAAACTACTTTCTAACACCTCCATCAAACCCAGGCCCAGGGATCAACGCTGCATGTCCATCAGGAATGCTAATGAGGGGCTATTCACTATGTGTGCTCTTAAACAGAAAAACTTCCAATCAGTCTGTGAATATAATCATTTATTTGTCTTTACAGTGATGATGGAAGAATGTACAGTTGTCCTCTTTCAATAAAGTATAAAAATCTGTTTATATACAGTGAAGTCACAATAATCTTTAATTGGGAAATTTATTTGGTACTCCTGATCTGTTTATATTAAAACTGTGGGGAAACAAATATTTTACGTAAGTGCTACATTTCCAGTAGATTGCACCTGGCATCAAAAGCTCAGCTTCATCTTAAGGGTCCTGCTTGATATTACAAAAGACTAATTTTAAGTCCTAGGACTCAAAATAAACATCATTTTTTGAATAACAGATTATATACATCAAAAATACATCTAAAAAGGCATTGGTTAGTGCTATTAAAAAGCTCTATGTGCTCGGGTACATTTTTTTCTTACAGGCAAAACCCAGTGGAAACGTTTTATTCAATTTCTAGGAATTTGCTCTTGGGGAAAGTCAGTCGAAAGTTACCTGTAAGGAAAAACAAACAAACTTAAGTAATTCAGTGATTTATCAGGTGAGAAGAAACTTGAAGTAATCAGAGCCTAAATTTCACTTAGAATCAGAAGTCTCAATTAAACATTTAGTTATAGTACATTATAAATACAAAGTATTCAACATATTCCCTCATTATTTCAGATGTTTTATTTTGATGATACTATTTAATAACCATTTCATTTTCAAAGAAAGTCTATGTACCCCTTTTCATACTTATGCAAATATTCTCTATCTACCATTAGCTAAATCAGCATAAAAAAGGAACTGAAAGAGTTCATAATAGATAGCAGACAAATCTAAGCATATTCTGAGAAAATTTCTTACAATGATTTATTCTACTTCACAATGATTGATTTTACTTTAGGGCATTTATAGATGATAGATATGCAGTCTTTTTATTGTTTATCCTTTTATCATGAGATGATCTTGTGCAACTGCAAATTGAACTATTTATGTCTTTGATATCTCATTCATAGCTAAATATTTTAACTCTTTGTTTTATAGTTATCTTCTTGCAATCATTCCTAAAATGTTTGTAATTTAGACACTTCTCTCTGATTGTAAAATTTAAGTAACAGTAAATCTAAACCTATCATTTAGCTAATAAGCTAAATAAAATAAATAAAGCCAGGTATCGTAGTGTACCCCTGTGATCCCAGCTACCCAAGAAACTAAGGTAGGAGGATTATATTATAGGTTTGTGGCCAGTCTTGGCAACTTAGGGAGATCCTGTCTCAAAATGAAATAAAAGGGGCTGGGGTTTTAGTTTCAGCTCAGGGGTACAGCATCCCGGTTTAATCCCTGATACTACAAAATATGAAAATAAAAAAGAAATGCAGGTCCACCTTGCCAACAAGGAGCATTACAAAGAGCTGTGGCATGATGTTGACAGGCCTGAAAGGAACCACAGGTTACTTTTAACCACAGGGTCCACCTCTTATGACCAATGAACCATGAGAAGTTGGCAATGTTCCACCCTGTGCCAAACTAGGTTCTACCTATTCCATATGTTATTATGGGCATCCAATTAAGTCATGTGGCTTATGCTCCAGTTTCTCAAGTATTTAGGCATACCTGGGGCTAAATGGATAAGTTAGGTAATTGTAATTTTGATAACTAAGAAGTACTTCTAAATCTTTTACAATCTACAAGTCTAATGGCCTGATCTAATAATACCATTCTCAAGTTTAGAATATAACATAACATGAAAATCTCTGCCTACCTAACATACCAAAATACTTGCCACTTTTTAAGAAATTATGAAAGCTCTAATCATTTGAAAATTAGTTTATTATTGCTACTACACATTTGTACAAGGCAATGAGCAGGTGCCAGCTTCTATAAGTGGAAAGTGCCTAAAACACATGCTTTCTTACACAGACTGAGCTCTGCCTTGATCTCAACCTGCCAAGTTCTCTGCAAAGAAAGCACAGGTTTAGTTTACAGCCATACCACCCTGACTGAATGTGCCCATTTTCATCTGATCTTGGAAGCACAGGTTTGGTAAAGCCTAGACTACCTGGCCTTTGTTTACCCCATACTGTTTTTGGGAGAAAAGGCTGAGGAAAAACCAAAGCTAAAAGCAGAAGGCCTTTCCAGAGTCTATTCTGACACAATGGCACAGAACCTGGTGCAGGTGCAACAGTGCAGAGTCCCTCGCTGCACCCCAGAGACAATATGGCCAGAGCCGCAGACAAAAGAAACGTGCTCAGACTTCTCTCGGGCAAACTTTATATATACTATGTACACCCATGAGAGCCCAAATAACACATCCTTGCTAGTTTGGAAAACAAAATACCAAGTGTAAATACAGTGTCTTCCTGTCCTCATCAGGAAATTAAATAGGGTTGGTGCTGGTGCTGCTGTTACTGGACTTGCAGATGTAAGACACTGTATTTCTTATTTGGTTTAGGTATCATTGTGGCATGAGTCATTCCTGAATTAAGGAAAGGCACTCATGGAAAGGGAAGGTGGTGTCAACAATCACACTCATGCTCACTGCCTCTCTCTGCTCCTCTATCACACAGGAATCCCTCCCTCTCTTCTAGACAGGGGGAGGGGGAAATGACTCATCTTGCCACTCTCTCAAGCTCACTACTGATCAATCACTTGCTCAAGCTGATTGTATCTCCAAATATATCTCAGATCTGCCCTTTCCTCCTCTCCTCCCTGCTCACTGGACACATCCTGAAGAAGCTACCACCGTCTCTTGCTAGACTACCACAATAGCATCCCAGCCAGTCTCCCTGCTTCAAGTTGTCCCTACTCCAATCCATGTTTTCCTGCAGCAGCTGTAGGGATTTTATAAATAAGCTATTCAGCTTCAGTGGATTCCCACTGGTGTTAATGATAAAGCTCAAAGTCCTTAACATGACCCACAGGCCCTGTGTGATCAGGTACATTGCCTACACATTGGCCCTTCCTCTCCAGACATACGACGTTCAGATCATGTTGATTTTTCTTTGTTCCTTAAAGAAACCAAGCTTCCCTTTGCTGTCCCTTCTAACAGGACCCCTGAAACTCTCCCGACATAGTCCTACACACTTCAGCCTGGTGTAAATGTCACTTCCCCAGAGAGGCTTTTCTGACCTTTCACACCATGTTAACTAACCCATCTCTCCTCAATTTGGGCTTCAAAGGAAACACATAACTGGCTAATGGGTGGCAGAAATTAAAACAAGGGATGCCAAGATACAGGATAGAAGTTGGGAAACAAGATGCTACACTGAAGACTAGGGTTGCGGCTCAGTGGTAGAGTGCTCACCTAGCACATGTGAGGCGCTGGGTTCCAGCCTCAACACCACATATAAATAAATAAATAAAATAAAGGTATTGTGTCAACTACAACTAAAAAATATTTTTTAAAAAATGCTACACTGAAGCCTTAGAAATCTGAGTGTAATCATCTAAAGAAAATATATACCCACGAAACAGAGACTATGAACTTCATATGTGGGTTTAGGGTAAGATCAAATTTGTATTGTAAATTATGTACTATATTGTCAATGTCCTTCTTGTTCTCTCAGCATTGAGTCTACAGTAAAGAAAGCCTGGAAAAGTGAAGAATTTTGTCCATATTGCTAACACGATTCTAAAGAGGGATCCACATATCCCAGAGGGCTAACGGGGTGAAGATGACCGCTACCTTCCTCTTCTGTAACCACTCCTCCCTCCCTGACACAGTCCTTTTCTTTTTTCTCTGATTTTCTTAAATGACAACTTGAAGATTTCCCACCTGACTTAATAAAGGAAGCTAAAGGATGAGAACAAATAGGTATAATAACTTATATGGTCCTTAGATACAAAGGGGGGGCCAGACAGCAGCATTGCATAACCTACGTAAAGCAGCAGCTTTTTCACTCAGTGCTGAGGAGGCTGCAGACAAGAAAATAAACATGTGAGTTCCAAGTGTGTCTATGTCTGGTGTCAGTTTACCTGATCATATTCTTAGGCTTCATCTCCACTGTCCATTTCAACATCCATCTCTTCTGTGTCAGCAGCCCGGGAAAGGATGTCTGCCATCAGTGCTTCTTCTAATTTTTTCCGTACTTGTTGTACTCGCTCTTCCTGTTTCCTTTTCAAAAACAGAAAAAGACACTAAAAATCTGGCATGAAATGAAAATATGAAGCTGCTACAAAAGTCCATCCCTACTTCAAAGTCACTAAATTCCCCAGGAAAAATACACTTTCCTCTCCTTTGACTTTGCAAAGGTTGTTTGTAAACTCACAAACCAAATACACTGGTACCCCTGACTAAAAGAGGGATGGCACAGACAGTTATCCTTTGTCTCATAGAGAATTCTCAAGAGTCACTTTACTTTAGTGATCTCTTCCTCGACTCCAAGAATTTCAAATGTGTGAACATATAGGTATATTCCTACGAAAAATAATTAGAAATAATTTGGAGGCAGGGATAGAAGGAGGAGGCAACATGAAGAATAAAGAAAAATGCCTTCCTAAGTGAAGCACTGAGAAAGACATGAAGTACAAAGTCGGTGGGCTGGGACTTGGCCTGGCATTCCATGGCTACATTGGAGAGAGTGCTCTCCTGGGCTCCCAGGTCTGCAGGCAATGGGGCAGCATGGAAAAGCCAGGCACAGAAGCCTGCATACCAAGAACAGAGACCAAAAAGCTCCACCTCAACCGAGAGAAGCTGAGTACAGCAAGAACATGCCATGGGTTTTTCTGTGTCTTGGTGACTGCAAGGAGTCCTCAAAAGTAAGAGTTAATAAGGCTCTGAACCACAGACAGAGAACAAAGCCCAGGAAAAAATATTGTTAATAGACACTTTGTCTTGAAAATTCTGAGAGGGCAAAAGAGGAATTTACATCGAGAACTAAGTAGAAAGGCCAAAGTTGAAGAAACACAAGGGAATAGTAAGGGCTGGTAGGTAAAGGCCCTGGTGAAAATAAGAAGTGAAGAGAGGTGAAAGCAGAGGGAGGTGGGTTAACTACCAACAGAGAACAGGTCAAGTGCTTTGTCGAGAGCAGAGGAAAGATGGTCAGGATGGATGCAGAGTGGGAGATGGAACACAAGGAAGACACAACAAGGAAAACGCAGGGCTCTACTGGAAAAGTGATCTTCCAAACAATAATTGAAGGAAGACAGCTTGCAGCACTGCCCAAATCTAGGACAGCAGAAAGGTAGAAGCACCATGTCACAGAGGATGTCATCCTCGGTCATGGAGTACTCACTTCCTGAGGGCTCAGCCAGCTGCATTCACACATGCTCTCCTCCAGAGCACGTCTCTAGGTTCAATGAGACATGTCCAAGGTAGGAGGTAATAAGGCACATATACTACATAGCCACAAAAACTTTAGATCTTTATTAAACTCCAAAACAGCAATGACTTCCACTTTTAAAATAAATTTTCAGCTTAAGGGGCAGACAGGGTGGTTACTGGGTCAGCCTGAACTCTATAGCTTCTGTCATATAAGAGGACACTGGAGATGACAGATTTTTATGTAGTGGGGCAGGATCAACATAACACATTTGTTTATTTCTTAAATGATCTGTCTCCCTGCTTGCCCACTGACTCAAAGTTTATGCTAAATGGCACATCAGTCTCATGGGCAGTGTCTCACTCTTCGTAACAGACTACAAGAATATGTACCACTACCCTGGAGTAATCCCATCAGGAAGACAGGGAAAATGGAGCAAACTGTGCTTTTGGATGAAGAACTCTATCTTAACAGCTAACGAAGACTTTTACTTTAAGCATTACTTCTCAACTTTATGATAAATGTTGAAACTAAAGTGTCCACGGTGGCAGGCAGAGTTCTAAGATGTTCCCCAAGCCCTTCTCACTCCACTCTTTTTACCCTCCTTACATAATTTTTTCCCTAAAGATGAACAGAACTTGTAAGTATAATGCGGTTACTAATTGAATGATCTTGAATTAATCAAAACAAAGATTTATACAATGGTTCTCCTAATAAGAAGAGCCCTTAGTGAGGCTGAGTCTTTCTGACAGATGTGTTTAAGGATACATGAAGTGGGCTATATGGCAAGGAATTTCAGGCCACCTTTAGGTGCTGAGAGCAGCCCCATCTCTTGGCCAACAATGGCAACAGGAGTCAGCCCTTCAGCCACCGAGAGTGAATACTGTGACAATTGAGTTTAAAGAGAATCTTAAGCTCCAGAAAGTAAAGCAGTCCAGCCAACACTGTGATTTTAGCCTTGTGAAACCAAGCAGAGAACCCAAGCTGATGAACCACAGAACCATGAGCTAATAATAAATGGGTCTTGCTTTAAGGTGCAAAATTCATAAGAATTTGTTATCAAATATTAGAAAGCAAGTACACACAGGTGGATGAAAATATTATCAAATAAATTGAAAAGATATATACTTAATATTGAGATCTTTAGCTGGAGGTTTAATATAAACAGAATACTGGCTAACAAATCAAGGAAAAGTAACAATCCCACATACTGTCATTTATTTTGAACCTATAGGAATTCAACAAAGAATGTTTGCTTAATAAGTTCTGCTTAATTATTGTTAGGACAATTAAATCAAATGAATAATTTGATAGATAAATTGTCTGAAAAGAAAATCATCTAGACCTGGCTTGGAGACTGTTTCCTCTACTACCAGATGATCTGATATGGAAGCTGTTGGCCTTCCCACGATACCACTTAGAGAACCTCAGTCCACACCCATGACGATTTGGTGGAATCCCTGCTGACTAACTTGGTCCTCGTTCCAAGATGGAAAAGAACTTATTTCCTTGAGTACCTGTCTTCCTCAATGGTAAACAGTGCAAAAGGCACGTTAGTTCCTCAACTCGATTTTACATTTGCTATTTTAATTTCTTTTTTTTTAATGTTTATAGATCTTTATTTTTTTTATTTATTTATACGTGGTGCTGAGAATCAAACCTAGTGCCTCATACATACCAGGCAAGTGCGCTACCACTAAGCCAGAGCCCAAGCCCCCTATTTTAATTTCTTCAGAAATAAAGTTGATAATAAATCTATGCAAATGGATTGGGGCTGTGGCTCAGTGGTAGAGCACTTCTCTAATATGTGTGAGGCACTGGGTTCGATACTCAACACTGCATATGAATGAATGAATAAATCCCATGCAATCAAGGCATATGACTAGAACTCTGAGCTGTTTTATACCCTTGCAAAGGGAGTTACTTTAAAATCCAAGAGCTTTCCAATATAAATCTAGCTAGACTCATGCATTTAGAAATATTTTTATATCAACTTTTTATAGATTTAGAAAAAAACAAAATACAAATAGAAAACATATTTTTATATTTTGTGATTCAAAAGTGCCATCTGCTGGTTTAGTCTAGGAATAATAAATACTCCAGTAAAATTTTTATTTACATTCGGAAGATGGGAACAGTGAAGTATACATATTGTCATATTTTTGAGGCAAATATACTATAGTATCACTGTCATCATTAGGTAGCCTTAATTAATGATACTGAAGTTCCTAAATACTAGACAAGAATTTCTTTGAGGTTTTACTACCCAGAATAGTTCTGTTTCTCTTGAACAATGGTTTGCTCATACTATCAATCTAAGTTAGATGCTTTCCTTTTACTATTTGCTACTAAAAACCTAATTTGTGGTCCAGTCTTAGAAACAGTAAAAGATGTTAACAGAGGCAACTATGTCCTCTTATTCCTGGCTCTATCTTATTCTTTACCAGATGCTCAGCTTTCTTATGTGCTTCTCTTCTTGCTCTATTGTGTGTTTATGGTGTCTGTCTTTGGAGGCACCTTAAGTATTTACTGAAACAAAGTGAAATAAGTAAATAAATCTCTAAATTGAGCATAAGTGAGGTAAATACAATCAAGATAACTAAATCATACTTTGAAAAGAAAACTTAGCTTAAAGCAAATATGGCTATCTTTGCTTTAAAGAGATCTTTTGTTTGCAAATAAACCTAAGCAGGAAGCAATCATAAAAGGTATGACTGAATGAATAAACTGAGAGAACAGGGAACTAAAATTCAGAAGCCCAAACTGCAAAACTGTAAAGATGATGTGTAAAGAAAATAATTGTCCTGAAAGCTGTCCTTTGGACGTGGTCATGATGGTCCCCCTTCCACCTTTTATAAGCATGTATTTATTATAACAGTACTTTATCATCATCTTCCATTACTTTCAGAAAAGCTCTGGGAAGGAAGGAAGAGAGGAATGGAGGGAAGGAGGGAGGGAAGGACGGATTTTCTAGTGAGTGAATTCACTTGCAATTTGAGGATCCTTTTTCTGAAATGTTTGGAACCAGAAGTATTTCAGATTTTTGTTTGACTTTAGAATATTTGAATATGCATATTGAGATATCTTGGGGGTGGAACCCATGCCTGAACACAAAATTCATTTGTATTTCATGTATTAACTTAATAACACAGTCTGAAAGTAATTTTATACAATATTTTTTAATAACCTTGTGCATAAAATAAGGTTTCCTGGTATGGAATTTTTCAATGTGGCCTCATGGTAGAGCTCATAAAGTTTCAGACTTTGAAGTACTTTAGATTTTAGATTTTTGGATTAGGGATGCTCAACCTGTACTATGTGTGACACTGAACCTAATGGGCAATACAAAATTTATCCACAGGCAAAAATCAAGCTTTATGGGTTATGATAAACTGAATTACCTAATGTCTTCATCTGTGACAATGAAAGCTTTGCAGAGGGGCTGAGATGTGTTAAGCCAAACAGCGGGGTTCTTTTCCACAGCAGCAGAGACTTGTCCCGTGATTGGTGCGGAGCTTGTGTGCAAAGCACTAGCAACAGCAGATAAAAGGGTCTCGTCATTACTACCCGGACCAACTCCTGCAATCAGAAAGAAGCAATACTTAAAATTTTCAATGTGACAAGCAAACCTTATGTGACCTGAAACAATCAACATTTTTGTGTTCATGTGGGGTCATACGTTTAAAGTCAACATGAACCAAAGCAGCAAAAGATGATATCACAAGCAACTAACATAAAACATAGTAACAAAAAGTATAGCATTTCAATAAAACTTTTAAAATACATTTTCTAAGGTTTTAAACTTACATTTCCTCAAGTAAAAGTCAATTATTTGAATAATCTAAATCCTTTATAAAGGCATTGGATTATGCTCAAGTATCCCTATTAATGTACCCGTAATAGTCCCTCCTTATAGCTTTTAACATTAATTTCTAGTAATATTTATCTTCCTTGTTTCAGGACTTTGAAGGAAAAGTCAAAGCAAGCATGCTGTACTTGCAGCTTTAACATCTTTTTCAAATGCCTAACTATCCAGATTAATAGAATGAATGACTGCACACAGCAAAATTAAAATGAATTGCTTTAAGTTCTAAAATAGTTCAACTAATTAAAACAATAATTCCCAAGAACACAAAAAGATAAAAGTCAAACTGTAAATTATGAGAATTTCTGAGTAATCCACAATCAAGACTCAGATGCTGAAATTCTAATACTGGAAGGATAAAGATTCCCTAGAACATAGAGTTGCCATGTGATATGATGGGTAGATTGGCAACTGAGTTCTCCACCCCACATACCACTAGCTGCCAAAACTGAACCAGAGTACACATTCTCCTGCTACTTACAGCAACAGCTTGTAGAGGGAGGGGCATAAAAAGAGCTTAGTTTTTCTTTTGATAAGAGGACGAGAGAAAGAACAAATGTTGGGCCCAATGCTGCTAGAAGCTGGAAGTTTGGGAAATCCTATTGTTCATTTGCACTCAGTACTAAACACACACAGCACATGCATTAAATTAGATGACAAAACCAACCTAGAGCCAAAGCTTTTACACAGAAAAAAACCTAAAGTAATTTACTCCATAGAGGCATCCCTACAAGGTACAAGTCTCTTATTTATGTCCTCCCTGGGTTTACTACCACACAAGGGGTATGCCATCCAGCTAGACACACATGATCTCTCAAAACAAAGACCTGGTATCATTCAATTCTTTCTTTCTTTCTTTTTTTGGTACCAGGGACTGAATTCAGGGGTACCTGACCACTGAGCCACATCCTCAGCCCTGTTTTGTATTTTATTTAGAGACAGGGTTTCACTGAGTTACTTAGCACCTCGCTTTTGCTGAGGCTGGCTTTAAACTTGAGATCCTCCTGCCTCAGCCTCCCAGGCCGCTGGGATTACAGGCCTGCATCACCATGCCTGGTGAAATAGTTCAATTCTGAATCCACAGCATCAAACACAGTGCCTGCACACAGTAGGTACTTAATAAATATCTGCTCAACTAAACTTAGATAATACCTTGAAGACCTTTAGGTAGTTCCATGGTTTTTATAATTTGTTCTGTTACATCTGATGCACTAAGTCCTTGTAGCCTCTTCTCCCAGAAAAGCTGTAAGGCAAAATATCACTGTTAATAGATACATTCTTGAGACAAGAAAGTAGCGCATCGATGCTGTTGGATAATGAAATTTAAATCATGTCAATAGTTTCCTATAATTTTCTCATTTTTTTCCTTACAACAAGCTAAATAATACTCTAAACATTAATTATTTCAACACATCATAACTCTTTCAGATCAATATTACTCAAAAAATGTTTTTTTATTTTATGCAACCTATTTGTTAAATTAAATAGATCATTATACCCCATATACTATGTATATTTCTTTATACATAGTACAGTATAAAGTTTCCAAAGAATATAATTTCAATTTTTTAAAAACTCATTTGGCATGAAATTTTTATGTTAAAACTTATCAGGGAAAAAAAACACAAATAATATTATGTATTAGCCCCTTTATCCAATACCATTAGGGGAAGAGCTACTGCACACTGATAATTTTCCTAAGACCTGATGTTTATCTAGCCCTTAAGCATATTTAACAGAAAAAAGACACTTTTTTATGGCTAAAATGTCTTGGTACCACCTTGGTTTTACACTGGATATCACATTTGGGAGTCACCTTCTCATTGCTGCACAGGGCCTGAGTCACTACAGTCACTCAGTGGCCTCAGGCCATCATTCTGAGTAGCAGGAAGCATACTGAAAAGCTATTCCTGCCTCAGTGGGCTACTGAAATATGCACTGCTTATTCAAAGATTAATTGATCCCTGACAGTCATGCTCTTTTATTTATATCCTTTTTATACTTTAGCATTTTCCCTGTTAGCTATTATTTCTCACCCATGTCATTCATCTATTCGGCATGTATTTATTGAGTTCCTACTATGTACTGTGTTTGTCCTGTGGATACATAGTTAGTAAGATAGATTTTGGCCTCGTCTTTGAGCCTTATTTCTTTTCTAGTCTGCTTCATAATTTTCATATTTATAGCAAAGAAAAAAAGTCAGTAGGACTCTCCACCTTTAATCTTGGATACCAGGGCATTCCACATAGTTGGTACTGAAAAAATATTTGGGTTAATGACTGAAAATGGGAACAACTGGACTCAGACTGAGGATGTGAACGACACACACACAAAGCTATGTCGAAATCCAAGTTTCGACCACAAAATATATGACCTATTCTATAACTTTTTCAGAAGTTTCAACTTCCTCCTCTGCAAATGTGGGAGCAATGGTTGCTACATCCAATTAGTGTGTTGATTAAATATGGCAATACATATATATATTATATGAAGCACCTGTGCTAAAAGAGGCAAAAGGCTCAGTGTATTTACTTTAAACAAATTGTGCCCACTCTCAGAGCTTTGGGGGCTATATTCTGAGTTAAAGGTAAAGTATCAGATGACTGCCCTCCAGACACAGCAGAAGATAAGGTAGTACAACTCTATTTATGACAGAAATCTAACAGAATGCCTCTCTCTTCTGAAGACCTTCTTTGCACTTGGTAACAACTCCTGATGTCTCCTACAAATCATATCATTAGTAAAATATGTGACCAATATGAACAAATCAACAATTATAGTAATTCATAATCATGGATATCAAGTAATTATATGAGGTTAATAACTGGTGAGTATAAATGTCCCAAGAAACCCTGCTTGATTTCTATTTACTTTGTGGTAGAAAAATATTGTGTTTGTTTTGAATATCAAAGTTATAGTAAAAAGCAAAGAAAACAAAACTGAGTTAAATTTCTAATTAGTGTATGCAGAATCCACAGATATGTTTGAGTGTGTACATATACACCTACATACATAAAATCAGCTCTCTGTATCTCTGGTTTCCGCACACACTGATCCAACCAACTAGAGATCAAAATATTCAGGAAAAATAAAAGTGTACTAAATATGTACAACTTTTTTTTTGCCATTGTTCCCTAAATAAAACAGTTTAAGAACTATTTATATAGCATTGGTATTTATAAGTAGCCTAGATGTGATTTTAAACATAAAGAAGGATGTGCATAGATTATATGCAATATTGTACTATTTTTATAAAGAAGACTCGAGCATCTGTGAATACTGGTATCAGAAGAGGATCTTAGAATCACTAAGGGACATCTTTCTGTCTCTCTCTCTCTCTCTCTCTCTCTCTCTCTCTCTCTCTCTCTTCCTCCCTCTCTCCCTCCCTCCCTCTCTGCCTGTGTATAAATTTTTTGATTTGCAAAAATAAGTTAAAACTACCAGAAAAATAAAAGCATAAGAATTATGGACAAATTTGATTGCTAATATTTTATCTAAAAATTCTAATTCCATATATTAGTATATAATTTTTGAACCAATCATTTTAAATTAACTTTTAAATTTTTATCTGTAAGAAGGAGAATAATACAAAAAGTTAGAAAGGAAATAACCTTGGATTGACACATGGGTGTATGGACCTCGATTACATCAAACCCTGGTTATACCACATGTCATCTGATAGTCCTCAACTATGGCTGAAATCAGAATCTGATATGCATGGACAAGTTCTGTACATGTTCTTTCAATGGTAAAAGTTATCATCTCCAGAATTCAAAAGCAGAAAAATACATTAAATGTGTATACCATGAAAGTGGATATGTGTATGTTTGTGTGTGTGCATGTATTATTTACCACCCAGGACGGAGGGTAGTGGGAAAGGTTAGAGAAGGGAAAGAGGCTAGTTTGAGAGAACACAGTGAGTGGTCAAGGTCACTTCCTCCCTATCTTTCCACCGTCCACTCACTCATTTCACTGAGAACAGAGTCCTCATGAAGTAAATGTCTGTTTACATCTCAGTATGTTCCTAACTCACCTCTTCTCCATCATCCATCTTCTCAGATTCTTCCCTGCTTTGTTGTTTTCAGGGTGGGGGTGGGGGTGAGGGAATTTTGGCATTTTAAAATACACTTTAAATGTACACACAGCAGGCATTATGCTGAGTGGGAAAGGCTAGTTTTTTCCATACTATGTGATTCAATTGATAACAAAAGGTACCAGGCCTAGGGTTTGGTGTAGAGGAGAGTCTGGCAACAAAGGTCAGCACAGGTACTTCTTTGGAGTACTGGAATTACTCTTTGGTTTTTAGTAAACACAAACTTCATCTGGCTAATACCATCTCCCTTCCACCAGGCCTACTTCACTCTATCACCCCAACCCCCTTTCTATCCAGTTTCCACTGAACCTACTCTAAAAGCTAGTCAGGTCCTCTCCCCACATTCTGTGATCCTTTTCCATTATCTTCAGCCACTTCATAGCCTTCAATGCTCTGGAGGGAGCAGGGGAAGGAAAAGGATATCCTCTGCCTTGAGTTTAAATTTCTCAGCCTATATATTTATGAACTCCAGGTATTTACTAGGTGTTCACCTAGAATTCCTTCCTAACCATCCAAAGTCCAGAGACAATCATATTCAAAGACAAATCTCCAAATCTGGATGGGTTCCGTTTACCAGGCTACCTAGTCTGTTCCTACACACTTTATAAACACCACTGCTGTCATCAAATCCTAACCTACCTGCTGAAAAACTGACTCTACGTGCCTAATCCCATGGTTTTCTCAGCTTAATCTTGCTGTGAGATGTGACGCCAAATAATCACTAACTATAACGCTTCAAAGTGATTCAATATTTGGAGAAAGCCCCTACACACACAATCATCCTCCATTATTCCATGCCTCTCTAATCCCCACAACCAGATCCCTTAACTTACTCTAACATGCTATGACCCTCCAGCCAATCAGATTATTGGATAGCACCCACATGTGCATCACATTTTATTATTTTTTTTAATGTAGTATTGGAAATTGAATCCAGGACCTCACATATGCTAGACAAGCATCCTACCACTGAGCTACACCCCCAGCCCTGAATTAATTACCTTTATGGCTTGGGCAACCCTCTATCCAAGAACTCAGTTGATTAAGAAAGAAGCATGGGATGGGATTAATGATCAATGGTCAGCAATGGTGCAATGTAACTTTGAACAAAACATGAGCTCATCTCTGTATCTTTTTTCCCTCACAGCTCTCCTTACTTGGTAAGTACACTAAGATATCAATGGGAGCACAATACATGTACTTAGCCTCCCTGAAGATAAGCAGGAGGTGTGTCACAAAAGTTGCTTCTTTAGTGAGATAAGTGAGCAAATATGTTTACTGGAAGTACAACTAACACAGGACTATAATTGTAGCATTTTGCCTTTTAATTGCTGTTTATTTAACTTGAGTTTTGGCGGATTTGTTTACTTGTTTTTTTGAAGGATAATGAAGCTTAGAAAAGTTAAATAATTTATCATAACTAGTCAGTAGCATAGGTGGAATTAAAATCAGGACAGAATAATTAAACACTCCAGGCTTAACAGCAAAAACCAAAAGAGCATTTCATGCTTGGCTTTGTTAGATCTTATGGTACAGGCCTCAGACCCCTCTTTTTATGACATCAAAGGCTGACAATTGAGCAATAAATGCTAAGAAAACTATCAAGTTATTCTTAATCCTTTTAAGAATAAGGATCTGTTTAAGGAACCTATGTTCAAATCCTTGCTTTGTCACTAAGTAAAAAATATCATGTAAATTGTTAATTGCAGACAATCTGTGCCAGATGCCTGCCTTCTCCTCACACAGAATCAAGAAGCCCAGCTAAAAAGGAAGTAGATTTTTAAGGAAGATACTAAACTTATTTGGGATAGTTCATATGACAAAAAGCAAAAAATTGGTGTTCTATGGCTGGGCACAGTGGCACACACCTATATCCCAGCAGCCTGGGAGGCTGAGATGGGAGGATCATGAGTTCAAAGCCAGCCTCAACAATGGAGAGGCACGAAGCAACTCAGTGAGACCCTGTCTCTAAACGGTGTTGTATGTAATTCTCTGAAAGCTTTCTTAGACTCCACTGCAAATGCCAACCATACAAAACCCCAAATTTTTATTCAGCAGATAGAAGAGGGGGTCTAAATCTTTAGTTTCTAAGAAAACACTTCCAGGTAAGTGACACTAACAATATGTACAAGCAAGTATTTCATAAAGTGGAAAAAGAGGGAGTGGCTTATTAAATATTTAACTGAGAATTTCTGAATTTTTGCTCTATAAGAATAGTGAGATAGATTAAGGGTTATACTAATAGCTACTTGTCATGGCCACATTGAAAAAAATCTACATCAATACATCAGTATTATTTTCATCTACCATTACAATTCAATTCAAAAAGCACTGATGTATCTGCACAGTGTTAAAAAACAATTTACTAGAGATAAAAATATTGACCTTCCATGTTTACTAATGACCTCAAGTTGACAGTCATCTCCAAAGACAGACATATATGAGTAGCAGAGTGAATGGGACTTGCCTTAGACCTAGAACAAACTACGTTCAAATCCTTATTGTGTCACTAGTTTATAAACTTGAACAGCTAACTTAACCTCTATATCAATACCAGTTTCCTAGCAGATGGAATGGGAAAATAAAAACAATCTCAAAGGGTTATGGAAACTAAATGAGGAAGTTTTATAAATCCTTGTACATGCCCAATACATAGCAACTATCGGAGTACTCTTTTATTTCACCTATGGCTGATAGCACATCATGGATCATACAATAACACTGAATTAGTTAAAATTAGTAAGAACAAACAATGTGTAAATAATTGACTCTGAACGGTATCAGCAAGTGAAGAGTCTGAGCACATACACGGGAATCTGCCCTTCTCTCCCAGATTTTCTGCTAAGGTTTCTTGCTACTCTTAAGTATTTTATAACTCTTCCTCTTCTCCCTCTCATCCAAGCAGACTGCCTCACAATTGGGCTCAAAGTTGGTTGGGAGTACTTTGGTAGCAGTACCAGCTACATAATTTGCAAGGCCAGTAGAAAATTAAAATGTGAGAACCCTTGTTTAAAAAGGATTAAGAAATTTAAAAGGACAACAGCAGAGGATTAAACCAGGCACAGGGTCCTTACTTCTAAGTGAGGGGCTCTTCTAAGCATCAGGCCCTCTGCAACTGCACAGTTCACATGCCTGTGAGGCTGGTGTCAGTGGTACAGGACAACATGGAAATGAGGAAAGAACAGAGAAAGGAGGCCCCTATGCTGTGCAGCAGCGCTTAGGGAAATGTTGTAATACAGGGAAAAGGATCACTGCCAAAGCTCCACAGTACTAATAAGGAAGGAGGGAAGCCCAGGGGATGGAAAAATCATCCTGGGGAATAATGAATTGAAGCCTAGAAAAGATCAGAATTTGTTCTATTTCAAGTTCAGTGGCTAACATGAACAGCTTTTAATTAAGATTTCCCAAAGCTATAATTTTCTTGTTATTTTTAGTCTATCTATTTCCATGTTGTGATGATAGTAAAGCCCTTAGAAAAACCTCAAAAGGGCTCTGAGCTTATTTCAAGAGCAGACGACAGGAGAGCATCAGGGAAACAGACTGTACTTCAGAGCTGCTGCTGTGCATCAAGAAGGAAAAAAAAACCCTAACCAGTCCCGATGGTTTAAATGCAGGGTTTCTTAGTTTTGACATACTGACATTTGGCAAGTATGCTTAGCAGCCTCTTTGGTTTGCTCACATTAGATGCTAATAACACAATCCCAATTGTAACAACCAAAAAAGTGTCTGCACATTGCCTAATATTCCTGGATGTTAGGAAGCAGGAGAGGTGAAAGCAGGTCTGCTTGGGAACTGCTGGGCTGGAGAGTAACAAAGAAGACAGGAGGGTTAGACATACATAAAGTCAGAGGCCAGACCTCACAGCAGAAATAGGAAAGAGTCCTCCAATGGCATATGCCAGCACTACAGCCAGCTGTGCGCCCTGCTCTGAAGACAGCCCCGTCCCAGTTCTTCCTTTTTTGGGCTCTGAGAGCCCCCTCAGTAGCCTGAACTCAGTGCCTTTTTTCACTGCCAGACAAACAGGGACTGCTGGGGAACCCAGCCAACTCGTCACTAAGATACACAGAATTGGGAGAAACATTTTTTCACCTTAAGTTGAAATTCAATACATTTCCTGATAAAACAATAATTATTTGTAAAATTCAGACATACTTTAAATGAACTGGCCTAAGATGCTAGAACCATATTGTTCCTATTAGAAGATGTAAAGTTCCCAATATCTGAAATGTAAAATTTTACATCACAACCCATAAGTTAGAAAATGTCTTTATGTACATGTATATATTTGTCTATATGTACAGATTTAGAAAGAGTCTCTATTTACCATAGGTTTGGGGATTGTGCACATGTGCCAGTCTGTTTTTGACTATTGAAAAAAGCATAGCCCTATGTAGAATGGCTATCAGTGTTCAAACGCAGGCATACCAACAAAGTGGAACTGAGCAGCTGATCTTGAACGTGCCAATTTCCATAAATTCTTAGTATGTAGCTATCAGGAGGCCTGACTATTTCCAAACAAAAATCCCAGAGAAAAAGCAACTTGCCAAATACACATATGAAAAAGTAAAACATAATTCAGCCTTCATAAATCACCTTAAGATGCATTTTTCCCTTTGAAACCATAATTTCCATTAGAACAAAAATAAACTGACCACATAGAACACACTGAAGTTCCAGTTCTAAGTAAAATTCATTTAAAACTCATATATATCTAAACTTCTATTTCTTTTTGTTCATTTTAAACAACATAAACTGAATATCAGGTAAGCCAACAGCCTATAACTGACTCTATTGCTAACTAAAAACACCAGATGCTATGTCTAAAGGTCCTGAACCTGTACAAATATCCTCCCCACTCCTCAACTGTCCTCCTAATGCAGGGAAATAAGTATTCTGCTGTTTTGCTAAGATTTTCTCCATATCCATGCTCTTAATCTCTCCTTCCTCCTCCTGGGATTGCTTCTATTAATTCACTCAACAACTTCTCTTCTGACAATTTCCATCTTCCACCTTCTTCTCCTTTGGATTCTCCCATTAAAGAGCTAAAAACACATGAACACTGACCACTTAAAACATGTCCTTAATTGCACTGCTTCTCTTTCAGTCCACCTCTAGTTTTTTAATACTAGTAAAAATTCTATCTTACTTCCCTACCTTCCATTCATTCTCTTCCTTCCAACCCAGGTTCTGCCCCTACTATTAAATTAACATTAACCTTGCTCAAGGTCCCAGTAACCTTCTCATTACCAACTCTAATTCCTGAGTCAAGCCTCCTCTGTCCTACTTCACTTCTACATTCACCTACTATGAAGAGACTTAATGAAATTCTGCCTCTCAGGTAGTTCTTTTCATATTTCACTATTCTCTGCTACTGTTAAGCCACAAAATTGAACATAGCATAATAATTATCAGAGAAATAAGACTATAAACATTTTTACTTTTCTAATAAAAAATATCTAAAATGCATAATATATGTAAGGAAAAAGTGTTAAAACTTTGTAAAACAAAAGAATCAAAAGTAGCCTTAAAAATCTCATTAAAGAGTGGGGACAGAAATAGGAAAGACAGTGGAATGATTGTGCCATAACTTTCCTATGCACTTGTATGAATACACCATAGTGAATCTCCACATCATGTATAACCACAAGACTGGAATACTAATTAGAATAAGAAAAAGAACAAAATTTTTTAAATTTAAATTTTTTTTAAATCTCATTAGGAGTTTTACTCTGCATAGTCTCTATGTTTGTGTCAAGATAGACAAAGATACCAATGCAGTTGCTAGCACAGCAACTACACATAGCATAGATGCTAACATAGTTTGCTCTCAAATATTAGTGGGATACGTTTGTGATTCAATAGAGTAAGTACAGTATGATAGAAAGAGCACTAGTTTGGCAGTTAAAATACTTTGGTCCTGGCGCAACCATTAAATAGCTTTGTTGTCTTAGGCAAGTCATCTAATCTGTCTGGATATATTTCCACTAGTAAACTAGAAGTACTAGTAAATATTGCATCTATCACCGAAAATTATCAAAACACTGATAAAATATGAGGAAGTTGTTTGAAAATACAAATTTTATTAAGATGCTAGGAATATTTTCTAATACTAGTATTATATAAATTCAATGAATATCTTTTTCATTTTCATAAGGTAATTACTAGATCTAATCAAACAATAAAGGATCTTGGGCCCACAGATGCAACTCCATAGTAGAACACTTGTCTTAGCATACACAAAGACTTGAGTTTCATCCCCAGCTATATAGGAGAAAAAAAGAATAAAAGATCTTGTCACATTCTTGTAGACAAAAGCAAAATCCAGAAAATGTACATTTTACATTCACTGACTCTTGAAAAAGTTAAATATGTAAGACACTAGGTTAGGGTTATGTAAATGAATACTGTTTCTGCCCAGAGGGAATTCACTGTCCACTTTATAAACTGCTCTATTTCAGATCAACCTCAAATAATATTTTAGCCGTCTAGTTATGGTCAGTAAAAAACCAACTCAAATACCATGGACTGCAAACATCAAGGTCAAACATGAGCAACCCTTTATTTTGTGTTGGTGTCCTAGAAAGAAAGGGCTAGATAATGACAAGAAAATTATCATGTAAACCAAAGCAAAGCTTGATTCATGTGGCTGTGCAAATTACAACGTGATCTCTTATTAAGACAAAAGATAACAATTTAGACTAAAGAGATGGAGGAACAAAGCAAAAGGCAAAAGTCAGGGATGATGAAGATGAAGGAGCAGTAACCACCTGCTATAGCTATCTGTCTAAATTTCACCATGAACACTCTGTAACTTACAAGTAGTGGCATATGAGTCAAATGCCTGAAAAGGTACAATTATCCTAAAATGCCCATGGTATATATAATTCACAATCCCTAAATTTATCATGTGCTACTCCCATAGGAAATATTTCAATAACTTTTTTTTAACATATAAGTTACATCAGGAGGTAAGTATGTGTCATCTGTCTTTTCATTTACTTGTAACTTGCCAGCATACTTGAAACTATTTGTTCAGTGCGTGTTTTCTTTATTAGATTCAAAGTTTTGTGAGGGTAGGGTGCAGGTCTGACTTCTCTGTTTATATAGTTTCTGTAATATAATCAGCAATGTATGCTGTTGATTTATTTCAAAACCCACTCATCTTCAGGAACTTCAAAAAACATAATGAATGGGGAAAAACTGAAAGCATTTCCTTTAAAATCTAGAACAAGACAAGGATGTCCACTCTCAGCATTCCTATTTAGTATAGTGCTAGAAATTCCAGTCAGAGCAATTAGGCCAAAGAAGGAAGTAAAAGGGATAAAAAAAAATAGGAAAAGAATAAGTCAAATTATCACTATTTAGATAATAAACAAACTCAACAAAGTAGCAGGTTATGAAATCAATACACAAAAATCATAGCTTTTCTATATACCAATAATGAATCTTCAAGAAAGAAATTTTAAAAAAGTTTCACTCACAATAACCTCAGAAAAATAAAATACCTAGGAATAAATTTAACCCAGGAGATGAAAGACTTCTACAATGAAAACTACAGAACACTTAAGAAAGAAATTGAAAAAGACACAAGATGAAAGGACAGAGGTTCGTGGATAGGCAGAATGAACATTGTTAAAATGGCCACACTACCAAAAGCAATATATAGGTTCAATGCAATCTCTGTCAAAATACCAATGACATTTTTCACAGAACTAGAGAAAAACAGTCCCAAAATTCATTTGGAAGAATAAAAGTCCCAGAATAGACAAGGGAATTCTAAGCCAAAAAAGCAATGCTAGAGGCATCACAGTATCTGGCTTCAAACTGTAATACAGCTATGGCAACAAAAACTGCACAATATTGGCATAAAAACAGATACACAAACTAATGGTACAGAATAGAAGACCCAGAGACAAACCCACTCAGACACATCATCTTGTCAAGGGACAAGAGTGCTAAAAACATACATTGGAGAAAAGATAGTCTTTTAAACAAATGGAAACTGGTAATTCACATGTACAAAAATGAAATTAGAACATTATCTCTCACACTGCACAAAAATCAACTCAAAATGTATCAAAGACCTAGGAATTAAATCAGAACCTATGCAACCTTACAAGAAAATGAAGGTCAACACTCCAATCTATAGGCAGAGACAAAGACTTTCTCAATAGAACTCTTAAAGCAGGAAAAGTAAACAAATGGGATGGCATCAAAATACAAAGTTTCTGCATAGCAAAGAAAACAGATGTGAAGAGAGAACCTACAGAATGGGAGAAAATCTTTGTGAGTTATTCTTTTGACAAAGGATTAATATCCAAAATATACAAAGAATTCAAAAAACTTACTACAAAAATCCAAACAACCTAGTTATTAAGTGGGCAAATGAACTAAACAGATACTTCTCAAAGATGGCCAACAAATATATGAAAAAAGGTTGAAAATCAACAGAAATTAGGAAGATGCAAATCAAAACTACACTGAGATTTCATCTCACTCCAGTCAGAATGGCAGACATCAAAAATACAGAAAGTAATACAAGCTGGAGGGGATGTGGATAAAAAGGAACACTTTTACACTATTGGTGGGATTGTAAATTAGTACAACTACTATGGAAATCCGTGCAGAGGTTCCTCAAAACAGTAGGAATGAGGCAGATTCAAGATGGCAGGCCAAAGGGAGGTAGCATTCTGTGTCACTCTGTGACACGTCTCAACTAGTTGGAATACTGCTTTACTGAGAGCGGTAGAGGACCCCTCCAACACTGATCCTGCGCAGGAATCACGGCCTCTGTGCTGCAGGGGGGGGGGGGGGGGGATCTCAGCGTTAGGAAAGGACTCCTGACTACTTGCCCATGCAGGTCTTGGCAGGTGCCTTAGCGGGACCACCGGCATTAGCACTGGCACTGTCCCATGAAAGACACTCACCTGCTACCCACACAGAAACTCCGACCACCACTCCTGTGTGGACCCCCATCTACTAACATGGGGCTCCTCTGGTCGCCTCCATCTTGGGACTCGGCAGCTACTGCCAGAGTCCCCTACTCATGGTAGCCTGCCTACACCTGGGGATATCAGAGCCAAACACTACAGGCCACAGAGCTCATCTCACAACACATCGCACAATGCCATGGCATGGCTCCCCCTACCCAACCCGACCCCCCATCACTGAAAGCATCTTGGGTCACCTCAATCACCATCTTTAGTCAGGGCAACTACCAGTTTGGAACACCAGAGAGCCAGGTACACATTTTCTAATTCACCCCAATCCCCAGCAGCTGTTAACTCAGCAGAGTGACTGCCCAATTCCAAACAGCCCTCCACAACAGGTGTACACCAGAGTACAACACACATGACCCCCCAGGGAGAAAGGTTTTCCTGATTAGGAAGTGGAAAGGGAGAGTGAGGGAGATACACTT
Organism: Ictidomys tridecemlineatus; assembly: GCF_052094955.1. Classification (NCBI taxonomy): domain Eukaryota; kingdom Metazoa; phylum Chordata; class Mammalia; order Rodentia; family Sciuridae; genus Ictidomys; species Ictidomys tridecemlineatus. The sequence continues at coordinate 20,083,711 of NC_135489.1, read as the reverse complement.
TAGAGATTAACTTAGAGGGCAGGAACTGTGAGGTCTACAGGCAAGATGAGGAAATAATAAGATGAGGAAATAAGACTCGGTGCCCACATCACAGGACCAGACCCCCAAAGGAGATCCTATCCTTGAGGTGCAATCTTGCAATGGGACCAGCGGATGCCATACTCCACTTCCAGATGCCCTGCACCCAAGACCAACCCTCACATTCTGGTAAGCCCCACCATCCTGAGGGTGGAGATACCAACTAAGAACAGACAACCCCACCTACTGGATGAGAAGGGAAGCAGGAAAGATAGTGATCTCCGACCAAACAATCCTTGTTTCTTCCTCTGAGATCTGTTTTTCTTTCTTTTCCCTCTCTATTCTCCCGCCCCCACATGCCCAACACATGTGAAACAAAGTACTCTGCACGAATTAGGATACTGAGGACTGAGACAACTGAATAGTATATTACAGTTGTATATATATTTTTTCTTCTTTGTATTTTTCTCTCCAATTTTTACTATTTTTACATTTTTTATTTTTCTTAATAAATACCTGTTTGTCCTATGAACTCTACTAGTAGTCTTCCCTTTTACTTGTCTACTCAAATTACAACCTCTCTATTCTCCTGCTACTATCCCTCTTTTTTACATTTCTCTTTCACACTTTCTAGGTGTGAGGTTTTCCTCACCTCCTACCTCCTCAGCATATCTTCCTACACCTCACCCCCGGTTCTTTGTCCACCAATCGAAACTGTAAACCCTTTTACAAACCTATTGATTATATTGTAGACAATAATTAAGTTCACCATTTCTGTACATTGTGACCAAACTGCAAATAGTCCAAATAGTCTTAATAATAACTATGTGGTTTTAGGTAGTATTTTGTTTATATTGGGATCTGTTAACATTGTCCTTCCCCTCAAAGGTGAGGTATTAGAACCCTATGGGGGCACTAAAAGCCGACAGGGTAAAAACAGTAAAACCTCAGATCCACAGAGCTAGAAAGGAAGAAACACAAGCAATATGAAAAGAGCAGGAATGAAACCCCCATATGACCCAACTATAGCAACTACTCCTTGGTATTTATCCTGCAGCATTAAAGTCATCATACTACAGTGATACATGCACACCGATTATTACAGCAGCATATTTCATAACAGTTAAACTATAGAACTAGAACCTAGGTGTCTACAACAAATGAATGGATAGAGAAAACATGGTACATATACACAATGGAATTTTATTCAGCCATAAAGAAAATGATTAATAGTTTCATGTAGTTTATTTCATTTTTAGGAAAACATTATGGCAAAATAAGGCAGACTCAGAAGGTCAAGGATTATAAGTTTTCTCTAATATGTAGACACTAGGGAGGAAAAAGGAAAAGAAAGTGGGGGAGCACATCAGGAAAGAAGATCAGTAGAGTAAAACAAAGGGACAGAAGAGGAAATACTAGGGACTGATACTGGCCAAATATTCTTGTTATATTGTGTGCATGCACAAACATGTAACAACTAATCCCATCAATGTGTACAACTATAACTCACCTATAAAATATGGAAAGAAAAATTATTTCTAATTAGCAAAAGATAATTAGAAAATTAAAATTGTATAACTTTACCATTTATAGTAACACCAAAAACATCAAATATCTAGGAGTCAATTAAAATGTCTAAGATCACTACACTGCAAAGTATAAAATCTTAATAGACCAAAATTTGTAGATTGGTAAGTACAAGACTTTATGCTATAAAAAATATTATCTCTCCCCAATTAGTCTAGATTTAAATCCTAGCAGGTTTTGTAGAAAAGTGAATGAACTGAGTCTAAAATTTATGTGAAATGCAGACAGACCAGTATAATCAAGATAATCTTGAATCAGAACAGCAAAGCTTCAAAACTTATGGTACCATATATTTACACTTTTTTGTAAAGCTAGAGTACGATGGTAAATTATTAAAAAAAATAACACAAACTAATAGAATACAGCAGAAGAGAAGAGAAAGAGGTTAACATGTACAAATAGATTAAAATAAAAGAACATGGAGTCTAAAAATTGACTTTCACATATATAAACACTCCATCTATGACAAAGTTAACAATATAAAGCAAAGGATTCAATAAATAGTTCTGGGTCTGTTAGATATCCTTACAGAAAAAATAAATAAGTCTACCTTACATCAAAACCAAAGGTCAATTCCAGATGGACAGTAGATCTAAATGTAAAACAAGTGTCAGAAGATAATATAAGGGAATAATCTTGGAATAATATTGATAATCTTGGAATAATCATACATTTCTTAAATGTGTGACAGAAAAACAAAGGAAGAGATTGATAAAGTATGTTCTTTACTTTTTGCAAATCCTCATCACAACACTGCATACAAAAATGTGTTAAAAAAAAATGAAACAGCTCACTGAAGTTTCACAAATAAACATGCCTGTATAACTACCCACCCAAATCAGAAAATAGAATTTCAGTAGCACCCAGAAGTCCCCACACCCTCCCAGTCTCTGTCCCACCTCTCAACTTGCTTCAAATTATGATGTCATATTTACAAAAAAAAAAAAAAAGAGCATTAAGTAAAAAGATAATCTGCAAATTGGGAGCAAGCATTATGACTCATAGCCAAACTATACAGAGAACTCCCACAATCAATGAGAAAAAAGACAAATAATCTAATAGAACAATGCATGAAAGACTTGAACAGGATTTCATAAAAAAAGGGACCTCTAGATGATCAATTACACATATAATTAGTTATTAGTAGCATTAGTTACCAAGAAACTGCAAGGTAAAACAATAAAGAAATATCCCAGGACACATATTTGAATATTTAAAATTTTAAAGACCGAGAGTTTGGCCATGAAGCATTCCCCAAAGACTCATGTGCTGAAGGCTTGTCCTCAATGCAAGCAATGTTCAGAGGTGGGATTTTAGGGAAATGATTGGATCATGAAGGCTCTGACCCTTCAATAGATTAATCTACTAATGGATTGATAATCAGATGGCATTACGGGAGGTACTGAAAATTTCAAGAGGTGGGGCCAAGTTGGAGGAAGTAGATCATAAGTAGGTCATGCCCTGGAAGGCTATCTCATGTGCTTGACCCTTTTCTCTCTCTCTCTGTTTCCTGGCTGCCATGAGCTGAGCAGCTTTCCTGCTATGCCCTTTTTGGCATGATGCTCTGCTTAACCTCAGGCCCAAAGCAATGGAGCCACCCGACTTTGGACTGAAACTGTGAGCCAAAATAAATCTTTCCTCCTGAAAGTTGTTTTTCTCAGATGTTTGTCACAATGACAAAAGGCTAACACAAAGACTGATGACAACAGAAAATAGGAAGACTGACAAAAATCTGAAGCAAATGTATACTGCTGATAGAAGTATAAATTCACATAATCACTTGAAAAACTGGTAGTATCTAACATAGCTGAACATAACAATTCTAATTCCAGGTGTAAGTCCAAAACAATGGGTTTTTTACTGAAGCAATGTCCTAACAGCCAACAAGACAGGCAGAACCCAAAACAAACAGTCAATGGAGGGAGCAGGAAATAAACCTAACATCAAATAAAACATCTCTACAATTAATATACAAAAAGAGTTAAGAGTTCATGTTGAAGGCTGGGGTGTGGCTCAGAGGTAGAGCGTGCACCTAGCATATACAAGGCCCTGGGTTCGATTCTCAGCACCATGTAAAAATAAATAAATAAATAAAGGTATTGTGTCCAACTACAACTAAAAAATAAAGATTTTTTTTTTAAAAAGAGTTCATGTTGCATTCATGAAGAAAGAACAACATAGCATAATTTTACACATAAAGACCCTGAAAAAGTCATCTAAAATTTAAAATATAAATCACTAAAATAAAAAAATATGAATAACTAGAAATTAAAAATCAAGATAATATTCCAGAAAGTAAAACAAGATGTAAAAATACAAAAGCAGACAGGCAAATTAGAGAAAATTCTAAAATGATTACTACCCAATTACACAAAAAAAGAATGGAAAGTTAAGGAGTTCAAGGGAGAAGGGAATTATGGAAGACAAGAATATTGCCCAAACAAAGGACAGGAGTCATCCATATTACCCACTAAAACACTGAATGAAAAAAGACCTACAGTACACACACCATCAAATTTTTTTAAATCATAAATATACTAATCAATCTGAGAGAGGGGAAAACAGGCCATAGGAGAAAAAAGATTTGGCATGGCAATGTATTTCCCTTCAGCAACTCTGAAGGTACAGGACAACAAAGCAAGGCCTTGAGAACTCCAGGGAAAATGATTTTCCACTAGACTCCCATCTCTAGACAAACTTGATTGTCCAAGTAAAATAAAGTCATTTTAATGTGCACATTCTCAAAACTTTGCCTCCTATTACATTTTATTAGTAAGGTACTGGAAGGTATATTACTGATTGAGGTAATAGACCAAGAGGGAGGAAGACAGAAATCCAAAAAACAAACTCCAACACAGAAGCTCAGCAAAAGCAAATCCAGAGCTACTAACAAGACCAGAGCAGAAATCCAGACTGGAGTAGGAGCTAAGATGACCCCAGAAAAAGTATAAGGAGGAATCTCATGGACTTCAGCATATAGAATATATCGTTGATGGCAAGTGGCAGAAATTTTAAAGCACCAGGAAAGATTTACTGTAATTATATAGAAAACCTAGCATAGAATTAAGATTACAAACAACAACAAAGAATCATGAGTGAAAGGAGTAGTGATGACAGGGCTTCACTTTCCCTACCCAAGAATATTCTCAGTTACTAGAATATAAGCCTGATTATTTAACCAAGATCTAAAACTGAGATATAACTATGTGAAGAGCATGACAGCAGAGAGAGAAAACCACATACAAATCTACCATTGCAGGATGTCAAGAAATAATGCCTAGAATTTAAAAATTAACAGATATAGCCTAATAAATGTATCACTTAGAATTATAGAGGTAACTGCTAAGGCATATAATAACTAAGAATAAATGCTTTGAGGAAGAACTAAAAAGACATAAAAAATTAAAATAGTATACTACTGCTGTGAGAAATAAAGTTTTTCAATACTACTTAATTTTTTCACTATATTACTTTTGCTCAGAGAAATACAAATTTTTAAAAATTCATGCATTCTTCCACATGATAGTCATCATTTTTTAAATGGATTAGAAAAATACATGATGATTAGAGGTGACAATGAATGAATATACTAAGGATAACTTAATTTTTAAAAATACACATATAATGCTTCCATTTCAACGCTTACCTTCATAAAGCATTAGATTATATTTCAAAACACCCTCCCCCACCCCCGACTCCAGGGAACTTGAGAACTCCATCTCTTATAATTGGATATCTATCAATTAGTTTAAGAGTATAAATTTTTTAATACTGAAATTCTTATTTTATTATATTTTAAAAATATTCTTGAGGCAGGAGGATCACAAGTTTGAGGCAAGACTCAGCAACTTAGCAAGGCCCTAACCAAATCAGTGAGACCCTGTCTCAAAAAAATAAAAAAGAATGGACACGTGTCAGTGATAAAATGCCTCTGGGTTCAATCCCCAGTACCAAAACAACACAAAAACTGAGTGACCCTGACATATCTGCATGTTCCTGTCAAAAACAATAACATCGATTGTTCTTGCAGTCAACTCTTCATCTGGCCCAGTCAGCTATCTAAGATCCTTCATAGAGAAACAGTTAATCAACTAACATACTTTGTCAATTTCACCACCATGAAACAAGCCTTATAATTTATGCTTTAATTTAACTTCCTAGAAGAGGGCTTTTTTTTTTTTTTTTTTTTTTGGATGATCTGCTAGTCCCTAAGTAAGGCCTCATACATACAATAGCCAAAATAAGACTTGTGTCTAGAAGGCTCTCCCCACACTTCTGCTTTTGAATATCATACATTCTCTCATTCTTCCATTTTCCTCTGCATATATCACAACATGATACACTATAAATGCATTTATTTGTTTGTCTCTCTCTCTCTCTCTCTCTCTCTCTATTACAGTAAATGTCAAGTTCCATGAGAGCAGGGACTTTGTTTTGTTCACTACAGTATCCCCATTGCTTAGAAAAGTGCCTGACACAAGTGGAAGGCACAGTGACCAATGATTAGGTAAATAAATAAATTCATTCATTCATTCAATTCAATTAATTCAAGAAATACATATGAACACTGATATAATGAAGAGATTGTGCACAAAGAAATGAATAACTATAATACAACTATAATCAGAAAAGGAAAAAGAAGAAACACTAAGGAAGTTCTCCAAATCAGACTTGACAACAAAAGTTTTCTAAACAGAAATGGCATTTAAATTCAGGCTCAGAGATGAGTAGGAAACAGCCAGTTGAAGATGGAAAATAGAACAGCATGAAATATAATCATGTTATGTAAGGATGAGAGGTGGGGATGAATAACACATTCAAAAAGCTGAACCAGAGAAGAAAGTGAAGTCAGACAGGTAAACAAAAGCCCTATCAAGAAGAGCTTAGTCATGTAAAATGTTCTGACTTTACCCTAAAATCTAACAGGAAACATCAAGGGTTTTCAACAGAACAATACTATCAGAGCATCGTGTCAGAAAAGCAACTGGCTGCAATATGAAGAATGAAGGAAGACAGGAAGAAAAGAGACAAGCTAAAATGTTAGTTACCTGGTATAGGGATGGAACAAAGGAACTTTCAGGAGGAAGGATCAATAGGACTCACAGAAAGTAGCATGAAAAGATGCAAAGAATCAAGGATCACACTCAGGTTTCTGGGTAGGGCCAGAACAAAGTAGTGAACAGAGTACTTTTACTGGAATAAAGCACAAAGGTTTGATAAGATGCCAAAGGAGTTTAGGAAGATGAATTAGAGGTACTGGTGATACTTCCAAAGTACGTCTGCTCTTCCCTAGCTGCCCCCCATCCCACCCCTTATTGTGAATTAGCATCAGCATACCAGAGAAAACATTTGACAGCAATCTTGGCAGGTGGACTAATAGCAATAACTCAAACTCAGGATAAAGACACAGATCAGAAATCACTAACATACAGGTCATAACCAAAGCATAATACAGTCACTCAGCCACATCAATGTTTATAGCAGATCAGTTCACAATAGCTAAACTATGGAACCATCTAGGTACCCTTCAACAGATGAAAGGATAAAGAAAATATGGTATATATACAAAATAGAATATTACTCAGCCTTAAAGAATGAAATTATGGCATTTGCCAATAATGGACAGAGCTACAGACTAACATGTTAAGCGAAATAAGCCAATCCCAAAGAACCAAAGGCCAAATGTTTTCTCTCTTATGCAGATGCTAATTCGCAATAAAGGGTGGGATATGGGGCAGCTAGGGAAGAACAGAGGCACTCTGGATTAGACAGAGGAGAGTAAAGGGAGGGAAGGGGTATGAGTGTAGTAGGAAAGATAGAAGAATGAATCGGACATTATTATCCGATGTGCATATATAACTAGGCAACCAGTTTAATTTTACATAACATACAACCAGAAGAATGAGAAGGTATACTCGATATATGATATGTCAAAATGCATTCTACTGTCATGTATAACTAATTAGAATAAAAAATTGAAAAAAAATGTTGTCTAAAAATATATTAAAATATTTAAAGAAAACATTTAAACAGTAAAAGAAAATATTATGATTTTATTATAAAAATGAAAATGAGTAATTTTTTCTTTTGACTATTCCAAATATTTCTCTTAGAAAGAAAGCAATACCAAAAAATAAAATAAAGAAAACAAATAACATTTTAAAAACTTCTAAAGACTGGCATTTAAAGAAACTTCAACATGAACCATCCTCAACTCCCACAATTTCCCATAAAAACTTTTTTCCATTTAGCTTGTTTCCTCCTTCTTTGCCCATTCCCTAGTAAGAGCTTTCTGAAATCTACTCTCCCAAATTGGAATGTTCTCTCCCTCTCAAGTGCTTTCCCAACTCCTCTCAACTTCAAGTCCAGCATACATCTCATCCAAACCTCCTAGCCAGCACGTCTTATCTCAAACCTCCCAGCCACAGTCACTTCACCCTTCTTCAACAACTACAGCACTTGCCTATACCTTTTTGTGTATGTGTGTGTAGTCCTGGGGATTAACTCAGGGCCTTGTGCATGTGAGGCAAGCACTCTACCAACTGAGTTACATCCCCAACCCCACTTGCCTACACTATTTATTTGTCAATTTGTACAAGGCAGGTTCCCAACATTCCCCACAGTAATGCTTTTAAGAAGCATAGGACATGTCATGCATTTTCTATGCCCAAAGCAGCCAATTTTTCTGTCAAGAAAAAGGACTATAATACCCTTCATGGGATTCTGTACTTGAGCTGATCTATTTCTCAATCATAAACCATTAGGATAAGACTATATTGGATATCTCTTCAAAAGTTAGAAAGAAGTAAAGGTGCTAGCTAGAAAGCCTTGATGAACAATAATTCTCAGTTCTATCAACTACATACTGAAACACTTCACAAACTTTTCACACACAATGTGTTTAAAGTTGCAGATGGTTTTTAAATTTATCTTTCATCTGAAATGTTTCTTCTAATATATTTTAAGCCATTCTTTCTAAAAGATAAGGCTGACTTCTATGAGAGGGTAAAGAGATATTTCATATCCTCTGGAAGAAGGATTAGAAAACAAAAGGAAAAAAATCTAAGATCAAGTGGAAGACTCAAATAAGCGTTTTTCACTGGCTTTAAATATTTACTCCTACAAAAAAAAAAGTAAATATTCTGTAAGAAATATAATATTCATAGATTATCAATAACATCAAAAGCCTATCAGCACCCTATAATTTAATAATTAAAAGGAAGAAGTTATAATTCAAAGATGAAATTTATTTGAGGATAAGAGTAAAAAAAGAAGCAAACAAAGTCCGGAAGGCATCAAAGATGACAGCATCAAAGAAATTAAAATCCAAAATGTGAGTTTTTCACATATTTAAAGACATAAGCCAGGAAAGACACAGTAAAATCACAATTCAAGCACACTAAAATCCTGGGACATGTTTAAGTATCTGAATCAATACGGAGATTTTAGTGATCCTACTGTTGGAAATAACAGTCTGATAGTTGGAAAAATTCACTTCATTTCAGGTTTCTTTTCAATCTAATGAAAAGATAATATCAAATATGCTAAAACTTTATATAAAAATTATTGACTACTTACTCTATGATAAGCAGGAGTTAAAATATCATTTACACTTCACAATTTTAATTATAAGCAGAAATCACTACTAAACTCTGTACAGAATTCTGTTTAGTGTACTTTTCTTTTTACATACACTAATTTGCATTTTTAGAGTTAAGACATTTATAAAGAATCAATATATTAAAAACTCATAATGTGTATAATTTACATTAGACTGCATATAATGACCTGGACATATGTGCCTATAAGACAGAATTACTTTTATAATTGTTTCTTATTTAAATTAATCACTTGAAACCTATTGAAGGTAAAATGTAGATTAAGATGCAGAAACCTAATCCCCGTTCTGGGCTTCAAAATTCAACATATCTGTGAGTGTGGTCCTAGGGACTGAATTCAGGGCCACTCTACCACTGAGCTCTATCCTTAGCCCTTTATTGATTGATTGATTAATTGACAGCTATCTCTTAGACTGGCCTCAAACTTGCAATCCTCCTGCTATAGCCTCCTAAAACAGTGAGATTACAGGGGGTGACACCACACCAGAATGTGATGTGGTTATAGAATAAAAATATCTACAGGAACCTCAAGAATAGAAACCTCATTGTCTAATTCATTTACTATATGATAAAAATAACTTCAAATGAGACAGGAAACTTAAAGTTTAATTAATTAATGGGTAGCAAAATTGGAAGAATCATTTTTGCCTATGTATCTTTTGCTAACTATCTACTCAATAATGATTGAGTAGCTGTCATCTGCTATACATTTCAAAATATAATTAAAATCAAACCTGACTCTAAAATGGAATATCAAGATGACAATCAAGATGACAGATCATGATGTTAAAAGCATTAATTGTCTCTCCTCTACTTTCTTTTATATTTTGGAATCCTATTGGTGACACAGTAGTCACATATTACCTCAATTTTTATGTTGAAGATAATAAAGGCAAAGACAACCAATGTCTTAGTATAATCAAACCATTCTGTAAATATCATCCAATAACATGAAAATAAAGTGAAAAACATCCCAAGCTTTTGGAAAAGTAATCTGCCTTCCCGTCTATGTAAGCTAAAAGGAAGACTAAACTTCAAAAGACCTGCATTAAAATGACATTCTTTTTTTTTTGCTGAGAGAGGAAAGGGAAAGGATTTAGCTTTTGTGACACATACTTTTCCTTTGAGAGTAATCTCATAAACCATAATAAAAGAAGGAAAACTCAAAACTATTCAACATACCAAAGAATAAGGAGCAATTATTCTGGACTCTTCAGCTTTAAAATTCTAAGTTACCAATATCTTTATAGACAGCAACATATTCTGTAAATATGTTTTTTTAAATCTGTGAATGAAATTAGGTTCAGAAAACAAATTACTGTCAGAATGACCAGAAGTTGCTAACTGACTGGTCTGTAAACAAAATATTTGTTCATTATAGACTATATTGAGAATGTTTAGGCAAAGAAAAGATGAGGATAAAAATCTATTAAATGCTACCTATGAAAACCCAAATTTCCAATGTAGAACACTGTTATCAAAGATTATATATATATTCTACCTTTACCTTTTGGGATTTTTGAAGCAACTCTTTTACCCAATTATGCACTCTCAAAAATTTCAGTTAATAAAAATCTCTGTGAGTAAGTGATTTTTAAATCACCAAAAAGCAAAAGAACAAGATGTTTAAGACTTCAGACAGTACTTGAGAAAGAATACAACTAGGGAATGGCTTTACCTAGGTGGGTAAAGTTCAGAATGGCAGAATTCCTTCCATGTTGCAATGAATATTCTGAAACTACCACTATTTGGTAGTTTGACTATCCTGGGTACAGTAGTAAAACAGATGGGAAAAGCCTCACACAGAAAGCTGAATGGTCCAAAGAAAACCTAAGTGATGACAAGAACCTAAAGGCACATGCAGGTACGCATCTTTGATATTGGATGTGATACACTTACATGGCCCCTGTTGAATCTCTTGGGGACCAACAGTAAAGCAAGTTTAGAACTTCAAATCTTGAGACATCTATAGCAAGATGCTGATCCAATGTGGCTCCAAATATCTTCTGTTTTCCTGGCTCACCTGAAGAGGAAAAAACACTACAGAGGATGTGGGAACCGAATTTCTTTAAGTAGATTCTTCTAGAGTAATTGTCTGAAAGTTTTGACCCAGTCTTTTGTGAAGTCTGGAGATGAGACACTTGAAGGACTAGTGAAAAACAAAATTCAAATGAAAGGGTGGAGTGAGACATCTAAAAAGGGAGTATGAGAGCAAAAGACCATTGTTGTAGTAACTCAGTGTTCCTCATCCTCAGGTGGGAGAAGGCAGAGAAAGGAGAGGAAAACAATGCACAGACGCTTCTCCCTCCACTCCCTCACCCACTGTTACTGGAACTTCATAGAAATAGCTGAGCTTTTGACCACAATTAGGGGAGTGAATAAGCAACATTATGTAGAAGGTTTGGCATTTTGTCAAGTCTCCCTCTCTGGCTATATGGCATTACTATGCAGCAGGGAGGCCTTTCAGATAATACCATTTTTCTAAGGAAAGATTCTAGTGGAATACAGCTTGAAGCAATAAGAAAGAGAAAAATAAATTGAATTTATACAAATATGAAACTCACAAGACAGTATACCATATTTACAAAGTGTATCTGTTTTTCAAAAGGGGTGGGATGGTTTTCATGAAATAAGAAATCAGAAGTCCCCCCCTAAAAAGTAGTTTCCAAGTAACAGAAATACTTTTTAACACAGACTGCATGCTTCGTCCTTCTGTGCCATGTTACTCCTAGAAAGATAATCTTTAAAAACTAAGATTAGCAGAACCAAGTCTGATATATTACCACACAAAAAGCATAAAACTATAGTCCATGTCATTAGATTCTTTTTAAATGAACTTTTAAATTTTTCCTCAAGATACTTAACCTAAATCTTATAATAGTGATTCTCCAGCATTCATGTAATATTCCTAGAGCATAAAATAATTTTCTTTCCATATACATTCCATTTCAACCAGAATTTTCTTGAACTGTCTGGCAAAAATGCTAGAATTTTCTAGAAAATCAGACTGGAGGACAAATCAAGTTCTTACCTGGCGTGGCTGTTCGTTCATTCGTTGTGGGTCTGATTTCACTTTATTACTAGGATGATTTGTGACTTTGGTTACTGGTTGTTTGAAAATAGATGCTGTTTGTCTAATCGGCAATGTTGTATTCAAGTCTGGTTTACCCTGTGAATTAATATAATGTGTTTTCATTAATAAATATCATATATAAACATGATGATTTTTTTCTAATTTAATGTCTAAATTAAATCAGACTATTCCAAAATTCTCAGTCTAACTCAGCATTTTAAATACTCTGAAAGTACATTTTAAGTATAAGACAAATATGAATTTTTCTCATAACAAATGAAAATCTTGTGTATACTTCAGGGATTTGTTGTTGTTTTGCTGTCTGTTTGTTTGGTACTGGGCATTGAACCCAGGGGTGCTTTACCACTGAGCTATATCCCCAGCCCTTTTTATTTTGAGACAAGGTCTTGCAAAGTTACTTAGGGCCTCACTAAATTGGTGAAATCTCAAACTTGTGATCTTCCTGCATCAGTAGGTAACTTAGTATTCCTCATCTCCCCAGGTGCTGGGATTATAGGCATTTGCCACCACATCTTATATACTTTTAAATGTAAGAAAATTATCTATATAAAATTCATAATTAATTTGGTCTTTAAAGTATTAAGAATTTTAAATTGCCAAATCTGTTTGGGTTATACAAAAGGAAGGAGAAGTTTAAGGACAACAATCACTGGCATAGCAATCATTTCTACATTTTGGGAATAGAGAAAAATATTGGTACTAAATATACGTGGGTATTAAAACAAACAACCTGATCAGCAATTAGGAAGCGACACTTACATGAAATAACATAAATTAACTTTCCTTTTTATATAAAAATGAAATAATTCTTTTAAAAAAACTCAAGAAAAATGTGATAAAATAAGGATATACAAGTTAAGCACGCCTAATTTGAAATTTGGGGCACCAACGTCATCACAAGTGGAAAATTCCACACCTGTATGACAGGTCACAGTTGGAACTCAGGTTCACTAAAAATACTTATAAAATTACAGTCAGGCTATGTGCAGTAAGTATATATAAAAAACAAATTTCATGTGTGAACTTGGGTCTCAATCCCAAGTGAGCTATCTCGTGCATGTATGCAAATATTCCAAAATCTGAAGAGAACCCAATCCAAAACACATCTGGTCTCAAAAATTTTGCATAAGGGTTTTTCAACCAGTACTTCTAAATTTTAACATATTCACATTTAATCTTTTTACACAAGAGATTTTAAATTGAGCTTCAGAAAGCTATGTAACATATTTATCAAGTTTTAACCAAGCAGAAAATAAAAATGTGAGATATACTCTAATGAGGTCACAATGTGGCAGAGAGTTGTTATTAAATTCTCTTGCAATACCCCAAAAGAAAACAACAAGCAAAAAAAAGGTATGGGGGAGAAAATCCAATTTAATGATTGTGCTGATTCTGGCAAAAAAAAAAATGTTTTTCATACACACACACACACACACAAACACATACAACACACATAAATATGTACACACATAATAGTCATTTATACAAAAAAAAACTCTACGTATTTTTTAAACAAAAAATATACTTGACAAATTTATAGGATATTTGATGAGTTTTTGCCTTTAGTATCACCACACAGAAATTGCAATATATCTTCATATTCCCAATAATTCTCAAACCCAAGCATACATCAGGACCACCCATCAGGCTTGTTAAAACAATGTGGACTGGGTCTCATCCCCAAAGATTCTGATTTAGTAGAGCTGAGGTGGGATCTAATAATCACATGTCTAGGAAGGTCACCATTATGCTGATGCTGCTGATGCAGGAACCACACTTGAAGAGGCGATGCTCTAAAACAAAGACTGCTGATTTGTGGTAGGAACACCAAAGCTAACAGATGGGTGTCTGTTGTCCACTTTTTGGTACCTTCAGTACATTAAACCAGCATCTAAAAACCTGGTGTTTTCACATAAAGTCTGGAATCCCAGCTCCTCACACACGGAAAGGTATAGGAGAAATGCTAGACTTGGTTTGGCAACAACAGGCCCTGACTGACAATAGCTGCCCACCAGGGATGTCAGGTTCTCGTTTTGCAACATTTCTCAGTAACTTACATTACCTACCCAAGCTCTAAAGGCATGGAGTTTGTGACCACTGCTTAACGAGTATTAGCATCTAGGAAGGTAAGTATGGTAATTACTACAACACTTGGATCCACTAATAAATGTGCCCTCACCTCTTCCCCTTTACCTACCTCCTCTGTAAGTACTGAACATTTCTGTCATTCCTTTATCTCAGTTTTCTCCCAAGGTATGTTTATATTCATCTCAAATGATTCTAACATATTATCTTTCTGATATACAGCTTCATCTTGATGACTTTAAAAAAATAAATCATCAGCAAATGTGACTGACAGGCTACAAAACCACCACCTTGGGATACCATCTTTAAAAAATATGAGGCCCACGAGTGTGAATTTTTAAAAAGGTCCCCGCTAATTCTGTATTCCACAAAAAGTTTGGACATCTCTGATTCATGCATCTAAAATGTTCTGAAGTCCTTAACGGAGTCATACAATTTACAAAACTATCAACATTCAATCTTAAAAAAGCTTAACATACAAATACTTAAGGAAAACTGTTTCTGTTGCTAATTAGGTATAATCAGATAATTGTTTTATTAAACAAATACCTTAAGTTTTCTGTTTTTTAATAAAAGAACAATATATTCTGCTGGTGCTAAAAAAAAAAAGTGGCAGCTATTTGTAGGAGCAAACATATTGGAGCCTGAAATTACGATTGTTACAAAGGATAACTGGAAGCAGCAGGGACCCTTCGAAACTGTTCTATACCATGAATCTAGATTCAACGCAGACTGGAAGCATGGGCCACATGAAACTATTGATGAGTAAGGCTGATGTTTTTGCATTAACTTGTGTTTGGGGGCACTAAAGAAAAATTGGGAAACCAGCTAAAAGATTCAAGACATACAATTAACCTCTATTGTTCAATGAGGCAGTTAATCCCCTGGTGACACAGAACAGGGGACCTTATTCAAGCATGCTACATCATTCCTCTCTTAATCTCATTTGGGTTTTTACTACTGCTTCTCTTTAACTGGCCTACAGATTTGACAGAAATAAGTTTTTACTGATTAATATTATATTCCAAAAACGTATCAAGTTGAGTCATCCATAAAGCTGGACTAACTGGTTTTCCCGGAGGCTGTTACAAAAACAGTAAATTGTTTTATCACTCTCCCCTAAGGATTTGAAGAGTCACCACTAATTCACACCCAGCCACATTGCAGAATTCTTCTAAACAATAACCAACAGGCCATAAACTCCTTTTAATAGGAGTTAAAAAGCAAACAGTCAGAAGGGACAAGATTAGAGCTGCCCATATATTTGAAATCTCTTTCAATATTCAAAAAAAGTAAAGCAGTTCTTTATATTACAAAATGAAACTGGCAAACAAGCACATTGTAACATTAGAACTAAAGGTTTGCAAACTTTGTCAACTATTCTCAGTATGTAGGCAGGTCCTTGAATGAAAATTTAATGAATTTTATAATGTACACTAGACTTATTTTTAAATTTTTTTAGTTGTATATGGACATAATATCTTTCTTTGTGGTGCCAAGGCTGGAACCCAGTGCCTCACATGTGCGAAACAGGCACTCCACCACTGAGCCCCAGCCCCAGTCCCAGTCCCAGTCCCAGTCCCAAGTATTTAATTTTTTTGAGGACCTATCCTACCCTCATTGCTGAGGGGAAAATAAATTTTTATTTTGAAAGAAATTTCTTCTCTTTCCATGAAGTATGTGAGGTGGTTCTTTGTATACTCACAAAGGACAGATATGCAATAAAATTTTCATTTAAAAAATTTAATTTTTAAAAACACAATCAAGGATGCAGAAAAAAAATTCCTTTTGACAAAATTGAAAGTTATGCTAGAGCTGAGCATCAAATGTGGATCTGAATTTTCCACAGACAGAGGCAAAAAGAAACATTAAATCATTTAGTTATCACAGTCAGAAAGGAGGAAATATAACAATTAATGAAGAAAACAAATGTCCTGGTGCTAAATATAGAAGAAATAAAGACACTCAACATCACAAGAAATATTAAACAGACTTCAAATGGGTTAACTTTTTTCCTTTTTTTTTTTTTTAGTAATCTTTCATAAAAGAACATAAGACTTTAGGACAATTCAGTGAAGATAATTCTGAAAAGGGCTAAAGCAGTAGAATCTCATTATTGTATAATCTTTCAGTGATCTAACTTAATTACAGAATAACTTAAGAGGTGGATAAAGGTTATGTTTCATAAACCAGTGGTTGTCCAGTATTTTTTGTATTCTTACACAGAGAATTTTTAAAATATACACACCTCACTCATATTTTAAAGTTGATAATAAGAATATTTCATATTTTATTTAATGTAAATAATTACAAATAATACACTTACCAGAAGTATTAAAATACTGAAACTTTAATAATAAACTATTATATGACTTTATGATGTATGTAACAGAAGTCAATATACCCAATATTACCATCTATACACACACACACACAAAAAAAAACTTTTTTCTCTTTGAATTAATAATTCCATTCCTGCCAGGCACGATGGTACGTGCCTATAATCCCAGTGACTGGGAAGGATCATATTCGAGACCAGCCTCAACAACTTGGTGAGGCCCTAAGCAACTTAACAAGATCCTGTCTCAAAATAAAAAATTTTAAAAGGGGTGATGGATATAGCTCAATGATAAAGCACCCCTGGTTCAATCCCCAGTATCAAACATAATAATAATTCCATTCTCACAATTACTTCCTATTTTAACTTGAAAATTTTTATATACATATTTTTTAAACTTTGTAACCATAAAACTCTTAGTGAAAAAATTTCTTCTACAGCATAGAAGAAATAATGTATTACTACAAATTTTTGGTTTCTAGAAAACACACACACACACACACACACACACACACATAATCTTTCTTAATTATTTTTGTTCTATCTTGAGTCAAAGTCTGTGTTGCCCAGCCTGATCATGAACTCCTGGTCTCAAGTAACCCTCCTGCCTCAGCATCCGGAACAGGTGAAACTACAAGGCCCACTGTCCCTGGCCAGGAAAAAAAAAAAATTTTTTTTAAATAACTTTACAGTCAAGATAAATACTTTTAACTTCAAGAATAGGACAAAAATTGGTGTCAATTCTATTTTTATTCTTAATTTTGTATAGATGTAGCACTAAAAAACCTTGATCACATAAATAAGCAGAATGAATTTTACTGCCATTCAAATCTCTGAACTCCTTTTGAGTTGTATGTTACAATATTACACAGTGAACCATCAAAAAGATGTTAATAATCAGTTGATAACTACGTAAAGTCCTCTAATATTTTTGAAAGCAAAGAATTGTACTTAAGGGAAAAAAAATCACTGTTATTCATTTTCTCAATCCAATATTTCAAACTAATTGATAATCAAATGTTTTGTACCATAATAATATTGCTGACAATAAGAGGAGGGGGTCTGTGAGATGAAAGATTGATAATGAAGAATAGAGGGGGGCTGGGGATGTGGCTCAAGTGGTAGCGCGTTCGCCTGGCGTGCGTGCGGCCCGGGTTCAATCCTCAGCACCACATACCAAAGATGTTGTGTCCGCCAAGAACTAAAAAATAAATATTAAAAATTCTCTCTGTCTCTCTCCTCTCTCACTCTCTCTTTAAAAAAAAAAAAAAGAATAGAGGGAATAACAAACAGGTGCCTTTGTTTACTGTAGATATGTTTGCAGAACAATTGAAGGAAACAGTATACTATATACAGAACTTAAAGATATATGAAATGAATTCCTTAAAATGATCTGGGTCAAACTTTCACATAACATGTTCTGAACACCAGAGACTTGCTGTATATTCTAAATACTGCTTTTTTCAGACTGGCTTTGAAAAAAGCTGCATGAGAAAGTTCAACATTGCACATATTCCATGACTGGCTCATTTTATCCTTAAAATTCATGCAAATTTTGCATTTCACTTTAAAAATCAGCCTTAAGGTTAAAATGTTGTTCTACCTATCCAAAGTGTTCAAATAAAACTGATAGTTCCAAATATCATTCAAGCATTTTTTAATTCTGTGCTTTTGTATACACAACATAGAGATATTCATGCCCTAGTTTGAGAAGTAAAGATTTTATATCTCTAACTTCAATTTCCTTATCTAATAGGAGGATAACAACTATTGCAAAGATTCTTATAAGGATTCAATGAAGTAATGCATATGTAATGTTGTTGTTGTCGTTGCTGCTGCTGCTAATGCAGTTTCCAGTCAGTCACTGAACCAATACTGAGTGCCTACCATATGCCAGACACTGATTACACACTGAACACACAGTCATGAAAAGAAAAATCAATAACAAAGCCCAACAATAAAATCCCTGCCTCAGAACTTTTAATTCTGGGGGTAAGGAGAAGATAACAATTAGCAAAAGAAGTTTATAGTTATCTTGGCACACAAATTCTTTAAAAAAATAGTTCTCTCTTTCACATTAATTTGATACTGAGCACACCTTTGAAATTTAGAAAATTAACCTGTTGAGCTTTCCCAGAAGCAAAGTCATTCCTTGGCTCACACATAGACAGATGTGCCTGAGTAGTATTTTTAGATCAAATTAATAAGACTATTCTCAAAAAGCAATTCCAGATTTGCTCCAGAATACATACAACAGCCAATAGTGAATGCTATTCCATAAAACCAAATGTCAACAATGAAAAGTGCCTGGCAATCTTCCATAGTTTTTACAATTTAGATAAAATTCACATACCATAAAACTTACCATTTTAAAATAGACAATTCAGCAGTTTTTCCTGTATGCACAGGGTTATAAAACCTGTGGGAGACCAACCTTGCACGTGACTGGGTCACACTCCCCGGCTGGGTGCTGAGGCGCTCAGTCACAGAAATGTGGAAGAGGTTTCCCCACCCTTCTTGGGTTCGAGGGTCAGTGTCTCGTGCATGGGTGTGTCTTGCTACAGCCCCATTGAGTGAAGCTATGCTCACCTGTTCCTTTATAATATAACCCCTTGCTATTTAGGATAGAATCTTCCATGGAAGTGCCCTGTGTGTGTCCCCTTCTCTTACTGTGCCCTTGGGTGTGGCCTACCCAGGTGTCAATCAACCTGCTGATAGTGGACATCATGAAGATAAACTCAGCCCCCTGAAACCTGACCCCTTGCCTCATTTGAATAGCTTTTCCTCAATATAAAGGGTCAGCGGGTGCTCTCTCTTCCTGCTGACCCTTAAGGTCAGAGGAGCTGTCACAGCGACCCCAAAGAAAAAGTTATTTGTGTCTCTTGTGTGGTTATTTCGTGCAGCCCAGTTAGCCCAGTTTAACTGGAGTGACCCCTGAGCCTTTTAGTCACGAGAACAGAAACCCGGCAGCAACCTTCATAGTTTTTGCAAAAAGTAAAGTGTATCAGGCATCTATTATTTTGTATGGAAAATTCACTTGGTCTAATATACTAAGTGAGGAACAACATTTAAGGAGATCAATAGCATCATACTAAAAATAATTAATAATGGATAGACTACACTTTGAGCTCATTTTAAAAGGCTTATATTTACAGCTAACACAAGAGTAGAAGGCTGAAATCCACTGTCAAAAACACTTCTTGAAGAGTTCTGCTTGAAAAAAAAATTTCTTAAAGAGATTTAATTATAAAGTCATCAAAGGATTTATTACAAAAGATGCCAAAGAATTTCAACCAGATATAACAGCCCTACCCAAACTAAGGTTGCTGTTGTATGGAACTGTCTCATTCACACCTAATTTGACACTAGCTGTATATATTTATTTGACAGTCAAGCCCAGGCCCTCTCAAAAGGATTTATAACACTTGAATATATTTGAGGCACAAAAAGTCATGTATAACTAATTAGAATCAATAAATTGATTTTTTTAAAAAAGAAAATATTTTTAAAAAGTGCTATACATGTTAGGTGCTCTGCCATCCAGCCCTTCCCATTAGTCTCATTTTGTCTTAAACTTACAGATGTTAAGTGGTAGATATCATAATTAAATGCAGCCTTTCAGTAAAGACTTATTAAGCCAAGAATGGAGTAATCTGTATTATCTGCCTCAAATTTAATAATGTAAAAGAAATAATATAAAGATATGGTCCATCTATTACTATTTAACATTTAAAGTTATGCTTATAGATAAACATGACCAGCATATTCTTCTGAATCACGCAGGCAGCCCTACACAAGTGTCCCGTGGGAAAATAATCCAGTCTCCAGATGGTGTTTTTTTGGCAGTCACTGTCAACCATAGTGTTATTATATTATGAAATAATAGGAAATAAAGAATACAAAGAATCTAAAGCTCAGCACATTGACAAGAGATTAAGACATCAAAACAAGCACTGTACATTGAATGAGGCACACTGAATTGCTCCCTGGAGAACCAAGGTTCGTAAAAATATGTTCCTCAATTCTGAATCCGAAAAGTTTCATTGTAGGTAACAAATCATAGAAACTGACTGCTGTATAGCTAAGAAAATAATCTAGCACACTGGTTCTACACAAAGGGAACTAGTTTGATGATTAACACCTTGGTGAAAAGTACAAAGTGAAGGTCAACCAACAGGATGACGAGTTAAGTCACAGACGAAACAGATTACCCTTTAGAGTTGAACAGAAAGTTTAACTGGTAAAGATAATATCAACTTGGAGATAAATAAGAGCCAACCAACCTTGGATACTAATAAACTTTAAAGAGAATCAAACTTGCCCAAAATGGTGACCTATTCTTCTTTAGAGATTTAGCAAAAAGTTAAAGGAGCCCACACGTCACTGTGTAGTTTTATTACAGATCACCATATAATAAGCTAAAAATGAAGGCAAAAGCAAAGCCACAAAGCTCGTGTTCTTGGAGCTCAGTGTTCCAGACAGTTCTAAGTACATAAGAAGATTCGAGAATGCCACTCTCAGAATAACCAAAACTAATCCCATCACACCTTACGTTTCTGCCTACCCAAGTAATAATGAAACAGCCTCACTTCCTCATTTCTCAGCTCACATACATCGTCACCCACCACTCATCCATATTTTCTGTACATCTACCTCAGACTTCCATGGCTCTCAAATTTCCCCTCCCTGCTTCCATGTGATATAGCTCCAACCCAGGGCCTACTGAATAGGCAAAGTGCTCCACCACTGAGTTATACTCTCTGCACTCCCTTTCTCTCTTGATCCATTACGACCACACATCTAAGGGGCAGGAAGTGGAAAAGGCTTCCTTCCTTTCTCTCCATTACTACTTTCAAAAGCCCATAGCATTTAGCTACCCTCTGCCCCTCCTGTTTTCTCCATCATTTGTTAAGACATTTTTTTTTCCCAGTCATCCAATCAATCCCAATATTTGTCCTCAGGGACCTAAATACTCATGTGGACAACTTACCCAACATCATGAGTCTTCTGACTTTATCTAATCTTGCTTACCTAATATAGTCACAGGCTTGTCAATGCTAGTAACTGTACCATCTCCTCTAATGAAGCACCAATTCTCTGATTTCCACTACCTTCCCTTGCAGCTCACTTGGTACTTTTTTCATTTTTTGACCCCCATCTACAACTATTGTCCATTGGCCATCCTATTTTCTCACTGCTGTTTACCCCTTTCACGTTTTTCCCTACCTAGCACAGGTTGCATGTTCCCATCACGATCATTAGACTGCAAAAATGTTTGGCTTTCTTGACTTCCATGGTTTTTTCACTGATGCTATCCATTTACCCAGAGATTAACCAAAGCAGCATCTCTTTTGTCTACCACCTAGTAATATTCCCACTACTGAAGAAAATTTATTAAAATAATTGTCTACATTAACCAATTTTATCTCCGATTTACTTTACCACCCAATCCAATCTGCCCTCTATTCCCACCAAAACTGTTCTTGAGGTAATTAGCAAATTTCATATTCTCAAACTCAATGGAAATTTCAGTCTTCTTCTACTTAAACTTTCAACAGCAATAACTTTTTTTTTTTTTTTAAACACTCTCCTCTCGGAAGTCTCTCCTTTTCTCAATCCCTCAATCCACTTTGCTGATTTATTTAACCAAATCCTTAAGATTTTCTCCAGGGCTTGGTCCTGGGGTTCCTTTTCTATAGGTGAGTGCTTTTCTCTAACCCATTGCTCAGAATACTATCTATGCCCTAATGACTTTCCAGCTCAGACTCTCAGTTCTAATACAGTATACCCAACTGCATACATGACACCTCCCCTTGTATATTTACTAGGCACCTCAACTTTGCACATTCAAAATGATTTTTATCAACCTATATACTCTTTTCCTACAATGATCTCAGAAATGAAACCCTAATCCATCCAATGTGAAAATCAAGAGCTCACCTTTTAATCTTTTTGTAATGTTCCACACATAATTCATTAGCAAACCTATTAATTCTCTTTGCAAAAGAGATCTAGAATCTGTCCAGTTCTATCTCCATGGGCACCACATGTGTCTAGGCCATTATTATTCCTCACTAGACAAGAGCAACTTCCTCTTCACTTCTATTGTGTCCATTTCATATCAAATTAACAGAAACCTATACTCAATAGTAGCCCACACTTATCAAATGCCAGTAATCCCTTGGAAGAATGTCTTTTTTAAAAAAAAATATATATACGTTTTTTTAGTTGTAGATGGACACAATTCCTTTATTTTGTTTATTTATTTATTTATTTTTATGTGGTGCTGAGGCGAACCCAGTACCTCACACATGCCGGACGAGTGCACTACCACTGAGCCACAACCCCAGTCCCCTTGGAAGAATTTCAAGGTCTATCAATGTTAAATTTTTCAGCCATGATATATTCACTTCCCCCTTTCACTTCCAGGGAGAGACCAGAAGGCACTCCATTCAGCAAGGCCTTAATAAACTGACAAATAGAGCCCACATATCTTTGGAAAATATCTTTGGAAGATATTTCAACTACTCTCTCCATTGGCCAGAAATGTTGGTAGAAGGAATGATGTTTATTATTTGGATGGAAGACTACTAGGAAGGTAGAAGCCAACAGGCAGTTCTTACCACAATATGCCCTACCAATCAGAATGTTCCTAGCATAAGGCCTTTTAGTGGTGGCTAATTGATCATGGTATCCCCCAGATAGATATAAGTCAGTCCAATAACTAAAAAGGCTATACCTCAGTGGTAGAGGGCTTGCCTAGAGTACACAAGGCCCTAAGTTCAACACCTCTACCAAAAAAAAGTAACCACCAAAAACATAGTCAAAGGCCCAATCTGATTTACAGCAAGTGACTTGGTCCCTTGCCTATTCACTCACATCATCTGACAAGGCCTTAATCCTTCTACTTTAAAGTCAGTGGTTATTAACGTTTTTCAATTTCATTCCTTTAAGATTCTGATGAAGATAAACTCCCCTAGAAAAATGCTAACAAAAAAAAAATACTACACACAATTCAAAGGTTTTGGGGTGTTTGTTTTGTGATGGGGATTGTACCCAGCCCTATTTTGTATTTTATTTAGAGAGAGGGTCTCAGTAAGTTGCTTAGTGCCTCCCTTTTTCTAAGGCTGGCTTTGAACTTTAGATCCTCCTTCCTCAGTCTCCCAAGCCGCTGGAATTACAGGTGTGTGCCATGGCATCCAGCAATTCAAAGATTCTTAGAGGTCTTCCTGAGGCGCAGACTCTCAGGTTAGAACTTCTACCACACACTTCTCTATTGGTTCCTTAAAATCTGATCTTTCAAGCTTTAAAAGAAAAAGAATATGTTCCGTATTATAAACATGTTCCTTATTGTACATTCTCTTCTGAATATTGTCCTATCTGTTCTACCTGTTGCTCAAGCTTCCTAAGAGAATAATCTAACCATTTTATGCAAAAGGGTTTTTTTTTAAAGGCACATATATAACATTTGCAGCTGCAAAGCTCTAAAAATAAAGAAACCAAAAACTCATTAACAATAGTTTCCTTAAGGCAGAAGGATAGGTTACTAAGAGATAGGAGAGGGAGAAAGGCATTTTCCACTGAAAATCCTTTTTTTTTTTTTTTTATTTTTTTTTTTAAAGAGAGAGTGAGAGACAGTGAGAGAAAGGGGGAGAGAGAGAGAACTTTTAATATTTATTTTTTAGTTCTCGGCGGACACAACATCTTTGTTTGTATGTGGTGCTGAGGATCAAACCCGGGCCGCACGCATGCCAGGCGAGCACGGTACAGCCTGAGCCACATCCCCAGCCCCTCCCTCAGTCTATTGAAGGAGGGTTACACAAAGGTCACCAGTTCCCTTCTAATTTTTTTTTAAACATTTCTTTAATTGTAGACGGACACAATACCTTTATTTTATTTACTTACTTTTGTGTGGTGCTAAGGATCAAACCCAGTGCCTCACTCATGCTAGGTGGGTGCTCTACCACTGAACCACAATTCTAGCCCCTCCTTTCTAATTTTTAAACAAAGTCTTATCCTCCTTGATCACTCCATGGCATTTACCAAAACTCTTTTCTAGGATTTTGTTATACCACATTCTCTTGATTCTGGAAGGTACTTCTCACTCCCAACAAGATTATTTCATCTTGTGAATACCTTTCTTCTCTTTGTACCTATACTGGAAAACCAATGACAAACCAAAAGGATAAGAATTCTAAATCCCTGGGGATCCCCCAAGACTCTTTTGGAAACAAAATACAAAATTATTTTAATTGAATCTTCCTCCTCTATCCCCAAACTTGTTCTTCTTCCTTTACCCTTATCCAGTCCTGCCCAACAAGTGACTAACTTGATTAGTTTCAAAATATCGAAAGCCTACTAACTTATTAAATGAAGTTTATTCTACTGGCTGGAGAGTCCAAATAGCATGGTGCTAGGTGAAGGCACTCTGCCTGTGTCACAATATGACAAAGCAGCAGTCCACAAGCAAAAGGACTGTGCAAACAGGGAAGCCAGACACCAGGCATAGGCCAGGCTCATTCTTTTAATACCAACCCATTCTCACCAAGGGTGGTGGTGCACAACTATAATCCCTGCTGGGATTACTCAGGAGGCTGAGTCAGGAAGGATAGCCAAGTTCAAAAAGGCAGCCTCAGCAATTTAGCAAGGCCCTGAGCAACTAAGCAAGACCCTGTCTCAAAATTTTTTTAAAAAAGAGGGTGGGGGGCTGGGGATATGGCTCAGTGCTTAAGCACCCCTGGGTTCAATCCCTGTTACCAAAAATAAGTAACAACAAACCATTCTCTTGTGAATTGGGATAAGACCCAATGCATTCCACAAGACCAGATTAATCCCTTCATGAGACTAGAGCTCCACCATCTTATTGCCTTCCAGGAGGCCTCATCTTTTTTTAAGATTCCACCACTTCAAAACCGTTATTGTGGGGACTAAGCAACTAGCACATGAACCTCTATGAGGCAAACCACATTCAAACCATGGCAATGAACAAAATAAGAATTTTAGCAGATATCAGCAAAATTCCCTCTCTCTATAATCTTAATCATCAGGTACCTTGAGTCTCCCACTTCCACACCTCCTGCTACACATTAATTCAAGCCATCATTACTTTTCTAAACTAAAACAGTCCAAGTAATCCACTTCCAGTTTCATCCATTCTCAAATCCAGTCTCCATAGTTCATTCCAATCTATATCCATCATCCAAATCTGATTTTATCACCAACAACTAAGTTGGTATTTTTTTTTTCAAACTGCACAGGTTTGTCCCAAGATATATCTGAGCTCCCTAAAAAATTTTACTTTTATTAGTTTGTGAAAATAATTAAAATAAGCATCTTTTAAATGGTTGAGAACTTAAGGTACAGTCATATATAATCTACCTCACACCAAGATAATTCATGAAAAATGAATAAGAGATTTAAAAAATTTATTCCATTCAAAAGAATATGTTGTTTTGTTTTTCTAAATACATGTGATGAAAGAACTGTCTTCCAAGCTTGTTATTCCAAGCTGTTAGTAGGACTGTCAAGCCAAAATCAAAATTGTTCTGTACCATATTCATATCATAAGCAATTTGTAAAATACATCATAGGTCACACTAATGTTAGAGAACTTCATTATCATTAGTTTTGTCATTTTAATTTATAAAATTTTCATGTTGTCAAGAACTGGAAACACAAGGAATTTGGTCTATATTTACACATCTGAAACATTAAAATAAGAATTTCTAGCAATAAAACCAAACTACTTTAAGTCCCCTAAACATGTCTTGATCCAGAACCACTATACTATTCTTTATACAATCCTACAGTGTTTCAAATTAAATTTTCTTAGAAACTATTACCTTGCTTCTAATCTCCATTTTCTTAATTTCTGAAAATTTGAAACATTTCCTCTTTGAAAAATCAAAACCTGTATAAATGCCTACACATTATTTAGCTTTTGGAGAGAAGAGTATATTGCTTTATTCACACTGAGAGGCAAAGCCCTAGAAGTGTGCTCTATAATACTGTTGCCATTAGGCACATGTGGCTATTTAAATTTAAAGAGAACACTAAAAATACAGTTTTTTAGTCACACTAACAGTGTTACTCAACAGTCACGTGTGGCTATGGCTATAAGATTTCCATCATCACAGAAAATTCCACTGGATATGATACTCTATAACTTCTTCTTGGAATATGCTCTTAAAAAGCTGCTAGTGACTTTGAATACCATTTCTGAGTTGATGACCTTGAAATTTTTCTGTAGTTTTTTTATTAACCCAATGTAAATATCATCAGGAACTTACTTGAGAGTTCAACCCACTTTGTCAGTTGGTGAGACAGGAGTTACCTAGAAATAATTATAGCCTTGGCAACAAGATCAATAAGACATACCATAATCAAGAACGGAATTGATTTTCAGGGTAAAGTTAAGATTGAGTTTCAGACAAGTAGATATGGATACTGAAAAACAGTAATATCTATTAACCAAAAAACAATGCCCATTTCATCCCACTCACCCATCCTAAAATAATTAAAACACAATCTACAAGATCTTCAAAAGTTATCTTTCCAATCACGCTTGAAAATATTACTAATCACCAGTAAACTCACCTTTGATAATGGAAGATACATTAAGATCCTGGCTTATAATTAGTCAACTTAAACTGTAAGTTAGCCTGTTTCAAAGTTTATTTGTTGACTATATCTCTAATTCTTTAAAAAATTTTTTTTTAAAACCCTGAAAAACAACACAATTAATGATGTGCTTGGGCTAGGCTTATAACTGTATAGGAAATCACTACCTCAGAGTTCTGTTAATAATTTTAAATCTCACAACTTTCTTTATATTGTACTATCATAATTTAAAAGACATAAGTCAGTTTATTTCGCTACACATATTTTCTGTCTTATTAGAGATGTTTAATGTTGGTGTTACTCCAAGAGAGCTTACTTAAAAAAAAAATGAGAAACTCTACTTTATGACTATGTAACTAAAATAAATTCACACACAAAAATAAGACTATGCCTCAAAAAATTCACATAGAAAGTTTCAGAAAACAATGAAAATGAAAGCCATTTCCAAAATAATGTCTGGTACATTAATTTATTTAATACACTTTTATTACTTCTATAAATTTCTAGAATGAGGTGGATATTAAAAAAACATCAAACAACATTTATTAAGTACCTACCGTGTGCTAGGCTTTGGACTAAATATACAAAAACAAAAAGACATGGTCCCTGCCCTCATGGAGCTCACAGTCTAATTGAAGCAGACAAAGTCACAAATACAATGGCAAAGCATCAGGAAAGCATTATGGAAGAAGGAATTATTCTGCCTGGAGGATGCAGGGCAGGCTTCCCAGAGATGGAGACAATGGAGCTGGGCCTTGGATGAGGAGGAGTTCGCCAGATGGAAGGGAAGGGGGAAGCACATTCCAAGCAGAGGAAACAGCATATGAGCAAGCAGAATCTTGAAAGTGCATGCCATGGTGCAGGATGATGAGTGGTCCAGCGCAGCTAGAGCAGAAAGGTGCACACAAACTAAAGAGACGAATTAGTTTTGGGTTTTTAATAAACTATAACTGTCAAGGAAGTAACTCTTCACATTATACTAAGTGTAGCTAAACTGTGATTGTGGAAAAAATAGGATAATCTGAAGGCTTTCATTTCGTAAATATTTGAGCCCCTTCCAAAGGTAGAGTCCGCACTGTGATTAGAATTTCCAAAAGGCAGTTTCAGAAATATGAATCTTAATTTTCTTTTATACATTTAAGAAGCAAAATAAATCACAGCTTATAGGCATATCACCTTCACATATACATGGTCCCAACTTTTGCTAACTTGAGCTCCCTATTCTCCTACCATTATCTTTCATCCTTCTTAATATCTTCATAACTATTAACTCAAATTAACCCCATAGTTAAGCAATGCAGAAACAGTTTAATCTCCCCTTCCCATTCTGCCTCTCTAAACAAAAATGCCAATGCCCTATGGAAATCAATATAAGACATCATGTGAGACAATGTATTCTGCGCTCCATATCAATTTTTAGAAATCAACTATCATAAAACAAACTATTAAGCTGAATTATTAATAAAAATAAGTATGAAGCAGAGGCCCCATGCCCTTCCGAAAAAGTTAAAAACACAGAGAAGAAGACAGCTTAGGTCAGAAAGTTTACTACACTGGACACCAAGTAACACTGTTTGCCAAGGTAGCTTAATGCTCAGGTAGATGGCAGCTTAGAGAAGGGTCAATGGGGAAAGGAAAAAAATTAACTTAGGTCAAATACTTGGCTAAATGTTTTTACACAAATGTCCATGTGTTTCTCACAATTATGCTAAAGGAAAATTTTTCTTACCTTGATTTTACAAATGAGAAGCCTAAAGCGCTCAAAAGTTAAGAAAGTTACCTAAGCCTGTATCTACTAATAAGGAACAGAGCCAGTCCACCAAAACATGCCTTCAGAATCCTAAGTCCTTTCTACTCTATTACACTGCTTCTGGATTCCTAAAATCCATTCAGGACTACGCAGACTACAGAATTATAGCAGTCACATGCAAAGAAAGAAAAAACCTGACTTCTCCCTCCATTTCTTTCAAACCAGTGGTGTGACACAATGGAGGTTATAGAAAAACAATTTAACAACTGATAATCAACTGGTTAAAATCATCCACTTAGGCATCCACAATGGTGACTTTAACTTCAACTCCTGGCTTACTGATGGAAGTAATCTGGTAAAACAATTTCAGAAAAGATTGGGGGTATCCTCAGTGGCAGAGTGCTTCCCCAGCATGTGTAACAACACCCTGGGTTCAATCCCAGCACCACAAAAAATAAAAACAAGAAAAACAATCTCATAAGTACTACACAAGTCAATGGGCAACTTGTGGGTTTTATGTTTATAGCTGCTCTTGAAGAAAAAGAAAATATTGGGTTTTTGAATATAATTTCACTGTTTACATTGCTATACAATAAACCATCAACCAACAGCTCAGTAAAATTCAGAGCTAATGGAAAAAAAACTGCAATCACAGTACTAGGATGAGATTATGCCCAAGAGTCAACATCTTCAACATCAAAAGTCAATATAAAATTGCCCTTCCTCAAACTTTGAACCTGAAAATTATAATTATGAAATATGTGGTAAGGATATTTCCACACATTAAAATTTTTCCTCTTTTTAGGCAATAAGAATTTTGCTGGGCATTTTTGTGGTTTTTTGTTTTGTTTTGTTTGTTTTTGTAGTACTAAGGATTGAGCCCAGGAGAACTCTACCATTAGGCTACATCTTCACTTTTTTCTGTTTATTTTTGAAACAAGGTCTCACTAAGTTGCCTGGAACTTTCAATCCTCTTATCTAAGCCTCCTGAGTTGCTGGATTATAGGTGTGGGCCACTATTGCACCCAATTTTTTTTTTTTTAAAAAAAGTGGACAATTAATACTAACAAAGAAATCTTCTGTAAATAGAATCTAAATGGATCAAAAGGTGTAATATATACTGGCCTAGAGAAATACTGAAATGTTTTCTACTTTGCATGATGTATTTAGGTTCTCTCTGTGTAGGTACTGCTGAATAACAGGAAAATAATCAATTTATAAGTCAAAGAGTTTTGCTGGGAGAGGAGGGGACAGAGGTGCAGATGGCCAAAATTTCAGTCATTAATACAACATAAAATACTCTTTGGGGAGCATATGAAATAGCATATAGGTACAATAATAAATTAACCAACCTTATTTTGATTAAGAGGATCATTCCGCAGTCTCTGTTTGTTCTTCTGTAATTTACTAGGCATCATCTTTCCAGTTCTGAAGTCGAAACTACTGAGGTCAACCGTATTTCCCAGGTACCTTGCCAACTGAGGTTTGCTTCTGAACTTCTTCCCACTTGGACTAGAAGAAAGATAAAATTAATTGTACAAAAGCAGTAGTAATAGATATATATATAAGTCTTTCCTTCATACTTTCCTTTCTGCCCCCAATGTTGCTACATTAAAAAAAAAAAAATTTTTTAAGAAACTTTCTAACTTCATTAGAAAAAGAAACAATGTGTCATCTAATATAACACTCTCTTAGATGCACACTGGGGCATATAACAGATGTTGCTACAGATTATCCCACTAGTCACTCACCCAGTAACTGCCAGAGAACCCAAACAAGCTGCATACATAGAACAGCATGCACAATGCAAATTGTCTCCAAAATTACAAACTTACTTTTCAACTTAACTTCTGAAAATGCTGGGTTTTTTTTCATAAGTATTTTATATTTATACACACACACACACATATTATACACACACAAGTATAAACCAGTATATGTGTGGGGGGGGGGTGTGCGCGCGCGCGCAACAAGAGCAATCAGAAAAAAATTCTGATCAAATTCTGAAATCAATAACCCTTTTTAAACACTACTCACAACCTCAAAGACTCCATATTGTCTGATCTGAGCATAAAACATTTATAATAGGAAACCCTTGAATTTTGACATTTTAAATGTTCCTAGTATAATTATTAAAATGACAAAAAAAAAATCTCAGGCCAACATCTGTTAACCTGTTTATACAATGCTGACATTAGTTTTGCTAGCCAAATTCCTATCTTGGGAGTAAGAAATATTGCCAAAACTGGAAAACTATAGAGGTGTCAGAATTATGAGGAAAACAAAACTAATCATTCCTGAAATTTTTCTTGTAAGAAATTAATCTGGAAGAAAATTTTTATAGAAAGAATGCCCTCAAAGTCTTATCTAATAAATTTCCTGAACCAATTGTATAGTCATTGTGATAAATCACCAGAAAAAAATTGTGAGAATTTCAGAAAAACTCTAAAAGAAGTCAGCATATCATATTTAAAAACTAACCTTGTACCCACTAATCACTATAAAATAAAGTCAACAGAAAGTCAAAAACAAAAAAACTCTGAGAAATCAACAATAAAATATTCCCCTGGAACAATAAAACAACTCAAGTTTAAACCAGTATACACCACTTGTCACATTCTACAGTATTCTGTCATCACAAACTTTAAGACAAATGAAGATCTTATCAACATTGCTTTTCCACAATCCCAAGACTAAGTATTCCTGATACCAAATTCAAGATCTATAGAATTCAGTTAACAGATAAAAGATAACAAAGGCTGGGAGTGTAGCTCAGCAGTAGAGCTCTTGCCTAACGTGTAAGGCTCAAGGTTCAATCCCCAGAACTGCAAAATAAAAATAATAAAAGCAGATGGAAATAAAAACCAGAACATAATGGAATAAAACAAAGGAAGTAACATCCAAAATACACCAAGGGGCAGAATACAGGATCATATATAGCAAATTCCTAACATTAATTTCCAAAATGTTCAGTAACACAAAATAGCAAATAGCTTTCAATATTGTCTAAAACTTGAATCATCTCTGCCCACCACATACTTCTACCCCCAAACCTCATCTTCTGCATTCTCATCTGTCAGCAGAATCAATGTCCACCCAGTACCTAATCCTCCAATCTAGACAGCCACATCACAATCCTTCACTGTTCCCCTCCATCAGTCACATAACCAGTACCAAATTCAAGTTCTAAATGTTCAGAGACTCCTCAGCGTTGACAAAATAGTTTCACATCCTTAATAAGACTTTTAAAAGTTTTTAATATTTACTTCCCAGATTCTTTTCCTACAAGCCTTGGTGCTGTGACTCTAACAAAGTCACCAAAATATGTCATACACCTTTGCTGTTACAATCATGCCAACATGTCACCTCTCCTCATAAGCCTTCTATTTCTCTCCAATTCAAGTTTAAAATAATTCTAGTAACCTCTGCAATACTTATTTGTTTGTTTGTTTATTGGTACTGGGGATTGAACCCAGGGGTGCTCAACCACTGAACTACATCCCTTTTTACATTTTATTTAGAGACAGGATCTCAATGAGTTGATTTGGGCCTCACTAAATTACAGAGGTTGTCTTTAACTCAAAATCCTCCTGCCTCAGCCTCCTGAGCCACTGGGATTACAGGTGTGAGCCACTGGGATTACAGGTGTAAGCCACCACACCCAGCTCACAAGTCTATTTCATTACAATTTCTATACATTTCCTAAATGAGTCCAACAACCAGAAATTATGATGCCACATTTAAAAAATTTTTTTTAGCTATCAATGGATTTTTATTTATTTATATGTGGTGCTGAGAAGTGAACCCTGTGCCTCATTTCACACATGCCAGGCAAGTGCTCTACCCCTGAGCCATGACCCCAGACCCTGATGCTACTTTTTGAAACCCTCAAACATCATACGCAAGATAGTACTGAACAAGGTAACTTTCTGAGAGCAAGAAACCATCAACTGAATAAGAAAGGATGTGGTTTTCATTTGCAGACACAATGAAATGATAAACACCATGCTTACTTAAACATTACTTTGCATGAAATTTTGAAAATTAAACTGGAAAATATTTTTATGGTTAGTATGTTACACTTCAAAAGAAACAGAATAGTAATAAAAGATCCAAACGAATTTGAAGTTGGTGAAAATTTCTCTGCTCTTAGGTCACTTATATAATTATTATTTTAATTAAGCTAGACTATTCACGTAGCCTTTATAATCAGATGTTCAAATTACCAGTAAAGAGGATTCTGATAAACTATTCAATATGCTTCAAAAATAAAAACAAAAAAATCTCTCCACAAAATAAAATGACAAGTCTCAATCAGGCTTCCCTCTAAAGATCTCTGTAGTGCAATAAAAAGGTGAGCTCAGGAGTAGACCCTGATTTGACTGACAAATTTTCCAGAAGGAAACATTCAGGCAGCAACTTTTGCCAAAAAGATAAGCACTACTGATTTTGGCATGTAGTTGTAATAAGTAATTTTTTTACGTAACAGCTGAAATGTCAAGTACCTATTGCATCTGAAACCCTACTAGAGCCTCACTACTACACTGCTCCATGGAACAAAATTCATGTGAGACATATCCATTTTCGACACCTCTCCCTCAAGCCAAGAAAATGTAAATAGGTACCTAAGAAATCCACAAGCTATATTGGGTTGGGGCTGCAGCTCAGTTGTAGCTTAGCACCATGCATGGCCCTGGGTTGGATCTTCAAAGTCAAAAAGACAAGCAAAGGTGTATTAATGAAATGTGATTCCATAAATTAATGACATAAATTAGAAGTTTAACATGGCTTAAAATCATTCCAATGTTTACTATTTTTTAAAATATCAAAGCATTATTTTTTAAAAATGCCTGACATACTACAAAAATAAATTATTAATGAAAAAAAAAAGGTTCAAGTCAAGTTTTAACTACTGGCATATCCAAAAGCATTTGACTATCAACTGACAACTAGTACATTCCTACTCACTCTGAATTACTACATCCTATGACTAAAAAATAGAATTCTATGGAGCATTTGTATTTGGACAGCTATAGTAATTTGTCATGCATTAAATGCTGTCTTCAGGAAAAAAAAAAAAATACAGAACAAGCCAGGCATGGTGGCACATGCCTATAACCCCAGCAACTCTGAAGGCTGAGGAAGAAGGATCCCAAGTTTGAGGCCAGCCTCACCAATTCAGCAAGACCTCTCTCAAAAAAATAAAAAGGACTGGGAATGTAGTTCAGCAGTAAAACACTCCTGTGGCTCAATCATCCCCAGTACCAAAAAAAAAAAAAGAGGAGGAGGAGAAAAAACAGAACTAGCCATCCTCTCTTCTATGACTACTTTAACTTTTGTTCAGTTCTTTAAGAAGAGTCAGCCTAGCTTCCCCAAGAAATGTTAAGACCAGAGACCTTGCTCTGAAGGAGATGAAGACAAGCAATAGAACACAAGACCCAGGGTATAGTTCAAAAATAAATCTACCCATGAGATACAGACCATCTGCACAACTGCAGACTGACCCTGGAAGTCAAAAACTGAGGACATAAGCTCTGGTCTGACCCAGAACGATTAAGTTACCACCCAACTGCCCTCTAAGATGACTGTTCTAGGTCCCAATCTCAGAAACACCAGGACTTACAAAAGTGACTGTTACTTATTCTTAAAGTATCAATTCATAATGTGAGAAAATTATTTTTTTAAGTCTAGTAGTTTGGTGAAGGATATTAGTCATTTTCAGCTTTCTCTGCCCAAAGTGATTATTTCTAATCCCAGTAATAAAATACTGTTTCACTTTCAACCACATAGAAAAATTCCCTGTCAACTGCCCTTTTGATATGCCATTCCTGAACTAACACCTTTGTGATCACACCTTTAATTTCTGCTACCCATTATTAAAATACCCTAAAGACAAGGACTAATAGAAAATCAAAATTGAGTTGTATTTTTCCAGTTCATATAAGAACACTGAACCTTGCTTCATTTCAATTAAACTGTTTAAAGCATTTCTTAAACCCAACTCCATCTTAGGGTATCTTTATAAATACAAATTCTCAAAAAGAAATTTTATCTGATGTCAAACTTTCAGATCTAAAAAAATGCAACCAAGACACCAGAATACTTAAACTAGTCACCTTAATTTAGTGTATTCATACTTTTTAATCACACTGTGGACTTACCTGTCTTCATCACTGCCTGAGCTAGACGACTAAGTTGCCAGATGTATGACATAAAAAATGTATCTTCAGAAGACCTGCTTTGTGTATGTGAAATGACAGTCTTCAACTATCCCTTTAACATAAAAGTTCCAACACTAAAAATTCTACAGCCTCGGAAATTTGAGACTAAAGAAACATCAACTTTCTAATTTTTTTAACCTTTTTATGTTTTAAGCTGTACTTGTTAGCTTACAAGTTAACTGTTCAAATAAAAGATTTCCCTAACTTTTAACTAATAATTGGCTCCAGAAATCAAATTTTAGTAGACATGAAAAATATGAAATTAGAATAATCTTTTTGTACTAAAGTATAAAACCTATAATCAGAAAAACCATCAAATCAATAAAAGAACAGAAATCAAAATCACAACACAATGAAAAAAAACTAAAATATCATCATTCCCTTCTTTACAACTCTTTTCCTTTAAATGTACATTTAAATGTACATTTTAAAATACCTTTAAATGTACATTTTAAAATAGACCATCCTAAGCCCCCTTTTTATTATGTTTCTGACATATTTCTATCTATTCTTATATTGTATGATTTATCTTATGTCATTTCTACCTCCCATGCCAGATCAATTATTAAATAATCACCCTGGGCCCATTCCTTATTTCCATTGCCACTGCCCAGTACATGTCTTTATCATCTCAGATCTAAATAACCATGACAGACTAACTGATTTGATATTTGTTAGACTCTTCCCATTCTTAGCTATCCACACTGCTCTTCCTAAAATACCACTTTGATCACAGTTCCGCTTTAAAAGCCTTCAATGTAAATTTGATTTTAAAAAATGTAGGTATAATCTATATTGTAGTTTTCATGTCATCAGTTAAAATAAATTTAATTTTAAAATAAAATAATCCCATAAATATGTACAATTTTTATATATTGATTAAAAATTAAATTTCTAAAAATAGGCATAGCGTTGCACACCTACAACCACAGCATTTTGGGAAACTGAGGCAGAGGGATCCTAAGTTCAAAACCAGCCTTAGCAACTTACAGAGACCCTGTCTCAAAGTAAGAATTTTTTTTAAAAGAGCTAGGGATGTAGTTCAGTGGTAGAGTAACCCTGGGCTCAAACGCCAATACTGCAAATAATTAAATACGTTCAAGGAACTTCACCTCATTAGCAAAAGAAAGCCAAATATCTTAGCAATTCAACTGAGATCCTTTTCCATCTGACATCCTTTTTACCATTCAACCCTACTTTCCACTTCTCCTACCTAGTAACATTTGCTTCAGCCATACTGATTTTTTATTCACTCTATCCTGTATAGGTTGAATGGTTTGAAATGGTCTTTTACATGGTCCACAAGGTATGATTTTGCCTCCAATATCCAAGATCTCCATCTAATATCCTATCTCTACTAAAAACTCTCCACAGAAATAAGCAATGTCAATTCTTCCTACAGCAAGCAAATGTTGGTTTCTCTTCTAGTTCTGCAATAGAGTTCCATATAGTTATAAAGCTTCCACAAATTTAAACCTTACCTTCACAGATAGCTACTAAAGTACTTTTTTATGAATTACATTGTATGATGTTAGATTTGCTTCAAATAGTGAAGGGTGGGTTGGAGTAGTGGATTTATTGTGTGTGACAGGGATGCAGTAAGATTGACCATGTGTTCACAATGGTTTTGAACAGTTCTACTTTTAAATATACGTTTGACAAATTCTACAATAAAATATTTTAATGTAAACTAAAAATCATGCAAGCTCTTTTCCCTGAAAACAGGAAAGCGGTTTTTAAAAATATCAAGATTTTGCACAAGTATATCTGATCATTAAACAATTTCCTTGGCTGTGGGGATGGAGGTGGAAAACTATACATTATTAATTAGGAAAACTTTCTTTATTTGGCTGCTGATAAGATGTGATAGCATTCCTCTTTTTCTTCAACATTAATGTTCAAGGAAGTCACAATTTTATAAGATATAAAAGAAATAAACCAAATTCTGTACCAATATCATTTCATTCCATAAAGTAGCACTTATTGTGACAAAAATTACAAAGAGTATATTACTATAGCTAATTATGTCACCTCTAAATCTGGTTTAATAAGAAAAAATAAACAACCAGGTTGACTAAAATCTGAAAATGAAAAATGCAGATACTAACTAATTTTACACCACTGCTTTAAGGCTCTTGTTTTCTGAAAATAAAAAAGAAAAATACTGTTTATTTTAAATTAGGGATGAGACACTGCCATAGAAATGTCAGAAGAGGGGCTGGGATTGTGGCTCAGTGATAGAGCGCTTGCCTAGCACGCCCGGGACCCGAGTTTGATCCTCAGCACCACATAAAAATAGAGCATTGTGTTGTGTCCATCTACACCTAAAAAATAAATATTTTAAAAAAATGTCAGAAGAAATTAAATGTTTAAGAATTATGTGAAAATATAGTTGGGGGTGAGTTGAGATAAAACAAGATTTGCCAGGAGTCGATAACTGTTAAAACTGAATAAGAATGGGGAATTCATTATACTTTCCTATCTACTTTTACATGTATGAATTTTCCCTTAATAAAAAGCATGTGTCTACGCATCCCCCCCACAAACACACAAAATATATACATATATGCACAGACAAATGAATCTAAAAACAGACTGAAAAACATTGTTAAAATATTAACAGTAGTTCTTTGGGGGACTATAATGATTGTCATTTTCTTCTCCATACTATTCTACATTTTCTACATGGAGCACAAATTGCTTATAACAAAAAGTGTATTATTTTGTAAAGCCCTGAAAAATGTTTATAGTCTAAAATTTGCTCTAATCACAATCACACTTCAAAATATAATAAAATACTGTTAAGTCTTCACACAATTACTAAGCACATGCTTCTACTTGATTGGTTAAATTAAGTGAGGAAAAAGGAACTAAAATTTTATGGACCTGACTATCTACCATCTATCTAATCATACTAAATGCCTTACATGTATTCATTTAATCTCAAAACTCCATGATGCAGAATTCTTACCCTTAATTTATATTTAAGGAATCAGAGGTTTATAGAAAATTAAAAACGTGTTCACATTAAAACAGTAAAGCACAATTCAAGTCCCACTCTTCTGAATCCAAAATCCCCATTCTTTATTCTAAATCAGGGCTACTATTCCTCAAATAAGTTCACAATTACATGGGAAGCATTTAGAGACTGCAGTTAACTTGACAAGTAAATATGTGACTATGGAATCTAATAATAAAAAGTTGCAACATGTATTTTGTGTATCCACTTCTACTTCATTTTTATATCATTTTATTGTAGCTCACTCCGCTTTTAACATACTATATATAACCAGCACCTTCACAATTACAGCAAAAGCAATATTATCCTCCAAAATAATTCAAAAGCAATTTTTGAATTTTATTCTTTTCAAGCAAAGAATAAAAGAATGCTTTCTAATATTAAAAAGGAAATAAAAAATTCTATAGCTCCCTTCATGTCTAAAAATCTACATATATACAATATAAATAAATACTAATAATACAAATAAATACTACAAACACACAAATTTAAAGTAAAATAACATTTACTTCAGCTACTCAATATCTGTGTAGCTGATTTGGCACAAGGCAGACGCTGGGTAGAGCAAGGGGACACAGAACAGCCCATCTACAGCCAGTATTAACCCACCAGTCTTCCAGATTTAATAGAGAAACATATTAACTATTTGCTTCATTCAGCAAGATAATACCAAACTTCCACATACCAGGGACCACACTAAATACTGAAGATTCAAAACTGAATCCAACCAACTCCCTAACCAGGGAGGTTCTGAATCTGGTAGATGACAAAGATGTGCTAACTAGTTATTACAGCAAATGTAAGCATTAACAGAATTACACTCAAAATGACATGTTGCAGGGGGTCCTCCAACAGCCTCTGAGAAAGGTTTTTTAAAACCAACAAAGCCTTGTTAAAAAGAATTTTAAGGATATTCTTCCTTGCTCTGCGAATACTTGCAGCATAAAAAGAACAATGGAAAAAGAACACAGCATTCAATAAGAAAAAAAAAACTTTGAAAGAGGATTTGTTCATCATCTCACTTTTGTAAATCACTCATAATACTTCCTAACAAACGTTAGGTGCATACCTGTAATCCCAGCCTCGGGAAGTTGAGACTGGAGGATCGTGAGTACAAGATCAGCCTTAGCAATTTAGGGAGGCCTTCCGCAACTTAGTGAGACCCTGTCTCTAAATAAAAACCAAAAAGGACTAGGGATGGAGCTCAGTGGTAAAGTACCCCTGTGTTAAATCCCCAGTGCCAAAATAAATAAACCTGACAAGTGCTAATAAGCATTCAATTTTAAAATCGGATTTTTATATTTTATCTTATTTTTAAATTTTATATTATATCCACATAGAGTTAAGTTATATCACTATCCCAAACTAATGAGTTTGAATTTATATTATAAAGAAAATGAAAACAGCCAAATGATGAGATCCCAGATATCACTTAAATTTTATTCTATTCCATACTTCTTATTTTCCTTCATTGGAAATTTAATTTTGAGAAGTTCTGATAAAATTAAATAAAAATTCCCTTTATAAATTTCCCACTCAATTCTCAATGGAAATGGCTCAGGGAAATCAAAGAACAATAAGGAAGAGATACAAGGGGTATTAATTTCAGGCCAAACAACAAGTCCATGAAATAAGAATTGACAGCTTATTAGGTCTTTAGAAGATCCCAAAGATAATTTTAAAAATTATGAATTATTATCCTCACTAAAAAAAATTTTGAAATCAGTTTCACTTTGCAAACCACCGCTTTTGTTCCAATAATTAAATTATTTTAAAAATGACTATACCGGGCTGGGGATGTGGCTCAAGCGGTAGTCCGCTCGCCTGGCATGCGTGTGGCCCGGGTTCGATCCTCAGCACCACATACCAACAAAGATGTTGTGTCCACCGAAAACTAAAAAATAAACATTAAAAAATTCTCTCTCTCTCTCTCTCTCTCTCTCTCACTCTTTCTAAAAAAAAAAAAGATTCTCCCCTTTTAAAAATGACTATATCTTACAAATAAAATTTTAAAAGTAATTTTTAAAAATCATCTATCAATTTCAGTTGGAGATTATTTTTAGAATGCATATGCATCAGTTCCCTTTGAGCTATGTATTTCCTCTAATACAGGTATTGCGGGTATTGTGGCAGGTGAGATTTTTGCATGTCAGATTCTAAAAATCAGATGTAGGACAGATGGCAATGTTGCATCTCAACAAAAATTCCTCTAGCATATCACAAAAAGATGTGCTGGTATAGCTAATGGAGAAGTATTCACACCACACCAGTATCTTTCATTTCTGGACCCAAGCTTCAACCATACATACAATATCAAGAGGAATAAAACAAAAGCATGCCAAACTTTGTATAATTAAACAAGCTCATAACTAATATTTTGATTCCTTTCCTCTCTCCAACTACAAAACTTGTCTAAAAATTAGTCTTTAGGCCAGGTATGGTGGTGCACACCTGTAATACAGAGAATCACAAGTTCAAAGTCAGCCCTGGCAATTTGTCAAGGCCCTAGGCAACTTAGTAAGACAGTGTCTTAAAATAAAAAATAAAAGGGGCTGGTGATGTGGCTCAGTTGTTAAGCGCCCTTTAAAAGATCTTTAGGGACCTTAGGAACCAAACGTGGTGGTGCACACATGTAATCCCAGCAGCTGAGGGTGCAGGGGCTGAGACAGGAGGATCATGAGTTCAAAGCTAGCCTCAGCAATAGTGAGGTGCTTAACAATTCAGTGAGACCCTGTCTCTAAATATAAAAAATAGGGCTGAGGATGTGGCTTAGTGGTTGAGTGCTCCCGAATTCAATCCCCAGTACCAAAAAAAAAAAAAAAAAAAAAAAAAGATCCTTATGGTACATTTCAACTTTATCTCAACTCTGAAAGCAGTAAATAAATTTCTTCAGCAACCATATAAAACTATCATGAGATGAAGCTAAATTCGGTCTACAAGCAACAATTTGTTTTTTTCTAATTTAAATGAAAGCTTTTAAAATGAAAACCTACAGCTTGCTCCTTAGGGCATGTGCTGCCTATCTGAATATCTGAGAAATAATAGCGTTACTCCTAACATAAATCAGAGACAAAATATTTCTGAACAAACTGATCATTTATATTACCCAGAATGTTTCTTTAATTATGTTAATATACTACTAGTTTTCATTGTTTTCTTCCAGTATTACATAAAGCTGGAAGGTTATCCTTTGGTACAGTGGCTTCATTATCAAATTTATCATTTGCCATCTTCAGGATGCAAGTATGATAGTAAATAATTACATTACTCTAGTTGCACACCAAGCTCAATAAAATAGATTAGACATGAGGTGTTGCAATGTTTGAGAATATGAGTAGAGAACTTTATTCTCAACAGCACAAAAAAGTAGTTAAGAGTTCTGAGTTCTGAAGTTAAAACACCTGTTTCAGGATTCTACCTGCAGTATAACCTCCAGCTTATTACTTCACTGCCCTGTGCAAACTTCCCATCTGTAAAAGGGAAGTAATTGTACCCATGCCTCCTAGATATACAAAAATCCAATATAATTCATGTAAAATAATTCTAATAAAAGTACTAATAACTGACAAAATTCAGAAAGTGTGACACACAATACATAGTTAAGGCACACAAGACCCTATGCTAATATACTATACACATACTGTTTTTTTGTATCTGTGTACTATGAATATCCCATTTGCCATTTTCACAATATCCCAAATATTCAAAATTCCAGAAAAAAACTCCTTCTACTGTACCCTCACATTAATGATGAAAATTAAAAACTCAAAAATCTTAAGAAATAATAAAATACCTTAACAAATTTCATCCCAACATCATAGGCAATAAAAATAAAGCAAAAACTAAGAAGTCATTTAAGGCTTGTTTTTACAAAATTTGAGGTGCAATATCAATAGATAAACATTTATTTAGCATCTCTGTGTTCAGTATCGTGTTTACGGGGAAGGAAGACAGCTATGTGAGAAAACCACAGGTTCCACGGTAATGAATATGAAAGTAATCCAGTAAGTGCCGGGTTTAACTACAAAGGAATAACCAGGAAAAATAAACTGGCTAGCCAGGCATGGTGGCACACACCTGTCATCACAGCAACTCAGAAGGCTGAGGCAGGAGGATCACCAAGTTGGAAACCAGACTCAGCAGTTTTGAGAAACCCAACTAACTTAGTGCCCTACCTCAGCAAAAATAAAAAAGGCTAAGGATATAGCTCAATGGTACAGTGCCCCTGGGTTCAATCCCCAGTAACTAAAAATAAATAAACAAAAGAATATACAGGCTAAGCATCTCTTATCCAAAATGCCAGAGACCAGAAGTATTTCTAATTTCAGATTTTTTTTCAGGTTTTATAGTATTTACATATACAATGATGACAAACTTATGGGATGGGACCCAAGGTTAAACATAAAATTAATTTGTTTCATAACACCTTATACATAGAGCCTGAAGGTGATTTTATGCAATAATTTTAGTGCATTTTGACTGTGATCTATCATAAGCAGCCAGGCATGGAAAGTTCTACTTATATTGCGTTGTCTGCAATTTTCAGATTTTGAAGCATTTCAAATTCAGATTTTTGGATTAGAGATGTTCAATACGTAACATGGGGGAAGTCTTTTTACTGAAATCTAACATGACTTTAATAATAAAGATATTTAAGAACTGTAACAACGGTCACATTCACTCCCCTGGTCCATTCAACCAGTTTTCTACAAATATTACCAAAAAGACTGTTTGGGTTTTTGTTTTTGTTTTTAAACACAAAAGAAATGATGGAAGTTTGGTTAGACTTAGACATCCTTGATGTTTCAGAACTCAGACCTTCAAAGCATGATACCAGTTTTTAATAACAAGTGTAATATACCTCTACAAATTTTAAACCTATTTATATGTACAATCCATACAACTGGGGTTAGCTATTAAGAATTGTTTTTTCTTAATTAGTCCTTAAATATGTCTAAAGCTTCAAAAGATCTACAAATTTATATGAGGTACAGGTAACAATCATACCCATCTTACAACTGTTTAAGGTGGCACCACTCATCACTGAGGAGTTGGAATACCACCTCCATGTCCCTCAATTCCTAGGCTCTGCTGCCTTTCCTATGCTCCTATTTTTATTAAGATCACTCATGATTTTATAGACCTCAATTGAATCTGAGTCCTCTTTCCAGATCAAGAATGCAAAATCTTTTTAAATTTTTCTTCTTATGCCTATGCTCACTTCATTTACTTTAATTCTCTGGTTCCACTGGACCGTTTTTCCCCCAGAGAAGTGTTCTGTACAAACGCATCATAACTTTTTTAAGAATCAAAAATGTTTACTACTATGCTTTCAATATCCAAACAGAGGATATGTTGTGACAGCAACTGTAACAGTTTATCATGACCCCCAGTTACAACCTAGACTCTAAAACACAAGTTTAGATGTGACTTTAAAAAAGGCAAGCAAGAGTTATTTAAGGATCCTATGAGGAGGAAAATACTTCAAAACTGCCAATGATCAAGTCTTATCAAAACTAGAAATGATACGATCTAGGAGACCAGTTAGAAAATTACTCTTCAAATGATGGGTTCAAATGACGGCAATGAACTTTTTCAGAAACTATAGCAATGGGCCTGATTATTTTTTTTATCAAGCCACATCCTTTTAAAAAACTTTGGATGATATATGAACTGCCATAACACTATCAAGAATCCTAATAGAAGGCATAGTGATATTGCTTAACTGGAACCAGAGCCATGCCCTCCTGTTAGAACTTGGCAATTTCAAGAAGCAACCAAAAAATATTCTACCAAAATATGAAGCTTTCTCCATGAGCTTAAATTCAGTCCA
Source organism: Ictidomys tridecemlineatus (assembly GCF_052094955.1). Classification (NCBI taxonomy): domain Eukaryota; kingdom Metazoa; phylum Chordata; class Mammalia; order Rodentia; family Sciuridae; genus Ictidomys; species Ictidomys tridecemlineatus. The sequence continues at coordinate 20,039,527 of NC_135489.1, read as the reverse complement.
ACTAACAAGTGTCAGCCACACCCTATGTTAACAGGCACAGATTAGTTTAAATTAATTTCCCCAGGGGCAGGCTAATTCAGGGGATACCATTATTAGAATCTGTGTGAAAAACTGGGGGCAGGTGTTCATTAACAACAGAGTTCACTTTTAAACCCATTTATTTAATATGACAGAGGCTTTGTGATCTATTGTTTTTTTTTCAAGAGGGGGGTGCACATGGGGACACTAGTGTGTAAAACACAACACTGTGGGTTGAAAAATAATTTGTCCTCTTTTAAAATAAATAGGTGAGTATCATCATTCATCACAGAAAGCTGAAGTCACACGTAAAAGTAATTCCTACACTGCTGTTACACCATGCTACATATCATTCTACTGTTTCAGAAAGTAAACTCTCAGAAGGAAATCAAGATAGGGTATTAACAATCTGAGACTGACTAAGACTCTGTTGGCAGTCAATAAACTATAGACAATTCTCTTTCTAAACCTGAACAAAACACAAGTAACAGAACTCTGTTCAATGTGTCCTTTCCATTTTGCATAAACAAGTAAAAAATTATTATGCAGCATCTCATAAAAAGGACTATACAGTAATTATCACTAAAATGGTCTTTGATTTGCCTTAAGATTAATTTGCTTAGAAAGTTTGTTTTAAATCAATTCTATCATATTTTTCTGCCATAAAATATTTACCACATTTGTATAAAAATTTTAACAGCCGAGCAGGATGGCACATGTCTGTAATCCTCAGCTACTCTGGAGACTGAGGCAGGAAGATCATAAGTTCAAGGCCAGCCTGCTCAACTTAGCAAGATGCTGTCTGAAAAATAAAAAGGGCTGGCAGTGTAACTTAGTGGTAGAGCCTTTGCCTAGCATGTTCAAAATACTGGGTTCAATCCCCATTGTCCCCCGCCCAAAAAAATTGACAACACTCTCAAGAAAATGTTTTAACCACATTTGAAATGTGCACAACAACCTTTCTATTTTCTTGCAGCGCTGGAGATCAAGACCAGAGCCTTGACAATGCTAGGCAGCACTCTACCATGGAGCTATCCCCCTAGCCCAAAGTTATAGCTGTGTTATTTTAGAGACAGGGTCTGGCTATGTTGCCCAGGATGGCCTTGAACTCCTTGGTTCAATAGATTTTCTGCCTCAACCACCCAAGTATTTGTAACTACAGGCATGTGTCATGGTGCCCCCAGAGAGGGCACTGAGAGGGAAGAGAGGAGAGAAACACTTTGCAATAACCAAAAGTTACTTTGAACAAATACATCACCCTAAAACCAAACAAACTATATCCCAAGAGAACTGCCACAGGATGTGAAATTGAAAGTTTAAGATGCTCAACTGCAACTAGACCTCAAGGAGTTCAATCCCAGACACAGAATATTCTTGTCAAATGTAATTGCCTACATCAGCCCACAGTTCACAGAAGGTTATACAGACTGCCTACTTAGAAAACAGAATGTGCTATAAATGAAAGAACACATAAAATTGAACAATTGTGAATAGCACTACATGAAACAAATGAACTTGGGAAAAGAAACTTTTTTAACTACAAAAACTTTTATAGCATTAAATCAAATATTTAATCATAGGGAAATTCAAATTAATCACTTGTATGTTTTTAAAAGTTTTTCATTTTATCATTTCAGATTTCAAGATGTGTGGTCTCAAGTTAAAATATAAATTCTAGTGCAGCATCAACTTTTTTATAGTTTTTTAACTTAAAAGGGTAAGATGAATTTATGGAAACTACTCATCCATACATTTGACAGCCATGAAGAAAATGTTCAGGGACTGAACAGACAGTTCACTTGTCTACAGATGCCAGAGGCCCGGGGTTTGATCCCGGGAATCACCACCAAAAAAAAGTATCAACACTAACTCAACAGTACTCATTCTTGTATGTACTTATGTACAGACGTTTGTGTAACTTTTTTAAATCTATTTGAGTACTTGCAATTCATAAACATTGTATTATATGTATATACAAATTTTCCCAGTAGAATGACAGAAGAGAAATCCTTCATAACATTATTCAGATGGCTAACTGGCTCCAACATTCAAACACGTTCCTGAAACATGCTTCAGTCCATAAACACGGCCCTCCAAACCACTGGATACAACATGTTTATACTCTTCTCTCAATGGAAAGGCTTATAAGAAAATTCCTTAAACTTATTTATAATACAATTCCACAAATTTGTTTATAATTCCAATAGTATCGATAACCACAGTTTCCTGAGTTTACTATTAGACAAACTAAGGACATGAACATCATGACCACAGGATTGCAAGACTACATTAAAGTGGAAAACCCTTAAGTATTTAAACCAGAATTCTCAACCTTTGGGGGCAGATAATTCTTTATTGCGGGGGCTGGCATATGCTTTAAAGGATAGCATCTCTGGCCTCTATCCGCTAGATGCCAGTAGCAGTCCCTCCCCAGGTGTGAGAAGCATAAATGTCTCCAGACATTGCCAAATGTTCCCTGGGGGGCAAACGCTGGTCTAGGCTTCTAACAATTCAATACAGTGTTTCCGATGTCAAAAGAGAACACGTTCTGCAACACCAAAGAGCTCCAAAAAACTTCAGGCATTCTAAGTGGCTACTTCATATGAAACTTTCCTGGATGCCACCAAGTACTGAAATCTTGTTCCTGTAGACAGCTAATTCTTCTACATGTGCATGATTAAACAACTCTTGTGATGATGAATCTAGGACAGGCTGGGACAAGAGCCAACGGTGACTGTGTTTTATAGTTTCGATGAATTACACCTTCTTTTTAACCCTTCAGTGTACTAACCATCCCTGCTAGAGTAACCCTTTCTTCAAAACTATCTTCCTTGACGCCTGGACATAAGACACCCTTACCTTTCAGACTCCACCTCTCACTATGCTAGGGTCAATCTCACCCAAGGGTTCCAGACACCTTCCATTACCAGGCCTGCCTGTCCTTGCCACATACCCTTGGGGCCCCTGCTCCCATCTTGCATCCCCGGACCTGGCCAGCTCTTGACCCTTGACCTCGGCCTGACCCCGTGCCCCCCTCCCCGCCCCCAGGGAGGTACCTGAAGTAGTAGACATCGCTCTTGCCGGCACTGAGCCCAGATTTTCGGATCACTTCCTCCTTCTTCCATCCGGGGGGGAGGGCCGGGCAGTCCATCCTCTTCCCGCTCTCCGTAGCCCGGGGTCCCCTGGGCCCCGGCCCCGCGCTCCCCGACGGGAAAGGGACCGGCTCCCGCCGGGGGGCGCCGCCGCCACCGCTGCCGACGCCGCAGCCGCCGCTGCCGCCGCCGTCGCCGCCAAGGCCGCTGCCGCCACTCGGGGGACGGCCGCGGCCCCGGCCCCGGCCCCGGCCCCGTCCACGGCCACGGCCCCGGCCCCGGCCCCGGCCACGGCCACAGACGCCGCCGCCCCGGCCCACCTGCTTCCACCGCCCCCGGCCACGGCCGCCGCCCCGAGCGCCTTCCCTGCGCACGCCGCTCACCGGGGACGGGGCGAGCGCGCTGCCCTGGCCCCCCTGCTCTATGGCGGAGTCGCCGCCAGCGCCGCTGCCGCCCGCCGCGCTCTCCCCCTCCTCCTGCTCCGGGCAGCAGCGGCCTCCCCCCGGGTGCGCGCGCATCCAGCCCCCTCCCCAGCCGGCGCTGCGCTTCTTCCGTAACCGAGCCCTTGGAATCCCGGAGACCCGCCCCGCCCGCAGCGCGGCGCGCGGGGGACGCGCGCAAGCATCATAGAGCGGGCGCGCACAGAGCGGCCCTCCCGCCCGGGGCGTGGCCCTGGCCACCGCCTCTTAGGTCCTCCAAGCGCTCGGGGCAGCCATGTTGTCTCCGCCTCCCCGGGGACACGCCCCCGGTCCCCGCCCTCTTTGCCCCCGGCCGCGCCCTTCCGGCCCCCGGTCCCCACGAGGCGCGCTGGGCCCGGAAGGCGGGTCGCCCGAGTCGCCAGGGACGGTGTCTAGCCGACTGCGTTTCCAAAGTGGTTAACTTCCCCGTGGTTTGATATTACCCGTGTCTGCTTCCCAATTAAAAAGCCAACCAGACCCCGGTTTATATTGACTAGCCCCGCTGTTCGCCTCGCGGGGTACTTAGGTACCCCTTTCACCCCGAAAGCCACGGCTTCCCCGGGAGCTCGGGGTAAAGGAATGAGGAAGTGTCCTCCGGAGCTGGCTTCAGGGCCATCGACCAGCTCGCCTGGGATTTTATGAGTTTATGGAAAGGAAAAAGATAATTTGGGCTATTCCCTTCAGTCCTGAGCAGTTTAATTCTAGTTTCTTAGAATAACCAGAATCTCCGAATCCAGCTAGAATTTACCAAATATTCTGGGATCTTAATTTAAACTTCTTTGTCTTAACACAAAAATCAATGGCGTTTGACTTGGTAAATACTCCCTTGTGTTGAAAGTCCAACTTTATCACCAACCTTTAGGAACCTGTGTGGCACTCATCACGGTTTGCTAACTCATCATTCCAGAGCAGTTGTTAGAGGGTAATGGCGAATAGATCAAGGAAACATTTAAAATTTACATCGTTTTTAGAATTTTATAAATATAATGTAGAAATACCCTATTGAAGTTCAAGATGTTATGAAATATTTGGAAGACTGAAAAGTGTAAAGCACAATCAGATAAGGGTTTCTTTAAAGCTAGGCACTAAAAGTTGAAGACCAAGTTTAATGTATAGAAATAACGGCTCATGTAATGGAAAATGGAAATTTGATTTGCCTCAATGCACAAATATCTCTTACACACCAACTTGTTTTTGAGCAAGACATTCTTTCAGTGTCCTTGATTAGAGAGAAATTGGGTTGGGGATATAGCTCAGTGATGTACACAAAGACAAAGGTTTGAGTCCCAGCAACACCTGCATACAGCAAAAAAGTACATTTATTAGAAATATAGTAAGAGCTTCCTATAGGCAATCTGTCTCAAAACGTGGCCAACAGAGAATTAGATGCTAAAGGCAAGTTATCAGGACAGAGGTTAGAACTGGAAATGTGTGCATTTAGGAGTTATTTGTGAAAGTGACAACTGAAGGAGACCCTGAAAGTAATAAGCAAGTTAAAAAGCTTGCCTGGGGCTAGGGTTGAGGCTCAGCAGTAGAGCACTCGCCCTAGGTTAGATCCTCAGCACCACATACAAATAAATAAGATAAAGTTAAAAAAAAAAAAATGAAAGAGAATGAACTCTTCTGTTAGTCAGAAGAGTCAAATTCTTAAAAAAAGAAGAAAAAAAAGAAAAGATTGTAATAATAATAATAGAAGATAAAAAACTGAATCTTAAGGAATGGCAGTATTTAAGGCTCAGTGAAGGGATAAAAGTTGGAAAAAAATGAAATGAGTTTGGATGAAACTGTAAGCAGAGCACCCTGATTTCATACCTAGTGAATATTGTAGACTAAACATGAGCAAAATCTTTGTGGAAACAATAATTGAGACAACAGATGGGAAAAGACACTTTTGGAGAATTTTACCATTCTATGTTGCATCTGACAAGGCTATGTATCAAATATATAGTCAACATAAGAGCATATTTGGAGGAATAAGTCACATGAATTTGAGGTCATTATTTTGACTTCTACAACTAGATTCCATTTGCTAAATCCAGTAAAGTTTAATGTTACTTCTATTATGAAAAATTTCATTTTAGGCATTTCAAAACTGTTAGGTCACACTTGAATTTTTCTGCTGCAATATCACAGAGCAAAGTACAAAAAGGTGGTGGGGGTTACAATTTGTTCACCCATAAAAGAAGAAGATATCCCAGTTAGGAACTAGAGTGATTACCTAAAAGCATTGAGAACAGATTCTAAGTGCCTAAGAGACAGGCCTCTTTGTTTTTCTTAAAACAATGGACAAATAATAAATCTTTCCTAAGTCTAGGTGAATGCATTTTTCATCACTTCTCAAAGCATACCAACATTATAAAATTGTGACCAAATTTTCAACTTATCTCACTTCCAATGGAAAAGGTCTTGCTGGCTTATTGTATAGATGAAGTGAAAGACAAAAGCAAGACCCGATTATGTATGAAATCTTGCCCATTAAACAAAACAATGGAGATTTAACCTGATCGCTGCCTCCCAGGTGTAAAGGCAGGTGCTGAAACACCAACTGTCACCCCTGAAAGATGATCCATTCTTTCAAATATTTTTCCCTTTATTGCTTACCACATAGAGCTATGCTTAAACCATTAAATAAAAGTTTTTTTTCAAGAAAAATAGGTGTTAATTTGGATTTTTATTGTGGAATATAGAAGAGATTCAGAGAATAAAACTAGGAAGAACTGTTAGGAAGCAGTGCCTGCTTTTGAGATGTGCACATTTTTTTGACAAATACATAAGCTATCTTTGAGTATGATAAAACACCCACCAGGAGATGGATTTAAACATTGGGAATTCTTACTTTTTCCAATAAGTATATTTGCATCAAGTGATAACAAGGGCAACACTATCCCTCTGTTACTGAGTCCAAATAATCAGATCAGAATTTATCAAGACATGACATAGGAGTGAGGGCACCACCAAAAAAATATTTTCCAGCTCTAATTAGCAGGTTTTATGATTCACTGTTGGCCCAACTACAGTTCACCTAATTCCCAACTAAAACAAAATTATGCTGGCACAGCCTGTCAGTGGGCCAAATGACACTTTCAAGTATATGCAGTATAAATTTTAAAAAACATTTATAACCTTCTACTTGGAATAACTACAGAGGAATCTTGTGCTAAATAGCTCCAACCAAAGAGAAGAGTTAATTATCTGAAAAGCAAGCAAATACAAGAAGAGGTAAGTTCTAAACCAATGGGAATCTTTTAAGAAGTGTTGGACTTTTCAAATTCCTGCTAGTTGTAGTATTAGTTTAGTCATAAATAAATGTTTAGATTTAAAAGACACAGAGATGTTTACTTAATTTGACCCCTTAAAATAAAGAATACAGTTCTACCAGAAGGGGGAAAAAAGGTCTTTAGGTTTCAGAGCCCTGAGGTACCCCTTTATATGCTAAACAGTGGTTTTAAACTGTAATCCTGACTACAAAACACCAAAATGCTAGGACACATGATACAGGAGAATATGAGCTGACTATGGCTGTTGTGCACAAACTGGGAGGCTTAGTAACCAGGAAACACATCTCAGCCGAGTCCTTGTGCCTCTAAGTGAAGTTCCCATCATCTCAGTGTCTCACAAGGGGCAGAACTAAGTCGAGAGGACAACTCCTAACCCCATGTTCAGAACTTCATCTACTAGGCTACTTGAAACTGCCCTACTTTCTTTCTTTGGTTTCTTCAACCTCACACTGTCTGCTACCTACGATGAAAAAAGAAAAGCTTGTCTGTTTTCACCCCCACCCTTATCCCAGTGCCCTCAGTTTGGCTAATTCTTACTTATCTCTTCCATCTCACCTTAAACATTACTTAATCCAAGGAACCTTTCCTTACATCCCAGCCCCTCCACTCCTGCACCAACAGCCCAAGTATTTGTGCCACATTACAGTTAAGTATTTCCTCTATCATTTATTGTACTTTATTGTAGTTAGCTATTTAATTATCATATATATATACAGAGAGAGAGAGAGAGAGAGAGAGAGAGAGAGAGAGAGAGCAAGCGAGCGCTTAGGTGAGGACAGAGGGGGGGGAATGGATTCAAGAAAGCATTTACTTTTTATTTTAAAAAAGACATGATTGGCACTACTCTCTTTCCTTGATTCTTGATGGAACATGGACCTGATTTTTTAACACTGTGATAATCATCTTGCAACTATGAGGCAAAGATAAAAGGCCAACAGCATTCTAAGAAGAGCAGAACCACCAGATGAAGAGCCTAACATTACTGAGCAGCTAAACAAGAGTCTTAAAACTATGCATCTCCAAACTTCTTATATGGGAAACCAGATCATTTTGAATTAAATCACCCTTGGTCTTTTGGACACTTGCAGCAGAAAGCATTCTTAGCTGAGTATAATTCCTTACCCCATTGAACTGTATAAATTTTGCTAGAATTCAGGCAGCTTTCTAGCTTGGACCCCTGTTTAAAAGACCTGAGAGCAAGTCAAAGAGAAATTAAAAGAGCGCAAAGTAGAGTGGTTGGGGAGGCTTTTCCTTGGTGGTTGCCAACCAAGAGAGTCTCCCTTTCACACCCTGATGGAAGGAAAAGCATGCCAAGAGACCACCTCTGCTTGCCTTGAAAATTCTAGTTCCAAAGAGTATGGTCCAATAAATTATCTTTGTACTTGATCATTTCACAGCAGCTGTTCTATTCTCTGAATAACAGATATGTGAAAGGAGAGCCTTGGTAATTGTTTCTGTAGTTGAGATATATGGACTTAGTTTGCCAATTCACTACCAAATTTTTTTTTAATATTTATTTTTTAGTTTTTGGCGAACACAACATCTTTGTTTGTATGTGGTGCTGAGGATCGAACCCGGGCTGCACGCATACCAGGCAAGCGCGCTACCGCTTGAGCCACATCCCCAGCCCCCACTACCAAAAATTTTAACCTGAAATTTTCATTACAATAATAATGCTATTTGGTTCACAAATCCTAACATAATGAACTGTCTGCATAACCATCTGCTATCTGAATCATGCCACATTATTACACTGCCCAGCTTGATCTAGTTAGTAACAAGCCATGCTATTTTCAATGATATTGACTAATAAATGGTAAAAGAACAGATGCCAATAAAACATGTAAATAATAAAGTTGTGCAGTGTAAAGATCAAATATATTTAGGGCACATTGAACAAAAGTTTTACAAGTATTTAAGTAGAGAAGAATGGCAGGAAAACTTAGTCACACATAGAAAACACTGGAACCTTTAGGTTAAAACCCAATCGACTACTGGCAATTTCAACCATATTCATTTTGGGATCAATAATTTGGTTTCTTGAGGAGAAAACATCCATAACAGAAAGTTATTTAATGTGACTAATTTTTGATAATTTCACTTGTACTTACCTTCTGAATTTGTTTGGTATTTATAATAATGTAACAGCCATCAACATTAAGAGGTCAAAACTAGTTTTATGCTTTCACATACTTAAGAAACATCAGAATAATAATTTTACTCAACACTGGGGGAGAGGGGTCTTGGATAACTATTTTTCTTGTAAAAGGAGAATGTATCTTTCTCAAATTTAAGGCACGGTGTCCTAATTTGTACTCTTGTAACCGAATCCTTCCTTTGTATGAAATGAGAATTTTGAGAAATAAATACTGTGGTCCTTCCATCTCAAAATGTTTTCATTCTCTTCTGGTTCATATTCCCTCCCTCCCCTGCATCTCTCTCTTCATTATTTTTCAGTTGTCTTTGTTATACTTTCTTTTTGTTGTGTTTCCCCAAATGATGATGCTCCTCCAAGCTGTATCTTTAGGGGCCTGGGCTTCTCATTCCACATGATCTCTCTTGGCAATGCCACCTTCTCACCAGATCCAGCCACAGGAACTGACTCCTGCCTTCTGGTGACAACATGGCTTAGGCAGCACTGGTGAGATCATCCTTCTGTAGGCACCTTATATCGATGTCCCAGATGAAAAAGAGAATCACATACATTGGCTACTGTTGAAGTCTTGAGGAAGTCCAAAGTTTAGTACCCTTCTCTCCCTCCTGAGCAGTGAATCTAAGTAAAGAAAGGAATAAGAAAAATGACATTCAAATAACTCTATCATTGAGAAAGACTAGGTTAGGGGCTATCGCACAGTGAGCGCTAAATAGGCTTGTCATTGAATTGCAGTATTTCATGGGCTAATCTACCTGGTTAGGACTAGACGGTCTGTGATCTCTCCATTCACCTCCAGGGTGATGGGGAGGGCAACCTTTACTCTTTGAAACACAGTCAGAATAATCATAAACAATTGGCTGGGCAAGCAGGAAAATTCCAGACAGGAAAAGAAGAGAAGGGCCTGAGCTACAAAGATTCTTTCTTTCCCAAATTCAGCACGCTTCAGAGTTGGGGTAGTTAACTGGGAATACAAAGAAGGAAAAAGAATTCAATGTTTAAAAACAAAAGAAAAGAGACATTCCCCTCTAAAAGTACCAGAACTATGAGTGTTGAAGATTATCCCTTTAAATGTCATGTTTCAAAATCATCTGTTAAAGGGCTGTGTGTGTGTGTGTGTGTGTGTGTGTGTGTGTGTGTGAGAGAGAGAGAGAGAGAGAGAGAGAGAGAGAGAGAGGAGGGAGGGTTGGAAAACAGAGAAATTAATACTAAACTGGAAAAAAAAAACAGATAATAATGTCTAAATGGTCCCAAAAAAGAGAGGGACAAGATACTGCCATAACATTTCAGTAAAGAAGTGGCTATCAATGTCTATTTCAATGTCTACGAGAACATAAGGAAAATCAATGATGTGATTGAAAAGAAATATAATTTTATTTGAGCCTAGTTTTTGCCCAACTCTGCTTTACCATAAAACAATTGAAATAAGATAATAATTTCTGAATATGCTTTCAAAGGGGGAACCTCTTAGGATCATCTTGAGAAAGTGGAAATTTTCTTCACTAATGATATATCATTTTAGAATACATGCGATTTAATCTTTTCAGATCTACCTAAAAGAAGCTCTTACCTGGACAACAGGCCCAGGAGCAATATTCTACATAAGAGGCACGTCTCTAGGGGAAAAAAATGATTAAGTATCCATTCTGATGGTTATGCAGAAAATTATACTTAAAAGCTCTTTGAGGGTATTGGGAAAAATCAGTGCTAATTGTATAGAACAATAAATAAAAAAGTTTTTTTTAAAGAAATCATCATTAACTTCAGGGGGCAAAAAGAAAGAAACTATAATCATGGTCACAATATTGTGATATTCTGTAATATATACTAATAATTGAGTGATCTAACCCAAAATTGGGAAGATGAATCTATACTAGAGGAAGTTGCTAAAGAAGCAGAAATTTATTGCCTCCAGGAAGTGAGGCAGAGAAATAGAGATGGGCCAACTGTTACAAAATTTCTTTAAAGTTTTTAGTATTATTTAACTTTTTATTTATTTATTTTTTTAAAGAGAGAGTGAGAGAGGAGAGAGAGAGAGAGAGAGAGAGAGAGAGAGAGAGAGAATTTTTAATATTTATTTTTTAGTTCTCGGCGGACACAACATCTCTGTTGGTATGTGGTGCTGAGGATCGAACCCGGGTCGCACGCATGCCAGGCGAGCGCGCTACCGCTTGAGCCACATCCCCAGCCCCCTTATTTAACTTTTTAAATCATGTAAATTTATTATTTTAATAAAATATCTCAATTTTTAAAAAATATAATATGGCTTTCCTTTTGATACTGTCATTCAAAAGTCTCATGATGTTAAGGATAGTTACTATTTTGTCCCTAAGTGACTACTACATGCCATCTCTTGTGTTGGACACTTTCCCTGCATTCTATTTAATCATCATAACACCCTGCAGAATTAATATTATTATTGTCAGTTTACAGACAAGGATAGTAAGGCATTGAGAGGTTGAATTACCCATCAATTTACACAATTGGTACACAAAGCTGGATTTGAGCCCAGGTCCATCTCATTTGATTTGTGGTTTTGTTTTGTTTCGTTTCTTTTGTACTGGTTTTTGAATCTGGGGCTAAGAGGTGGGTACCCACAGAGCCACATCCTCAGCCCTCTTTATTTTGAGACAGGGTCTCACTTAGTTGGTTAGACCCTCACTAAGTCGCTGAAACCGGCTTTGAACTTGGAATCATCCTGCCTCAGCCTCCAATTTTCTGGGATTATAGGTCTGTACCATTGTACCCCATGTCCACCTGATTTTAAAACTTGGTTTTAAAACCTGAACTCTTTTGATTACACATTGAAGTTAAATAGCATTTTACCTTTGTTAATATGTAATTTTAATGTTGACAGATATTAACTAATTATTCCCTGTGTGGGCATTGTGTGTGGTTGGGTCAGTTTTGTCTATTAGGCGGTTGTTCCTTAAATCAACATTTTCAGCATTTAGCTTGCTGATTTCCTAAGGTTCCTAGAATACAATCTGAAAGGGCTCTTCATATATATATATATATTTTTTTTCTTAGCTAGACTATGAGAGATTGTTTTTAGCTGTCACTCTTAACTTACAGGGGAAAAAAAAAAAACTTAAACCCTGAATGATATCCCTGATAGCCGGTAATCTTGCATGAGTCTACTATACAAGGAGAAGTGCTAGTACAAAAAGGTGACTTGCACTGACAAAGATCAGAATTTCTGTAGGGACAGTGATCAAAGTGTCAAAGATTACAGCTGCTGTCCCAGGAGAGAGAACAAAGCTTGCTCCTTGAGTGACAGTTATGCCCTTAGTCCTTTCCCTTCATCTGTTAATCAGGGGCTAATTATTCTAATGCAGAAGTTTCATAAGAATAGCAAGTAATTAAAAGATTCATGTCCAAAGTTTAATGGGAAATATCTTTTCTTCAAAAGACATAAATATTTACAAATATGTAATTTTTCTAGAGTTATTGGGATATGTATGAAGAAAATACTTTTTGGAATCTAGTAACAATGAAAATAAATGATATTTGTAAAAAAATAAAATAAAGAGACATTTTGTACTTATTCTAGTCAATATCTTCTATGTACTTTTCAGAGTTTGTGCAAATCACAATTAATTACAAAAGAAAAAATGATTAGTGAAACCACAAATTTTAAAAAAATGAATTTTAGTTTTTAAAATGAATAGAAAAATTGTACAGTTGCCATATAAATAATTTTCCTAGCATTGCCATATATTATGAGAAAAAGAAAAAAATATTTTTATAACAGTGCTTCATGGGAATTACTTCTGGGTTTACCTAAATATAAAATTTTTTTAAAGTCCAAATATTAGTTTTTATTTGATTTTGTTTATTCTTTTTTCTTTTTTTTATTCCTACTGGGGATTGAACCCAGAGGCACTTACTGACCCACATCCCAAGCCCTTTTTGTTTTTATTCTGAGACAGGGTCTAAGTTACTAAATTGCTGAGGATGACCTCAAACTTGCAAGGCTCTTGCCTTGGTCTCCAGAATTCCTGGGATCGTAGGTATGCACCCCGTGCTTGCCCTGTTTACTTCTTATTTTAAAACAACCTCAAACTTCCAGAAAGATTGCAATAGCATCTTTTCCCTCATCATTTTAAACTAAAAATTCCCAGTATGATATTCTACCTTCAGTGTGTAATTCTTCCAAACAAGGACATTCTTCTCCTCAACAGTCAACATAGCCATCAGAATCCAAAGAGTAACACGGATGTATTGCTACCAGCCTCAGCCCCCACTCAAGTTCTGCCAACCGTCCCAGCATTGTCTTTTACCGCAAAAGGATCTGGCTATGTCTTTTCAGTTTCCCTTCAATTATGGAACAGTTTTTAAGTTTCTCCTTGCCTTGGATAACCTAGAAGTGTTCAAGAGATTACAGGTGAGTTATTTTGCAGAATGCCCTTTGATTTGAAATTGTCTGATGTTTCTTCATGATTATGTTCAGTTTTACTTCTTTGGCAGGAACAAAGCAGAGGTGGTAATGTGTTCCTCTCATTCCATCTTTTTCATTGACAAAGGATTTCAATTTTTTTCCACTACTGGGGATGTTGATTTTGATCAACTGATCAAGGTGATGTCTGCCTGACCCTCTTCCCCACCACCCCCCCACAGACTGTAAAGTTATATTTATTACCTTTGAAATTTATTAGTATTTAAGCTTATAGTTTTAAAAGTTAAAATGATAAAAATACATGCTAATATAGTATAAATCAACTTTTTAGTCATTTTATATTGCCACTTCAACTAATATCTGCAGAGAGTTTCAGCAAATAGTCTACAAGCTCGGGTTCTTAGAGGATAATGTTGAATAGTTCATAATATTGTTCTTTCCTCTAGTTGACCCAAATTTCAGAGATGGCTTTTGGCTATAATTATGAGCTTAAAGACATTTTAACACTGACTGATAGCACTGAACTACTCACAGTGTTCATTTGCCTGGGAATAAAGCATCTGTTTAGTTTTTTGTTGCTAAATAACAAACAGTCACAAAGTTAGCAGCTGAAAGCAACATACATTTATTAACCCACAATTTTGGTAGGTCAAGAAAGTGAGCATGGCTTAGTTGGGTCCTTCACTAATGGTCTGAGCTCTGGATCCTCTGTGTTTTGGGGTATTTACCAGGTGTTAACAGAGGCCCAGGGCCCTCTCCCAAGCTCACATAGTTGTTTGCAGTGTTCATTGCTTGCATCTGTACAACTCTTTGTGGTGTGTGTCTTCAAGAAGGGCAAGAGAGTCTCAGATTTCTTTTCTTCTATATTTTTATTGATGTGTTACACATAATGGTGGGATTTGTTGTTACATATTCATACATGTATACAAAGAGTCTCAGATTTCTTTTTACTTATTTATTTTTAGTTATAGATGGACACAATATCTTTATTTTGTTTTTATGTGGTGCTGAGGATTGAACCCAGTGCCTCACACATGGTAGGAGAGCACTCCACCCGTGAACCACGACCCCAGCTCAATTTTTTTTTTTTTTTTTTTTTTTTGGTGGTGCTAGGGATTGAACCCAAGGCCTTGTGCATGTGAGGCAAGCACTCTACCAACTGAGCTATATCCCCAGCTCTCAGATTTCTTGAGATCCTTTTTTAAAGGGTTTATTTGGTTAAGGTTGGCTCACCAATAATAATCTGCCTTTTGATTAATTTAAAGCCAACTAATCAGGGACCTTAATTACATCTGTACCTTTACCATCTGATACATCATAATTATCAAAGTGACAGCTCATCACCTTTGCCATATTCTATTAGCTAAAAGTAATTTAAAAGTTCTTCCCACACTCAAAAAGGAGGGGATTATACAAAGCCCTAGATATTTTAGTGGCCACTTCAAAGATCCTGACCACCACAACTTTTCTGCCATCTGGATTAATATACTTAAACTTCTTGTATTACTTCATTGGTTATTGACTCTGTTCTGACAAAGATTTTTTTTTTCCTTCTCTCAGTATTAATTTAGGTTTTTGCATGTCTGGACACATAGAATTGTCAAGTAAAAACACCATTACGACATAAATTGCTTTGTTGTGAAATGTCAGGCAAAGCACAGATATGTCTGCTCTACGTGCCTGTCATGGAGTAAAAATTTCATAAGGAATGAAATCAGCTTTGATTTCATTAGTAATTTAACTTAGAAGTGAACATTTGTTAGAATCCTCTCAAGCTTCTGGGTCAGTTTAATTGACGAGCACACTCACTTTAAAAAACAAAAACAAACCACTTGGGGGCTGGAGGTATAGCTTAGGGGTAGAGCACTTGGCTAGCATGCACCAGATACTGGGGTCAATCCTCAGCACTGCAAAAAACAAAATGATAACATCAAAATATTTGTCTGTGTGATCTAAAATTTCTGAAGACCACAATCCAAGCAAGATATAGAAAAGGGTCCTAGACAGGCGCAGTGGCACATGCCTGTGATCCTAGAGGTTCAGGAGCCTGAAGCAGGATGATCACAAGTTCAAAGCCAACCTCAGCAATTTAGTGAGGCCCTTAGCAACTTGGTGAGACCCTGTCTCTAAATAAAGTATATAAAAGGACTATGATGAATGTGGCTCAGTGGTTAAGCACCCCTGGGGGTCAATCCCTGGTACCAAAGAAAAGGGTGCTGACGTTGACATCACCAACCACCATTCACAAATCCTGCTTGACATGAATGTTCCTATTTATTATGACTTAAAAAGTAAACTGAAGCAGGGCACAGTGGCACATGCCTGTAATCATAAGATTCTACTTTTATCTACAGCTAAGGTGGTAATTGAGGCAGGTGTTTTGAATGAGCTTTTGCTTAATTAAACAGTCTATTGCTTAAAAAAAGTTTGAAAGCCGCAAAAGAATGTGAACAATAACATTGAGAAGCCTGGGTCTGCAGCTAATAAGTCTAGGAAATTCAGGAGCCTCATCTGGCAATACGTAAACTCGTTCTTCCGTTAATGGAACTTATAGAGCTATCTTATAATTTGATCACATCCACCAAGTCTGATAACAGTATTTTTCTTTTTCCTGTACTGGAGATGGAACCCAATACCCCAGGCAAATGCTAGGCAAGTGTTTTGCCCCCCAAACTACAGCCTAGCCCTGATAACAAGACTATGGACTTCACTTCTTTGAGCTGAGTTCATGGCATTCTCTTGGCTTCTGTGCTCTCCTTCAATTCTATACGCTAACCCATTTTATGCTAGGTCAAGCCATGTATCTGAATAAATAACTTTCCTACCACTAAGATCTGACTTTATTTTATCTGACAGTTTCAATTGTAGGTTTAACCTAGGCTGTATAAGGTCCATTATACAGTTATCTAAACACAGATTCCTTAGTATCCATGTGCTTCATAAGTTATATAGATTGCTCTCTTGGGATGGGGCCAGAAAAGAACCCAAATTTAAAGAATCTTTAGTGTTATATTTTTCAATATGCTTGCTCCCCCCGACAATTGTATTGAAGTATAATCTGAGTATATCAAACCACAGACCTTTGAAGAGTACAATTTGATCCATCTTAACATATGTACATACCACAGCCAAGATAACAAACATTTTCACTAGTCTCAAAGGTTTCCTTTGCTCCTTGGTAATTCCTCCCTGCCTCCAGCCTCTTCCCCAGAGAACCAATGATCTGCTTTCAGGCACCAAATGCTAATGAAACTTTCTGAACTTCTGAATTAATAGAATTATACAGTATGTACCTGACTCCTTTGGTTGACTTCTTTTACTCAGTTAATATTCATTCATATTGGTGAACAGTGAAAATCAATAGTTTGTTCCTTTTTGTTGCTGAATAGTATTCCACTACATAGATGTACCACAATTTATTTATTTATTCACATATTGATTAACATTGGGATTGTTTTCTCACTATTACAAATTATCTCTCATGAAAATTATATACAAGGCTTTAAGCAGATGTGTGTTCCTTTCTCTTGGGTACATACCCAAGAGGGGAATGATATATAGTAGGTGTATGTTGAACATTTTAAGAAACTGCCAAACTGCTTCCCAGAGTTACTGTACCATATTGCATTCCCATCAAGAATTATGAGTATTCCAATTGCTCCACATTCTTACTTTCACTTGGCATGGTCAGTTTTTTTTCAAATCATAAGCCTTTCTTATATGTGTAGTAGAATGCTAGTAATGTAGTAATAGCTCATTGCGGTTTTAAGTTACATTTCTCTGATGAACAATGCTTTCATGCACCTTTTTAAGTACTAGAAAGAAGGCTTTCACATACCTTGCATCCCTTAACCTTGTACTGCTCCAGAGACCATCACTATCTTCATTCATGGATGTGGAAAAAAATAAGAAAGGTTAAGTTGCCAGGTGTGGTGTTGCATACCTGTAATCCCAGCAGCTCAGGAGACTGAGGTAGGAGGATCACAATTTTCAAGTCAGCCTCAGCAATTTAGTGAGGCCCTAAGCAATTTAGTAAGAGTCTGTCTCAAAATAAACAATAAAAAGCGCTGGGGATATGGCTCAGTGTTTAAGCACCCCAGGTTCAGTTCCCAGTCCAATAAAAAGAAAGAAAGAAAAGAAAAAAGAAAGAAGGATTAACTTGGCATGGAATTTAGGTGATACTCAAAGGCATTCTGACTCCCAATCTCCCACAGTTTTCTGGGCTCTGAAAATAAACATGGACGAATGTAGTAGATATTCAAGTTCTAGGTACACAAAGTGATGTAGACAAGCTAATTGACCTAGAAGGACAGAGCTTCTGGAGATGACAGTGTGGAAAATGTGATATCTAGGCACTGGAAGTGCCACATGCTTGTGTCAGGAACACAGAGCCCCTTTTCTGCACTACTTCAACCAAAGCTGATTGCGAACTTGACAGACTCAGGAGAAGGAGTATAAAGACTTACATGGTCCTCTCCCCTCCCTCATAATGCTGGCAATAAATTGCTTGCATCTTAAAAAAATCTTTTTATGTGTTTATTGGCCATTTTTATATATTCTTCTGTGAAGTGTCAAATCTTGCCTATATTCTTATTTTTTTAATATTTATTTTTTAATTGTGGTTGGACACAACACCTTTATTTCACTTATTTATTTTTATGAGGTGCTGAGGATCGAACCCAGGGTCTCGCACGTGCGAGGTGAGCCACTGAGTCTCAACCCCAGGCCCCTATATTCTTATTTTGAATGAATGTCTGAGAAAGACTTGGTCTTCAGAAAACCCATATCTTCATGTGGAAAGTTTTCACTCTGGAGGGGGAGAGGGGAACCCAACCACTTTGATCTCTACCAAATCAAGGTGACTATATAAAAAAATACCTGATACATTGCTCAATCTATTCTGTAACTGTTCAATGCCCTCTTTATTGTTGGTTGTTACTATATCTGATATCTGTGGCAGATACCATTGTGAAAGACATGAGCATTAGAACTGGTGCAGGGGCTACCAAAAGCCTGATTAGAATCAAAGAATGGAAGATGTGTGTGTGTGTGTGTGTGTGTGTGTGTGTGTGTGTGTGTGTGTGTGTGTTGTTTTTATGGGTGATCCTTTTATGGGAAATATGTCAACTTAAATGGAATACTTTTCTCTAAATGTATCAATAAGTATAACAAGAAAGATATTGCTGGTAGAAATCTAAGGGAAACCTATTTACCTTTAGACACAGCATTATCTCTTCAATACAAGAAAGGTTACTTTAAAGATGACTGAACATTATTTGCTCCCATCTTTAGGGTACATACTTTGGACCCAATAGACAGTAACTAATAGCCCCCTGCTCTGAATCTTGAATAGTTGTCTCCAAGCTGAACTGTAAGCGTAATTGGATGTGGAAATCAATACTTTCTGGTGAAACAAAATGAAAAAGATGGAATCACATCCAAAACGCTAGTGGTTATTTCTTTTTCCAGCTACTGGGGTATAGCAGATGCAGGAGTTTTAGACTGTTGGTCTTTAACTTTCTAATAATGAAGAGAAGTTCTGCTGCACTCTCCCAGAGGCGCTGCCTTACTTTCTCTTTTGTCTCTCCATCTCCTCTTTGTTCTTCCCCAAGGCAAGAGCAGGTATTTGTTGAAACACTGAGAAGAGGAGAGCCCAACCATCAAAAGGCTCCCTGGGGTCAATGGCAAGGTAGCCCAGCCTTCAGAATCCTTCTGCTGGCCTCCCCCAGGCACTGTGGGGCTCACCCAGCTTTCAGGTTCTAATCAGAGAACTGGCAGGTGTGTTCAGCCTCCCACAGGCCCCAACAGGCCTCTGCTCTCCCAGAACCGACTTCTCACCCCGCTGCTGGGTGGAAGAGTGGGCTGGCTGTCACATGGGGCTATTGACATTCAATATGCAGTGGGCAGGGCTGTGGAGCTGGTAGGGAAGAGCCTCAGAGGCTACTTTTTCTTTCCAAATGACTTTGACCACTAATAAAATTGAGAATAAAAAATATATATATCTTGTACTCTCTTGGGCCTATTTTTGAATTAGTAGAAACCTGGAGTGGGAGACGAGCTATGGGCTTTGGGATTTAAAAAAGCAAAGCACAACTGTGGTTGAGGTATGCATTTGCGTGACTTTGTTCGTTCCCTCATGGAAGCATTGTTCAGTTCAGAGGTGCGGTTGGTGGAG
This sequence comes from Ictidomys tridecemlineatus, assembly GCF_052094955.1. Lineage (NCBI taxonomy): Eukaryota > Metazoa > Chordata > Mammalia > Rodentia > Sciuridae > Ictidomys > Ictidomys tridecemlineatus. The sequence continues at coordinate 20,019,955 of NC_135489.1, read as the reverse complement.
AGCTTGGGTTTTTGCTCCACCCTCTCTGTATATGTCTTCCAGACCAGTACTTCCTCTTCTCCCTTCCAATGCTTCAGTAATTCTTAAATATTGAGATACCTTGTAAAAAAAAAAAAAAAAAAAAAAAAAAGGGTTGGGTGTTACAAAAGCCTTTGCTGACACTTGCAAGAAACAGAGGGCAGAATAGTAAATGGAACAGTGAATTTCAACGCAGAAAGAACTGATTCAAAAGCAGTTGAATTATTGTCTGATAACATGATGCTAACATGGGAGACCACCTCAGCAATTTTCCCTGAATAATTGATAAAGGTAATCAGGAAAAGGGTGACCTACTTAAACTAGTATTGAATGCCAAAAAAACTGATTTGTTTTAAGAGCAAATGCCTTTTACTTTTATTTACTGAGTTAAAAACACAGAATACTTTTTTTTTTTTTTTTTTGGCAGGGTTGGGGGGATACTGGGGATTGAACCCAGGGCCTTGTACATGGAAGGCAAACACTCTCAACTGAGCTATATCCCCAGCCCAACACGGAATACTTTTATAGCATGCATTTCCCCTCAAGTCTGGTTTTTTTTTTTTTAAAGATCTTAACAATACTGATTCTGCTTACCACAGTACCGTTCAGGAATATAACACCATAGTTCATGCATGTTGCTTTTACATTTGGGAAAAGGTTGTTAGAAAATTAATAAATAAATGTTCTGATAAAATATTGTAATCTTTCAAATTACATGGATTATTCGTAAAAATTTTCTCAAATATTTATAAACAGATCTTTATTACAATCTTTTTATATATATTTAGTTTTTAGTTGTAGTTGGACACAATATGTTTATTTATTTTTATGTGGTGCTGAGGATTGAACCCAGGGCCTTGCCTGTGCTAGCTAAGCACTCTACCACTGAACCACAACCCCAGCCCTCCATTATAATCTTAAAACTGATTTTATCCTCAGGTTTAAAAGTCCATGATTGATTAGTTACCTAGAGGTACAAACTAGATAAGACTATCTAGGAACTTGATTTTTTTTAGTTTAATTATAAGTGAATTAGCTATTTAATGTCAAATCCTGGATCTGGCCACTGAACCCTTCATTGAGGACAATAGGATAACTCTGGTGTAGATCAGAGTTATCAGGGCCCAGGACTGGCAGAAATCGTGGAGACCTGTGCAGCTGTATTTTCCTGGGGCGATTGTACTGACCTTGGCAGGTTGCAATCTTTTCTCTCTCTCAAACCCAGTAGTACTCCCTCATATAATTCCCTCGAATTAAAAAAGGTACACAATGAAGTTTTGGTATCAGAACAGTTCTGATAACCTTTATTTATTTTTATTTTTTTAGGTATAGATGGACACAACACAATGCCTTTATTTTTTTATGTGGTGATGAGGATCGAACCCAGGTCCCGCCCTGCTAGGCGAGCACTCTACTGCTGAGCCACAATCCCAGTCCCTGGATAACCTTTTGAGACGTGTGAGTTCCAAGCCTTGCCGACTGTCTTGCCTTTTCATGTTCCATCAATGAGATCTGTTCCAAAGAGTAGCTTTAACCCAGTGTCAGAGAGGGCACTCCTTCAACACCCCACAAGACAGACAAATTAATTTGTTGCCTGTTTCTTCTGAAAGTATCTTCAAGTCTTAATTAAGACTTATAAGTCTTAATTTTCAGATCAATATTGAATTGGGCTTCAGGCAGGACTATTCTGCTATTAGTCTGTGACACTCTTTTTCCATCTTGTAATTAAATCCGTTGAAAAATGATAAAGATGAGTGCAGTTTTTATTGCTCATTTATTGACCTTGAACTAGGGGCTAATCTATTCTGGTTGTTGAACCTTTACAAAATCTGTACCTTGGTGGGCAAGAATGATTTCCTGACACCTTTCAAATAATGTCAGACACAATCCTAACCCTTCCATATTCCTTGTGTATTTTCTTTAAATTGTCTACCTCTTTCTAAACTTGCATATTGATTTAAACTTTGTACATTTGCTCTTGTGGTTGTGTCTTTTACATTAAATGATGACATGGGGAGGCAAACTTGGGCGATCTGAGAAGTAGACTCTCTCTAGGAAGACAGTTCTCTGAGGATAAAAATGCTCTGGTCTCGGAACCAGGAAACTTGTCTTTGCCAAATAGTTCAGTTACCGTGAATAAGTTATTCAATCTTTCTGGTTTTTAGTTTCCCCATCTGTAAAATAACCCACTTGGCTTGAGTAATCTCTATGATTCCCCCCCCACACACACACTGTGGATACTTGGATATCTTTTGTTTCTAAATACTTTGGCATTTTTTATAAAGCCCTTTACTAAGGTCTTATGATTTTATCCTCACAAGAAACCCTGAAATAACAAGGCACTTTAGTATACAGACAGGTAAGTATCATGTTAGACATGGTTACTAAGGTTAGGAGAGATTAAGTGATTGGTGAAGATTATCTAATATATAGCAGAAGTGGAACATGAACTGAAAGCAGAGCAAATTTCTATGTAGGCCATGGAGAAACACCAAGCAGAACTGTTTGGAAAAATTGGTTCTAGGCAGGAGTTACTTCTGCTAGTGATTTGTTCCTTAGTTACTCAAACCACCCTAAACTCAAATTCAAAGAACTAACAGAAATAAAAAATAATAGAATGAACCTTGCTGTATTGTAATATGAGTAAGGGAAGAATTACAAAGAATTGAAAATAACAGCTAAGCTCTCGTGGGTGGTAGTATGAGGGCACTATGTGGAGCAAAGGTATGACTCAGTTATGTTCTCTCCTTTTTTTTTTTTTTTTTGGTACTGGAGATTGAACTCAGGGACACGTGACCACTGTGCCACATCCCAGACTTATTTTGTATTTTATTTAGAGTCAGGGTCTCACTGAGTTGCTTAGCACCACGATTTTGCTGAGGCTGGCTTTGAACTCACCATCCTCCTGTCTCAGCCTCAAGAGCTTCTGGGATTACTGTGGTGCACCTCTGCGCCTGGCTATGGCTCCTCTACAGAAAATAGTGATAAAATACAGGGGAAAGGTTAAAGGAACAAAATTGTGAGGAGTGAGGAGTTGGGAAAAATTAAAAGGAACACTTATAGATAAGAACTATTTGAAATATATGAAAACCATATTACTGTAAACTGTTTTGGAAGAAAATATGACTAGGAAAAGATATCAACTTGATGTTTAGATTGCATGTTTTTTTTTAAGTTCTTGTATACAGAATTACATGCCAAAAATAGTGATAGGACAGAGAAAATATGTGCAGAAATATTAATGGGTTCAAATGCTATTCCTAAATAGTTTCAAAAAATAAATAATTTGTGTGTGGGGGGGGGAATAAAACAAATAAACCTGGGCAAAAGATATATGACAGTACTTTCTACTATTCTTAAAATTTTCCAGAGGTCTGAATTATTCCAAAATTACATGTAAAAGAAAAAGATGATAGGATCACAGTTAAAGAGCCATTGAACAATTTAACAAGTTTCTTAAAAGAGCTGAGAGACTTCACAATGTGTTTCACCCACATTCTGAGTCTAGGGATTAAGACTTCAACGTATCAATTTTGAGTGTGGGGTACAATTCAGCCCATGATAGAAACAATGGTTTGTTCTGTTAATTTATATACAGAGCCTATTTCTGGAAGACCTAATTCTTGAATGAACCATTATTTTTAGTGAAAGAAATTTATTTTTAAATTTCTGCTGCTGAATCTATCTCATTGAAATGGAGAAGAAAAATAGATAAATATCCTTCACATTATTATAAAAGGTGGGCAGTGAATGTCAAGATTTATGTGAAATTCTAGACAGACTCAACTTGGAAGGCCTGTCTTTCAGTATGCACATCTTTCCCCAAGGACTTATGAACAATAGGTTAAAATGCACCTTTTCACTTTCTGCAAAACCAAAAAAATACATGGAAGCCGTGTGGTTGCAATGAAGGCATTCTGCCTTAGTGACAAAATTCAGAATAAACAGAAGCCTCTGAGAATGGGGGTTCATGACTGGTAAGGGGAAAATCTTATAAGGAACATATCAGTGGCAGAACAAATACAGATCTCAATGAATTCTGTTGGGGCGCATGCTTTACGTACGCAATATGAGATATGGAAGAAATCTTCCTTTCTATGACTAAAATATAGATAAATCCAAGAATTAGCCATTGATTTATTTTAAAATATAAAATTAAATCTACTTGCTGTTTTAATAATGACATTCCAGCTAAAATATTAATTGCAACAGCTAGTCTTTTCCATTGTTTCCTGAGTGTACCCCTTAAATTTTCAAATCTAACCTTCATTTTTCTTGGTCATGTATCAACATGTGCTGTACATATTAACGCAGGTAATTACTGAAAAGGTCTTTGATGCAGTAAGACAGGTTCTACCTAATTCTCCTCTTCTGACTCCTCGGGGTTCAACGATAAACTTTAAAGATTAAAAAGTAAATAAATAATAGGAAAACCCAAGGCCTTCTGAAGAGGCTTTCCCTAAATTATTCAAGCAATGGCCACATTAATTATTAGCTACAGGCTGGCCATGCTCGAAACAATTCCTAAATGGTAAAGAAAGCTTTGTGGGAAACCGTCAGTGAGGCACAGACAAGAAACTCCACAGTCATCCTTAGAAAAAAAATGAAAAATATTCAGGAGCTTCCGGCCTGCAGCGGTGTGTGGGAGCAAAGGTCTGAGAGTGAAATCCTCAGAATTACCTTTTGCAGTAGCCTGATTTCCTGTGCATGCATTTGTTTGCTTATGAATGCTGTTCCCAGTATAAGAGCTCAAAATGCACCCCATGGACTTCAACCAACAGTTAGTGTTGATGTCGGACAAGCTCCAGCTGAACTGAAATATTGGTACAAGGATCATGATGACAGGAAAGAATCTAGCATTTCCTGAACACTTGCTCCGTGACTAGGGCAGCGCCTCTCCAACTGTAATATCCCCGTGAGTCATCCAAAGAATCAAAATAGCAGACATATTCTGATTCACCAGGTTTAGAGCAAGACCCAAGATTTCGCATATTCAATATTCAACACGTTTCTGGGGGACTGTTGGCTGCTCATCCCCCAGTCACACTTAGTGAAGGCAAGAGCCTGGACCCTCCACATCTTTGTAATAAATTTTAGAGGTAGACTTTGTTACCATCTTTTAAAACAGACACCACCTGGCAAGGTGGCTCAGGCATGTAATCTCAGTGAATCAGGAGGCTGAGATAGGAGAATTGCCTGCCTCAGCAATTTAGCCAGGTCCTATGCAACTTAGTGAGACCCTGTTTCACAATGAAAACAACAACAACAAAAAAGGTGGGAATGTGACTCAGTGGGTAAGTGCCCCTGTATTTAATTCCTTGTACCAAAAATTAAAAAATAAAAAATAAAACATACACTGAAAGAGAGGTTTAATAATTTGTCAATGGGGAAACCTGAAGTTTATCCACTTAGTAAAGTTCATACTCTTCCTAGTCCCCTAAGAATACCCCACAAGAGTAACAGCTGCTTTGTTTTATTTTCTTTTATTTTTTTAAATTTGAGACCAATGTATCTCAACTATGCCCATGTGGCATTCATTTAAAATTCAAATTCTTGGGCTGGGAATGTAGCTCAGTGATAGATTGCTTGCCCAGCATGTGTGAGGCCCTGGTTTCAATCCTTGCACTTCAATAACAAACACAAAATTGAGATTCCCAGGGCTCACCTCAATCTATTAAGTCAGAATTTCTAGATGAGGTGCCTAGGAAAAGGTATTTTTAACCTGTTCCAAGAGTGTGATCAGAAATGTCCAGGAAACAATCATCCAGGTTACGCTGTAGTTTGGAAAGTCAGCTAAGAACTTGATGGTGTTTTGTGTCCCCCCCCACCCAAGAGGTTTGAACAATACTGTCTACCCTAGCAAGAGGATCTGAGAGCCCTTAACACACTTCAGCTTCATGGAGAGAGATACTGGGGCACACAGGATGAAACTTGTTAGTTTCATGATGTCAGGGAGAGGTTTCAACCTGTACTTATAACAGGGTGCCAAAGTGCAGTGTCTAATTATGTCCCTTTTAATTGTAAGGTGAAAGCAACAATAGCCACAAAATTTTCTTTCCCTCTTTATCAGGTAAATGATCTTTGTCTACTTATCCAATTATATAGTATCTGTATTGTAGAGTAAAAATCTCGGCTGGAAAATATTTCCCATATCCGAAGTCCATAATTAAATTTTTTATTCAGAATTCTCAATGAGATCAGAGTAAGGATAATTATTTATTTCTGCTTTGAAAGGGATAACTTTCAGCCAAGGAGATTACCCATACATTTTTCACTATAGTTTTGAATGGTAAATAAAGGGCCAAAGGTCTACTATTTTTCAAAACAAACATTGAGAGTTACTTCTTTTAGATCATTGAAAAATTTTCAAGCTTTGCAAAAACACATTTAGTGTACTATAATAGTATAACTCTTTAAAAGGCCCTCTGGACAGGAGAATAGAAAGTTTGAATTTAGCCATTTAAAGGCAATTTAAAGACCCTAGAATCTTGATATAGTTAATATACTAATAAAATACATCATTTATTAGGTTAATCTATATGGCTACTTATTCATAGAACCTAATAATTTAGTGAATGTTTTTAATTTCTTGGATTTTCTTATACATTTCTATATTTTGAAGAAAATATGACTATATGTGACTTTTCTAATAAAATACAATAGTTAAAATTAAGATTTTCAAGTATATAAAAAGATTCACATACTGAGCTGGGTGTGGTGGGGCACACCTGTAAATCCCAGTGGCTCATGAGGCTGAGGCAGGAGGATAGTGAGTTCAAAGGCAGGCTCAGAAACTTAGAGAGGCCCTAAACAACACAGTGAGACCCTGTCTCTAAATAAAATACAAAATAGGGCTGGAAATGTAGTTCAGTGATTGAGTGCCCCTGGGTTCAATCCCTGGCACCAAAAAAAAAAAAAAAAAAAAAAAAAAAGATTTACTGAAATCTCACTATGACACAACTCTCCAAGGGTAGAATTTCTACAGTTTAGATCAACTACTACATACAGTTAGGTATTTAGAGGTATCCCAATCTGAATTTCAAGCCTAGATTGGGACAGGTATTTAACTTTTCTGAGTCTCCATTTCTCATCTGTAAGGAAATGGGACATTTCCAACCTGGATTTTGTTGTGAGTTAAAACAAGGTAAAATTGTTGAACTGACAAAAGGACCTCTTTTAATGATTGCCACTTACAGAGTAATTTCAAGAACTCAATCTCCAATTGTCTATTTAGTAAATTTCCTATGCATTTTTTCCTTACAGTGGTCAAATGACACATACAATTGACTTATCCACATTCAATCATATGCACTTGACAAAAAAAGAAAAAAATAGAAATAATTTTCAATTAACTAGACAAATTGGCTCAATAGTGTACTTAATGAGCAAATACTCTGGCATAAACATTACTGAGAAATACAAATCATTCAGTGGGCCTCTTAACATGTGAACATCTCAGGGTACAGAGTATAATTCTGGTATTTTGAAATATGTATTTTTGCATAAAAATACTCCTAAAGGACATGCCAACCACTGCATTTTATCAGCTGCTCCACTGAAGAAACAATGTTCCATTTCCAGGCTGGAGGAAAAACTGGCTTTGTTGGAAATATTGAGAAATATTATATATCACTTTGAAGTAGCAACTTCCTGAGGAATTTTCCAATGCAATTTTTTCTTTTATTTTGAAATAATTTTGACCCACAGAAGTTGTGAAAAAAAATTGCCAAAGTAGTTCAGAAAGTTGTATTGACTCTTTATTTTCCCCTAATGTTAACAATTTAAATAACCAGAGTATAATTATCAAAACCAGGAGGTAAACATTGGCACAAAACTATTAACTAAACTACAGACATTATTCACATCTCACTAGTTTTTCTCCTAATGTCCTTTCTCTGTCCCAAGATCTGATCCAGGATCCCACCTTTCATTTATTTGTTACATTTTCTTAATCTATTCCAACTTGTAACAGTTTTTTCAGTCTTTCTTAGTCTTCCAATGACTTTTAATTTGTGACTGTATGAAGATAAACTAAATAATTCAATACATTTTAATATCTTAAGTATTGATTTCCAGATATCTCTGTATAAATCCCAAACCAGGATATTCTCTACAATGGATTATTTATTGTCATTACACAAAAGAATGTCAAGGACATTATCCCAGTTGCATTTAACTGCCTGACTGATAACAAAAAGAACAAACTACTCTTAATCTTCTGTAGTGACTACCTTCTAGAAGGAGCCATTTTAGACACTGGCAGAAAAATCTATTGTATCTTTTGATTTCTAACACCTTGGGTGGACAGGAGATTCTGCAATTCTCACTTTAAGTACCATTCATTTCTTAATAATCTTTCGGGTTTTAAGTAAATGAAAAAAAAAGTTAAGCTTATGGACAAATGAGAATCAGTTCATGTAGAAACTCCTAATGATTGACTTCAACAGCAATTAGTTCTGTTTTAGCCCCAGTATATTAAAAAGAATCCTTCAACTATAAACATTCAGTGGGTACTGACTGCAATGAGAGCATCTTTTAAAGATTTTTAAAATTTGGTAAAAAATGAAAAAGAATAGTTAAGATGTAGAATATTTTAAAATTTAAAATGCCAGCAGCAACATGAGAGGTTACTCTCGAGAGGACTTTGTGATTTCACCTTTTACGTCTTTTATTTGTAAAGATTAAAAAACACATATACTGTAGCTCATTTAGATTTTGGTTTGTGATTGGCTTCTTCTTCTTCTTTTTTTTGGTAAGCTTTGGTTTTGGATTTTTTTTTTTTCCTTTTCTTCTTTTTTTGCAGTGCTGGGGGATTAAACTCAGGGCCTTGTGCATGCTATGCAAGCAAGCACCCTTCTACTGAGCTACACCCTCAGCCCATTAGCTTATTTTGTTGTTTTTGGTGCCAGGGATTGAACCCAGAGGCACTTAACCACTGGGCTATATTCCCCAGGCTGAATCCCCAGCCCTTTTTAAGGAGAGAGAGTGTGAGAGAGAGAGTTTAAGTTTTTGGCGGACACAACATCTTTGTTTGTATGTGGTGCTGTGGTGCTGAGGATCAAACCCGGGCCGGACGCATGCCAGGCGAGCGCGCTACCGCTTGAGCCACATCCCCAGCCCCTTCACTCAGTTTCTTAGGGCCTCACTAAGTTGCTGTGGCTAGCCTTGAACTTGGGACCCTCCTCCCTCAACCTCCCAAGCCACTACGATTACAGGCATGCATCACCATTGTTGGCTCCATAAACTTTTATATTGGAAAAAAATAACATTTATAGAAAAATTACAAAGATAATTAAGTTCACACAAACTTCTCACCAGATTCCTTTTTGGCTAACATCTTGCATGTCCATAATACATAGTTCAAAACTAAGAAACTAACATTGATGTTCTTTTCAGATTTTATTCACATTTCACCAGTTTTACCATTAATGTCCTCTTTCTGTTCCAGACCCAATCTAGAGCTCCGTGTTGCGTTTAGTTATGTCTCCTTTTCCTCCATCAACCTATGTAGTTCCTCAGCCTTTTTTTTTTTAAAGGATTTTGACTGTTTTGATGAATATTGGTGAATTATTTCAGTTGGGATTTGTCAGAAGTTTTATTATGATTTGATTGAAGTTATACATTTTCAGCAAGGATTCCACAGAAGTGATGCTTAGCTCTTCTGAGAGTAGGGTAGGTGATATCCATTTGATCATTAAATAAAGATGGTCTCTGCAGGTTTTGTTATTCCTCTCTTTCTGCACCTTATACTTTGGTAGCAAGTCAATATGTCTAGCTCACCAGTAATAGCAGTAGATTAAGCTCCACTCTCTGGAGCAGGACTTAGTTATACATGTTTTCTGGAATTCTTCAGCATGGAAGATTTGTCTATAGGCCTTTCTTTTATTTGTTTATTTTTATGTGGTGTTGAGAATTGAACCCAGTGCCTCACACATGCTAAGCAAGCACTCTGCCGCTGAGCCTCAGCCCCAGCCCCCTTTTAAAAAATCTAACATTATGCACGTGTCCAACTCTTTCACTGATGTTGAAAGAGTTTCTACATGAATCATTAAGAGTTTCTTTCTCAGCATGTGAAATGATGTTGAATAGTTTACTTACTCTACATGTTTTTGGTGGATTCTAATAAACTGCAAAGAGCTCAAAGAGAGGGAGAAAAACAGAGAGAGAGGGAAAAACAAAATAAAAACAAATAAACAAGCCAGGCATGGTGGCACACACCTGTAATCAGACATTAGGATAAGTGTCATAAATGAAACTCAGTAAGACGTGAGAAAATGTGTTTAACTCCGGGGGAGGTATCTGAGAGATTACTATTTGGAAAGGTCAGCTGGAGGTGTTGACCTTTAATAGAGAATTTGAAAAAGAGAACAGGCCGATTGTGTGAAATTATAGAATGGTCTAGAGACAGGAAATGGTCTTGTGATGGTTATTCATTTGTCAGCTGGACAAGGTCATGGGAAACCCATATATCTGGATGAGCTTTATTCTGGTTATATGTTTCAGGGTGTTTCTAGATGAGGTTAGCCTCTCCATCAGTAGACTGATAAAGCAGACTGCCTTCCCCAGAATGGGTCAGCATGATCCAATCCACTGAAGATCTAAATACAACAAAAGGGCTGAGGATGGGAGTTAAGGGGGACTCTGTGCTCTCTTCATGATTGTCTTTGTTCTCCTGTGTTTTTTGACTTGAACTGAAACCTACACATTAGCTATCCTGTTTCTCAGGCCTAGAATTACCATCAGTTTAGACTAGAATTACCATCAACTCTCTGGGTCTTCAGCTTGCTTACTACAGACTAATGCATGTCCCCAGAACAGAAAGGTTTGGGTATAGTTTAAGTGTGACAAAATCCCTCCAAGTTTCATTTGCTGGAAGTTTAGCCCCTGGGGAGGTGGTATTGGGCAATGGTGTGGACATTTAGGAGGTGGGACCTTATAAAAGGCTGCTAAGTCAGTGGGAGTGTGCCTTAGAAGAAACTGAGATATTCCTCATAGGACCACAGTTAGTTCTCAAGAGAGTTTTTGTAAAAATCTAAGCCAGACCCTTAAGTTTCTCTTACTTCTTGTCTGGCTGTGTGGTTGTTGGCTGTCACATGCTTTCTCAGCATTGTCATCTGCCATGAGGTGACACAGTCAAGAAGGGAGTACCCTTGCCAAAGCTGGTGCTATGCTGTTTGAACTTGTGAACTAAACAAACCTGTGAGCTAAATAAATTTTTTCTTCATAAGTAGGCTGTCTCAGGTATTTCATTAAAGCAATGAAAAATGAATTAAGTATAGGTTTGGTGTGGACCAAATGCAGAGAAAGAAGATCATTGGCTATGCAGTTATTTTTTTTGATGTTGTTTGCACTGAAAAAAGGTGGTGTTCAAGATGTTGTAAGTGGAAAAGCCTAATATGAATAATACATATGGTGTTATACCATTTGTGCAGATTAGAAATGGTTATCATTGAATCTACCTATTTTAAGTATTTGATTAAAATACAAATTTATCAAACTTTGTTAACTGTGTTCACTACAGGGTACAGTGGGAATTATGAAGATTTTGACTTTATACTTATACTTTTTTTTTGTACTGGGGATTGAACATGGGGCGTGGGTGCTTTACCACTGAATTATATCTGAACCCTTTTTAATTTTTAATTTTGAGACAGGCTTTTACTAAGTTGCCCAGGCTGGTCTCAGACTTGCTGAGGCTGGCCTGGAACTTGTGAGCCTCCTGCCTTAGCATCATGAGTCACTAGGATAGTTATACTTTGTTTGTCTTAATTTCTTAAACAATAGATCAGAAAAAAAGACCTTTTTTTTTTTTTAAGCAGAGGCATAAGAAACACTTTTAGGATTGAAACTTTTGAATCAATGTTAGGAAATAAGTCCTATACATATGGATTATTTTCCTTTATAAAGTTTTTATATTCATCTCAAACCAGGAGAATGAAAAAGATTATTGATTAAATTGAAATTAATTAACATTTCCAAGATGGTAGTGAGAATATTTTTATTCATTTTCTTCAAACTAATATTATAAAAACAAGTAAGTGGACAAAATTCTTTCTGTGTTATTTATTTAAGCAACACATCTACAATGGTTTTCATGTTTTGGTGAAGAAATAGATACACAAACTCACTGGTGAAATAAAACAAAAGTTTCATTTTAAGTTGTGTTTTATGGAAGGACTATGAAGTATGGTTATCTTTGAGCACCAAGGTTATGGGTTATTACAGTCTATGTTCATTTTCTTCTTAGCTCCTTTCTACATTTTCCAAATGCGTCATAATAATCGTGTTACTTTTGTTATCAGAAAAGAGATTCTTTTAAAAAATTGTTACATTAAATTAAATGTCTCTAATTTAACACAGTATACCTGTTCTATGTCAATCTGCTTATGATTTCTATATGATATCAAATAGTTCTCTTCCAATGACTAAGCCTTGCAGATTTTTATTTATACACTAGAACCAAATGATTTACATTGTGATCACATTGGTCCTCACCTCTCTCCATCCAAAATGACAAGACTGGGCCAGTGAAGCATATTCTGGCAAGCAACATTAAAAATGTCATTACCAAAATGACTATGCAGGTTTTCATCAGACTTAACAGAACCACAATGAAAGGTCAAAGCAAGGAGAAGCTGACTGTTAGAAAAACTTAGCCCTAAAATGGTTCATGACAAATGCTTTCAGGTTACACAGAAAAAGCTTGAAGTTGCAATGTGGTAGCAAAAAGAGAGATTTTCTTTATGACAATTGAAGTGTTTATGCCAAGGATTTGAGATCTTTGGATGAAAGTTATTAAGTAAATGCTCCACGACATGAACCTTGTACATCAGCCCCTGTAGCATAATTATAGTTTGCTTCCAATCATCCAGAGCCTTTCTGTGTTTTCTGGTTTGGGTTTCTTAGCCTTTTAAATTAGTTCTGAGTCATTAGGCTTTCACCCTAGGGGCAACTCACAAGCTCCACAAAAGAGCTAATATTTTTCTTAAATATCTTTGCAAGTCAAAATACCTGTTTTTTAGACAAAGAATGTAAATTCCCATAGTTAAAGAAACTAAATACTTGTTTTTCCCTTTTTGCCCTCCATTTTCTAAAATCTCTTATTTATAACACAACAAAACTTAAAAGAAACTCCAATTCATAATTAAAAGCTAACTGAAGGCCAATTATTCATTACAACTGGAAAGTCTAACGTGAAGAGGGTAGTTGGGAGCAAGGTGGTATAAACACTACTAGGATACCAACCTTGGACCAACTAACATTTTGGGCTGAATAATTCTTTGTTGTGGGGGTATATCCAATCCCTTGCAGGATGTTCAGCAACATCCTGGCCTCTTCCATTAGATGACAGTAGCGCAGAGCTCCAAACACCAAATGTGACCACCAAAAATGTCTCCAGACACTGCTAAAATTCTTTAAGGTAAAAAATCATTCTCCATTGAGAGCTACTGCAATAAGCCAAAGACCCTACAAAACCAATCCCTTTCTATGAGAATAAATACAGATACTCACTCAAGTTCCCTTCTTTTTTTTTTTTTTTTTTTCCTGGTGGTACTAGGGATAGAATCCAGGTCCTCTTGCATGCTAGGCAAGCACTACAAATGAACTATATGCCCAGCCCTGTTCCCCTCATATTCTTCATGTTAAAGCCTTTGACTATTGTCTAGGATTCGTCCTCTCAATTATATGTGGCCAATTTGGCTAGGGAGGAGAGAAGCAGTCAGTGTTCACATTCTTTACTGAAATAAGTGGTCATTCTTTTTTTTTTTAAAATTTTTAAATATATATTTATTTTTTAGCTTTTGGACACAATATCTTTATTTTTTATTTTATTTTTTTATGTAGTGCTGAGGATCAAACCCAGCGCCCTGCGCATGCCAGGCGAGCGCGCTACCGCTTGAGCCACAACCACGGCCCCAAGTGGTCATTCTTATCCCTTTTAATGTCCTTAATGTTCATAATGTCTTGACCTCTAATGCTCTGAACTATCCCTAGCTGCTTCTTCTTCTCTTTTTAAGAGAAGAAGGTCTTGCTATGTTGCCCAGGTTGGTCTCAAATTTCTGGGTTCAAGGGATGCTCCTGTCTCAGCTTCCCATGTAGCCAGGACTATAGGTGTATGTGACCACACTTGGGTGTCCTCAGTGTCTTCATACTAGCCATGCTCTGCAGCCCTAGGTTCCCCATGAATATTGTTTCAACCGTAATTTTATTTAATTAACAATATTTATTCTGCCTCACAAGTGTTTTTCTCATTTGGCTCTTAAATACACAATTATGATCCAAGTTCAAGATATTTATTTCCTGAAACCATCCTGAATTTTAGCCTATTAGTTAAAACCAGGGGGAGAGATTTAAAGAATTAAGAAAACAATTCTTTTCCTAAAATACTCAATAAAGCAACACATAACTTTTATTTTTATGCATCCTAATATACTTGAGGGATGTTTATTCTCCCCACTACAAGTCATCTGCTATTTGAAGCACCAAAGAAAACAGCCAGAGGGAGCTGATTTCTTCTATGGAGAAATATCATTAAGTAATTCTTCCTTGTGGAGAACTCTGAAAAGTGGACCCATTACTGAATTCATAAACTCAAGCAAGCACCTTCATTTCTCCTAATCTGTTTCATCTTTAGTAAAATGAGAACAATGATATCCACCCTCCAGAGCTCTTATATTGGAAGCAATGACCTGTTCAAGCTCTAAGCTCCATGCCTGATATACAGGTATTTTATAAGTGACATTGTCTATGCAGCTTCCCTTCCTTGTTCCCAGCACTGGCTGAATAATTCATGGGGCTCCATGCAGATTAAAAATGAAGGCTCTCTTGCTTAAACCAAGTGTGGGACTCTTCTACATGGGGCCCCATGTGACTGCCTAGGTTATTTATTCATATAGCTAGCACTGCTTATTCTCCAGGAGTTTCCCAGGGTCCACCTGTCTACCTTCCACTAGATGAAATTCCAATCTTCAAAACTGATCAGGAAATAAGGGCAACTGAATACCTGTGTGGTTTTTCAGTGTTGGCCTAGGTCTCTTCTAAAGGGACTGCTGTTTTCATCTGCCAGGATACTGCAGTGGTTTGCATCATCCTCAATCTGGAAGAATTAAAAAAAAAAAAAAGCCCTTTTTTAGAAGTAACAGGACCCTTGATTTATAGCCCAAGAGACACTAGATTCTAAAGCGCTTTATTTGGACTTATCAAACAGTATTCACAAAGAATGCAGGGCTATCTCTTAACAGGTGATTTAGATCCTATGCAGACTTTTAGGGAACTGCTACAGATGTCTAAGAAAGAGAAAGACTGGGTCTCCAAACCACTGAGCTCCAGCTCTCTTTCTATTCCTTCTTTATGGATGCATCAAACGTGGCCTTTGTAGGACTTCTCAAGGTTCTTGCATTTTGTTTAATAAGCAACAGAATCATATGAAAAACAGAATGTTAAAATATGTACATACCTATGTTAACACAAATATACACATGTGGGTATACATGTACACACATAAATTTATATGTATATATTAAAATTGTTGACATAAAATAAGAATTCTTCTTTACCTAGTATGCATGAGGTCCTAGGTTTAATTCCCAATATAAAGAGAGGAAAGCAAAACCAAAACAGAAACCTTCAGCTTTAAAGGAAATAAGAAAATAGCTTCTTAATCAAATATGAGTAACCAAAGCCTGGGAACATGGATTCAAGTTACCCTTAACGACATGAAATGAAAGAGGTTACATAAATAAAGTCATAAATCAATACAATTGATAAATACATTCGTGAAGTGGACAACAGCAAAGCTTGAAAAATCTCTCCTATAGTCTCCAGATATTAAAGCATTCAGTGGAGGCTGGTGGTCGGTGAAAATTAACAATTAATTTTGATGAGAATGTTAGGTCAGATACAAAGGTTAAAAGTAAATGGCTACAGGGCCTACAGTAGTCCAAGAGAATTTTGGCTCTTGACCTGCAACATTCCATCTCTCCACAATCATCCTGTTTTTAGTCAAGGTCGAGAAAGCAAGGGGGGGGTGGAGGGGGAGGGAGGGTGGGAAGGAAGGAGATTGGTTTAGATTTTCCTCTTTTGCAAGAAATACATGGGGGGCTGGGGATGTGGCTCAAGTGGTAGCGCGCTCGCCTGGCATGCGTGCTGCGGGTTCGATCCTCAGCACCAAATACAAACAAAGATGTTGTACCTGCTGATAACTAAATAATAAATATTAAAAAAAAATACATGGAAAAAATTACCAACACAGAGGCACACATGACATCCTAATAGTAGGCAAAGAACTAATCTTGAACCTGCCTCCTATTTCAGGTGCTTTAGATACATTGGAATATTAAACTACTTTATTTGTTATTCAACCATTTTCTTTTTTAATTGGGGAGCAACTGAGACTCAGAGCTGTTGCTTAACCTGCCCAAAGTCCCACAGTGAGCAAGACGCAGATGAGAGAAAATCCATGTATCAAAGTCCTATTCAGTTTTGATGTCAAAAATTCAGGAATCCACTATATTCCGGTCTCTAAGTAAACTAAACCCAATGTAACTTACAATACTTGCTAAACTTACATAACCCCCTTGTTTTTTACTATAATGGACATCCTTTCCTCATCCCCATCATCACGAATCCCTCAGGTTCAGGGACTGGCCATTTTGTGAACAAGTGATCAGGTGAACAGAGCAAAGACAAAAAACTAAAATTTGGCAGTATGTCTAACACCAAAGTCCTCAAGGGAAAAAAGAAAAAAAAGCCTTTCGGAATGTCACGCCCTCACTTCCGGCCTTGACTGGGCGGCGGCAAAGTCCAGCACGTGGGCCGCGCTCACTCCGGGCAGCACGCTGGTCGGCCACGACCCAGACGGCGCTAGGACCCCAGCGGCTGGCCGCGGTCGGCCCGCGGTTTCCTTGGCGACCGGGCGGAAGCCGGAAGCTGCGCTGCGGTTGGCCCCAGCGGCCCCGAGGAGCTGGGGGCGGAGCCCGAGGAGGAAAGTGGCGGCGGCGAGGAAGAGGACTGGCCCGGGCCATGGAGCTGGCGGACGCGGGGGCGGCTGGCTCTTCGCAGGGTGCGCCGGGGCCTGAGCAGCCCGGTGGCCCCGCCGGGTGTAAATGAGAAGGTTGGGGCGGGGCGGGCGGAGGCTGCTCCGGGCCGTGGCCGTTGGGACGCGACGGTCCCTGCCCCGCTTGGTCCCGTTCGTCTTCCCCACCTGGAATACTGCCCTTCTTTGCCTCGTGTTTCGAGGCCAGAACCTCGAGAGGGATGGCTTCCCCCAGTAGGAGTAGGGGAGGGCGCCTGGGGCCTACACGTGCGCGTCCAGGGTGCATCTCTACCTTCTGTCCACCCCTGGAGGGGAGGGGCGGGCTGGAGTCGCATGGCCAGCCTGGAGAAAACTGCAGGTGTTCCCTGGAGGTGTCACGTTGGAGCAGCTGCCCACAGTTCGCCTGCTTAGCAGAGGTCGAGTTCTGGGCTCAGCCCAGGTAGGAAGGAATGGCTCGGAACCTGGCCAGTCAGCTGTGGTCTGCTCCCTGGGAACCCACCTCCAGGCTCTCGCCTCTATCCTGGAGCGCCGGACTAAAGGGTCTGAAGGCAAAGGCCCTGGTTCTCATCCCCTGTTTTTCTTTTTTTTTGTCTGAGGTCAGGAGAGTAGATTTACAGAAAAGTGTGAGATTTTCCCAAATGTTAATATCTCACATGACCATGATGCATTTATTAAAATTGATAACTCCTCACTGAATGTCACACTATATTCATATTTTGCCAGTTTCCCCACTGATACTCTTTTTCTGTTCCAGCCCACAGTGTAATACCACATTTCAATGATTGATTGAAGTCTGGAGATATAACCCAGGAACATTCTCCCACTGGGCTGTACCCCTCCCTATCTGTCTTATTTTGAATTTGGCAATCCTCCTGCCACAACCTCCTCAGTTGCTGGGATTATTGATATGCACCACAGTTCCTGGTTCAGCCCCTAGTTTTTAAAATCTATAAAATAATCATTCTTTCAACTTTGTGAATATGTATTGGTAATCTGTTTACCCAAGGTGTAGTTGTAGACAGTGGGGTTTTAGCATTCAAACAGGCAATCTAGCTCTCCTGTGAAAGCTAAATAGAGTTCACTGGAACCCACAGATTGTTGTTATTATTTTTTAAAAAAATATTTTTAGTTGTAGGATGGACACAATAACTTTATTTAGTTATTTTTTAATGTGGTGCTGAAGATCAAAGGCATGCCTCACTCACGCTCTACCACTGAGCCACAACTCCAGCTCCTAGATTGTTATTTTGAATTTCAAATTTTCTTTCTTTTTTGAAATTTAGGGACAGGTCACTTGGAATCATCTTTAAGTTGGTGGACAATTAACATTGTTTCAGCTTTTCTGCCTTTTCTGGTTTAGTTACTCCATACTTCTAAGTGATAGCATTGCCTTTTGCATCATTCATTGATCAGATTTTTCCCTCTCAAATTACTATACTGAGAAAAATGTAGTGCACAAAGATATGCCAATTCAGTAAACAGGACTGAAGACCATGCTGTAGAGTTTCATGTGATTTGTAGCTGCTTTGACAAATAATAAATCCAAGAAAATAACTTAAAACTACTCTGTGGATTTTTCCCAGATAAAATGTTTTTAGAAAGTGTCAGTTGCTCAAAAATGATTTACAGCCTGAATATATGTATTTCTTTTTTGCATATTATGTAGCAGTTCATGATCAAGTGGTGCCAACACAAAATTCTTCATCCAGAGTCATAATACATGTGGATCTGGATTGCTTTTATGCACAAGTAGAAATGATCTCAAACCCAGAATTAAAGGACAAACCTTTAGGTAATTATTCATATTGATAGTATTTTTGTTGTATAATGATAAAATGGGCTATTCTTTATGTCACTGTATTCTGATTTATTAATTATATTAAGAAAGATTTTTTTGGAAGTCTTTTTTGCCCTCCATACTAGGTATTGAACTCAAGGGTGCTTCATCACTGAAGTATATCTCAGTTCTTTTTTTTTTTTTTTTTAATTTTTAAATTTGAGACAGGGTCTCCCTAAGTTGCTAAGTTGCTAAAACTGGCTTGGAACTTGGAATCCTCCTGCCTCAGCTTCTGGAGTTGCTGGGATTACAGGTGTGTGCCACCATGCCTACCTGGAAGCCATTCTTAACAGTTACTTTTGCTTCTCTACCAAGTGTAAACCTCATAAACCTTATATAAGAAATGGTGAATCTGAGACCAGTATAACTGAACAGATTAACAGAAAACAGCATAAAGTTTTGGTCTTCTATGTTAATATTCTATGTTATAATTTAGTTCTCTAGGCAGATTTCTTATTTTTCTTTTTTGCAATACTGGGAATCAAACTGTGTGGCGCTTTACTGCTGAGCTATGTCCCTAGCCTTTTTAATTTTTTATTTTGAGACAGAGTCTGGCTAAGTTGTCCAGGCTGTCCTTAACCTTGTGATCCTCTTATGTCAGCTTCCCAAGTAAATGGAATTACAGGTGTGCACCACCATGTCTGTCAGATTGTTTTTACTCAGTATTTCAAACTTTATAGGTCTTGGAGCTCAAAAACAATCTTGTTATTTTTGTTACATTTTAATGGAAGTTTTCATCTTTCTCTTTTGAAAATTAAATGTATGAGTTGAATATTAATGTCTAACAAACAGTTGAATTTTAAGCAGAACCTTAAATATTTAGATAGAGGAAGCATTTCATAATAACAAGCATCTTTTAAAATAAAAGGCAAGGAGAAGTTTTGCATTGAGGATTAACTTACTGATATTCTGGCATGTTTTATTAACATTTTTATTGTACCTTAAATTGGGAGAGCAGAGATTTTTTTCCTTCATGTGTGCAGGAAGGATATTTTAATATAAACTTAGAAAATTATTTTGGTTCTCTTGGCTGCTGTCTTCTTGTGCCTAGATTGGCTTAATAAATACAAATCTAGTTTTATTGATTTTACTAAAGAACAAAGGAATAGCTAGTTTTTGGTATGCCAAAGTGAAGCTGGCATTTTTGTGTGTTTTAGTGTGTGTGACACTGGAGATTGAACCCACTGACCCCGGGAGAGACATCACTGTTTAGCTGCATTGCCTGGAGTGAAATTTGGATACTCCTTCCTTGGACTCCTGAGTAGCTGGGATTATAGGCCTGCCACTGTGCTAGGCAGAGAGGCTAGGATCTTTAAACTTTCCTAGAATGTCTTTAAGTTTTTAGGGTCAGAGGACCTAAATGATTTCTTTTAAAGGCATGTCTAATTAGTAGTATTATAACAAAATGCTGTGTAGATTATGCTTAATAAAAAGTATTGTGTGATTAAGATGTACAAATTATGGACATGAAGTAAAAGTTGTGACTGCTGAAAGTTTCCTGGAGAAAACAAAAGTAATGTTTTTTTTTTTTTAATATTTACTTTTTAGTTATAGTTGGATATAATATCTTTAATTAAATTTTTATGTGGGGCTGAGGATTGAACCCAGGACCTGGTCCGAGCTAGGTGAGCACTCTACTGCTGAACCACAACCCCAGCCCCAGTAATTTTTTTTATTCTAAACAAATATTGTTGTGACATACCATGTGGAGTTCATATAGTGGATTCTGCATTAAAAGACCAGATATGGTCATGTGTGCCTATAATCCCAGTGACTTGGGAGGCTGAGGCAGGAGGATTCCAAGTTCAAAGCCAGCCTCAGCAATTTATCGAGGCCATAAGATACTTAGCAAGATGCTGTTTTTTTGTTTTTTTTTTTTAAAAGAGACTTTTTAGTTAAGGAATTTACCAGTCTGATTTTTTCATATTAGTTCACTGATGAATGTTTTATTTGACATGATGATTATATTTTGGTGTATAATCTGATAAATAAGAAAACTTTATGTGCAAATAATGTTTTTTTGTCTTCTTTATAATACCCCAAATTTAAAAACAGATGTGTAATGGAAACGGATATAACTATTGTTTTTCTTCTACATTTTGTGTTTTACATTTTTGTGTGTGTACTGGAGATGCATTTTACATATTTTTGATAAACATTACTTTTATACTGGTATGAAGTAGTTAACTTGTTTAAAAAGAGAAAAACAATTTTAGCAGTCTTAAGTCACCAATAAACTAGAATTTTTATTCGGTCTGTAGGTGATCATATTGTATTCATTTTGAGGGGGAGCTCATGATGCCCTACCGAATCATCAGCAGATAACTATAAAGAAAAGTTCAGTACTAGGATAATTACTGGGGAGATACCCCTAACAGTTGCTGTAGCTTGCCAATTGTAACAAAACATTCTTTTGTTCATTGGCAGACAAATGAGTTTTTCTAGTAGCAACCAGTATTTAATTGTACTCAATTATTTTCAGCTGGCTTATTTTTTGGTGCAACATACCTGGAGCTATAGATATGGCAGTATAAACCAAGCAGATTTTGTACTGTCTGAAAACATTTTAAGAAGGATTTGATTTCTGTCTTATCACTGAGAATTTTTAGACTATATTTATTGATTTATGGTAATTTTTGCTAAATTTGAGGAATATACACATCTAGCTTTTGTATAAATAATCGGTCCACATTCTAACAGGTGATTTATACTACTTTTATGTGTTGATTTTCTGTTTAAAAATAACTTTTTCCCCAAACAGACAAATAACCAAAGCTTGAAAGTATGATATAGGAAAATACTTTTCTTAAGTAGGAGATAGCTCAAAAACCTGATTCTTTGTAGAATTTTAATGAACAGAATCTACTTTTTAAAACTGAGACACCTTTTTATCCTTAACAAAGCACATGCTATTCTTATAGCTCAGACAATTATAACATGGAATTAGTAAATTATGTTTTAAAATGTTTGTACAATCCTGCTTGATTTTTCTCACAGAATTTTTATTTTTTATAGGTGTTCAGCAGAAATATTTGGTGGTTACTTGCAACTATGAAGCCAGGAAACTTGGAGTTACAAAACTTATGAATGTCAGAGATGCAAAAGAAAAATGTCCTCAACTTGTATTGGTTAATGGAGAAGACTTGACCCGTTATAGGGAGATGTCTTATAAGGTTACAGGTACAAAGTGTAGGCAATTTATATTTAGTATTAATTTTTATGTAGGATGCCTATTCACTTAAATAATTTTATAAATCTTAATAAAGTGCCATAAACCAGATTTCTTTTTCCTAATAGCTTTTTATTATGGGTCTTTTCCACTTTAAAAATTATATAAAAGAGTGGCTTTCTATATTATGAATAATGTTGGTAAGTAATTTGAATTCTGTTGTGACTAGTGTTTATATAAATAACAGGAAATATAAAGTTTATAAGTGATAAAATCAGAAGATATACTGTAAAGACATAGTGTAAATTTTAAATTTTAAGCATACATGAATTATGAAGAAATACATTGTTTTCTAATGTATTGATGATAATTCAAAGAAGTGTTTGTAATTTTTGGTTAGCATAATTAAAAACTGATTTCTTAAGAAATATTAGCAAAAATAATGGCTATATTAGTCTTTTTGTGTTCACACACACACACACACATACATACACATACATATACACATACACTAAACATTACACTGTAGCTACTTAACTCCCTTATGCTGAGGCTTGAGTGTGAACCTTAGTGTTCTAGTAAATTAGAGTAAAGTGAAAGGAAAATGCTTGTACATTGTTATATTACAAATACATATTTTTAAAAAATGTGTAAGAATCAACTTTGTATTTTTATTATTATCATCATCATCATTAACCCAGGACATTCTACCACTGAGCTATATCCCCATCCCTTTTAAAATTTTAGATGGGATCTTGTTAAATTGCTGAGACTGGTGATCCTCTTGCCTCAGCCTTCTGAGTTGGTGGGATTATAGATAGCCCCACTGTGACTAGCTTATACTGTCTTTTCAATTGTTTTTGCTAGTTTTTCTTTTGTTAATTGTAGCAGTTTTTATATGTAAAGGATTAATATCTATAATATATAGAGAGCTCCTACAACTTAAGAAAAAGAAACAATAAAAGTGAACAAAGAATGTGAATAAGCAGTTGACAAAGAAGAGCAAATTCAGTATCTAACAATTATATGGGAAAAAAGCTCAAGTTTATTACTGGCTAAGGAAACTTGAATAAGTAAGACCTTATTTTATGTTGGTGATACTTGTCAAAAATGTGACAAAAAGTAGAAATATAAAGTATTGTAGCCTTTTTAAAAGAGCAATCAAGAAACATTTATTAAAGATAAAGGGTGGAGATGTAGCCCAATGATAGTTTGCCTAGCATGTGCAAGGCCCTGCATTTAATCCTTAAAACACACACACAGACACACACACACACACACACACACACACACGTGGGAAACTAAAGATTAATATTCTTCAAACCAGTGATATCATTGCTGAATATTCATCAAATAGAAATAAAATTATAAGTACATAAATACATGTGTAGAAAAATATTTATTTTAGCCTGGTTCATAATTGATAGAAAAGAGATTAACTTCAGGAATGGGATAGTTAAATGATTTGTCCCTGTGACCCAGTGATAGAACAGTGTGTTAAAAAATATTTAGTGGTTGACCAGCTTTGTGCATTACTCTGTATTTGACTTATTTTTCTGCTTAAAACTTTGATTCTTTTTTTCTACATTCTTTTGATAAAAGGTTTTATTTCCTACATGACTTTTGGATGTCAGGTAGATACTTCTGAAAAAAAAATTACAGAAATTGATGTACGGAGTACAAAACAATCTTATATAATCAGACACACTGTCAGTCTCTCCTCAAAGGAGATAATAGCTTTCTCTGTGTAGGCTGGAGTTATTTTTGGTGTTCACAAGTTTTCATTTTTCTGTGCTGGGGTTTGAACCCAGGGCCTTGTACATGGTAGGTAAGGGCTTTACCATTGAGCTATACCCAAGCCCCACGTTATTACCTTTATTGTTTTCCCTTTAATATCTATGTTAGTATTAGTAAAATAAAATAACTTTTAGTATTTTTGTAAAATAGTGATCAGTGAGGAATTATTTAGTCCTTTTATTCTGAGTCTTCAGATTATGGCACCTTAAGAATATATGTGTTTTTGTATGCTAAGAGCAATACAGTTGGCCCTCTATGGGTTCTGCATTTGTAGATTGAACCTGTGGATTTGAAAAAAAAAAAAAAAGGCTTCATTACTGAAATCATAACAGACTTTTTTTATCATGTCATTATTCCCTAAACAATACAGCATAAGACTATTTACATTATATAAGATACTGTAAGTATAGATGATTTGAAACATACAGGAGAATATGTGTAGGATATATGCAAATATCATGCCATTTTATATATAGGTCTTGAGCATCTTCAGATTTTGGTATCCTTGGGAGTGGTTCTGGAACCAGTCCTCTGAATATTGAAGAACTGCTGTTTTCTGACATCCAACAAGTCTCAATAGAAAGTGATTCAGGGGGAAGAAAATAGTTTTTCTAAATGATTGTAAAGTTATTATTACTTAATTCTTGCATATGAGAATTGATAGTTCTTTTGAATTTATTCTATATGTTAGTTAAATTCAATTTAGTAAAATTTGACTAGGTAGTTTGCAGATGCTGCACATGTGAATACCTGCAAGTTGTGGTCCATATCTGCCATTTTATTCTTAAGGCGTATGCTTGGGAATGGCCAATCAAAATACTGTTATATATTGTTAAGTGACTTTTCTGTTTGACTCAGTAATAAGTCAAAATAAAGTTTTTTTTGTTTTGTTTTGTTTGGTACCAGGGATTGAACTCAGGGGCACTCAACTATTTAACCACATTTCCAGCCCTATTTTGTATTTTATTTAAGAGACACAGTCTCTCGGAGTTGCTTAGCATCTATCTTTTTGCTGAGGCTAGCTTTGAACTCTCAATCCTCCTGCCTCAGCCTCCCAAGCTGCTGGGATTTCAGGCATGTGCCACCATGGCTGTCTAATAAGTGGAAGTTTTAAATTTTGTTTTGCCTAAACTGTTGTGGAGAATATAGATAGGTAAAATATATTATTACTTGTTTTTATTTTCCTAAGCAGTCTATAATTTATTCTTTCACATAGTGCTTCAAGATTATAATTAACTATAATCATTGGCATTTAGTGTACTACAGATATAGAAAGTTTACATATAGAAGATTGAGCTAAAAATGTATTTCTATGAGGAACTGCTCTGAGAATGTCATTTTTGGACTTGTTTTGTTGGGAAATATTGCCTCTACTCAAAATATGGTACAGAAAAACAAAGATAACAGTTAACTGAGACTTTTCATTAAAGATATTATGGAATTACGAATATATATAAAACCTTTAATTATGTATTTGGTATATTTTTAAGCATTAAATCTTTTCTAGTTGTAACTTTAATTACACCTCTGCACCAATACTATTTTGATTTAGAATTGTTGGAAGAATTTAGTCCAGTTGTTGAGAGACTTGGATTTGATGAAAATTTTGTGGATCTAACAGAAATAGTTGAAAAGAAACTCCAGCAACTTCAAAGTGATGAACTTTCTGCATTGACTGTGTCAGGTCATGTCTATAATAATCAGCGTGAGTGTTATTCCTTCCACTTACTAACTAAAAGTATATACATTTTTAAAATCTTTATTTATTTATTTATTTATTTGGTGCTAAAAATTAAACCCAATGTCTCACATATACCAGGCAAGTGCACTACGACTGAGCCCCAGCCCCAGCCTAAGTATATATATTTTTTAATGTTCATTGAGTTTATTGTGACATTCTGTTAGATTTATGACTTATTTGGAGGTATAGTTATATTTAGTCAGTAATCTAAGGTATCTAAAATTAGATATTGCTATTCCATATCAAGTATGTAGAAAATAAGATTTTGATGACATGTAGCTCTGTGCAGTTTTCATCTCTTTGACATATCTGTTCACATTTTTAAGAGTCCCTCTTTAAGTCACCCTTAAGTTATAGCAGTCAACTTGTTATTGTTTTTTAGAATAATTTTTGATTCTCCTGAAACTATTTCTAAGCAAAATTTTGAGGTAGGCTGAACTTCCCTTCTGTTCCTCTGGGGCTATAAGACTCTCATGGTGCTCTTCTGTCTTTTCAAGCTACCGCCCATGGAATCTTTTCCAGGCCTACCTGTCACTGGCCTGTCTGCTGTTACAGGGCAAGGGTCTACTGTGGAGCTAAGGCAGCCGTGGAGGTCTTTTCTCACTGGTTCTTAAAATCATGCCAGAAGGATTTCAGACATGTCATTCAGAGTATGTGTTTATTAAAGGGGTAGGAAAATAGAAAAGGAAACACTCTCCAGAAAGAGAGTTGGTTCCCTTAGAGAGGAGAAGATGGTATGTCCCTCATACCCCCTCTAGTTTTATTGGAGTGTGGGGTGGGGGGGTGTCCAAGGTCTAAAGTGTCCTTAGAGTCCTGTTCAAGTCTTACTTTTGACTGACAGCAGAGGATGCCATCAGACTTTCAAGTCCCCACAGAGCATGATGATTCTAGGTCTTTGGCTCATGCTGACCAGTTCTAAATGGAACCTATTCTAACAAATTTTCTGGTTAGGTAGAATTATCTTTATCTCCTTGATTTCTGGGACTGTGTGTGGTTCACAATCTGCTCCCCTGCCCCTTCAGAATAAATTGTGTTCAGCATTTAAGGCTGCATGTCTCTTGCAGACAACCAGTTGTTTGCTGATGGATGTAATATGGCCTATTTACTTAAAACAGGCAGCACTGCAGGTAAATTGCTTTTTTAAGGGAAGCTTATGGGGGTCAGCATAGTGGGCCCAGTATATGGAATTTTTTCTTAACCTCATGTTCCCTCCTTTCACATCTGTTTGTCCCCTATCATGTCTGTTCCCCATCATCTGCCACGTGCTTGTATCTTCTTCAAGCTCCTATTTAATTAGCTCTACTAATCATTACCAACTCTCTCCTTCCTTCACATAGTAAGTCCTGAATCACTGGTGGTATTTCCATTTGCATTTGAAAATAGCTTTAATAGGTGCTGGTGAATATTTAATTAGGCTTTCATACATTTTGTGACTCTGCTGGTAACTATTGTATTATACCAAATAGAAGACAAGCTGCCTTTCTTTTGTGCCTGATCCTTTTGGTTATAGTTCTTAACTTGTGTTTCTCGAACCCCACCTGTTGTGAGGCCTGGTCATCCTTCTCTAGTGTAGTTCTCCACAGAAGAAAAGGGGTAGAGATGTTTCTAGAAGCTTGTTGTGTGTCTTTTGTACCTATGCTGTTTTTGTTGTGTTTTGATTTGTTTTTAATAAGGTCTAAGTAGCAAGATGATTCCAGACATACTTCTATATAATTTTTGAAGCAAATTCACACTTTATTAGTTAGAACATATCACGGACAGAGAGCTAGACTTTATATCTTAGATAGGAAATGTCTAATTATTTATTATTTATTTATCTATCTATTTATTTATTTTTAATATTATTTTAGTTGTAGATGGGCACAATACCTTTATTTAATTTGTTTATTTATTTTTATGTGGTGCCGGGGATCGAACTCAGGGCCTCACGCATGCTAGGCAAGCGCTCTGCCACTGAGCCACAACCCCAGCCCCTGTCTAATTATTTATTAGTTCTTCCTCTTCAACATAAGCTTTTATTAAAAAGTTTTCAAACTTATAGAAAAGTTGATAGAATAATATAATAAACACCTTTTAAGTACATTCTTATAGATAAACCAGTTTTCATTTGCCACATTTTTTTTTTTATTTTGCTCTCTTTGTGGAAAAGTTGATAGATTGATGAGCCATTTGGAAATAAATTGCAGATACCATGACACTTCATCCCTGAATCCTTCTATGAGTCCTGGAGATAAGAATGGTCCAGTATAAATCTTTTACATTTAAGAAAGTTTGTTTCTATGTAATTTCCCTATGTTTTTCATAAAAGACCTCTTAAACTATGTCTAGGCCAGAAATTATTTTTGGCATCACATATAGCTAATATGTAAAGTGTGGATTTAGGTCTTTAAAGCTGTAATGGTAGCATTCTTATGACAACTTTTATGCATATTTATAGGTGAGTGTGGATATAAGTTTTATTAATATCCCTAGAAAATTTTTAACATATCAGTTTTCATATTATAATCTGTTAAATCTATAAGCACTCCCAGTATACTCACGTCACAGACCCTTGGAATTCACTTGTATTATTTGTTTACTTTACAATGTTCCTATGAAGAACTAAAGAAATAAGTCAAATGGATGGCAGGGTGGTAGTAGTAGTGGTAGGAGGGTTTGGATATAAATTAAACCCTGCATCTTTTAAAAATCCTTTTTTAAAAAAGAAAACAAAAAATGTTTTTTTGTGACTTTTAACAGTATCTTTTTTTTTTTTTTTAGCTATAAACCTGCATGACATCATGCACATCAGACTACTAGTTGGATCTCAGATTGCAGCAGAAATGCGGGAAGCCATGTATAATCAGTTGGGGCTCACTGGATGCGCTGGAGTGGCTTGTAATAAACTATTGGCAAAATTAGTTTCTGGTGTTTTTAAACCAAATCAACAAACAGTCTTGTTACCTGAAAGTTGTCAAGATCTCATTTATAGTTTGAACCATATAAAGAAAATGCCTGGTAAGACAAATATAATTGAAGAATATGTATTATGTTTTATTGTATTTCTTTAATCATAAAAAATTATAGATGTAGATAACAATTTCTAGAGGTATATCTTTAGCTGTTGGAGAAAAACTATAGTGTTTTCTGGAGCAAATCTGTATGAGGAAATACACAAAAGTACTTTTATGTTTCTTATCATGAAAGTGATAACCTGGAAACATACGGTCCTTGATTTACAGTCCCAGGTTCATATTCCTGCACTGTACATTGCATCTAGAAGGGAGCTTAACTTATTAATTCTCTTTAGTTTTTATATATAAAATATTATGGCTACAATGGAACTTCCAAAGCTTCTAAACCAAATACCTCATTCTAAAGATCAGGGAATGGATTTCCTTGAGAAATTCACTGATCTATTCATATTCAGTTCATAGGGCAAATTTGTATCTTTGAAAATCAAATAACCTGCATTTTTATAGACCATCAATAATATGTTGAACTTTTTTCTTTTGCTTTGTTGGGGAATAGGATGTAATAAAAGACATCTGTGGAAGTGAATTTCTAAGACAATGAAAACTTAACTGTTTAGATGTTATAGCTTCCCATTTTTAACTTATGCCTGTATGATTCCAAAATAAATTGTATACTGCTTTGCCTTCCTTAGAGTAGTATAATTATAATTTGAGATTTTTAGATCTGTGTTCTGAAGAACAATGTCATATCATAATAAATTGACTACATACTGAAGGCAGGACATTCTTTCTTACTTTACCTTTTGAATTATTGCATCTGTTTTTACAGGCTTTCTACTTTGTCCCTCATTGCCAATTGCCAAGCCTTCCTTTTTTTTTTCTGTTTAAAAATACCTGTCACTACATTTTAATAATTCCCCTTACATGCCTGTCTTCACTGATTTATTGCTTTAACTTTTCAAGGAAACCAGATAACTGTAGAATTATTATTTTTTAAATGACAGAAAGAGGGGCTGGGGTTGTGGCTCAGTGGTAGAGTGCTCGCCTAGCATGCACAAGGTACTGGGTTCAATCCTCAGCACTACATAAATGTAAAATAAAGATATTGTGTCCACCTCAAACTTAAGAATAAATATATTAAAAAAAATGAAAGAACGAGCTTTAAATGACCTATTTCTCTGATGAAGAAAATACAAGTTTTAGTGCAAAAACTTGTGGTAGGGGTTTTGTTAGTTTTTATATTTTTTCACACTTAGTTGTGTTGTGGGTGATAAATATTGCTAGATGTGTGATTTGTGTATGAGTGTAATGTTGTGTACAGAAATCAGGTTAGCCAATAAGCATATATTAATCAATTTTGGTTCTTCTTTTTACAGTAATAATAAACATGATTCCTGAGTTATTCCACAGTATTGTAGAACAGGTAGAAAATTTTCATTTTATCAAAAGAGTGTATTGACTATAAATAGTACATTTTATGAGTGCTTCAAGGAGCTACATATTACTCAAGGACCCTGAAGGAAAGAATAATAATCTACTTTGCGATTGACTTTGATCTTAGCAAAGTATTAATTATGGAACTTAAGATATGGTTGATGTATTTCTAAGATTTTAATTATCTTTATTGTAACACCATATGCATTTCTTTTTGTTTAGGTATTGGCTATAAAACTGCCAAACGCCTTGAAGCACTGGGAATCAATAGTGTGCAAGATCTCCAAACCTTTTCATCTAAAATATTAGAAAAGGAATTAGGAATTTCAGTTGCTCAGCGTATTCAGAAGCTCAGTTTTGGAGAGGATAACTCTCCTGTGACACCTTCAGGACCACCCCAGGTATGTGGCAATGATATTTATACTTAACGTTCTAGTTATATGTAGTGTACTATTTATGTTTAGTGTACTAGTTGTCACATTATCTGGATAAAAATTTCCAGTTTTGCATATTCAGAATATTGTAGTTTGCTTTTCCTGTTCCCTTTCCTAAGATAAGGCTGCTGCTTTATTATATTAGATTAATAAATATTCTTAAGTTGAAACTTGAACATTAATGTATTTATTATTTGTTCATTTTTTGTGTTAGTGAGGAGTGAACCAAAGCCATGCTCATGCTACGAAAGCTCTCTGACAGAGAGCTACACCTCCAGCTCCCTTTTTTAAACTTTTCTTTTGAGACAGGTCTTGCTAAGTTACTCAGCTTTTTGTTGCTGCAGCAGAATGATGGACAAGGACTGCTTAGAGTAGGAAAAGTTCACTTTGGGCTCACAGTTTCAGAGGTCTCAGTCCGTGGTTGGCCTTTTGCTCTGGGCCTGTGGTGAGGCAAAACATGTGGTGGAAGGGTGTGGCGGAGGAGAGCTGCTCAACTCATGGCAGCTGGGAAGGAGAGGGGGAAGAACCAGGGACAAGACATAGTCCCCAAGGGCATAGCCCCAATGATGTCTTCCTTCAGCAAGACCCACCTGCCTATAATTACCACCCAGTATTCCATTCAAATCATTAATCCACCAAATGGATTTATCCCCTTTTGGGGTTATAGCTCTCATAATTTAATCTTTTCATCTCTAAACATTTTTGCATTGAATAGCACAAGAACTTTTGGGGGAACATTCCAGATCCAAACCACTATGCTGAGTTCTCAGGCTGGCATCAATTTGTGATCCTCATGCCTCAGCCTCCTTAGTAATTGGAATTGTAGCAGGCACCACCACACCCTGAGAGCATTAATACTTGATATCTCAATTTAGCTACTTTGATTGAATACAGCTTATTGTTGATAGGTCATAAGGCAAAAAATTTTAATTCTTTAAAAATCTTATTTTCAGAATAGTCCAGTGATTTAATAAGTGGAAAAAGATGTCATCGCCCTGTTAAAATTGATTGGCTTTTTCTGCCTATGTAAAGAGTACTTTACTAAGTGCTTTATGTTTATTAGTCCATTTAATCTTCATAACAAACCCTGGAGATGGGCAGTACTGTTGTTTATGTTTTCCTCCCTCCCTTCGTTTCTTCCTTTCCTTCTCCTTTTTTGTTAAGATGAGGATGCTGTATTTTAGATAGGCTAAATGATTTATTCAAGTATAAACTCAGATTCTAGTCCTAGGGCATTAAGAGCCTCACATTAGTCATAAAGTGAAACTTGGAATTGGTACTAGAACTTTGTCGTTTTCTTGACTTTCAGTATATTTTCTAGTGGAGTACAAATTACTTGCAAATAAGTTGAGTTAATGTAAAAGTGAACTAAATGATTCAAATTAAGCACAAGAGGTAAAGTTAGTAAAGAATGTCTTAAATATATATTTGACATATTCATTGATAATTGGGTATATTTATTTGAGTTGACATTAATCCTCACTTACGCTTCTTTGGTAGTCCTTTAGTGAAGAAGATTCATTTAAAAAATGTTCATCAGAAGTCGAAGCTAAAATAAAGATTGAAGAACTACTTGCTAACCTTTTGAACAGGTATTATTAATCCATTTTGCCAAAATATACTACATAATTTTTATTCAGTACATATATGCAAAACATTTTGGATGTGTCTTGGATGTTACAGATTAACTTAATAAATGTATTTCTCTTTACTTCACAGAATAGTATTAATCTCTTTTTCTTTCAGTGTTTAGACCTAATAGATCTTTTCCCACTGATCTCAGAGTATTATAAACTATTGCAAAGACATTATTATGTGCTGTTAACCAATTTAATACATCTTCTTCCTTTAGTCTTGATACACAGTTACAACAGTTATTCTGTGGATTCTTAAGCTATAGGTTATTACTAAAAAGGGTTTTGTGGAAATCTCTTAATATTCCTAGACCTATTCTAGTCCTTAGGTGAAAAGGAATAAGTTTTAATTTTTCCTAATGGCAATTTTGAGCCTTTGCTCTTAGTTTAGTATTACTTGCTTTTCCACAAAAGGAAAAATGCAGAGAGGAATAATAATTCTTTCACAATTCTAAAACTTCTTACATAGGAATAGATTTTGATCATTGAACACAGGAAGTTATTAGAACAATAATAATGGACCAAGCAGGAGAAGCCTTGTATTTTCTTTGTCTCAGACTATGTGAAAGAAAATGGAGTTACAGGAAGGAATACTTATGGAGCCATGTATGAGTGATTGCAAGTGTGTTCAGGGATTCTGATCTGCAAGTTGACATAATATGTTTACTGGGATTATGAATATACAAACAGCATAACATAAACTGAGCAAGGAAATTTAGTTTTCTGTTGCTCCTTAGTAGGCATCACGTATTTCTTGATGTATTTCTCTTTACTTCACAGAAGATTATTAATCTCTTTTTCTTTCACTTCTTGATTCTCTTTTTGTTGTTAGAAATTTCTAAATTGGGTGTCAGAGATCTAACAGTTTAGAGTAGGCATGCTTCTGTAATGATTCTAGGAAGGCTCACTGTCTAACGTAAACAGTTCTGGGATGATTCTAAGTTTCAGAAAACTGATAAAGTGATATTTCCTACAACTTTGCTGTCATGTGCAGTGTGCCACTTATGTGTGCAGCAGAACTATATAGTTAATTCATTGTTTGCTGCAAGCAACTGAGGCTGCCTCTGTGACCCAGCTCCAGCAGTATGACTCAGGCTTTGGGGGAAGTGTGCTAGTGAAATTAGGTCATCTGCTCAGCTTCAGCTAGGTGTAAGACTATTCTGAAATGCCTGCCCATTGCAAACAGTTCTACGCATAGAGAAATCCCCAAAAGTGTTAAGTTTTACAGGTTCTCTTATTTGAAGCATTAACCCAAATGTGAGACCAGGTGCTCTAAACCTGTGAGATAGCAGATGTTAAACATCTACCCATGTCTCTTCTTGACAGTTCTCTTATTCTACACCAGGGCTCCTTAGTTCAGTGACTGAGTTACAATAGCATTTAAGAGACTGGTAAAAAAATATGATTATGTGTGTGTATGTGTGAGTAATTATTTTTTTTCCTTTTGGAGTATATGATGATTAATTCTATAGATATGAAAGAAATGTAAAATCATATAATCTTTAATTCATCCTCTAGGCACTAGATTAAAATAAAATAGTATTTAACCTTCCTCTACTTAGCATATCACACTCTTTGAATTGTGTAATTACTTAAAAGAACAAATTTAACTAAAAGATATTTAAGGAGTAACATCACTTATGACATTTTATTATCCTAGTTATGCATCCATCAAAAAGTTTTCTGAAAAGCAGTAAGAGAAAGAAAAAAGTTATTTGCTACAAAACTAATTTTTCCACTTTAGAATTGTCATTTTGAGCATGTTTAGCAAGGTGTAATATTTGCATTTCATTATCTTTGTGTGTTGCTATGCAGATAAAAAGGAAAATGGTATCCTTGAGTGACACCTGTTTTCAGTAATTAAATTTTTTACTTTTAAAGTGAATTTTCCTTACCAATAAAATTTTTGTTTTAACACCAAAACCAAGACCATTTGCACATGATTAATCTTCCTAAATATAATATGTAACTGATCTTTCAAATTATTGCTTTAAAATTTCATCATATTATGGCGATGTTACTGGCTCTCTTGGATCTATTTGCAGAAAGCCCTTTACTTTAACAGAAGTAATCTTGTTTTTTGTAAACATTTTTTTTTTCCTCTTTTAATTTTCCAGTTATTTGCTTATGTCAGATTTCCTGCAGGTGTTAATATTCTGCTTTAGATTTGGATTATAAAACAGCTTGTTATGATTATATAGTATTTCTGTCTATTTCTGACAGCACTCAATTCTGAGTAAGGCCTATGAGTCTGTCATTTACAATTTCATAGTTTTAGTGCATAAACTGAGATATTTATTTGGGTATTCTGGAAGATTTATTGTTTACTATTTACCTACTGAATGTATAATTTGATAGTTACTCAGTATTATACCTTTCAATAAATGAAATACTATTCAGTACTTTTTCTAATTCTTTGTTTCCATTTTAGAGTATCCCGAGATGGAAGGAAACCCCATACAATAAGATTAGTAATCCGTCGGTATTCATCAGAGAAGTACTGTTGTCGAGAGAGTCGTCAGTGCCCTATTCCATCCCATGTAATTCAGAAGTTAGGGGCAGGTATGGACTTATTTTCTAAGAATTTAATTGACATTGAACTTTTTTTTTAAATATTTTTTTAACTATAGATGGACACAATATTTTTATTTATTTATTTATTTATTTATATGTGGTGCTGAGGATTGAACCCAGTGCCTCACGCGTGTGAAGCAAGCGCTCTATCACTGAGCCACAACCCCAGCCCAACATTGGACTTTTAAAAATAAACTTTTTGAATTAGAAATATGCTCCCCAAAAGGAGAGTGGGTCTTTGTGCAGTGTAGCATGTAATTATATGCTTTAATTCTATCAAGAATTCTCACTAGAAAATGTTTTTAAATAGATAGATAAAAATAGTAATTTTTCCCCAAACCTGTACTCCTTGCCACCAAGGAGGCTGAGGCAGGTGGACTGCAATTTTGTTGTCAGTCTGACACTTCTCTCAGAATTAAAAGAAAAAGAGTTGGGGATGTAGCTCAGTGGTAGCTCTGGGTTCAATCATCAGTACCGCCACCAAAAAAAAAGAGTCCCTTAAATTCAAATGGAATAAGTGATAATTCTATAATATCAAAATGCCAATTAGGACTTTTATTTTTTAATCTAAGCAATATAAGTTACATTAATCTCTTAATATTAATTAATTAATTATGATATAAACTATTTAGGTACTGTCTTAAACATTCTTTTTCAGGAAATTATGATGTGATGACACCAATGGTGGATATACTTATGAAACTTTTTCGAAATATGGTGAATGTGAAAATGCCCTTTCACCTTACCCTTTTAAGTGTGTGCCTCTGCAACCTTAAAGCACTAAATACCACTAAGAAAGGGCCCATGGATTATTATTTAACATCCTCAATGTCAACAACGTCATGTTCTGGCAAGCGCAGTTCTGTGAGTACACTCTTACAGTATACTGTAAGTATACTCTTACTGGACTTGTGTGGATAAATGAAAAATCTAAGTTTGTGTTAGATTCTTTTGGCTGATATTGCTTAGATGATTGAATTGTTAATGGTGCCTATCATATAATGGTTGCTGGCTTTAAATATATTGTGATCTAAGTAGAAATATATTGGATTAGAGAAGAAACTATGGAATTTCTCTGCTTTGGAAGTATGGATGCATTTTCTAATAGCATTCAGGAATGTGATGGATTAGCTCCTAAATATGAAGTACATTTCCAGAAATTAGAAATCCGATCTTTTTGTGGTCAGTTTTTACATATGCTACAAGCTTTGTTTTGCACACTATTATAAGTATTTACATTTTCTTAGTTTTGAAATTAAATTGAATTCTGCTAGCAACATTAGAATTTGCTACTGATTTGGGGGTAGGAGTTGTGGCTCAGTGGTAGAGCACTTGCCTAGCATGTGCGAGGCCCCTGGTTCAATTCTTAGCACCACATAAAAATGAATGAATAAATAAAATAAAGGCATTGTGTCCATCTACAACTAAAATAAATAAATAAATATTAAAAAAAGAAAGGATTTGCTACTAATTTTACATTTGTTAAAAGTTAATAGTGTGGTAGCAGAGGCAGAAGTCAGTCACATTTTCAAGTGACTAGAACACAGTCCCAAAGAAGCAAACCTCTATTTTAATAAATATGGGATGCTTTAAAATTTAAATAACCTTTTTAAGTGGTTAATCTCTATAATTAACTCTTAATTTAAAATATTATTTTAAAATTTTTAATCAGTTTAATTTTAGTAATATTTTTATTTCCACTTTTAGTTTAAAATGAGAATAGAATCGTATTGTGAAAATAGTGAACCTAATGCCCTCTTTAGATTACTTTATTCTGTGTTCATTTTTCCATTCCATTATTAACTAGAAATTAAAAAGGTATTTAATTATTACATTTTAATTAATCCATAGGATGGAAATTAAAGGTCTCTATAGTGGCATTAGTGAAGTCAATAGAAGTGAAAGTAGCTTGTATATATATGGCATATACTAGATACTCAATAAACATACTGGTCTGAATTTCTTCTTCTCCCTTTACATTCTTGAAGTTTACTAAGCTATTATATTTGTATACATTTTTTAAAATTTTTAATTGATTTATTTAAAAAAAAAATTTTGAAAAATATTTTTTAGTTGTTGATATACCTTTATTTTTTTAAATTTTATGTGGTGCTGAGGATCAAACCCAGTCTCTCACACATGGTGCTCTGCCACTGAGCCACAACCCCAGCCCCTAATTTTTATTTTTTATTCTAATTAGTTATGCATGATAGCAGAGCATTTCAATTCATTGTACACGAATGGAGCATAACACATGGTTATACATGATATAGAGTCGCTCCACATGTGCAGTCATACATGTACCTAGGATAATGATGTTCATCTCATTCCACCATCTTTTCTACCTCCTGACTGTATATATTTTTATTTTGCTTAAAACTAGAAGGGAAACTCAAGTGAAAACTTTATAGAAAAATTATACATATTAGAATTGAAAGTATTTTTAAATTTTATATAAAACATTTATCTTAAAAATAATATCAGATTTTTACCATAAAAGCACTTTTTTCTTTCTGTTAAATGTTGTTGTTGTTGTTTGGTTTTGGGTAGTGGGGATTAAACTGAGGGGCATTTTACCACTGAGCCCTATCCCCAACCCTTTTTATTTTGAGACAATGACTCACTAAGTTGCAGAGACTGGCCTTGAACTAAGGATCCTCTTGTCCCAGCTCCCAGGAGTCACTGAGGTTACAGGTGTGCACCACCACACTCTGCTAAATATTTATCTTTCAGAACAATAATTTTTGCAAAACCAGTAGTTGAATCTCCATGCATGTATTTTTTTTTCTTTTAAATACCTTTAAGTGAATCACTCTTTCTAGTCCACCATTCTTTTATTTACAGAATTGGACCTTTAAATCGATGAGGTCCTTTCCAGATCTTTAAAGGCATATTTACCTGGCTCAGTGCTGTGTAGGAAGGAGACCTCTTTCTGGAATAATGAGTAAAGATCTACACAATAGTGTGACTAATTATGATAGATTAAACATCTAGTTGTTGAAACTGGCCACGAAGGATTCAAAGTACTGAATGGGTTTGAAACATAATGGTTGCTGTAGATAATACTACATGCATACTTCAGCAGCAGGGATGTTTATTTATTCATTAAATTAACAACTTTATTTACAAACCATGAAACTCAATTTAAATATACAGTTCAACTATTTTAGTTTATTTTGCAGCTGTGAATTTTGGTATCCTGGGAAAGACCTTGAACCAGTCCGTGTCCCCCCCCCCCCCCCCCCCCCCCCCCCCCCCCCGTATGTAGGGATGATTCCAAGTGAATAGTACAATGTGTTCTTTTGTGTCTGGCTTCTTCCACTCCATAATGGTTTGACTGCTCACCTTTGTTATTCAGGCCTATACCAGAACTTCATGGAACACTTAATTTTTATTGAATTTTCTAGCAGCAGGGTTATTTAAAAAGGTATCAGGTATCCAAATTATTTTATTATTTTTGTGTTCTAGAAAATAAAAGAGAGTCATATGGAAGATATTTCCAAAGACAAAGAAACAAACTGGGATTTTCTACCAAGTGGAAGAATTGAAAGTACAAGAACTGGCGAGTCTCCAATAGAAACTACAGACTTTTCTAAAGAAAAAGATGTGAATGAATTCCCACTCTGTTCACTTCCTGAGGGTGTTGACCAAGAAGTCTTCAAGCAGCTTCCAGTAGATATTCAGGAAGAAATCCTTTCTGGAAAATTTAGAGAAAAATTTCAAGGGAAAGGAAGTTTAAGTTGTCCATTACATGCCTCCAGAGGAGTATTATCTTTTTTTTCTACAAAACAAATGCAAGATAGATCCTTAAATTCTAGAGATAATTTATCCAGTAACAATCAGGTACAGTCTGTGTCTCCTTGTGAACCAGGAACATCAGGCTTAAGTAGCAGTAGTTCCTCTTACCTGGCTAGCCCAAAGGATTATTCATATTATATAGATAATCAATTAAAAGATGAACAAATGAGTCAAGGACCTAAAGAATCTGAAGGATTCCACTTCTCAAATACAAAGCCTGCTGTTTCTGCTTTCCATTCATTTCCAAATTTGCAGAGTGATCAACTTTTTTCCAAACGCTGTGCTACAGGTAGTCATAAGCAAACAACAGCAACAGCCTCTTGTCAAGGATCCACAGAAAATAGAGAGCAAGATTCTGCTGATGAGAAGATTATTTTTCCATCTGTCATTGATCCTCAAGTATTCTATGAACTTCCAGAAGAGATACAAAAAGAACTGTTGGCTGAGTGGAGGAGACCTGGATCAGATTTCCACATTGTACATAAGTAAGCATGTTCAGAGAAAGGACTACAAAAGCAAAGAAAGTATCATTGTCCTCAGATTAGCAGTTTATTAAGCTCTTCTAAATTAAACACTAATAATAATGTAGAAGTCCAATGTAAAATGTTCAAAAGCAAGAGTGGTTACAGGAAGTAAATTCCAGCACAAAACATAAAAATCCTCTTAACAGAAGCAATAATGTAAAAATATTATCTTTCTCTTATTTCCACAGCTATTTTATGTTGCTTTTCAATAAAAGGAATATCATGGTCAGCACTAGTACATTTTCCATAAATTCGGGAGAAGGCGTATGTGCTTGCATATAAAATATAGGCTCATCAGATCATTGTCATGCTAGAATAAAGAACAGGGTTTTTATTTATTTTTGTCCATGTGAAAAATGGAATGTCTAGAAATTTAACCTATTAAGAAATAGTCAAATAAGAACTTCTGCCAACTAACCTATTGAAAATGTAAATATCTTTGTTTAAAGTACTGTGTACTATTTAATAAGTTTACTTGTAAAATAGCATAGCAATATATACTCAATTAATACTTTTTCATATACTTAGAACCTACCCCAATACCCAGTACATACAGGGCATTCATTAAATTTTGAATAAATAAATTGTGTGGCCAACACCAGGGTGGGTATTGGGTGTGGGAGGAGTATGTGTTTATTTTAGAGGACAGTGGTAGAAGGAACTCTCCATGCAAGTGTATTAAGGGAAAGATGGATATCAGAAATGCAAGGTAGTAGCCAGATGTATGGCATACACCTGTAATTCTACTGAGGCAGGATCTCTAGATCTCGAATTCAAGTACAGCCTGGGCAATTAAGCAAGACCCTGACTTAAAAAAAAAAAAAAAAGGCACAGTGGTGGAAAACTAGTAATGGAAGGAATCCATTTCTTGTCAGTTTGTAGGGTCTA
The DNA here is from genome assembly GCF_052094955.1 of Ictidomys tridecemlineatus. Lineage (NCBI taxonomy): Eukaryota > Metazoa > Chordata > Mammalia > Rodentia > Sciuridae > Ictidomys > Ictidomys tridecemlineatus. The sequence goes on along the minus strand of NC_135489.1, from coordinate 19,980,118 downwards.
AGAGCAATGGATTTTATTTTTTTAAATCTTTTCTGCATTGGGACATGATTGTATGGATATCTTAGTAAAAACAAATAGACCTTTACTAATTTGGTGGGGGCCCTTTTTCACCCATTATTACCCATTATTACCCATTATTATTGCCTCCCTTTGCTTGCCAGATTAAAAATTGCATATAAAACTAAGGACATTTTATAATTCACAAGAATAGAGGATGTTTCTAAAATATATAAGAGGAACTCTCAGCACTGAGTTGAGGAGTCCTGGCCTCAAGTTCATAATTTTTACAGATATAATCTAAATAGAAGATATTAAAGTCTGGGGTTGTGGCTCAGTGGTAGAACGCTTGCCTAGCATGTGTGAGGCACTGGGTTCAATTCTCAACACTGAATTATAAATAAATAAAATAAACGTCTACCGACAACTAAAAAAAAAAAATTGTAAAATATATTAAAAGTAAAGCACAAAAATGTGAATGAGGAATGCCTGAAAGATACTTTTCTCCAGATCGGAAATTTTAGGTAAGTTTCAAATTTCTTATGATTTGAAAAATTCACTAACCACTAAGAAGTTTTACCAGTTTTTTTTTTTGATTGACTTTATTTTTTTTTAAATACACAACAGCAGAATGCATTACAGTTCTTATTTCACATAGAGTACAATTTTTCATATCTTTATATAGAGTTTGTTCACGCCAGTTCATGCCTTTATACATGTACTTTGTTGGATTTTTTTGCATTACACTTCTTATTACACATATATACCACAATTTTTCATATCTGTTCATATATAAAGTATGTTGACACCCAATTTGAGTCTTCATACATGTACTTTGGATAATGATGTCCTTGGGCCAGTTTAAAACTGAAGATGAAATAGTTGTTAAAAGTGAAGCCAGAATTAGGTAGTCAGTATAGATAGGTAAATCAAGTATCAAAAGTACAATTTCTGGAGTAAAATTTTAAGGAGTTGTAATCAGTTCTGCTACTTATTTTATAGCCTTAACTTAGTCTTTCAATGTCTTTGGGTCTCAAAATCAGGTTGTTAGGTTACCTTTTCTCTCTTTGCTTTTAAAATTACCCCCTACCCCCACCCCCATGTTATAGACTTACTAGGTTTAGAACTTTAATTTCTTTTTATTTTTGGTAAATTCTGGCTTCCTGTATTTTTCAATTCATATTCTGTAGTATTCTCAGCCACTAGCTCTTCAAATACTGATTCTCCTCTATTCTAGGGCGCTGATTGCAAAAACGATGGATTTTCTTACTCAGTCCTTCATGTTACATAATTTCTCCTATTTTTCATTTTCTTGTTCCTCTTTGCTGCATTTTGAATGATTTCATCAGTTGTCTTCCTCTTCACTAATTTTTTTCAGTAGCATCTCACTATTTAAAACATTAGTGATGACTTTAATTTCATTAATATTTTTCTTTTCTTTTTAAATCTTGTTTATTCATTTACAGTTTCTTGTAAGTAAATTTGTTAATGGGGACCATTTAAAATTAAAAAATTTTAAAATAAGCCTCAGGTTGGTTTTTATGTTTTGTTTTCCTCCGACCATCCATTGTCTTGCTAATCTGTTCTTTTATTTTCTCCATCCCAGCTTCCTATGGGCAATCATTTCATGCTGAGAATGGAAACTGAAACTGCCCAAAGCCTCCCTAAAGTCCTGGCCCTTAAAGGACACATCTTGTCTGCTAGCAGAGCCTGGCTGAATCTACATAAATCTTTTTCTTGGCTTTTGTTCTCCATACATGGTCCCTCCTTTAAAATGTGATGTTTTTGTGGGTTGGAGGAACAATGAAGACAGATTAGCTGTCTTCCCAGTTTGGCCTAAACTGCAATTTATTTTTTCCTTTTTGTTATTGTTTTCTTCATCTTGGTGCAGGTGGGCAACCAAATCCAGTTAGTTGGTACCCCAGATTCAGGTCTCTGAATTCAGTAACAAATTCTTTTCTGATGTTTTTAAAAACTCAAATATGTTGTGTTCCATTTCTGATTATTTGAAGGCTTTATAAGCTTGAGTATGTAGCTTAGTTTAATCTATGGAAAGTCAGAAAACCTTCATGGTGGATGCTTTCTTTCAGCTAGTGATTTGCATTTGTTGGTATGTGGTAAGAACCTCGCCCCTTGGCACCACTTCAGCCCCCTTCAGGGGTCCTGTCAGAATGCTGCTGTCTCAGGGTCAGCTCCCTAGACTTAGCTACTGTTCTCTAGAAGTTAAGGCCAGGCATTTATCTTCAGGGCAAATTCTACCTTTGAAACCTCCTCCTTGCCTGGTGCTTGGTGCTTCCTGCTCCTTTCCTGCTTTTGTTTCAGCTCCATTTTTGTTTTGTTTTTCTGTGTTGACTCAAGAGGGGTTAGGCCTGGAGATTTCCTATATAAGACAAACAAGCAATGAGTTTAAAAGTCTGTTTTCCCCAGAATATAGTGTTTTGTATTGAGAGCTCTTCATAGTGTCTGTTCCACCAGAGTGACAAAGTTTGGATTTACTTTTGCTGTCTTATTTCATGCTTTTCTTTTTAAAAATTTGTTCTAATTACACATAACACTAGAATGTATTTCGATTCATTTTACACAGATGGAGCACACCTTTTTATTTCTCTGGTTGTATGTGATGTAGAGTCACACCATTCATGCAGTCATGCCTGTGCCTAGGATAATGATGTTCATCTCATTCCACTAGCTTTCCTACCTCCATGCCCTCTCCCCTCCCCACACTCCCTATCCAGAGGTCTTCCATTCTACCCATGCCCTATGATGGATCCACGCAATCTTTTTCTGTGCTATGCTTTTTCCCACCTCTTGTCTTTATTTTTGATTGGTTGAGTTTTCCATTTACTATATATTTTCTATTTATTTGAAATGTGAACATTCTATTACAAGTCCTTTTTGATTACCCTTAAAATATACCTTACTTGAACATATAACAAATCGTAAGTTTCTATGGTGATTTCAAACAATATAAAGATGTTGAAGTACTTTAATCAAATTCCTCTAGTTCTTTAATCTCCAGATTAGAATATTGTTAGTGTTTTATATAATCAATGTTTGCTCAGATATTTATCTTGAGAGGGCTTATCTTTTTTTTTTTGGTGACATCTCAGACATTCTAAGTACAGTTCTTTTCACTTTCTAAAATAGTCTTTATAACCATGAATTTAGAACTGATCTAACATGTTCTCTTTTATCTTTGGAGCTCTGTGTATGTGTGTGTGTGTGTGTGTGTGTGTGTGTGTGTGTGTGTGTATATATATTTATATGTCTTGGTTTAGATTTTTTTTATCTTGATTAGAATTTAGGTCTTTCTTGGTCTTTCATCAAATGTAGATTTTTTTTAGTGTTAAAAAGCTTATAAAATCTGTATAATGAAAAGTGCATAAACATAAATGGATGTGTTAATAAGTTAAGCAACAACTATATAACTACCCAAGCCAAGACATAAAACATCAAGTGCCGGGTTTTGTTCACGACTAAAACACTCAGAAGTCACTCCAGGTGAACTGGGCTAACTGGGCTGAGCGAAATAACCACACAAGAGAGAAAAACCTTTTTCCTTTTGGTTGCTGTGATGGCTCCTCTGACCTTAAGGGTCCATGGGAAGAGAAAAAGAGAGCCCTCAGGTGCTGATTCCTTTTATTGAGGAGAAGCTATTCAAATGAGGCAAGGGGTCAGGTTTTAGGGGGCTGAGTCTAAGCTTTACCTGTGCACTCTCAGCAGGTTGACTGACATCTAGGTAGGCCACACCCAAGGGCACAGATAAGGGGACACACAAAAGGTGTTTCCATGGAACATTCTATTCCAAACAGAGCAAGGGGTAATAGTACAAAGAAACAGGCAAGCATAGCTCCACCCATGGGCGCTATTACCCCTTGTAGGAAGACATGCCTGGCAGGAAGACACCATCCCTCAAACCCAAGAAGAGTGGGGCACCTAGCGGCATGGCTGCTGCCTGAGGCCTCAATCACCCAGCTGTGGAGTGACTCAGTCTTGTGCAAGGTTGGCCTCCCACAATCAAGTAGTAAGAAAGTCCATCATTTTTTGAACTTTTCAATTAGAAGCAGCGTAGAATGGAGGTGAGTAACCGGTACACAGAATCTATCAAACGTGTTTGCATATATTTATAGTATGTGTGTATATATATAATGAAATTACTGCATTTAAAAAGTATTTTTTAGTTGTAGGTGGACACAATACCTTTATTTATTTTTATGTGGTGCTGAGGTTCAAACCTAGGGCCTTGCATGTGCTAGGTGAGTGGTCTAGCACTGAGCACAACCCCAATCTGAAATTACTGCATTTTTAAAAGTGGTTGTTTCATAATAGTAATTTTTGTTTGAAATCACAAATTCGTAATAAAATTGATTTTGCAGTTGATTTATCTAGACCACTTATTTGGATACATATCAAATAGCCATACTATAGCATTCCTGTTCAGTTTTCTGTTTTTTGATGTTATACCCTGGCAGTGAAAAGGAAGCATGTACTCCTGGGATCTGTACATGTTTACTGAGGTGTTCAGCTTTAATCTTGGTGTTCAACCAAATTCAGTTGTTTCATTTTAGATGGCCAAATAATCAAGTACGTATTTTAGCATCATGTGTGATATTCCATGAAACTGTACATGAAATTATGTGATCATGTAAGTTGCCATCATAATTGCTGTTAATGATTTCAGTATTAACAAACTTCACGTTTAGATTTATTAATATCTGAATATCCATTTCCAAATGATAGCTAAGCATTCTAGATATTATCTTATAAAAATCTCATATGAGTCAGGTGCAATGGTACACACATATAATCCCAGCGATTGGGAGGCTCAGACAGGAGGATCAAAAGTTGGAGAGCAGCCTCAACAATTTAATGAGGCCCTAAGCAACTTAGTGGGACTCTGTCTCAAAAAATAAAAAGGACTGGGGATGGGGTTTAATGGTTAAGCACCCCTGGGTTCAATCTCCCGTACCAAAAAAAATCAATGCAATTAAATCTCATGATCTTTCTGCTGTGATTTCATCAAAGTATAAAGTTGTGATTATTTTTCCAAAGAAAAAATGTTGAACTAATAATTGTAAAATCTTAATTTTATTTACATTTATTAACAGTTTTCAAATTATTGAACAGGGAAAGATTAATAGTTAATATAAATACCAATAAAGTGTACTAGATCAGTTGTAATGAAGCAAATATCTATGAGTCACCAAAAAAAGTATGATTTTGTAGCATTATTTCTGTAATAGATTAAGGTTGGCACATGGAAGTGCGGGGCTGCACAACAAGGACAGAAAATATGTGGTATTTAGGCTTTAGGGCACCAGGGAGTTGAGAATACTGTCAATAAAGGTTGGAATAGTGATGAGGAAATTTCTCTAAGAAGTTATGAAACATTTGGCAGAACAGCTGCCTTGTGGTTCCCTGGAAAACGAAACGTACCTAATAACATTTGGCTTAGGCCTAGGCTCTCTCCAGGCAAAATGTACAGAGTGCCACCTGGTGGAATTTAGCTGCATAGAATTAGAGAATTTATTTATTTATTTATTTATTAAGCATACCAGTTCATAAGCACAAATTAAATAGCCAGGAAAGTAAACTTGTCATCTTTTCTCCACATTCTCAAATTAGCAAAAGTCAAACATCAAATCAAGACTGTGACTATCAGATATTCTGTTAAGCTTTCAGGAGTTACAGTTCTGCATAGGTCTGAAGTGGACAAAGCTTAAGGGTGTGGTCCTACAGAAGCCTTAACTGAAGGTAATAGCAAAAGTCCAGGAAAGCATGTTGATACCCATTGCAGGTGTGGCTTTGCTGTGTGGTAGAGAAAGCTCAACAGTTTTAAAGGCAGCAGCATAGTTCAAAACACCATGTGTCTGTACTAAAAGATAGTTCAAGCTATAAAAATGTCTCTGGGCCCCAGGTTTTCTTTGGCTTAAGAAGCAGCATGAGAAAGTTACTAAGATAACAATCACTTCTTCATAAAAAACAGATGAGGGTGAAGGGAAAAAGAGAACATTTCAGTATAACCAAAAGCTATGAAGAATTGAATCGAAGCAGCTCTCAGTGCTGGGTTATCAGAACTGTTAGGAACCAGTGACTATGCAGTTCCCATTCTTTCCCATTTCCAAAGTATGCTGTTCCTTATTTATCATTGTAGATTGTGTGTGTGTGTGCACTGAGGCGGGGGGCTTCACTGTCTATAGATCAAGAGGAACTGCATCTGAACCTGACATGGACTGTGAAAGCCTAGACTTGAAGATTGATATTCTAGGGTCTTAGGATTGAGTGTGTTTTATATGTTGAAGGAATTGTGATTATAGGCCAGAGAGTGAAATATAGTAGATGAATTGCATTGATACTCTCAATTCTTCACTTCTCTTTGTATTTGTACCCTTTTATAAACATATGACTTTATAATTTTACTAAAAGAGTAAATTCTATTTCTTTGCTTATTGGAATGACTTTGCCATAGGACTTCAGACTTGAAACAGCACTTATCTTTTCCTCCCTAGCTACTTCGTGAGAACACAGGCTATGCTACTGTGGAATGAGAATCTTGAAGCAAAGATAAGTCACTCCAACGGTTGTAGTACTCACCACCCTTTCTCAGGCAATCCAGGAGCAGTTGCCAGGCATGTGAGGGAGCCCAGCTGGTCCCACATAAATCACTGACCCAAAGATTTAAGAGGTAAATAAGGTTATTATTCTGAGCCCAATATTTTGTGATTGTCATACATCATTATTATGGCCATTGGTAGTCATATAATCATAAATTATCTTCATCATATGGAAAAGAGCATATGAAGAAAGTGTTAGTGAAAAACATTGTTTTGTTCTGATCAGTTAAATCCCAAAGCACCTCATTCAAAGCAAGGATAAAATTTAAGAATTGAATTTATTATATTATCATAATGATTTATTGCAAACTGCTAGTTTCAGTAGTTGCAGATCAAGAAGTTTCTGATTTGGCAAATCTATGAATCTTAAATCAAAGCTAATTCTAAAAAATCATATGACTGAAAAAAATCTTAAGATTTTATTTGTACAAATAAGTAAGATAATTGCATCTCTTGAACCTAAGTATTTTGTAGTACTGAAGATGTACAATATAGCATCTACAGATATATATAGTCTAGTATCTGAAAGTTCTGAGAAATTATTTTCCTTTACATTTTAATGTCAAAATTAAAAAAAAAACTTGATGATGCACATTTATTTATTTATATGTAGTGCTGAGAATGGAACTCAGTGCCTCACACATGCTAGGAAAGCACTCTACCACTGAGCCACCACCCCAGCCTTAATGTCAAAATTTAAAATGTAGCTGGGCGCAGTGGCACATGCCTGTAATCCCAGCTACACAGAAGGCTGAGGCAAGAGGATCAAGAGTTCAAAGCAAGCCTCAGCAAAAGAAGGAACTAAGCAACTCAGTGAAACCCTGTCTTATAAATAAAATGCAAAATAGGCTCAGTGGATGAGTTCAACCCCTGGTACCAAAAAACAAACAAACAAAAAAACACAAATTTAAAACAACAACAAATTAAAATGTTGACTATTACTTTTTTTGCTTTTTGTTTTTGCACTGGGGATTAAACCAGGGGCACATCCCAGCCCCCCACTCCTTTTATTTATTTATTTATTTTTGGAGACAGGGTCTCACTAAGTTGCTGAGACTGGCTTTGAATTTGTGGTCCTCCTACCTCAGCCTCCTGAGACACTGGGATAACAGGCATGCTCCACCATGCTTGGCTATTACATTAAAAAATAATAATAAATAGTTTTGGATGAAGTCCTAGACTTACCTTGTATTGTAGTTCATTCTATGATGATGATAATAGGAGCTGGCTTTAGCCAGGTCAAATACTGATTTTAAATACTTAGTTTTTTGGCAAAAATGTGCATTTGATTCAATGTGATTGCTTTTACTACTTTAAAATTATAAATTTGTACCACTGTAATTGGGTCATTTGTCAAAATGTGAAAGACATTTCAGGTGAACTTTATTTTCATTGATAATAGATGTAATTTCTTATTTCAAAGGAATATTCAGCTGGCAGTTCATAACCACATGTATCCAAAAATTAAACCAAACTTGGATTAAGAATACTGGAAAAAAAAGTGTTAGTACTAGCCATTATCCCCTAAGTAATGCAGTATAACAACTATTTACATAGTTTTATATTGTATTAGTTATCACAAACTAGAGATGATTTAAAGTATATTGGAGGATGTGTATAAGCTATATGCAAATACTATGCCATTTCATAAAAGGAACTTGAATACGTCTATGGATTAGAGGGAGGTTATCCTGAAACTACAGAGGATACCAAAGGATGACTATATATTATATTAAAATGTGTAGTTCAGTGATATGTGTGTTTATGGAGTTAGTGGTTAAAAAGGCTCACTTTCTTCTAAGAGTATAAACTGGAAGATAGTTAAAGTGGCATCTTGCCACAGTCTGGCTGGGCACAATTCAGGAGCCACTTGTCAAAAGAAACGAACTTTATTTTTAGAACCACACATGCCAAACAAAACAGCTCTTCAGGAAAAACCTTCAGAGCCCAACTGCCACACCAGCTTCCCACAAGCCTCTCTCATAACCACAAGCCTCTCTACCTCCCACAATCCTCCTGCTCTTGAGGCTGATTGGCTGGGTCGCGTGGGCGGAGCCAAAAAAGTCCCCCAATGAGCAGCTCCGTGGTCTGAAAGGGCAGGGAAACAGCTCAATGAGCATCTCCAATGAGCATCACTGCAGAGGAGCCACTCAGCTAGATGTTGCTGGGGCCGCTGTGAGCCAATCATCAGCTGGCAGTCTGAAAGTTTGCTGGGGCCCCTTTGGCTGTGGCTCTCAACATCTCCCTCTCTCTGTTTAAACAACAAACATGTGGCTTAGGGACCGTGCCTGCCTTAGGTTGTCCAATAGTACATATGGTCCTTACCCGTTATCGGATGAGCTGACCTCAAGGCATCAGCCTCCTGTCTTAGGTTGGTACCATTGCAATTGGATCTTACCCGTCACTGACTACCGGTCCAGTATACAGCCACACCTGTGGAGAGGTCTTTGTACCAGCGGGGGGTAAGGTTCTTTGCCTCACCTCTGTTGGCCCCCAAATTTTAGCTGAATGATCATGACAAGTAGAAGGGAGGAAGATACATCAAGCCAATTGACGGCTCCTTTTGGAAAAATTGTACCACTGATGACATCATCAGCAAAAATACCCCAACACTACCACAAGTCGCTGCACCAACGGATAGTTCACAATGCATACAGGTGAGTTCACAATGCATACAAGTGATACATAGTCCAGGCAAGTTCTGCAAGCAGTTCAGTGATGGCTATTGCAGAAGCTGTAGATTGGTTTTATCTTTGTCTTCACCGGCACTGGGATAAAGATAGGAATTCTGGCAATAATGGCTAAAGAAAAAATTATGTAACATTCCAGAAGGCACTAAAAGAAAACAATTTTCTTAACAATTTACATTGTCTTGAAGAGAATTATTAAATATAATGAAAAGGAAAGGTGAAAGTAAACAAACAGATCTGTTAACCTCCTTTTTTGTTCACATATTAAAACAATCCTCAACAGTTGTTTACCCAATTTAAATTAAACCATTTAAATAACCTGAATAAAAAAAAATTCGGATCCATTTATTCATGAGCGCTCATCATATGATATATGGACATACGTACATTCAAACACATAACACAAAACACAAATGTGCACACATAATATAATACATACAACACATAACATAATAGTAAAGGCCTTAAAATTTTTACAGGTGAAATCTCCATTGCAATGTTTAAAAACTCTATAATCAAAAAATAAAACTGATCAGCAAAAAATTAACCTAGGTCTGTATGAGCTCAAAAAACAAAATAGAACTTTATGATGTAGGAAAGGGCAATAATAAAATAGATATTGAAAAAAGCATCCTGGTTCTGTTGCAGATGTAAGAATAGCCAAACTGGAGTTCTGGATATCAGCTGTTATGGATTTGAGCCAAATCATCTTCTTTTTGGTCTATAGAAGTTGCTTTAGTTAATCTTTCTGGAATCCAAATCGGCTGCTGTTCTCCCTGTGGAAACACACAAACAGACCCCTGACTCCAGGCAATCACTGGGTCAGGACCTTTCCATTGTCCTGTTAGAATATCTTTCCAAAGTACCTTGGGCTTATGTACATTTTTTGGACACACATGCCTTTTCGCAGCACTAAGCCCTGATGAATCCAAATTTAAAAAGTTTAGAGTAAAAAGGGTTATTTTAAGTTTATCTTGGGGAATATATACCCAAATTTTCATAAAAAGTTCCATGTCAATGCTAATACTTTACAAAAGCATTTTAAAATAACTAAGGAACAAGCTAGACAAATAATAAAACAATGTCAAAATTGTGTGACCTTTTTACCACAAGTTAATCTTGGAGTCAATCCTAGAGGACTGATACCTAATCATATTTGGCAGATGGACGTCACACATTTGCCAGAATTTGGAAAATTAAAATATTTGCATGATACAGTTGATACTTCTTCTGGATTTTTGATGGGCTCCCTTCATGCTGGAGAAAAACTAAAGATGATATAGCTCATTGCTTACAAAATTTTGCTACTGTGGGCATTCCAAAACAGTTAAAAACAGATAATGCCCCTGGTTATACTTCTACCTCTTTTAAACAATTTTGCTCAACATTTGGCATTACTCATATAACAGGAATCCCATACAATCCACAGGGACAAGGCATAGTTGAAAGAGCTCATCAAACTATTAAAATGTACTTATTAAAGCAAAAAGAAGGAATTGGGAAGGGGTATATATTCCCCAAAGATAAACTTAAAATAAACCTTTTACTCTAAACTTTTTAAATTTGGATTCATCAGGACTTAGTGCTGTGGAAAGGCATATGTGTCCAAAAAATGTACATAAGCCCAAGGTACTTTGGAAAGATATTCTAACAGGACAATGGAAAGATCCTGACCCAGTAATTGTCTGGAGTCGGGGGTCTATTTGTGTGTTTCCATAGGAAGAACAGCAGCCGACTTGGATTCCAGAGAGATTAACTAAAGTCCTGACCCAGTGATTGCCTGGAGTCGGGGGTCTGTTTATGTGTTTCCACAGGGAGAACAGCAGCCGATTTGGATCCCAGAAAGATTAACTAAAGCGATTTCTACAGACCAAAAAGAAGATGATTTGGCTCAAATCCATCATCTCAACAAAATAAGGCATATTCTAAATCAATATAATTATACCCTTAATAATGTCTTCTAAAAATTCATATATATATATATATATATATATATATATATATTTTTTTTTTTAGTTCTCGGCAGACACAACATCTTTGTTGGTATGTGGTGCTGAGGATCGAACCCAGGCCGCACGCATGCCAGGCGAGCACGCTACCACTTGAGCCACATCCCCAGCCCATGTCTTCTAAAAATTTATTAGAAAAGGAAAAATAATACTCAGGGAACAGGGAAGAACATTCAGAGTTGGGAACAGAAAGTAGGGATTTCCTTTAGTTCTAAACCATAGGAGATTTCTTTATATTTCCCAACTCCAGGCATCTCCCCAACTATGTCTTCTCTCCCTTCCCAGGTTTCTGTGCATTCTCTCACATAAAGTTGGCAGGAAGACAAACATCTGACCCTAAAAGGCAATTATTGGCGTGTTAGATGTGACTTTACCATGGACAGATCTAATTATTCTTCATGGGAATGATGTTATCTTCCTACACTTGAATTTTGAAATTATTTTCTATGAAACATCAAATCTATTCAAGCCATAATTCCAAAAATATGTGTGCTTCTTTAGACTTATGATTTGAAATTTAATATTTACAAATAATGCAGACTTTATCCTGAAACTAAGTATTTCCTTAACAATCACTGCAATCCACAGAATAAGATAAAAAAAATCTTCCCTAGAGATACTGCTTGTAAAATCAAAAAAGTATTAATGATGCAAATATATCAACTATGTAAATAAGAAGAGTTATATCAGGTAATTAAAATAGAAAATTTAAAAACCAATGCTATCAACTATGATATGTCTTTGCAGTTGTATGACTCACATTACTTTTTAGCTTAGATAGGTTTTTCTTTTTATTTACTTACATTTTTGAGATGAGGTCTCAGGTTCTCTAGGGCTGGTTTTGAATTTGTGGGCTTGAGTGATTTTCTTGCTTCAGCCTCCCAAGGAGCTGGGACTACAGGTGTGAACCACCATGCCTGGCTGCTATTTTTTAAAAAATTTATTTTGAGATAATTATAGATTTATATGAAGTTGAAAAAAATAATATTACCTTTGCCCAGTTTCCTCCAATGATAAAATTTTGGATAACTATAGTATAACATCACAACTAGGAAACTGATAACGATACCACTTTTATTCAGATTGCGTTTTACATGCATGAATCTCTGTGTGTGTATAATTTTATTGCATGTGTAGATTCGTGTGATCACCACCACAGTCAAGGCACAGACCAGGTTTACCACAAAGATCCTTCCTGCTGCCCTTTCAAAGCCATAACTACTTTCTTTCTGGCCCTCTTCCAACCCCAATGACTACTAATTTGGTTCTTCATTTCTAGTTATCATTTTGTCATTTTGGGAATGTTGTATTCATGCAAGAATATACTATTTAACCTTCTGAGATTGGCATTTTTTTCATTCAGTATAATTCCCTTGAGACCATTAGAGTTGTATCAATAGTTTGTTCTTTTTGTTCATTAGTATTTCATGTATAGATTACTACAGTTTATTCACCTATTAAATGAATTGTGGGTTGGTTCCAGATTAGGGTTGTTTAGAATAAAGCTACCATGAACATTTGTGCTCAGGTTTTTGTGTGAACATTTTCACTTCTGTGGGAAAGAGTGCAATAACTAGGCACATGTTTAGTTACATGAGACACTGCTAAACTTTTCCAGAGTGGCAGTGTCTTTTCTCATTCCTACCTGCAATATATGACTGATCCAGTTTTTTAACATCCTTGTCAACACTTGTTATCACTATTTTTAAAAGTCTTAGCCATTCTGATAATTGTTTTGACATCTCATTTTGACTGTTATTTGTATTCAGTGGTCAATGATGTTGAACATCTTTTCATGAGCTCATTTTCCATCTACATATCCTGCTCAGTGAAATGTCCATGGCGTTGGGTCTGTTTTCTAGTTGGATTGTTAATTAAAATGTTGAGTTTTAAAGCTCTCTCTCGTTATCTAAATACATCATGTTTTGGATACACATCCTTGCAGATACTTTCAGTCTACACTTGTCTTTTCATCCTCTGTGTACAGTATCTTTCACATAGTATACATTTTAAATTTTATGATAAAATTTTCCTTTTATGAATCCTGCTTTTTGGTTCATGTTAAAGAACTCTGCTTAGATGTAGGTTATGAAGATTTTTTCCTAAAGGTTTTATGGTGTTATGCTTTGCATTTACATGTTCTGTTTTGAGTTAATTATTATGTATGGTGTAAGGACATGTCAAAGCCGCAGGATATGAGGTACTCTAATGCCATTTGCTGAAAGGCTACCTGTACTCCATTGAATTGCCTTTGATCTTTTGTCAACATCAAATACGATTTAATACACTTAGGAGGATAGTGTATTTTTACCTATTCCAATGTTCTTTCCTTCACCATACTTACTAACAGTTTGTATGGTCTTAAATCTCTGATTTAATAGCAGAAAGGCCTTATTTCTTCTTTTGGAATGATGAATGACTATTATGATGTCCACGTCCTGATGGGGCTTTGTGTGACTTTATTCCATCTTTTGCATTGAGGACGAAGCTTACCAAGTTAGAAGGCATGGTCTTTTCAATTATTGATGGTGACAGTTTTCCTCTCATTTCGGTTTGAACAAACATCACTAGTTTAGAATATGCTGGGTTTCTGTAAGCAAAGGAAAAGTTAAGATAAATAATTTATAGATTTATCTATTGAATTTGCCAGTTTATGGAAAGCAGGACTCTTGTCTTATTCACCATGGATTCCTTTCATAGTGCTTATGATAGGCTAGTTACTGAAAGAAGTGGCTGGAGTGGGGGGTGGGGTGGAGGGGGATGATAGAGTGATTTGTAGTCACATTCTTTTTTTTAAATATTGTTTTAATTGTAGATGGACACAATACCTTTATTTTATGTGGTGCTGAGAATCAAACCCAGTGCCTTACACATGCAAGGCATGCACTCTACCACTGAGCCATAATCCCTGCCCCTATAGTTACATTCTTATAAATAAAAATTTACTTAAAAATATTAAGTACTTAGAAAATATATTAAAATCTTCAACAGAATATATATTAAAATCTTTAGCTTTAGGCATCTTTTCCTTTTTGTCATTTTATTGACTTTTAAAAATAATATGCATATAATTTAAAAATTATATGCATTTGTCAAATGTATATATATATATATATATATATACAGTTTTTTAAAAAAATGAGACATATTTATTTTTATGCAACTAGTTTTATTTTCTTCCTAATAGAAAATAGAGCATTTTCATCTGCATTTTTACTTATAGATCTGTTTAATTTTTTCCTTTGGCCATCTATAATATTTTGTACTCAGTACTCCTTTTATAGACTATCATTTTGGTTTTTTCTTACTTTTTCTACTATAAATAAAACTGCAACAAAACATCTTTGTGATGTATCCAGTCACACTTTTATTAGTACTTAGAATATCTGGGTTGATCATTTAACATTTGGATGTGCTATTTTCAAATTGCCCTCTAAGAAGACTAGTATTTATAATTGTTTGTTTTGTTTGTGGTGCTGGATATTGAACCCAGGGCCTTATACATATCAAGCAAGTGAATGATCACTGAGTTTATACCCCAGCCTTTTTCATTTTTATTTTGAGATAAGGTCTCCCTTAAATTGCTCAAGTTGACCTTGAACTTGCAACCTCCCATTCTCAGGGTCCTGAGGAGCAAAGGTTACAGGCATGAGTCACCATGTTAAGGCAGAGCACTAGTATTTTATATTCAACCCTGAGATCTTCAAACTGGGGTATGAGAATTTGAATATTTATTTATTTTTTGCACTTGAGATTGAACTGAAGGGTGCTTAACTCCTGAGTCACATCAAATTTAGAATTTTGATTTTTAGTTTTTAGTTTAAGACAGGGTCTTGCTAAGTTGTTTAGGGCCTCACTAAATTGCTGAGGCTGGACTCAAAACATGTGATCCTCCTGCCTCAGTCTCCTGAGTTGCTGTGATTATAGGCATGTGCCACCACATCCAGCTTGAATACGTTTAAGGGAATAAAATTTCAAATTTTTAACTTAATTTGATCTCAGAATATGTCTTTGATGGAGATGTGGGCTTATTGTTTCCCATGACCTGTTTAAAATAACTCTTTCCTTGCTTTACAGAACAAAGGCTTGTTTGTCATCCACATTGAAAATTCCTGGATAGTCCCCTAGTACTTTATTGTGGCATGTGAACGTCTTCAAGGTGCTAATGAAAAATTAATTTATTGGAAGTGAGTTGAGAAAGTGAATGACTAATGATTAGATAATAAATCTTTTCTAATATCCTCATTAAAAATATTTTTGATAGGTATATGATTCATGATATAGGATCCAGAAGGATTTCAAGGCATAGAATGTAATTTATATTCTTTTCATCTTAACCTATTTATTTATGTAAATAAAATTTCTCATTTCTAAACCAGGCACAGTGGGGCATGCCTATAATTCCAGTTATCTGAGAGGCTGAGACAGAAGAATCACAAGTTGGAGACCAGCCTGGACCTGCAAAGCCCTGTCTCAAAAAAATAAAAAAAGGCCTGGGAAAGTAGCTCTGTGGTAAAGTGTGCCTGGATTCAATCTCCAGTACCAGGGCAAGGGGTAGGGGAAAGGAGTTTCTTAATTCTCAGATTTTTATTTATAAAATGAAAGTAAGAATAGACTTGATATTGAAAGTTGCCTCACTTATTAGTAATATCCATTCACAGTTAAACAAAATGAGGTAGCAGAAGTCTGTCTTAGTTTGAAACTGAGCTTTACTATTATCTATGTGTAACCTTGAGAAAGTTAATCTCTGGGTTTCCACTTTATATTCTATGAACTGGGCATAGGAATATGACCTATTTCTGTGGACACTTTGAGGATAGAAAAGAGTCAATGTGGGGCTGGGTTTGTGGCTCAGAGGTACAGCGTTCATCTAGCATATGTGAAACACTGGGTTCAATCCTCAGCACCACATAAAAATAAAATAAAAGTATTGTGTTCACCTACAATTAAAAGACAAATTGTTTATAACAATGCCTGGAAATAGTGCAAAGTTTTTCTAATAAACTGTTTCCATAGAAGTTTATGCTTAGTAAGCGTATGACAAAAGTTAGAATTAGAATTTTGATTAATGTGTAATAATAACAACTTAAAAAAGAAGGCATTTTTTTAAAAAAACTTATGTATACTATGTTCACAGAAATAAAAACAAATTAAAAAACTTAAATCCATGTATTTTTGTAGAAAATTATGATAGGGTGATTAAAAAAGAATTCAAAGCCTAAAATCTATTCCATTAGGATGTGATTATGTGAGGGGAAGAATTTAATTTAAATTGAGGTTAAGGAGGACATAAAATTTCTGACTGCTATAGGTTGCATTTGTGATGGATAAGGGAATGGTAGGTTTCAAGTTGTTATGGTATTTAGGGAGTTATACCCTTTTCATAAATTTAGTCCTATGAAGAAATTGAATGTGAACTTTAAAACATGCAAGGGGAAATACAGTTTTATAAAATTCTTTTGGGCAATATGAAGACTGCTGTGCTAACCAATGTGTGAGTGTCCGTTTTCTCAAACTCTTCTCTATTCAGAGCTTAGACTATTTTTTACAATGCCTGAAATGGCTCGATTGCCAAGTACTTACTAGCAGTTTGTATGGCGCTCAAATCTCTATCTGAATTTACTGTGGATTGATACACATAAGGAAGCATTTCCAGTATTTACTAGCAAGTAATTTACTGCTGATGATATGTTTTACAAGTGACCTGCATGCCTTGTTCACAAACGTAGGCTGACCAAAATACTGGGCTTCATAGAAAGAGAAAGTAAAAAAAGAATCTTTTAAAAAAATCTTAATTAAAAAAAAAATCAGTATCTTTCCTTGAATCTGTGAATGAGACTGTATGTATCCTACTCCAGCAGGATGGGAGGCCAAGTTCTCACCCAGAGCTTTGGCCCCTGGTTTCTGCAGTGGAAAGTTAAGAGTGACAAGGTGCAAGAAGGGTGCTTGCCTGTGAAGCACACTTTAGAATGTATAATTTCCCAAATAAAATCCCTGCTGATAACAGATTAACTCACTGATTTAAAGTAATACTTCTTTGTTTTGTTCTCTCCTGCTATGGTGAATAAAATCTGGGCCATACATTTAAAACAAATGAGTGGAAAGAACACACATGATTTTTATTGTCATTTATACCAATGATCTTGTCAATTATTGTTAAAAAATAGTTTTTTAGTTCTCCAATTCAGTACAGGAAACACTGAGGATCATAGGTCTAACAATTTGTTTTATTTTAGCTTTTATTGTATGAATACAAAGTTTTACACTTATTTTTATGTGACAATACCTTCTACTTAATAAGAAATCATTAGGCATAAATTAAAGCTTAAGGAATTTGTGAAATGATATATGTTGAAATACAGTTCATGTTTTATATTACCTCTTTATCCCTAGGCTGGCCACCGGTCAGCAGTAACCTATCTCTGATTTCTCCAGCTTTTCCCTTATCTGAAGGTACCTATTTGGATGTCTCATTGTATAGGTTGTCTGCTGGAGCAAGGCAGTCCATTTGAAAAAATTCCTTTAAGATAAAGCAATCATTGCTGGTAAATTTCAAGGGAATTTATTTCAAATTCACAAGACTCCCTAATAATTTATAGAAGTGAGTAATGGAGAAATGGAGAACATCAGGGAAAGTTGAACCACAGGGGAATGTTTGTATATATTTGACTAATCCCAGAAACCTCAACTTATATTTTACAGCAAATTGCCCATTCTGATCATACTTCAGATGAAAATAAGGTTTAGAAAAGTTGTTTTAGGCTGTTGGAATTTTTTTTCAAATTTGTGTATGTGACTGCAATAGGAGCATAGGACTGTAGAGGAAGCAGATACTTAGACTTCAGATTAATCCTCACTGATGTTAGATCCAGGTTCCCACCCAGAAGTAAGCAATTTCAGAACCATAAGAATTGTCATTAAAATTGTAAATTGTAGAAAAAATGTTATTTTAAAAATGGCACGTAGGGATAGTTTTTTTAAACAAATATTTTTTTTAGTTGTAGGTGAACACAATACCTTCATTTTATTATTTTTATGCGGTGCTAAGGATCAAACCCAGTACCTCACAAGAGCTAAGTGAGCACTCTACCACTGAGCTACAACCCCAGCCCCAACAATCCCCTGCCCCCAACAGAATATGCTGGCACACGTTTCTACTGATGAACAGGAATACTGAACTAAATCACAAGTTGAACTAAAAAAAACTGCTAAAATACGTAAATGCAAGTAACACTTACTCTTTCAGAGGTGAACATACATAGCCACAAGGATGGTTATAACCTCGGACATAATTTGAAGATGGAGGATATTCTGGGAAATCCACACTTTTAGCTAAGAGATTAAAAAATATTAAAATTAAACCTAATTCACAAAGATAAAAACTATTGCCAGAAGCATATTTTAGAAATATATAACATTTATTTTAATTTAGTTATTATCAACATTAGCATTAATTTTATAGGTATATACATTTGCAATAGTATTTCTAAACATGCTGTTATCTTTTTGTTTTTAATTTTTAATTTTTTTAATTATAGATGAACAAAATATCTTTATTTTGTTTTTATTTTTATGTGGTGCTAAGGATTGAACCCAGCGCCTTACATGTGGGAGGAAAGTGCTCTCCCCACTGAGCCACAACCCCAGATCCCTGCTATTATCTTTATTACTTTTAACAGTTTTTCTTGTATAAAAATTACTTTCTGATATTTGAAGCAAAAGAAGAAATAGCAAAAAGACCATTAATGTCATGGTTTGAATTATTTTTTTGTTAATTAAAAAAATAAAATGTTTAAAGTGACTAGTTTAAAAATGCTCTCTTTTGTTAATTCCCTATAGCTAACTGCAAAGTATAAAGATTAGTAGAATTTGTTCTAGTAATTATACAGAAAAGTATCTAAATTGTATGTAAATGCAGACAGAAGTAATTTAATTATGATTTAATTTATGGCTATATATACTCTTTCTAAAATCTTTTTTAAAAAATAGGTTTATTTGGGGGCTGGGGTTTTGGGTCAGCGGTAGAGCGCTTGTCTAGCACATGTGAGGCACTGGGCTCGATCCTCAGCACCACATAAAAATAAATAAAATAAAGGTATTGTGTCCAACTACAACTAAAAAAGAAATTTAAAATATATGTTTATTCTACACAACTAAATCCTGTTCTTGTCAGAGGTGGTTCATTTTATTATGTGATTTGAACATAAGCAATATATGGGAAATACAATCTGAAACAAGTTTAAAAGCCTATATGTTGAATGAATTTTCCATTTTTTGTATAATTATCTTAACAGAGACTATTACATTGGCCTAATGGTACTTATAGAAGTAACAGTAAAATATTTTTCTCTATTTAAAATATGAAGATTATATTTGTATTTTGTTTTCAAAGAAATAAGTCTACAAACAGGCATGCATGTGTTTTTTATGAGGTACACAGTATGGTAGTCAGCACTTTTTGGAAAATCAGACCAGAGGTTTTTATTTCTGGTTCAGCTGCTTATTAGTATGCAACTTAATTTCCTAACTGCTTAACTTCTGTGAACTTCAGTTTTGTCAATAATGAAAATGCATGCAAAATATTTAGCTCAAAGCAAGGTTCAGAGTAAGATAAATAAACACTAAGAAAATAACCCACAAGTATTCATCAAAAATTCATTCAATAGAAACTTCTTATAGCAAATTCAGAAGTGATTTCTGCACTAAATGACTGATTACCTTTAGTTGTTGGTTTTACCCTCTGTGCTTTTAAAAATTTCTATCTGATCACTAACAGATAGAAATGGTCTGATATCTAAATATAGAAAATAACAGATTCAGACAAGACAGCATTTTGTATTGTAGGTAATTGATACATTTTATGTTCTGTCATTTCAAAAATGAGATAAAAATATGTGAAGATGATAAACATCAGCTCTTAGTGGCCTGCTGCAAAACAGAACAAAATGGGTTTGAGTGACTGGGCAGAGTAACTGAAACTTTGTTGGGAAATGCTAATTAAACATAATTGTCTCTATCCCCACAGTAGAGGAAACTATTCAGAAAAGAATGGTAAAATTAAATCAATTACAAAGAAAACCAGGGATCTTTGCCACTATTCTCCCAAAGTCTCTCCACCATAAGTTATTAATGTCTACCACAATTTGGTATGTTTTGAGTCAATAATGCAAGCAAGGAAATGGTTACACATTCACATTTTACAGAATTACATATTTGCAAAGGAGATACTAAGCATATATCAAGGTCTTCAGTTTTTAAAAGAAATTAAAGCACATTTATGTAATGACCCATCTAATGGAAATTTCTTCAATAGTTACTTCAATCAGTTACTATATATGGCCATTTTAAGAAATTGAAGTATAAAATTATATATCCAAAAATTAATTTTGCTTCTATGATTTAAAAAATGTATATCTTGAAATTTTAGTCTATAGGCACCTCTATCTATGAAGTCCTACAGGGTTTATGCTGTAAAAGTCCAGGAGATGATATAATCATTGACTATTATATACATGACACCTCCTAAGCTGGGTGAAATGTATGATTTATCTACTTGATACATGTGTGTATTTGTCCTACTGAGTAAATAAAACATTAAAAGAAATAGCTGAAAATAAGAGTTTCTTCCTAACTGCAAATTAAAGGGAAAAGTTTTATTAATGACTCATTGTAATTCCAAGATGTGAGCAAAACATTTCAACTTACAACTGATAATGTTCATGTTCCCTTCGCAGCGCTTGATGTATACTAAGTCGATAAAGTCTCGGGGGGAAATGGAGCCCATGGCAAAACTTTGTGTTATGGTATGACATATAAATGTGTCCTGCAACAAATCAAATCACAAAGATTGCAAACATTATTTAATATTTACCATTTGTATTGTTCCCCAAGGAACTGTATTGAACATGTTGCATCTCTATTTGGAAAAAGCAAGGCTTTGCAGTTTTCAGATCATTATCATCAAATCAGCTTGCATTTTCAGTGTTGAAGGGGCATGAGATCTACAATAATGAGTGTAGAAGATTCAGGGAGTACTTAAGATTGTCTACTCTTTCAATTTTTAGATGCAGAAATTGTAGCCTAGCAGATTAAACCATATACAGGATAAGGGACAATTGTAGAATTAAAATCCAGGTTTTCTGATTCCTAGTTTGGTATTATTTTTACTACTCTATATTGGTTAGGTAATATAGCAATTTATATTTACCAACCCTGCTATAAGACCTAAAATTAGAGACCAATATCATGAACTACCTTGATATCTGGGGAAACTGGGAAGGTCCTGAATGGCATCACTGCAAGTTCCTCCCTTACTCTGTTCCTGCAGGTAAGCACCCCAGCCAAATACCCCTCCTTAAAGGACCAGCAGTTACCACTTATTCCTGTTTAGAGCATTTAACTTCCCTGCTGGCCCAAAGAATTATTCAATTATTCAATCATAGCTACCTGCAGGAACTTCACCTCATCCTCCTCACACTATAAAGCCTGCCTCCCACAGCCTCTATTTAAATCTGTTCCCATGTTGTCCTGAGTGGCATTGTGTGTCCTCTTCTTGGTCTGTGATTAATGATTAATAAACCACTATCTATATCATTTGTTCAGTGTCAGGAAATATATATGTTTGGCCATCCCCATAGCCTTAGAGGTAGAATTCCTCCCTACCCAGGAAGTGACTAGCAGACTATTAAAACACTCGTGGAAAGGATAACTAGAATTACTTATAGGAAGGTAAATTAATTTTGTTTGTGGTGTGATATTATTTATGACACTATGGAATACTGACCAGAGTGGGCATGGAATTTGGAATTAGGAAACCAATTGCAAATTCAGTAACCTTGGGCGAATCACATAATCAATCTTTCTGTTTTCAAGCTTTTTTGTTTTTTTTGGTACCAGGGATTGAACCCAGGGTCACTAAGCCATTGAGTCACATCCTCAGCCCTTTTCTCTTCTATTATTATTATTATTTTATGTTGCTGGGGATTGAACCAGGGCCTTGTGCATGCGAGGCAAGCACTCTACCAACTGAGTATATCCCAAGCCCCCAAACAGATTCTTAAGAGGGAAAAAAACAAACAGTAACATAAATGGAGAATAAATTTTAATATATCACAGTAAGAATTGTTTTTCATTTTGGGTGCTTGCTTTTATAGCAGTTTTAATGAGTGAGAGATCTGTCGTGTGCTGCATGAATGTTAAGAGTCCTCTACGTTGCTTGTCTCCCCTTGTTTCTACCTGTTTACCACGTATCATTCTTTCTCTATGTCATCCCCTCCTGATCTTTTTCACCTTCCTGATTTTTTCTTCCACCCCTTTTAAACTACTCGCCTCTCATGTTCACTCTTCCTCTCACTTGTCTTCAACTTTATACTGTGATCACCTATGTTTTTCTGTTCTTTTTATTATCCCTCTTCATATCTATTTAACTAAGATAATGTATTTGAAAGTATTTCTAAACTGTAGCCTTTTATGTAATGATGCTTCTTTGCTTTATATTTTATCTTTAGTCCTCAGTGCCATATGCAGTTTGTTTGGAAATCCTAATAGCAGGTATCTGCATTGTTCCTGTTTTGTAATGTAATATTATTAAAATATGTCTTGATTTCCATGCAGGAATGCTTAATTTTTGTTTTCTATGTCATGGAGGTAAATCCCCGAGAGTTCAGATCCCTAATAACAAAAGGTACAAGAGACTTTGCCAGATTCAAAATGTGATATGTATTTACAAACAGAATGATGTTAATTGTAATTAAACTCTTGATTAATAAGGAGAAAAGTTTTTAAGAATTTTATAAAAACTTTCACTCATTTGAATCTATAAATACTAAATGTCTACATACATTGTTTCAATAAACAAATCAGTAAGATATAAAACTAAAGATGCATTGACACAGAAAAGTCTAATATTAAAAAAATAAATTACCGAATCAATCCTGTGTATCATATTGTATACTTTCAATGCTTTATCCCATGCAACCCTGTTTCCAGGTTGGTAGAGGAAATCAGATAGTTTAAATGTTGATTCTGGAATTATCCCTTCAACACGATATCTATAGTTAACAAGATAAAGAAAATTTAATACTTAAGTTTAAGCTATCAAATTTGAAGACAGGCAAATTTAAGGAATAAAAAACCTGAAGGTAATATACATTGAGTATTACCTTATCTGAAATACTTGCAACTAAGATTTTGGATTTTTTTCAGATTTTGGAGTACCTGCATATACATAATAAGATATCTTGGGGGAAACCTAGTTGAAACACAGAATTCATTTACATTTCCTATATACCTTATACACATACTCCTGAAGGTGATTTGTGTGTGTGTGTTATGTTACTGGGGATTAAACCTAAGGCCTCACACATGCTAGTAAGTGCCCCACCACAAAGCTGCATCCCCCGCCCTTTTTACTTTATTTTGACATAAGGCCTCACTAAGTTGCCTAGGCTGGCTTTGAACTTGGAGCCTCCTGCCTCAGTCTTCCAAGTCACTAGGATCACAGGTGCTGAATATAATGTAACACAATATTTTAAATAATTTTGTGAATGAACAAAGCTTCATGGTATGAAGTTACCCACTCATGGTATCATGTTTTGTGCTCATGAAGTTTTACATTTGGAATATTTCAGGTTTCAGCCTTGAATTACAAATTTTCAACTTGTGTCAGCAATTTAGTACACTAATATCCAACTGGAAGTAGCAATGCTTACTTAAACGTGTACTGCAATAATTGTATTTCCAAGTTAATTTTTCTACTAATTTTGTTTGCAATATTTTAATGATTATCTTTTTTAAAGGGTTGCTTTTATTTATGGTTTTCTGAAGTCTTTTCACTAACATTTACCTGCTGTTTTTATCATAAGCCAATGATCATTGATGAGAAATTTGTGTAGTTTGTAACTCACGGCTCTGATTTTTATTATTTATTTATTAATTTTGGTACTGGGGATTGAACCCAGGGGCCTGCTGAATCACTAAGCCACACATCCCCAGCCCTTCTTAAATATTTTATTTAGAGACAGGGCCTTGGTGAGTTGCTGAGGCTGGCTTTGAACTCAGGATCTTCATGCTTCTGCATCACAAGCCACTGGGATCACAGGCAGGCGCCATTGCATCTGGAGTCCTGACATTTAAGAACATAATATGGTCTAGAGCAGGGTCAGTAGGCTCTTCAGTAGAGGTCTGGATGGTATATAATGAGCTTTGCAGGTCACATTCAACTAGTGTAGAGGTAAAGTGTAGTGCAGAGGTAAAGCATCCATAGATAACATAATGAATGGATATGGCTGTGCTCTAATTAAGCTTCATAGATTTTGAGTTTTGAATTTCATTAATTTTCACATGTAAGGAAACATTCTTGTTTGATTTTGTTTCATCCATGTGAAAAATATAAAAGCCATTCTTAGTTTTAAGGCTGTGCAGAAATAGGCAGCAGTCCAGATGTATTCTACTTGCAGTTGTTTGTCAACCACTGGCCTAAAGGAACTAATACTGTTCTGAGAGTAAATTCAAGCTTACCATCAACAACATGGGAAAATAAACCTTCGTGTATGTTTGGCTGTATACCAATGAAATTAAGACAGTGTGAAAAAAATGAATTCAAGCTCAATATTAACAGAAGATTGACAGATGAAAATAAAGTCAGAACAGTGTGGGTCACACTTTCTCCCTTTGTCTTTCTTTTCAAAGCAAGGGAATAAGTTTAAGAAAAATCAAACTTCTAAACTTTGAAAAATTTAAATTTCTTCAGAAAGTGAGGTAAAAAATAATACTATTACTATAGAAAATAGTTGTTATATTTGTAAAACATTATTACTCTGAGCCTTTGCTTTTATACTTTGGTAAGCAAGGAATTCATTAGACTACTTCTCTGTATGTGAATTTTTCTCTAAAATTTTAGTTGAAGCCAGGCTTGGTGGCATAGGCCTGAAATCCCAGAGAATTAGATGCTGAGGCAGAAGGATTGCAAATTTGAGGCCAGCCTGGGCAATTTAGTGAGACTCTGTCTTAAAGAAAAAGAAAAGAAAAAAGCCAGGCATGGTAGCATATGCCTGTAATCCCAGTGGCTGGGGAGGGTAAGGCAGGAAGACTACAAGTTCAAAGCCAACCTCAGCAATTTGGCAAAAGTGTAAGCAATTTAATAAGACCATGTCTTAAAATAAAAATAAAAAAAGTGCTGGGGATGGGACAACACAGTGGTTAAGTGCCCCTGGGTTTAATCCCTAGTACCAAAAAATAAAAAAAATAAATAAAAAGGCTGGGGATGAAGTTCTCTGGTAGAGTTCCCCTAGGTTCAATCCCCATAAAATAAAATAAAATAAATAAAAATTTAATTTAAAATTGTTGGTTTCTAATTTTTTCTGTGAGCTATTCTCAAATTCCTTCATGTAAATGTTCCTTCCTTCAGATCAACAAAGTTTTTTTATTTTTGAAAAAGTATGAATTAATGTTAATAGGTGTCTTACTTTAAGACTTCTTTAAATCTTAAGAGTCAATCTCCAAGAAGAGACTGTATGGAGTGTTTTGAAAATTTATTTGACCCTGCAAATCATTTTTACCCTGCAGTGCTTTTTGACAGTTTACATTTCTCCCAGACTCTAGTTTGGCAAACCATATTGGACAACAGTATATATATCATAGGTATATAATGTTTATGTCTGGTTACTCATTCTAAATTCAAATGTACATGTTTCTTACTTTGATTATTTGCAGTTCTTTTAAACTGTGAAGATGTGAAGCAATGGAAAAATGTAAGTTCCCTTTGATTGGTGGTAGTCTCACTTTCTTGCTCTCTTCTGAGTAATGTAAACTTTCAAATGAGGCATACCAACTTGGCCAACATGCCCAACTTGATTTTCTTTGTTAGCACCTAAATATATGCCATAACTAATAAAAATATAAATATATATATATATCAACAAGTATAAACTGCACCAATCATACTCTTTCTGGACACAACCAAAGAAAATTTAGAAGAATCAGTGGGCTGTGATTGAAAAACATGCATGCAAAATTAAGTTTCATGTACTTTTTATTAATTTTAGTTTTGAAATATAATTAAAGAAGGGTTTGACAAATCCACTGTGCAGTAAGCAGCCTTTAAAACCTCCCCAATAAACCCCACCTCCTGATACTGACACCCTGAGTAATCCCCTCCATTTTGAGTCAGAACTGTATGTGGTAATTCACTTAATATTGCAAATGTGATGGGATGTAACTTCTAAGATTAGGTTGTGGATTAAGTTGGCTTTTATCTTGTTTGCTCTTTCTATTTCTTGCTCTCTCCTAGATCCCTCACTCTGAGGTAAGTAACCTGTCATGTCTTCTTTTTTTTTTTAAGTTGTTGATGGATATTTATTTATTTATATGTGGTGCTGAGAATCAAACGAAGTGTCTCACACATGCTAGGCAAGTGCTCTACCACTGAGCCACAGCCACAGCCCAACCTGTCATGTCTTAATAGTTCTATGGAGAGGCCCAGAGATCAAATAACAAAGAAGGTTCTAGCCAAGAACCATCAAGGAACTGAGGCCCTCAGTCTAACAAGCCCACAAGGAACTAAATTTGTGATACTATGTGAATGAGCTTGAAAATAGAGTTTCCCTTAACTGAACCTTCAAGTGAGCCCTAGGCCCCAGCTAATATCTTAGGGACACTTTTGAGAAACTCTCTGATATAGAGGAATCAGGCTAAGCTGTGCCTGGAAAAATGTCTAAGATACTAAATTATAGTGTAATTTGTGCATCAATATATAACTGGTACACAATGCACATAAATTCCATTCAAAATGTGAGTACAAGTAATTGTTTAGTTTTGCATCAGTAAAATATCTCTGATAAAAAATTTCAATAAACCCTGAAACAGAGAGTTTGAAACAGCCTAAGGGAGGCTATTTGACAGGATCTAGGCATTATATATAGTACCTTGCTTAAATAAATACTCCAGACATATTTGTAGACTAAATGAACAACTTTCAAGGTTTCTTTGATGCATAGGTTTCTGCCTACATTGGTTTTGTCTGAAAGGTAATAAAAAGTCACATGATCCAAAAATTTATTTCCTTGGAGGGCCTAGACTTGACTGTACTCATTCTTTGCATCATTGTTTCTATAAGTGCCACTTTAGTCACTAATTATTTAGATAACAGGAAGGCAGTATTTTTCTCATAACTGTTAAAAATGAATGGGAAAAATCATACCAGCTTTGTCCAATAGTAGAAAATTAGATGTACAAGATACATTTTAGTAAGCAGTTCAAAGGAGTGGATTCTAAATGAAAAGGAATTGAATAAAATTTGGTCTTCTCAACAATACATGATGATCTGAAGAAATTGATGTGATATTATAAGCAATAAGTGAATAAAGAAGTTAGAAAATGTCAGCACAATTTCCCTTAATGTGCTTGCATATGAAGTAGTAGGATCCTCAAATATTTCCTTAAAAGCAACCTCTAGAAAAAACTTGCATGTATCGGCAAGAGATATAAACTGAGGAAGAAAACTACTTTTTATGGTTCATTTAAAAGGAAAGGTGAAAAGTTTAGAAGACCATAAAATACTACTGCTAGCTAAAAAATACCAATGTGCTTTTATAGTAATTATTTCTTGAAGAGCAAATTTCCAATATTCATGAATTATTCAGTAGAAGGGATTTTTTTTTTTTTTTTTGGTTGTACTAGGAACTGAACACAGGGTCTTGTACATGCCAGGCAAGTGCTTGACCGCTGAGCTACACACCCAGTTCAAAAGGATTTATTTATGTTTTTGCGTGATTATTTTCAGGTGTAAAGATAAAGGATGAGACAGTATATAATTGGTTTATTATATTAATACTACATTTCAGTCTATTGAATAAATAATGTTTCTTGATCATTATCACATAATGTTGTAGTTAATGAAGCAGAATTAAGTTCCAGATAAAATAATGCCATTGAATTTAAAAAAATGAATGCAAATAGGAACATGTACTCACAGATTTCCAAGGAATTTTCTAGATGCCTTACTGGAAACAGTTATCTTTTTCTCAAAGGGGAATAAAAATCCAGAAATAAATTGTCAATTATAGAAAAAATATATTTTTCTGCTTCATAAAATAAAAATATTTAAAAAATATTTTTTATAGTAAATTCTCAAAAAACAAATTCTTGAAATATATTTAACTTTTCTTACTGAAATTTTAACCACTTTCCAGCCGGATGTATCTTGATTGTAACTTAAAACTTCTTGAGCAGTTTGTTGGGCAATTGCCTTATAGTCCATCTATCTGTAAATTTTTAGAAACAAATGATTGATAAGAATATAATCATATGAAAACTTTGTTTTCTCTTGTTAACCAAGTTGCTCAGGTTCGTCTTCAACTCATGGGCTCAAGAGATCCTCCTTCCTCACCTCCCAAGTAGCGGGACTACAGGTGTGTATACCTAGCTCACATACAAACTTTTAAAATGCTACATTCTGGGGGCTGGGGTTGTGGCTCAGAGGTAGAGTGCTCGCCTAGCATGCGTGAGGCACTAGGTTCAATCCTCAGCACCACATAAAAATAAATAAAGATATATGTCCACCTCTGCCTAAATAAAAAAATTTAAAAAATGCTACATTTCATTTTAATATAATTTCTATAATACCTGTCACCTAGCAATGCAACATAATTACTTGTTGATTGCATGCATGGGTGAATCCCTTTCTGTTTTATAATCTTTCAAATGAGAAACTGTGGTAATAGTAGGAAAAGCCAAAATTTTGCAAACACACACCTGAATTAAATCTTGTTTCTGCCATTTATTTTGTAAAGCATGTTACTTAATATTTTTTAAAAATTTTCCTCTTTGTGTAAAATCGAGATAATACCTATTCTGTAGAATTAGCATAAGGATTAGATGACATTGTATTTCAATGTCTGTTATATAAGAGTCATTCAATAAATCATTATTATTTCTAACACTGTTGTTCATGTGCTCTTGGGAATTGACTTTTTAAAAATGAGTGGCAGTGACACTACATGATTTGATCCTTTGTTTCCTGTTCACTTAGCTACAAACATACTGACCTCCTGGCTGTTCCTTAAATATACCCAAGAATTTTGTACCTCAGGGTCTTTGTACTTGCTATTCCCTCTGCTTGGAAAACTCTTCTCCAGAGTGTTTACAAGACTGATGTGGTTTGATTGTTGTCTTTCTTTAAATGCCACTTCCTCAGAAAGAATCAGATTTAAATCTATTCAATTTAAACACATTTACTGAACTGCTACTTGAACTTAGGAACTGCAATGGACTGAATGCTTTTGTCTCCCTAGAAATTCACATGTCAAAATCCCAACCTCCAATATGATGTTATTCGGAGATGGGACCTTTGGAAGGTAATTATTAGTCATGAGGACAGAGACCTCATGAATGAGACTATAGTGTCCAAATAAGAAATCGCAGAGTTCATTTGCCTTTTCTGCCATGTGAGGACAAACCAGAAAGTGACAGCCGAAAGGTGGCAATATGCAACATGGAAGAGGGCTTTCACAAGAAACCAATCATGATGGCAGCCTCATCTCAGGCTTCCAGCCTCCAAAACTGTGAGGAACAAATGCATTTACTGTTTATGAGCCACCCAGTTTATAGTAATCTTGAAGCAACTTAAAGGGACAGCGGTAGGAATAGCAAAGAAGTTGAGTAACATAATGTTGTTCCTGTGAATTGAGTTCAGGAAGCTGTAGACTCACTGGCCCTTCTGCCCATCAAACCAGTTTTCAGTTAGGGAAGGCTGACAGGTATGGTGCAAAGAATCAAAAACAGCTGGACTCAAATGCTAACCTTGCCACTTATCAGGAGCTGTATTTTTGAATAAGTTGCTTAATTTTAACTTAAATTTCCACATTTATAAGTTGGAATAATAATACTTATCCCATGGAGTCTACAAGGATTAAGTGCATTAAAGTACGTAGAAGTGCCTGAAACAATGAGGGCCTTGTGATAATTGACCAAAAAAGTTAGTGTCTTTTCTTAAAATGGACACACTTAACATCATCATTAATTTTTTTTCAAAACGCTGCCTCCTTGAGCACATTAATAAACCATCTTAAGAGTTTAATTATTGGGCTGGGGATGTGGCTCAGGTGGTAGCGTGCTCGTCTGGCATGCGAGAGGCCCGGGTTCGATCCCCAGCACCACATACCAACAAAGATGTTGTGTCTGCCGAGAACTAAAAAATAAATATTAAAATTTCTCTCTCTCCTCTCTCACTCTCTCTTTAAAAAAAAAAAAAGAGTTTAATTATCATGTTAAACCTCTTCGAAAACTCCTTATGTTGGATCATAAATTTATTTTCTTGTTTAGTTCTCCAGCAAGGCACAACAGGTAGATAGCTTTTTTTATATTAGAAAAGCTTTACTAAACCATTATAACCTCCTCTTTACTTCTAGTAGATCCTTGTTTCTTTACCTTTCCTAACAAATCTAGTCCAGAATTTTAGCAGTCATTGGGACTCTTCTCCAAATCCTCATAGAAACCTCCATATCTGTTAACCTGGAAGGAAACAAAGTGAAAGAGAATTACTTTGATCCATGAATTAGGTCAATATATTTGATAATTTCCTTCAAATATTCTCAGTGTCCTTCGTTTATACTTTGTGTGTTTGTTAGGAAATTTTGCTCTATATGACCCAAGATAGAAGAAAAAGTTAGTACAAGACACTTTAAAGATACTGTTTATGAAGAGCCTTTGGAAACTAAAAAAAAAAACAAAAACAAAAACAAAAAAACAAACAAAAAAAACAGATTATAAAATATTTAGTAGAATGTAGATTTTTTTTTCTGAATAGATTTTAATTAAAATTATGAAAGTAACTGTGGCATAAACTTTTTCTCCCCTAACTCATCACCAATGAAATCTCCTCTTTAAGCCCAGTTTGGTCATTTGTCCTAATTTTTTTAAGCTCATGCCATTAATTGTCCTTGGCTGATCCCTCACCTGGGCTTTTCCTAACATATAATTATTTTCTATCAGCGACTTACTTGACATTGATTGATCTAAAAATTTCAGATTATCACTAGCTATGAACTCCTGCAGAGACTGTCTTATTGTTTTCTTATCAATAACTCTTGTCAATTAAATTGAGTTTAATCGAACCACCAAACTGAATTTTATAGCTTCTGGACTTTTATTTGCTAAAAGAATCTATCCCCCTTCTCGGTCTATTCCCTAAAGACCTAAAAAGAGCATGCTACAGGGACACTGCTACATCGATGTTCATAGCAGCACAATTCACAATAGCAAGACTGTGGAACTAACCTAGATGCCCTTCAATAGATGAATGGATAAAAAAAATGTGGCATTTATACACAATGGAGTATTACTCTGCATTAAGAAATGACAAAATCATAGAATTTGGAGGGAAATGGATGGCATTAGAGCAGATTATGCTAAGCGAAGCTAGCCAAGCCCTAAAAAACAAATGCCAAATGTCCTCTTTGATATAAGGAGAGTAATTAAGAACAGACTAGGGAAGAAGAGCACGAGAAGAAGACCATCATTAAACAAAGAGGAGATGTGGGAGGGAAAGGGAGAGAGAAGGGAAATTGCATTTGAAATGGAAGGAGACCCTCAGGGTTATACAAAATTACATACAACAGGAAGTGAGGGGAAAGGGTAAAATAATACAAGGGGGAGGAATGAATTACAGTAGTGGGGGTAGAGAGAAAAGAGGGGAGGGGAGGGGAGGGGAGGGCAGGGGGGATAGTAGAGGATAGGAAAGGCAGCAGAATACAGCAGACACTAGAATGGCAATATGTAAATCAATGGAAGTGTAACTGATGTGATTCTGCAAGCTGTATACGGGGTAAAATGGGAGTTCATAACCCACTTGAATCAAAATGTGAAATATGATATATCAAGAACTATGTAATGTTTTGAAATGGGAAGGCAAAGTTTAGCAGGTGAGAGAGGCTAAGGCCTCGGGACGCCTCAGCCTGGGGAAAGCAGAAACAGCCAGCAAGACTTCAGTGGTGTTACCTGGTGACATACTGGATGAGCTGGAAAGCGTTCAGACGGAGTGTTAGACAAGGACGTCTTCACCCATAGGGTCAGTGGAAAATAAACATAAAGCAACACTGAGATGGCATCTTTTTCTGACACACCAGTTGGATGAACTGGATTCTCGGCGCCTCACA
Source organism: Ictidomys tridecemlineatus (assembly GCF_052094955.1). Taxonomy (NCBI): domain Eukaryota; kingdom Metazoa; phylum Chordata; class Mammalia; order Rodentia; family Sciuridae; genus Ictidomys; species Ictidomys tridecemlineatus. Next base: position 19,947,656 of record NC_135489.1, on the reverse strand, counting down.
TCCTGTCCCAGCCGTGCAGGTAGGCGCACACGTGCTGGTTTGGGGTCTTTACATCTGGGCTGCCTGACTGGGCCCCCAATCCGTGGTGGTCACTGCCATTCTTCCCTGGGAATCAAGGTCCCCCAGGGGTTTGTTAAATCCCCTCCCAGGCCCAGCTGCCTTCTGCCATCCTGCATCTGCTCTGGGTACCAGGAGCTGGCTGCGAGCCCAGGAGGGCCGGCTGCGCCGAGGGACCCGCGACTAAGGAGCGCGGGAAACGGGTGGCGGGGAAGCTGCCTGCTCGGGAAGCCGCAGGCCGAGCTCACGTGCAAGGACCAGGACGAGGGGCCCGCCTCTCAGCGACAGGGACCCAGGCTGCTAACGCCCCCCAGTCCCCTCCCCACCGTTCGCCTCCTACAGCCCCGCGCGAGGGTCGGCCTAGGGGCCTCGCAGAGTGGCTGAAAAACGGCGGCGACGGAGGCGAGGGCGGCGGCGGGGGCGTGGGGCGCTGCGCCCTGGACCGAGTCCAGAACCGCCCCCTCCCAACCCAGGGAGCAGACCCGGCGGAACTCCGCGTTCCGCGACCTAACGCCCCGAGCACCCCCGCCCGGGGCCCCGCCCGCGCCCGAGCGCCGCGCACGCGCACCGCAGGCCCGCGCCATGTTGGGTCGGTTTGAAGGCGAGCGCGGGCGTGGCTGGCGCTGTGACGGCGGCCGAGGCTGCGGGCTGGGGCGCCTGAGGTGGTGCTTTGTCGCGTCTCCTGCATTCCGTAGCAGGTCTGGGCTTTCAGCGGAGACTGGTGGAAACGTGCGTTTTTTGAACCTCATTTGGGTCCTTCGTGGGTGAGTTAGGAGGGAAAGAAGGGCGTCTTTCGAGCGGCGCCCCCTCCTCGGACAGCCCGGGGAAAGGCTAACGGACGGGCGCCCGCCGGGAAGAGGGAGAGGCCTCGGGAGGGCGGGCGCGCGTGGGGACCTGAGGAACGCTAGCGGGAGAGGGTGGCCGGCGGGAGAGGGTCCCGGGCGCCGCGGAGTGGGCTCGGGGCCCGGGCTGGCGCTTTCTGGGTGGTCGCCCCGGAATGCCCGCCGCGGCGCCCTGCATTAAGGGTATCGGAGTGAAAAGCCACTGAAGCCGGGGGCCGAGGACCCCCGGGCCCGGGTGTTGGAGAAATCGGGCGGAATGGGGCCGAGGACCCCCGGGCCCGGGTGTTGGAGAAATCGGGCGGAATGGGGCCGAGGACCCCCGGGCCCGGGTGTTGGAGAAATCGGGCGGAATGCGCGGACGCGGGCCCCCGAGGTGGCGGCGGCTGCCCGGGCTTTGCACGCCCCGTCTTCCTGCTGCAGAGTAGAGCTCGGTTCGCCTCGTAGCTTCGGAACTGGGAGCCGCTTCTTGGCTGCTTAACACGGAACGTTCTCTGTTTGCATCAGGGTTTTTTTTTTTTTTTTTTTTCCGCTCTTAAGCTCTTCAGTCTTGACGTTCCCTTGAGCATGATGGACTTGCTTTGGGATATTGGAACTGAAGTGATTATGGAGGAAACGGTGAGACGCGTGAGATTCCAAACGATCCCGCGGTTGACGTGGGGAGCGGGGGGTGGGATCTGGGGAGTTGAGGTGTGTTGCTCATTGGTGGAAGCAGCGTGGCGGATGCAGAGGAATTTATTCAAAGACCCTACTTTTGCATAGGTCTGAAAACTTTCCATAAAATAGAAATTGAATTGTGGATTCTCTTGTCGTCACGCTTGTGAATTAAAATGACATGATGAATGTCATCACCCACTTAACGAAGAACCATAACCCAATTAGTTAAGGTTTTGTAAAATACAATCATAACCTGTTATATGTTCAGGTAAGGCGGGGGGGGGGGGAGACTGTCAGTTAAACTTAGGGAAGTAAATTTTCTTGAGTGTATTTAAGCCATTCTGTGGCGATCTCCCTATATCATGACATTTCAAGGATATGGAAGAGGCTAAAGAGTCGTTTTCTTATGTTCTGTTGTCCGAACACTGTCAGAATTCTGGAAAGGCATGCTCTGAGGCTGTGGACAGGAGGTGTTATTATAATCTCTTTGATTAAAACTTTCTATAATTCAAAGGCAAATTTGACAGTTGCTAAGGTTACATTAAAAAGCTATTGTGACTTAAATATTTCCAAAATGATAGCCAAAAATCAAACATACTGACTACAACATCATATCATGTTAAGTGTTAGACATTAATTCTTTCTTTTTTATTATAGAAAATTCTTTACTTCTCAACAAATGTCATATCATGTTCTGAGTTAGTGCCTGTTCATTCTGTTTTTTTCCTTGGGTTTTTAAATATAGTTCCTATTATTCCTGTAATAAGTTTTTAGTTTTAGTAATAAAAAACCCCATCAAGATGAATACATTAAGTTAATTTCACATGATCTAAACTTATTTTGAAAGATGAGCTGAATCTGGTCAACATAAAAATTGAAAATAGGATGGTATTAAAAAAATAATGTTATTTTAGCTAGGCGTGGAAGCTGAGGTAAGACAGTATTGCAAGCTTGAAGGCATCCTAGGTAAATTAGGGAGACCCTCTCTCTCCAAAAAAAAAAAAAAAAAAAAGGCTGAATGGTGTGGCTCAGTGGTAGTGTGCTTGTCTAGTGTGCAAGTGTGCATGAGTTTGATCCCAGTTCTGTCAAAAAAAAAAAGGTTATTTTAGGAAAAGTTCAGATTGTTAGTTCATTCTGAAGTAAGACTTATAGTTTATTTATATTTTGTGTTCGTTAGTCTTTTTTTGGGAAAATGAAGTTTCATCTTGGCATTTACAATATTGAAAGTGGATGTTTTTCTTTTTGCTTCCAATGGTTAATGACTTTAAAAATGTGTTGGAAGTTGGTAGGTACAGTTGTATGTGTCTGTAGTCTCCTCTGTTCAGAAGACTGAGACAGGAAGACCTCTTGGGCTCAAGAATTCAAGGCCAGTCTGGGCAACAAATTTCTTTTTTCCTTTTCATTGAGTACCTTCTATTTGCAGTGAATGGTTGTAAACTTATGATTTATTGTATATAAGGGAATGTTAGGTTTGTGATGTCATAGAATATATCACCATTAGCAAACAGACTTTCATCAGTGGTTTTTAGGACTTTAAATGTGAGTGTTCTTTCATTGATACTTCTCATGTATATTCTTAGACAACTTTTTTATACATACTTCCAGGCACATAGTAGCTGCTTAATAAGTGTTTTCTACATCATTGATGAAAGAATTAGTAAAATACTAGGAAACCTACAATGCCTGAAAAGGAGTTTCTATTATAAATAACTGATTTTATTTCTTAAAGAAAAATTTTAAGTTAGTGTATTTAGTAATTTTCTCTGTATATCATGATTATTCCTTTTAATTGGTGCCTTCACTGTTTGTTTTCATGTTACAGTTGTCTTTAAGGAAAATGGATAAAAGTAACCCATGTTGAGGAAGCCATGGCAAAATCAAACACAAAGCACAGAGTTTGTTCTCAGGAATCTTCAGTCTCTTCCCTTCTGGCAAGCTGCAATCTGAATGGTGGTAATTCTTCCAACTCTGATGGCCCTTTTCACTATAAGGATAAACTGTACAGTTCTGCTTCTCAGGCTCTGCAGGCCTACATTGATGATTTTGATTTAAGCCAAATATACTCTGATACAAGCACTGGAAAAATTAGCAGTGATAAGAGTTCTGCGAATGTGCCTCAATTCTCCAAATATATTTACAAACCAAACAATGGTATGCTTTTATTTGTTTTCTTTGTCTAATAATTTGAAGCATTTCAGAGATTGACTGTAGTCTTATAAAGTTAAACTTTTTTTTTTTTGTTATGTCAGAATAAAAATAACCTATAGTAAAAAAATCTGAATATTTTTGTGAAATGCTTGCATAATTCTCTGGGTCTCAGAAATTTTCAGCTTAAAAATTCCTCTTTGACCTTGCAAGGGAAGTTGATGAGTCTAAGAAGAGCAGGTAGCTCCTAACTTAAGTCATTTTACTATCTTGTAATGGATAGAGTAGTAATGTGCTTTTTGGCTTTCATTAACTAGCTTAATGACCTTAAAGTCCACCCTTTCTAAGTTTATACTTGCTCAATTTCAATTGAGAAGATAGATCTGTATTAGTCTTTCTGGTCTATATCTTATGGAACAATAATGTTCAAAAGATAAAGAGTTTTCTTGATAAAACTTCCACGAAGACAAGTTAAGATAATGCAGTTGCTGATAAACCAGTTAGCACTTTATTGAGCGCTTACAGAATAGGCCTAGAATAGAAGAAGTTTGCATTAAATTCTCAGTTATGAACAATATTTTTCAGAAGAATAGAATTAGAACACCTGTCTTCTGTGTTGTAACCATGCCTTTGCAGGGTAAGAGAGAACAAAAATTAATTTTTCCACCTAGTTGAACTGCATATTTTTCTATGTTACAGCCAATATTGAGTGAACCATGTTGATTTGATTGTATTAATTCATTGGGTATGTCTAGATGAAAAAAATTGAAAAAATCCTAAAGTAAAAAACATGGGGAAATTTAGGTGATTGGAGAGAAATGTGTAGAAATTAAACATTGAAGAGATGTGAGAAAGCAAGCATGTTCTGTTTTCTTAACCTGTATCTTTTATACATTCAATTAAAACTTTAGTGAGGATAATGAGGTGACAAAACAATTCTCAGTTCCTTAATTCTCATTTACTGTTGAATGTTAGTAAGTATAGATGATAAAGGAAGATAAATTGAACTATGTTTTATTTTTCAGCTTTTGAAAATCTTGATCACAAAAAGCACTCAAACTCCTTATCATATAGAAGAGAGATTGTTAATGACATAGATTCCATTAGCCTAACAACTGATGATCTGTTAAGACTTCCAGCAGATGGATTATTTTCTTTCACTGATGTTGGACCAGTAAAACTATGCAAGAAAAACAAGAAATGCACTGGAAGACTGGGTTCCTCGGCCATTAAAAAGCATCTGAATTTTCAAGATTCCTGCACTTCCATGGGCAAGGATAACTTAGTTACACGTGTTGTAGACACAAATATAAATGGAAAGCAATGTAGTAAACTAAAAAGCCCAAAACTTATGAATAGGACCAATAAATGTATTTTTGAATCATCTTTATCTTTTCCCAAGAAATCATCATTGAAAGAGAGTTCACAACACAGTCTTGAAAAGAATTATCCAAGATGGCTCACTAGCCAGAAATCTGACCTCAATGTTTCAGGGATAAGTAGTTTACCTGATTTCAAATACCCAGTCTGGCTCCACAATCAAGACTTGCTACCTGATGCAAGTAGTCAAAAGGTTTATAAAGTATTTAAAGAAGACCATTCTTCCCCTAGACATAGTTATCAGGCACAAAGAACTTCTCGGCTTACGAATAAGTTAGATTGTTGTGAATATTCTTTTGAGCCCTCAAATTTTTCAAATTACTTGAGTGATGATAAAGGATTAGTTAATGAATACAGATGTGATTCTGAACATAGCCAATGTCAGTATGAGAATCCACTTCTCTCAGGACAATCCAAAAAGCCATTCAGTGGTAATATTTTGTTTTTAGTTTTTTGTTTTTGATTTTTTAAACAAAAGGAAGAACTGAAAATTTGGACTAATATCTAGGATCTTTTATGTTTTATTTTTGCTGTAATGATATGTTTTTAGAATGCTTATAACCTTAATTTAATGTAGATTCTTTAGGTTTATTTTTTTTCCTCCCCTTTTTTCTTTGCTTGAAGTGTTACATTTGGTATAATTTGCTGTTAATGTCTTAATTATCTTAAATCTTGTTGCCTTTGTGAGATTTTGTAGTGCTTTCCAATTGTTTTTGAAGAATTAATATAATATTTTTAAATTAGGTGACAAAATTGAACTGCTTATCCTGAAGGCCAAGAAAAATCTGGATCAGTGTACTGAAGAGTTACCAAAGTCTGTGGAAAAGGATGACAGTCCTTGTTCATTAGATAAACTTGAAGCTGAAAGATCATGGGAAAATATTCCTGTTACTTTGTAAGTGACAATGGAAAAGCTGTTGAGTTTCCCAAATGAAAAATGCTGTGTGAACATCAGATTTATTTTTTAAATAACTTAATGGTAATTAATAATAACATTGTAATTCTGTAGAATGCATCCTTCAGTGTTGGTTACTTTAAATTGCAGTGTTCATTGTTACCACAAGATGGTGTAATGTTTCATGCCCATAGGTACATTATGTAATTTCTATCTTTGTTACATATTCATTTGTTTCACTGTTAAATATTGGTATATGTCAGTATGAGGGATTAGAACCTATATTTGTAGATAAAACAAATCTGTTTCACATTGACAAATTATTATCAACCTGACATTAGGCCGAAACAAAATAGAACGTGAAGCAACTAAAGGTAGCATTCTTAAAGGAACAATACAATCATAACAGTTAATTGTTTTTAATTGTTTTTTAAACAACTTTTTATTATGAAAAATTTCAAACAAATACAAAGGTAGAGGAATAGCAAAATTAATTCTGCATTAATAATCACATCATCTTCAGTGATTGGGTGTGAAAATGTCTTTTTACAACAGTTGGATGATGGATATATAAACTATTGGTAAACAGTAAGGGAAAAGACTACTTAAAGTGAGAAAAAACTCATGGTAAATTAGCAATTGAATATGCCAATAAAGAAGTGCTTTTTATAAAGAAATAATATTAGCACGTGACGTTTAAATTATATAAAAAGATTCTTAGATCTCTGAGTTCTTGAGAGTTACATTCTTTTTAGTGGTATATGAGTAACAAATGGAATGAATAGAGCACTGAGAGTGCTCTTTCCTCTATTACTTAATCATTAAGAAAGAAATGAGTATTTATAGTAAATGTACCAGCTTCATAGAGAGTTAACACAGTGATTTTTGCATTACCTTTAAGTAGCAACAAATGTAGAAATTGAAGTTCAGACAAATTACCTAAGATCATGTTATGAAATGGGATTGGGACTGTGCTCAGGAATTTTAATTTCGAAAGTAATCCTTTTCCTAGTATAATGTATAATCTATCCACGTGTTAAAAACCAGTTCTGGAGGGGTGATCTGTCCTATCACCTTGAAGTGGGAGAACTTCTAACCGCCATTTCAGTAGAAATTTATGGAGTTGTGGGATTTTTTTATTATCATTGGGTAAATAGCTTTAAAAATCTTTTTATTTGTTTGTGATGCTGTGGATTGAACTCAGGGCCTTGCACATGCTAGACAGTGCTCTACTACTGAGTACACTGACCCCCAGTCCTAACAATGTTTAATTGGAAAAATGTACTGCTCAATTTTTTTGGCAGCGGTCGGGATACCAGAGATTGAACTCAGGGGCACTCTTGAGCCACATCCCCAGCCCTATTTTGTATTTTTTATTTAGAGACAGGGTCTCACTGAGTTGTTTAGCACCTTGCAGTTGCTGAGGCTGGCTTTGAATTTATGATCCTCCTGTCTCAGCCTCCCGAGCCGCTAGGTTTACAGGTGTGCACCATTAGCACCTGGCTGTACTGCTCATTTTAAACAGTGAGTTTTTATGACTGTTCTGTGGTTAAGGGCTTATTTATTTAGTTGAGGACTTGTATCTTCAGTTTCTTTTTAAAGTTTTTCTTCAAAGCTTGAAAGGTGAATCAGGAGGATGGGGGGGATTGGATTGCATTCTAGTATCAATTTAGGGAAAAGATAGAGGAATTACCATCCAACATTGATGTGAGTCATATTCATGATGGTTATTTCTTGGTGACCACTTGCATTTAGATGAAAATCCTTAAAATAATATATTGTATAATTTTGGAATTTGGGAACTTAATTGCTGTTTTATATTTTTTCAATCCTGTTTAGCAAATCTCCTGTTCCTGTTAATTCTAATGATAGTCCTCGACAAACTTCAAGTGAAAAGTATGCTAAAGAGGTTCTTGAAGACTTTTTAAATAATGATAATCAGGTGAGTGAAATTAAATCTTGTTAACTTATTAAAAGAAGGGTTATGACTAATATATAGTTATTAATTTCTAAGTTCTTAGTGTTTTACAACAAGAATAGCCCAGATTCTCAACACACATCTATAAAACCATAACTCCTTTCAGAATTATTGGTAATTTTATTTTAATATTCTAAAGTAGAAGGACCTTGGGTTGAAATCTACAGATGGGCTAAATTATTATTATAATGTTTGTTTGTTTCTGGAAAACATGTAAATAGACCATTATACAGGAAATTTTATTTTCTCAGGATAGTAGAATATTGAGGTTTGTGTTTCTAATATACATTTATAAATATTTTAAAATAGAAAATGACAGATCTACATTTTGAAGTAGAAACTAGCTGTTGTGTGAAGCATATCTTGGAACTACCTAGAGAAGGAGCCGGGGACCTAATTGGGAGGCTATTGCAGTCTTTTGGAATTGGAAGAGTAATGACTTTGATTAGAGTGGGCATGTCGGAGGTGGTCACAAATTGTTAGACTTGAGATATATTTTGAAGATAGTCCTGATAGGATGAATACAATATGATTGAGCCAAGCAATTTAGGGAATTGGTGGTGGTGTTTATTTAAAGAAGGAGTACTGGTAGAAGAATAAGTTTGGGAGTTTGTTTTTTTTTTTTAGATTAAGATAGATGAGTGTTTTATCAATGATACCTAGCCCCCTTGCCCACACGTACACAACCTCACTACCAGGATCATTTTTGTTTTTTGAAGTTTGCTTTGTTTGAAATTTTAAATGTATAGAAAGTTGCAAAAATAATATAAAAATTTCTGTGTTCCCTTCTCCCAGAGTCCCATAATATTAACATCTTATATAACCATAGTACAATAATTAGCAGGTCATTGTCTTAGTTACAGAACTCTTCAGTATGTAGCTTTAACAAGTTTTATTCAATGACCTATTTCAGGTTCCACTCTGGGATCCAACTTTACATTTAGTTGTAGTGTTTCCTCAGTTGACTTTATTCTGTTGCAGCTCTTTAGTCTTTCCTTGACACACTTGAAAAGTACTCGTCAGTGTTTTTGTAGATAGTTTGAGTTTGTAGAAGTTTTCTCCTGATAAGGATGGGGTTGTGCATTTTTGGCAAGAATACCAATGAAGTAATATTGTGCCTTCTCAGTGCATTATTTTAGATAGTTGATAGTATGTATGTCATTGATAATAATATTGACATGTTAATGCAGTAAAATAATAGTAATATAACAGTATAATATTCTGTTCATATTGATGGTGTTAAACTTGAGTGCTTGATTAAGGTGGTATTTATTAGCTTTAGTAAAGCTACCATTTCCCATTATAATTAGTATGTATCTTAGGGAAGGTACTTGGAGACTGCAAAGTTATATCCACTAATTTTAATATCATTGGTGAATCTTGTCTTCAACATGTATTAATTGAAATTCTTGTGTAATAATAGTTATGCCTTCTCCCCTATTTGTTTATGAAATTGTTGACATCAGTAAGGACTCATAGATTTTTTAAATTCTAGTTTTATAATACAAAATTATTTATATTGTTCAAATTGTTACAGTTTAGGACCATAAGAGTTCCTTGCGCTTAGTTCCTGTGTCCTTTTGACATGCCCCCATTCTTTTTCGAGCTCTTCTTTGAGGAGCTGTGGTTCTTTTTATTAGAAAATGGTATTTAGAAACAAAGAGCTAGGCACTGGATGTGCTTACTGATGTTGGGTTGTTATTCATTCTAGACTCAGCAGGCTGATCTAGGTAGGAAGCATGTTTATACCAAACCATATGTTATTACACATCTATGTTTCTTTACCTGTATATGTATATATAGATATATATAAAACCAGGAGTTCATACTGATACTTAAGATTTTCAGTTTAATTCTACAAGGTTTGGTTTAGCTTTTCCTTATTTTTATTTTTTATTTTTTTGTTACCAGGGATTGGACTCAAGGGCACTTAGCTACCAAGCCACATCCCCAGCCCTTTTTAAATTTTTTATTCTGAGATAGAGTCTCACTAGGTTACTTACTAAATTGCTGAGGCTAGTTTTGAACCTACAATCCTCTTGCCTACACTTCCTAAGTCATGGGATTATGGGTATACATCATCCATGCTTTCTTCCTTATTTCTAATTATTTTCTTCCCAACTAACTCCCTTTAGTGTGATTGTATTTATTTATTATACTGTTGGTAATTTACTATTACATTTTAGGCTTCCCTCATGTTCCATTTAATTTAAATTGTCTGTTTTTTGAATGTGTGAAACATTACTATGGTTCTGAGAGAGATAAACAAAAAGTTGTACCCAGAGACATTGATTACTAGAATCTTATTTGTTTTGTTTTTGTTTTTTGTTACTGGGGATTGATCCCAGAGGTGCTTGACCACTGAGCCACATCCTCAGTCCTTTTTTATATTTGATTTAGAGGCAAGGTCTTGCTGAGTTGCTTAAGGCCTCTCTAAGTTGCTAAGGCTGGTTTGTGATCCACCTGCCTCAACCTCTTGAGCCTCTGGAATTACCAGCATTCACCACTGTGCCCCGCTTTGTTACCAGGTTTTAATGACAAATCTCATATATGTATGTATGTATGTGTGTGTGTATGTATGTATATCACAATACCAACATTTATTAAGCCCAACTGAATCATTACACTCTGCTTCTTTTTCTTCTTAAAATTTTAAATTTATATATATTTATAGCAAAAAATATATATAAATTTGCCAGTTTAACGAAACCTTTTTGTGTGTGTCTGGTGCCAGATCCTTGCACATGTTTGGCAAATATTCTGCCCCTGAGCCAAATCCCCACCTGCTTTTAAAATTTCATTTGGAGACAGAATCTTGTTAAATTTCCGGGCCTGTTCTTGAATTTGTGATTCTCCTGCCTCAGCCTTCCTAGTATTAAGGATTATAGGCACAGCTGTACCACTGTGCTAACCTAGTTTGGCCCTTTTTAAGTGTACTACTGAGGCACTTAGTATTTGTACATAGTATAGCCATCACTATCATTCAAGTCCAGAACTTTTTTCATCTTCCCACATGGGAACTCTGCACCCATTAAACACTAACTCTTCATTTTCCCTCCCCCACCCTCTGGTAAAAGCAACATTCTACTTTCTGTCACTGAATTTATTACTCTCAGAACCACATATAAAGTATCATATAATATTTTTCCTTTCATGACTGGCTTATTTCATTTGACTTAATGTCTTTAAGATTCATTCATGTTGGAGCATATGACAAAAATTTTCTTTGTTCCTTAGACTGAATAATATTCCATTCTGTGCATGTGCCACATTTATCTATTCATCCACATATGGACACTGGGGTTCTTCAGCTTTTTGCTATTAGGGATGCTGCTATGAATATGAGTATACAGATATCTGCTTAAGTTCTTACCTTTGCTTCTTTTGGATATATACCTAGAAGGCAAATTACAGGATTGTAGGGTAATTCTGTGTTTAGTATTTTGAGGAATTATTATGCTGTTTTTCATGGTGGATGTACCATTTATATTCCCATACTCTGTTTCTTATATCCTGTTAATCTAACTGTGGGAGGATCTTTAAAATCTTTTTAGTCATTCTGCTTTCCTTGAATGTCTTACATAAGTCAAACACTTCCTATTTAAGTGAAGTTTAAATATTATGTATACTTGCATAGCCAATGCTGAAATATGTTAAATTACAGATATCTTCAGAAGTTTATTTGCTACTTTGTGTATAGCCTTTAGGACATAGAAACTCATTTAAAATATGAAAAAAAATATAGACTGTTAAGGCTTTTTAAAAGAAGTTTTAAAATATCCCTTACAAATTATCTTAAGAGAATCCTGTCCATCTTATTTGGCTAAGTTCTGTTGCATTTTTTGGACACAGGTAAGGTCAATGATAAATGAGATGTGATATTTAGGTAGTTCTTTCACCTGAAGAGGTGAAAGGTCAGTATTCTCTTTATGAAAACATACATGTAAGTTTGCAGAGAAAGCTATATTTGGAATTTTAGTCCTAACTCAGCTGATAACTAGCATCATTTACATATCTGAAATGAGCATGCTGGTTTCCCTGCTCTCTGAAGATCTTTTCCATCATAAACTGTAATTTTAAGCCTATGAAATTAATTTGTTTAAATGTAAACATTTACTATTCATTTTGAAAGAGTAGGGATTAGAAAGGATATGCCAAACTTAATCATATTGTCTCCAAATAGCTTCATCTGGGGAATGGAAATGAGGAAGCGATAAGTTACAATTTTGATTTTTTAAAACACTTTAGCGTACATTATTTAGATTTTTGTATTAATTTTATTTTAGGGGAAAATAACACAAAATAAAACTCTTATTATTCTCTCACATTTGAATGGTGTACTATTATCTGTTTTAACTGTAGAGCTCTACCCTTTCTGGAGGCAAACATCATGGTCCTGTTGAAGCTTTGAAACAAATGTTATTTAATCTTCAAGCAGTACAAGAAAGTTTTAATCAGAATAGAACTACAGATCCAAAAGAAGAGGTAAAAGTAAGCAAAAACTTGACTTATAAATTGAGATCTGGGCTGCTATTCTATAGGGGATGAATTTTCTTCATAAAGGTATAGTTTTTAAAGTCTGAATTCTAATTCTGCACTTACTAGCAAGTAGAACATTTGTACATATCATTTCACCTCCTTAGTTTTGGTTTTAATATTTTTTTTAATTGACAAATAAACATTGTGTATATTTTTGGTGTACAACATGATGCTTTAAAATATGTATACACTGTGGAATGGTTAAATTGAGTTAATTGACATATATTACCAACACTTAAAATATACTGCCAATAATTTTAAGTGTGCAGTGCATTATTATTAACTATAGTTACCGTGTTGTACAGCAGCTCCCTTGAATATATTTCTCCCAATTAAATTTTGTATTCTTTGACCAACATCTTCCTATCTACCAACTACCAGCCATTGGTGACCACCATTTTACTCTACTTCTGTTAGTTGGCCTTTTTGGATTCCACATATTAGTGAGATCATGTAGCATTTATCCTTTTGGACCTGAGGTTGTTGAGAAGTTGAAACAAATGATATAAAGTACTTAATATAATGCTTTGCAGCTGGTAAATACTCAATAAACGTTAGCTTTGTTTTGGTTGTCATTGTTTAGAGTTTTATGAAATTCAGTTTTAAATTTTTTTTAGTTGTAGATGGACACAATACCTTTATTTTATTTTATTTTTTTAATATTTGTTTTTAAGTTGTTGATGGATCTTTATTTATTTGTATGTGGTGCTGAGAATCGAACCCAGTGTGTCACGCATGCTAGGCAGACTCACTACCATTGAGCCACAACCCCAACCCCAATACCTTTATTTTATTTGTTTATTTTTGTGTGGTGCAGAGGATTGAATCCCATGTCTTTACCATTGCGTTACAACCCCAGCCCTAAAATTCAGTTTTTAATGAGTGGATCAGCTCTTGAGAACTACTACAACCTATTCATTTGAATTATATTTTAAAATTTTTCTCCCAGCATTCTAATAATCATAATATTAACATACAGAGTGTAACCCCGCTTCTTTCCCTTCCCCTTTTAAGCATCATTGAGATACCACCTTATTCAGTGAAGTTGTAATTTGAGGCAAAGATTTAATTTTTAATGGACGTAGAATTTTTTCTTTTTTAATATTTGTTTAGATATTGGTGGGCCTTTATTTTGTTCATTTATTTGTATGCAGTACTGAGAATTGAACCCAGTGCCTCACACATGCTAGGCAAGTGCTTTACCACTGAACAACAACCCTAGCTCCTGAAAGATGAATCTAAGTGGTAGTTGTATTTTTAAAATAAAGGAAAAATAAAAACATTTAATGCTCTCTTAACTTGATGGTAAAATTAATTCTTGAAAATGGAGAAAATATATTTTTCATGTTTTTAATCATATTTTAATAGCATTTAATTTTGAAATTTAAAAAAATATTTTTTTTTTTGCTTTTTGGTGTTTAATAATAGATTTCAGAGGATGATTTCTCTAAATTACAATTGAAGGAAAGTATGATTCCTATTACTAGGTCTCTTCAAAAGTAAGTATTCTTTACTAATATAGATACAAATTCAACTTAATCGACAGTCCTTTGACCAAAATTAGGATGGAATTAAGTAGTTTCAAAAATAGATGCATAGTAGGCATATTTAAGCTTCTTAGAAAAACATTTTCTGTTAAATCTGTTATTTCCTGTTTAAAATGTTCTAAGGACCTAATGAGATATCCTTAGACACTTAAAATATAACAGATATGAACAGCTCACTTTTCTCTTTTAATTTCTGAGTAATAGCAATAATTTGAGATAGTATGTATGGATACCCTATAATAACTTGTGAAATGAATTTTTATATAGTTTGTTTAGAATACATGTAATAGCAACAAATGTATCATTATTTGACATCTAAAATTATATACAAAGTGTATATAAAGTATAATATTTGAATATAAAGATACATCTAAATTTCTTAGTTAAATTCTCTAATATAAAAGTGAAGAATATAAATCTTTTCTATGGTTATGATATTGACAAAAGGGAAAGCTCTTTATGGATTTGGTTGTGTGACCATGAAGTGTCCTCATAAGATAGAATTGCTGAGTTGAAGTTTAAGAAATAATAAGATTAAAAATTTTTCTCTAGTAACTTATTTCAAAATTTGACTATAAGTGAAGCTAACTAAATGTTTCCTACCTTTTTTTATTTTCAAAATTTGCTTAGGATTCTGTTAAGTAAATAAGTAGTGGAAAAGTATAAACATAAGATGTGAACTTAGGACTCTAATTTAATTATATACATTTTTGGTAGAAATAATGCTTCTTTCTTTGTAGCTTGTCATTGTACTTGAATATGGTGTTTTATACTTAGTAGAAATCAGTGTATAATGAATGACAGGTTACATTTATTGAATATTTGAATGTTCTAAGTGCTATTGAGTATAATTCATTCAATCCTTAAGACCCTATGCGGAAAGTACTATTTTTGTCTTCATAATATAGATCACGTAATTGTTATAGAGTATTAATAAATAAACTTGCCTCAAGGTTGCAAAGCTAGTAAGAAGTAGCGTTGGGACTCAGAATAGGCAGTCTGGATTGAAAACCTATTTCTAACACTAATGATAGCGTAAATTGTTCATGGAGAATAGGACCTTAGCTGATCATCTAGGATGAAGACATCATTCTGCTTTAAATTTTGAAGTGAATGATTTCAAGCTTTTCATTGCTGTTAAAAACATTGATATTGTACTTGTGTTGCAGACCCAAGTGTGTTTTCTGAGATAAAGTACGTATTTTAAGAGATCTTTTTCTTGGTTAAAAATAAACACTGGGCTGTAAGTCACCAAAAAACTGATACTGATCCATATGTGCTTTTACAGTGTGCTACCTACAAAATTCTACTTTTAAGGAGAGCAAAATTCATGTTTTGTTAGATTGCATTTAGTTGTTGATTTTGTTGGGATAACAGGAGCAATCTTAAATTTGAAAAGTTTTGTCAGTAAAGAATTTGAACTGTTAGGAAGTAAATTCAAATGTTCAAAAGTGTGCCAGTATATTTTTCATTGTTTTTAGTCTGTAAATTGACTTTTTAAGGGTAATTAAAAATTAATTCAATTCCAGAATTATTCTTTCTAGGTTGCAAAGTATTCTGGTTAGGTATATGGTCATCTTTTCCATGTTTTATGGTTAGGATAATACTGCACTATTCACTCATATTGGAGAAGTCATTGATTTTCCTCCTACTCAATAAAAATGTATTTTATTCACAACTGTAACTGACCTTAAAAGTGCTGTCACTTGTTAAGTATGATACAAATGATATGTTATTCTTTCTTCTTAGGTTACTTGGCAGATTAACTTAAAAATTGAATGTCAAAAATACAATTTCTAAATAAATGTTTATTGAAGATTAGGAAATTATTTTAACCCTCAAATATTCAGATCTCAAAAGTTTTATAAGGAATAGTTTTCAGTAGTTTGATATTTATATTATTCTCTTGAGTTCATTTTTTCTACTAATTTTGAAGTTAATAAACAATGTAAATCACCCTTTCTTGCTGTCTTCATTGGCTATTCAGTCCTTAATGTTGGTTTATAACGTATTCTATACTTTTTAATGAAGGGCCTTGCACCACTTATCTCGCCTGAGAGACCTGGTTGATGATACCAGTGGGAAACAGTCACCGAAAATGTGAAGAAGAAAATAAAATTGTCACCAAAATAAATAGTCACCACAGAACAAATATGTATTTTTTTTTCCTATTACTTAAGCTGACAAAGTAAATACAAGCCATGCACTATTCTGTCATTGATTCAAGTATATTTCTTGAAGGCTGACCTTAAAAATGTTCATAAATTTGTGACCTATCTTCATTTTGTGCCTAAATAGTAGAATGTGAACTGAAGGACCCACAATTTATGTTAAAGTGTTACTTGGTCTTTATACCAGGAAATGTGTAATGTTTAAACATGAATGATTTTAATTCTTGATATTTTTATCTATGCTTAACCTTCTTCAGTATTCCCTGTTTTTTTTTTTTAAAAAAAATAAAAATATAACATTCACTTTTAAGCAGCTTAAAGGAATACCAAAATGTTATAGTTTATTTGGAAGTCTGTTACTTTTAAAATTTCAGAAATCAAATATCTCTAAGATATGTTGTATTTTTTTATGGTATCAGTTTAACAGTGGGTTATATAGAGCTAAAAGGAATTTTTTATTGTGACATCTAACAACTCATTCAATTAATGCTTTGATTCTATGTGAGATAATCTTTATAATACTCGACAGTTTACAAATCACTTTGCTGGAGACATTTGAACTTTATTATTAGATTATTTTCCAGATTTTAGTCTTGAAGTTAGGTATTAAAAACTGGACTTAGATTCCAGTTGCTTTATGAAATTTGAAACTAAACTTTAAAAGTGTGGAAATCAACTTGTGTATTTTAAAGATATTTTTTAAGAGTTGGGTTTTCTTTAAAGTCTCTATAGTCTTCAGAGTTTGACTCTAGCTAGAACTGAACATAGCTCTTTGATTTTTGTAATTTCTTCCAAGCAGGTGTTATAACTATTTATAATAAACAGGAAGCATTTTTATCAACAATTAAAAATTGTCATAAAGCATGACTAATATAACATATTGAATAGCCTAATGAAATTAAAGAATATCTGTATATATTTTCAAGTACTACAAACTAACACTTTACCCAAATGGCAGCATTTTTGCTAAGTAGATTTACTGTCAGGTATTTCTAAGCACATAGTATCAAAGAATTTTTTCCCCAAAATATTGTTTGTATTTAGTACCTTTGTTACCGAACTGAAGTGTCAAACACTAAAGACTAAATCCTGTGGGTTCCCTTCTGCCCGGGAGGTTTTGTTTTGTTTTGTTTTGTTTTGGTACTGGGATTGAAACAGTCACCGAGAAATGTGAAGAGGAAAATAAAATTGTCACCACAATAAATAATCACCACAGGACAAATATGTATTTTTTTCCTATTGCTTAAGCTGACAAAGTTAATATAAGCCATGTACTATTGTATTTTTGATTCAAGTATATTTTTTAAAAAACTAACCTTGAAAATGTTCACAAATTTTGAGGGACACTCAGTCACTGAGTCACATCCCCAGCCATTTTTTTTTTTTTTTTTTTTGTATTTTATTTAGAGACAGGGTCTCACTGAGTTGCTTAGCACTTTGCTAAGTTGCTGAGGCTGGCTTTGAACTCATAATCTTCCTGCCTCAGCCTCCGGAGCTGCTGGGATTACAAGCGTGTGCCCCTGTGTCAGCTATTTTTTTTTTTTTTTAACTGTATTGCTTTGACTGGTTCAAGAGGCACAGACCAATAGAGTTATTTTGTTTACTTTGTGGAGATATTTTTACCACTGACATTCTATTTTATGATTATGGTCTATTGTGCAGCAAAGAGTTTGCATAACCAAATAGGGAATTACTTTGAAGATTATATTTGGCTAATTTTTTTTTTTTTTTTGAGAGAGAGAGAGAATTTTTTAAATATTTCTTTTTAGTTTTTGGCGGACACAACATCTTTGTTTGTATGTGGTGCTGAGGATCGAACCCAGGCCGCACGCATGCCTGGCAAGCGCGCTACCACTTGAGCCACATCCCCAGCCCTGTATTTGGCTATTTAAAACGCAGATTTTCAGTGGGTAAACTTCAGGTGGATCTTTGTGGATCAAGTTCCAGGCCTTGTGATACCCACCTTTAGACAAATTCTAAAGAAAGCAGAGATGATAAAGACATCAAGCAATGATTTCTAATTGCATGTTAGGTATATGTAGATCAACATAATATATGCCATACCCATAATCTCTTTGGAGATTGTGCTATAATGACTTTGAATAGTGCCAGTTTGGATTGTGCTCCTGTTTGCAAGAATGTAGTTCCAATAATGAACAAGATAAGCCTATTCTAAAATTGTATGTTATAACTAATATTTTAAGAAACTTTTAATACCAGTGGAGCAGTATTTTCACTTTTGTGTTAAATATGGAAAAGTTTTATTCTTTTACCTACAAAAAGGAATTTATAGGCTAGGCATGGTGCCACATGTCTATAATCCCAGTGGCTTTGAGAGGCTGAAGCAAGAGGATTGCAAGTTCAAAGCCAGCCTCAGCAATTTAGCGAGGCCCTGAGTAACTTAGTGCTATCCTGTTTCAAAACAAAAAATTAAATAGGCTGCGGAAGTGGCTCAGTGGTTAAAAGAACCCCTGGGTTCAATCCCTGGTACCTCCCCCCTCCCCCAAAAAAGGAATTTATCAAAATCCATTCTTCTCAAAAGAAACATGTGACTCAACTAAAAAAAAAAATCTAAATAATAAATGTTCAGGAAATTCTGTACAGAAATGATTTAGTTACATCTTAGTTAATATTTCAAGGTTTTTTGTTTGTTTTTGAAATTTTGGGAGGAAAGAGGGACCAGCAGTATGGAGACTGCTAAGTAGAGAATTAAGACAGATAATGAGAACAATTATATTTAAAAAATTATATTGTGAATATAAAATTTTATCAAATCTTTCACTGTTTTAGGTATATTGAGAAATTGTTAAATAGAAAAAAATTAACATTAGTAAGATATTTCAAAAATTTTAATTGAATATGAAAAATGTATTTTACAAAAGCCTAATCCCCCACATTTTTTGAGATCAAAGGATAAAGATATAATCAATATAGGAAGAGTTAAGACTGAAACATGTTGTCTTTATTATCAGCGTGAATTCTACTTTCAGTTTTTTCTGTGACAATTCTTTTCTCCTTCCTAGAGATTTCTGACAAAAATGAGGTTTATTTTTTGGACATATATCACTATAATTATGTTATTTCTTTTTGAAATTTATAAATGTGCAATGTTTTGGAATTTTGTATTTAATGGTTTATAATGCCTTGTTAAATTATATATAGTTACAAAACAATGTCACCCAAAGATAAATCATGACAAGATTCCTTGTTTTTTCCTGTGGTTTGAATACACAGGATTGCTCTTACAGATGTGAATTTTTATTTGTTTGTTTTGTTTTGTTTTGTTTTTTATTTCTGTTTCACCCTTTACTCTTGTATTTGAAAACCTGTTTAGTTGAAGTACTGTCAGGAAGTGAACTTGTCAAAAGGAAAGTAGCATGAAAAGAGAAAAAAGAAGCAAAGGCCAATAAAGTTGATAGTTTTTGAGCAAGTGAGAGTTCTTGAAATGTGCAAAACTGTATATGCTATTCCACGTATAGATGTTTTATACTTGGTTATATGATGTGTTGGATTGCATTGTCTGTTATGTACATGACTAGGTAAATCTAGGCCTCAACCTTGATTGGTTGTACAAGTTATATTGTTAGATATTTTTTTCCTGTGTTATTTCATATTATTCCTTTCATTTTTGTTTTTTCATAATCCCATGTCTCTTGTGGGCAAAAAATCTTGGCTTTTTATTCTCCCTGTTTATTCTACATTGTCCTTATTCTAGACAGACAGTAACACTTTTTCTCAGATTGAAACAACTTTATCAGTCATTTATTACATTCATTGGGACTGGTTCATTTGTTTTCTAATGCCTATTCCTACCTTAAACTTTTCTCCCTGCTGACTTTTATAGGGAAACTAGACTGAGTGGACTTTGTGTAACATTGTATACCACTACTCTAACTTCGCTGATTTATTTCAACAATTTGCCTTAACACTATTGCTTTACTCAGAATCTTGCAAACTTTCTACATGTTTCCTCATCTTTCTGCATATTATTTCTCATACTTGAAATACAGATTGGATATCCCTTTTTCAAAATGTGTGGGGCCAGGAGTGTTTCAGATTTGGCATTTTTCAGATTTTCAGAATGTTTGCATAGACTTTAGGTTGAGCATTCCTAATCCAAAATTCCAAAATATGAAATGCTACGAAATCTAAAAAATTTTGAGCATTATGTCAGTGTTAGGATTTTCAGATTAAAGATATTCATCCAGTTTTTGTTCTTTTTTTTTATCTAAAGCTTACTTTTTTTTTTTTTTAAAGAGAGAGAATTTTTTAATATTTATTTTTTAGTTTTCGGCGGACACAACATCTTTGTTTGTATGTGGTGCTGAGGATCGAACCCGGGCCTCTCGCATTCCAGGCAAGCGTGCTACCGCTTGAGCCACATCCCCAGCCCTAAAGCTTACTTTTACATTTGTTTTTTAAAGCTGTCACCGAGGTTTACCTTTCCTTTTTCAGACATCCTAACCATCTTCCAAACTTGGGTAGGTTGCTTCTCACTCATTTAGCTTTTGTTTTCCTTGCTTTGATGTTTGGATAGTTCTCCTTATACTTCTTCAGGAGAGGATAAATCTCAAAAAATGTTAGCTGATTGTGTTTTATTTCTTTGATGATAGTACAGCTTCTATTTCTTTACATAATCAGGAAAAAGTAAACTCTGTTGTGTATAAAGTAGTCTTAGGTATTCATTGATGATTCTAAATATAGCTTTCCGTATAAATTATGAATTTAAGACAAAAGAGAGACCACATCCTTTACTTATATGATACTCTGCAAATCCTTTTATTTAAAAACATTTTGTCAGGTGTGGTGGCGCATGCCCGTAATCCCAGTGGCTCAGGAGGCTGGACAGGTAGATTGCGATTTCAAAACTACCCTCAGCAATGGCAAGGCGCTAAGCAACACAGTGAGACCCTGTCTCTAAATAAAATACAAAAAAAGGGCTGGGGATGTGGCTCAGTGGTTGAGTGCCCTTGAGTTCAATCCCTGATGCCAAAACAAAACAAAACAAAACAAAACAAAAAAACATTTTGATAACTATTTCTCTTATTAGTATTAAAAACAATTTTAGCAAGTTAAGAGTAACAGATTTTTCACCAGCTCCCTGCTTCCACACACTCATAGCTTTCCTTCTTTTCATCATTTACTGCCAGAGTCAGAGTTGGTGCCATTGATGAACCTGGCTTGTCATATCCTCACCCATTAGGGTTCACTCTTGGTACACATTCTGTGGATTTGGCAAAGATACAAATGACATATATCTATTATAGTACCATACATACAGAGTAGTATTTCATTGCCCTAAAAATCATCGTACTCTGATTATTCATTCCTCCCTCTCTCGATGCTATGCAAACACATTTTAAAATGAAGTAAATTATATTTTGGAGACTTATTTCCTTTTTTGATGTTGCTGCTGCTGTTCAATAAATAGGATCATTAAATAGGATCAACAATTGTGTAAGTATTATGGATGTTATAAGCCTCTGACTTCTTAAGCCCTCAAACTTTAAAAAGATTTTAAAAAGTGTTCTGTAATTCACATTTCATAAATCTGCCATCCATTTTATATGCCCAGAGCTAAATCTAGAAAAATTTTAGTGACTCTTTTAGTCCATCTTTATTGCTGTAATAAAATACTCAAAACTAGGTAAATCATGAAGGACAGAAATTTCTTACAGTTCAGGTGGGCTTGGAAGTTCACTATCAAGATGCTGGCCGATTCTGCTGTCTCTCTATTGAGGGCTGCTTTATGCTTCCAAGTTGGTGCCTTGATGATGCATCCTGGGAAGCTGGGGAGGATTTCTGTCTTGGTGGTAGAAGGGATGTAAGTTGAAAGGAACCAAATTCCTTAAAGTCAAGCCCTTATATAAGGACAGTGATACTAAACACCCGTCCAAAACTGTTGCATTGGGGATTGAGTTTTCAAGAACCTGGATATGGGAGCACACGTTTGGACCCTAGCACTGGCTTTGCATTGTGTTGCTTCTCTGACCCAGGCTTAGTGGTAACTATCAGTTTAAGTCCAATCTAGACACCAGCTACACTGTGGTTTTAAATAAGGGAAGTTTGTTTAGTGGTACTGGGATTGGACCCAGAACTTCCCACATGGTAGACAAGGGTTACCATGGAGCTGCATCCTTAGTCCACACGGGAGATTTAATATTAAAATATTTTAAACTAAGGGAACTTTGTGATACCCTAGAACTCAGGAAGAGAATCCAAGGAAAGACAAACTTGGAAGAGAATGGCCAGCTTCTGGGTTTAGAGTTTACTGTAGGAAGAATAGCTTAGCCTGTGGGATGGTAGAGGTTACTGGTTTGCACACACCACAGCTGAAGGGGTGCTGGGGTTGTCAGGAACCTTGGAGGGAGAGATGTCTGTGTTGGGAGTGTTGCGGACTGTGATCGCCTGGGCCAGGCTGTGAAGTCACTAGGGAGAATGGCAGGATCTTGGACTGTGGCTGAAGAGAGTGCTGTCAGATGTTTTCACACCCATTCCTCTTAGTGATGCTGCAGTGGCCAGAGAGCAACAGGAAAGCCCCTTCAGGGTGACTTAGGAGCTGAGGGTCTATAAATTGGCAACTCAAGTTAATCAGGTTTTAGAAAGGTTTTGGTGGGAGGGAACATCAAAAAAGATGTCTCAGCTGACCACCTCTGTCCTGTGTTTTGCAACATACTGCAGAGCCTGTCCAAGAAATTCAGACATATAGGAAAGGTAGCCATTTAAAAAACTGAAGAACAGTGAAAAGGTTTGAGCCATTATTTCCAAACCCCAACGAATATGATAACTTTCTAAAAACAGTTCATGAACTAAAAAATCAGGCACTATTATAAGTATTCTGGAGTTTTATGAATGTTACCCTCAAAATATCAGGGCTAGAGAGCATTCATTGCTTTTCCTCAAGGTGGCTATAACTTTTATATAAATGTTTCTGGAAGTGGAAAATCCCCTGCAATTGGAATGCTTTGTTATTTTCTTGTTTCAATTAAGCCATGATGTGCTTTTCTGTGTTTTTCATATACTGCTCTTAATTTTGCCTTTCAAAACCATCTCATATACATATTTCAGTCTTCCTAATATTAAAAACAATGATCCATACTCAGGCTGAGTGTTTATAGTTTCTAAAATATTTCTTTGGACAAAATTTTGTTTCTTCATTTTCAAGTTTCTGGATATTTTCTAGCTTTCAGTGTTTTTCTTTTATTTTAAATGTGATACCCTATATCTAAGATGCATAGGGTTGATTGGGAGAACTCTGATTTCCTTACTAATTACTGTGCTCAGTGTGTGTGTGGGGGGGAGGGGAAGGTAATGGGTGGGATGGATGAAGATGAGCAGGAAGGCATGATTATCATGAACTAATGGTGGAAATATATAAGTAGGTAAAGATACATTACAACCAGGTAAGTACTGCTTCAGAGAAATGAGGATGGAACAACTGATAATGAAGCACTGAAGATGGAACGACTCAGTGGCTTGAGAAAAATCAGGAAAGATTTCACTCAGTATAGGATACTTAAGTCGATCAAGATAAATGAACAAGTTTTCATCAGAGGAATTGGGTCAAGGTATATTTATAACATCCAGAAGGTAAAACAAAGACCTGAGTGCTAAAACATTCTGATGCAGAATGTATTGAATCAGAAGGATATGTTGTGTGTTGTGGAAGAAGTATGGACTTTGGAATCAGATTTGTTTTTATCATCCTGATCTTTATTATTCTGCTCTTTAATATTGTGGACAAGTGATGTGACCTTGCCTGGGCCTGTTCACCTCCCCACTTTTTTTCTTCCAATGGGGATCCAATTTAGGGACTCACACATGCTAGGAAGTTACCCTACTACTGAGCTATACTACCACCCCACTCTCATTTTTGTATCTTTAAGATTCATTTTTAGGATTAGTTGAGAGAAGGTGTGTGTGGCCCATATCTCACTAGCTGCTAATGCAGTCATACATTTAGTTGAAGGAGGCACTAGGAATAAGACAGGAGGCTGTTTCCTTGATCTGTATACCAGCAAGAATATTGCCTTCGCAGACACATCAGATGTAATGCAGCTCTTATAAGTTTTTGATGTCTTCCTATCGCAGAGTAAAATTTGAAATTCCTACCAGATCTAAAAAGGCCTGTGTGGCATGCCACCACCTCCCTTTGTCTCCCAAACCCAAACTTTTCCCATTATTTCATTTGCTCTGTGATTCTGCCACATGGTCTTTTTCTCAAGTATGTACAAACATGCCTTGGCCTCCAGAACTTTGCACTGTCCTCCACCTGGACAGTCTATCCTCCAATACTCGGTGACTCTTGTGTTCACTGCCTTCAGGTCTACCCAAGGATAGTTTTAGCAGAGGCCAGCCCTGATCACCAACCTCCCCTGATGCCATTGCTATTTGCCCTATTTCTCCTTTTCTTCACAATATTGAAGGTAGGGACTGGATTCCATTCAGTGCTATATTCCCAATAGAATAGTGCCAAGCAGTAATGGTGCTTCACAAATGTTTGCTAGGTAAATGAATCTGAGATGGTGGCTTGGGCCCATCTGAAGCACTTGGTATAATCACATAAGAATCTTGATTTTGTCCTCTATGTAGGCTAAAAGGAAGGAGACCATTTTTTATACAGCCTAGTATGAATATAATTTTTCATAGTCCCATCATTGATTTGTGCTTGCAGTAAGTAGAACTTTTCCTCAAAATCTAAAACCAACCATTTAACTTCTTTCCAGTAACCAGTTCTTTAAAGCCTGAATACCATGGCATCAATACTAATTTCTTTTACTGGAAATTAGAATGTAGACCTATTATTTTTGTTCAGATGTAGAGCTACTCTTAGGTTAAAAAAAAAAGCTGTTGGAAGAAAAACATGAGCGAAGTATAACAAATGTTCTCCAAGTTTCTGTAGTTATTTTGTGTGTGTGTACACACGTGCACATGCATGCACATGTATAGTTCTATGAGATTTTTTTTTAGGAAGACTTAAAATTTAACTGTTATCTCTGTTTCTCTTATTTGGTGGGATACTTAGGGCAAATTGAAGCTCTGACCCTAAATTTCTAGTATGGTTCCTAACTCACAGTTGTAAACATTAAAGGAGGAGATGCCTGTAAAGGGCTTGCTTAGTACAGTTCCTGGCATATGGTAAGTGCTCTTCAGTAGCTGTTGTCTGTAATCAGAGTCATGTCACCTTGTGTTAGAATTTCAGCTGATTATAATTTCTTGTTACTACTCAGTCTATTTTGTAGGAACAAGGCATTGGCCTGCTAGAGCTGTTACGCCCACTCCCCCAGAGTGCATTTCACCATTCTGTAAGCCAGATTTATTTTTAGACTTAAGGCACTATGACTCTTGGGCCCCAGTTTCCTTCCCTTCCCTCTAGTATGCATCAACCCCTAGATTCCTACTAGACTATCATGAACTTACATTGTGCCAGTCTCTACCCAGGTATCATCACATGCTCAAGGTTTTGTTTGTGCCTTGGCATATGCTTTTGCCAGTGTAAAGGGGTGGCCTTGGAGAAAGTAGAAAAGAATAAATGTGTATCAGACATTGGCTTGTCCTAGAGAGCCAACAGTCCCATCCATATGATTAAAACAAGTTTAGTTGGAAGACTAAACTAATGACATAGTCTTTCCAACATCATTTCTAAGCCATCTAGAGAAGCTGTGGGGTAGGCAAAGGCAATGACAGAAAGGGTCAACATAAAATAGGTAGAATATGAAGTTTGACTATATCACTATTTTGAACTGACAAACTGAATTGTAAAGCTGGGAGCCAGAGCCCTGTAACTCAGTTCTATTTGTGGAAAGTAGCATTCCCTAGGATCTGTTTTTTCAGGTTTGAATGAGAAAGTTCAAACTCAGTTCTGACTATGTTCTTGGGACTTTCCTGGATATTAAGAGGATCTTGCTTGTCAAGAGTGAGCTAATACTTTCTACAGTTTTCTGTATTTGGGAGGTACATAGAAAGGGGACAAAGTAGAAATACTTTTGATTGTAGGAGACCAACCTTGCATGTAAATTGAGTTAACTCCCTCCCCTGCTGGGCAATGTGGTCACAGGCACCCATGCTGCTAGACTGCTCCGCTCTTCTAGGGTTCGAGTGACTGTGTCTTGCTACAGCCCCATGGGTGAAGCTATGCTCACCTGTTCCTTTGTAATATAACCTCTTGCCCTGTTTAGGGTAGAGTCTTCCATGGAAGTGCCTTGTGTATGTCCCCTTCTCTTACTGTGTCCTTGGGTGTGGCCTACCCAGGTGTCAGTCAACCTGCTGACAGTGGACATCATGAAGACAGACTCAGCCCCCTGAAACCTGGCCCCTTGCCTCATTTGAATAGCTTCTCCTCAATAAAAGAGGTCAGCACACTCTCTCTTTCCCCCCCCTCCCTCCTCCTCCCTCCCTCCCCCCCCCTCTATCTCTTCCCGTGGACCTTAAGTTCAGAGTAGCCGTCACAACGACCCCAAAGAAAAAGGTATTTGTGTCTCTTGTGTGGTTATTTTGCGCAGCTCACTTAGCCCAGTTTACCTGGAGTGACCCCTGAGCCTTTAAGTTGCGAGAACAGAAATCCAGCATTTGATGTTGACAATATTGAAGTAAAGGTCAAATTAAACATCAATAAGAGATTTTCCAAGAGCTATTGACTTAGAAGTAGACAACTACTGGTTATTCTGGAACTAGATTATTAGCAACCTGCTTGAAAGAGAAGCCAATAAATGATTATTAATGAATTCTGACCACACACTTTTCTAAATGACAAGTTCCTGATTTGGGGAACAGGGAGAAAACAGATATGTACTGTACAGCAGGTGTAGGCAAACTGTAGCTCATAGGCTGAATCCAGCCCACTGATATTTTTTGTACAGCCTATCAAATGATTTTTAAATGGTTGAATAAAATTAAGAGAATACTTTGTGACCAAAATTATATGAAATTCAAGCTTCAGTGTCCACAAATTTTATTGGAACTTAAAGTAATTATATAGATTTTCTATGGATGAATCTGTACTACATTGGCAGCCCTGACTAGTTTCAGCAGAGACCATTTTTGGTGCTTTCTTGACTTTGCATTGCTGCTCAGCATACTACAGATTGCAGTGCTATGCTTACAAATTGACAGTGTGAGCTTGGATGCTGATAAATTGTTGGATACCCTTTTCCTCCAGTTATATATGGCCATTGGTGATCCTCAGTCCTTCCTGTTTAGGTTCAGTATCTGCTTTTCCCAGGATTACTCAGAACACTCCCCATTCCCTTCCCCATATTTAGTGTTGTGCCGACACAAAAATAAGTATATATAATTTATTAATAATTTATCATGAATAGAAAATTTTATTACATATTAATGTTCTGCTTATTGAACTATAGCATGTATTCTATGTACATTTTCATAGTACAATAAAATGTCTTTATCAACATTCTATAATACTTTTTATCCTTAGAGTATCACTATGAACTTAAGACCTTTTATAGATTCAATATATCCCAATTAACCACAACATAACTATTATTTGAAACCCAAATTATCACAGTCTGGTTTGTGGGAGCTCTTGAAATTCTCCTTTGTGTTGACATTCTTTTTCCTTTTCCCCCTAATTCTGGGAATTGAACCCAGGGCTTTATGCATGCCAGGCAATCACTCTACCATCAAGTCACCCTCCTGACCTTGTGTTGATATTCTTAGAAACATTATTGCTCTCTGGCAACAGGAGGAATAATAAGATGCTGTAGACTCCTGATATTTTCTTGCTCTATGACATAGACACCACCTTCTAGGAAGGCAGAATTATAACTACTACAGTTGGATTGTTGAGTGGTAACCACTGGAAAATGTTGAAATGAATTCATGTTGATATTTTTATATAGCACATCTTATATTCCTATAACATACATTAAAAAATTTTTAAATTTTCTCCTATGTTAACAGTGCTCTAGAAGTGTAGGATAAGGGGAGACTAATGAGTGCTGACTGCACTGTTCACTAGTTGGTAGTAGCTTGGGGGAAGATATGCAGATGTACTGTATTGTAAAAATCATGTAAGAATGAATCATTCATTTAAACCTACTAAGTGCCAGGCCTAATACTAAGCTTTAATGATGATGTCTACATTCTATGCAATCTGTAATTGGGAATTGGCAGCATTAACAATAGATAATTTTACAAATAGTTAAACAAGCACTTCAAAAGTAAGATAATAGGGTGTTCTGAGAACCTAATCTGGAGCAACTACCTTGCAGAAGTGTGTGTGTGTGTGTGTGTGTGTGTGTGTGTGTGTGTGTGTAAGTAAGGTTTTGGTAACCTTTGTGCAAGGTCCCAGTCCTGGTAGAATCTTTTGTGATAGTGTTTGTATTAGCCATATGTGCATGAGATTCTCTCCTTTATAACCTCCTGACTTTATTTTGTTGAGGTTTGATTCAGTGGCTCCATTTTCCTTCTGACAACTTTCATATTCCTATTTTGATCAAGATTGTTCTCCAAAGACATTGTTCACCAACTATCTTATAGTTAGGTTTTTAAAAAAATTGGTACATATGGATGATACAAAATGATAGGTTTAATTGTGGCATATTTTTGCATAAATAAAAATATAATTTGATCAATTCCCCAATACCTGCCCTCTCTTCTTCTTTCCCCTTCCTGTATCCTCCTGGTCTCCCTTCTAATTTCATAGAGTTCTTTTTTTATTTCCCCCATTTTTTCCATGTAGCTTTAACTTATGAGAGAAAACACATGATACTTTTCTCTGAGTCTGATTTATTTTGCTTATAATTATGTTTCTAGTTGTCTCATTTTCCTGAAAATGATGATGTCATTCTTTATGATTGAATAAAAGTCTATTGTGTGTATTCCACATTTTCTTTGTTCATCTGTTGATGGATACCTAGTCTGATTCCATAACTTAGCTATTGTGAATTGTGCTATGATAAATATGCGTATATGTGTATCTCTAAAATATTCTGACTTTAATTCTTCTGGATAAATACCAGGAGTGGTATAGCTGGGTCATATGGTAGTTCTATATTTAGCTTTTTGCTGAACCTCCTTCCTGATTTCCATAGTGGCAATACTAATTTACATTCCCACCATCAGGGTATAAAAGCCCTCATCCAACTTCATTAGCATTTTTGTTATTTGTATTCTTTTTTAAAATTTTTTTTTAGTTGTAGATGGACACAATATCTTTATTTTATTTATTTATTTCTCTGTGGTGCTGAGGATCTAACTCAGTGACTCACATATGCTAGGCAAGTGTTCTACCACCAAGCTACAATCCCAGCCCTGTTATTTGTATTCTTGATGATTGCCATTCTAACGGTGTGAGATGGAATCTCAGTGTAGGTTTGATTTGTATTTCTCTGGTGGCTAAAGATGTTTAATTTTTTTTTTCATATAACTTTTGACCATTTCTTCTTTGGGAAAGTGTTCAGTTCATTTACCCATTAATTTTAAGAATAATTTCTTTTTCTTCCAAAGATTTGTTAATTTACAAAAAGAAAAACCAAAAAAAAAAAAAAAAAAAAAAAAACCATGGACAGATGGCATTCACCGAGGTGAGAATCTACTTCTGTGGTGACTGGCAGTTATAACGTCAGGGTTTGTCAGCAAATGTGCACTGACATTGTTCAAAACAAGTTCCCTCAAACTTGTATGACTGCATCAGAGATGATGCGTTCCTTACCCACAGGCCTACATTTTGTGCTTGGGTCATTAGTGAGCAAGGCCTTGGAAAGGTACAGAGGTTTTTCGGGGCATATTTATTCCCTTGGTCAGCTGCTATGAAAGGAAAATTTTGTTCTTGAGGAATAGATCATGTTTTGTTTTCTGATTTTCTTCTCCACCTCTTAACACACTGTTTGACTGAACAAGAACTTTATATATATCAGTTGATCAATTTGTTTGCTATAATGGTATTCAGTGAAAGATTTCCATGGACCTATCCTTGTATTTAGTGATTTATTTGGTTGCTTCTTTCTTAGAACTGTGTGTAGTATTTACTTTGTTATTTAATTCTCAAGTCAGAGGTTTTGCTTTTGAATATGAAAAATTGTCAGGAGTGTGAAAAATCTAGATGGATATTTATTTTTCCTCCAAAGGGAAGAAGACTAGACAACTACTATTCCCTTCCATTTTTATGATGAGTTCAAGTTTTTTATAAAACACTGTCTCTTGTATTCTTTGAATTTTTACCACAACTTTCAGAAGTTGTTGGCAAGGGCTCATGCTTATGAATTTACCTGTTTACCTGAAGAATAAGAAAGACAGACACCAGAGTATGTATTCTTTGCCTAAAGGCACACAACTTACCACCAATAAAGCTGAGACAAGCACAGAACTCTCTTTTCTTTGTAATTTTACTAAACCACTGACAAGACAAATCTGACTACCTGATTACAGTAGCTTCCTGTGACATCATGCACTAATGCCCTCCCCTTGATTTTTTTTCTCCCTCAAAGCACTTACCATTTCAAACACAGTGTGAGGGTTATCCCTTTATTTCATCTAGCTACCCATCCATCCGTCTATCCGACTCTTCTACTCTTAAGCTTCATGTGGGCAGAGAATTTTTGTCTATTATGTCTACTAATAAAACCCAAGAACCTACAACCATGTCCAGCACATAGTAGGCATTCAATCAGTATTTGTTGAGCAAATGCACATAAGCTATGATAAAAGTTTCCCGACTTTGGATTTAGCTGGATTTTGTTGTTCCTTATGTCTTGCTTCACTTCCAATATATTGTTAGATTGGCATTTTAGATTACACATGAAGCGTTTATTTGGGGGGGGGGACCAAATAGTTGAAATGCTAAATATATTTGTTATTATGTTTTAATTGTTATATCTAATGGAATCTTAAAAGAATGGCAGTGTTGGGAAGCTAGGAGTTTGATGCAATTTCTCAAAATAATTATATCACCAACTCAAGTAACACAGCTAGACAGTCAAGGGTCTGTCTTAGTCTCATTTGTTTTGCCATAACAGAATACTGGTGACTGGGAACTTTATATGGAAAGTTATGATTTTGGCGAGTGGAAGTTTCAGACAGTATGGTGCCAGTGTCCTGGCAAGAACCCCTGTGGGTTTTCAAAACATGATAAAGAATTGGAAAGGAACCGGCTATGTACAGAAGGGGAACACGTTCAAGAAAGCAAGCCAAGACAGTTGAATTTGCAAGTGCTGTACCTCTGAGCTGTATTGCCAGCTCCCAGGCCATACTTCCTAAAGGCTCTACCATCTCAGCACTGCCACACTGGGAACCAAGCTTCCAGCACATGAACCTCGGGGAACAACCCATATCCAAACCATAGAAGGGTCATTGATTGTAGCTTTCATTTCATACACGTAAAGAAACGCTTTAGCATGGTTAAGAAATTAGTCCAAAATTGTATTGCTACGTGACATAGAGCTGAATAAATAGAATAGTTTCATTTCCCTACTTTCCCAAGGTCAAGGCACCTTCCCAGAATTTTCTGACACTTCCTGGAGATTCATTTCCATCCATTGCCAGTACAGTTCAAGTTTTTCCTAAAAACAAGGGTGGTACTAGGGTAACGGTGGGTGTGGGAGTATTCGGGATATGTGTTGACCTTTACCCACAAAGATCTAGAATTTAAATGGATGGTATTATCTCTGGGGTTAGTGAGGTGATTTCCCCATCTTGTTATCAGAGTACCATAAAACACAATTTTTTATGTTCAATTTTCCTTGTATGTGTGAGTTGAAATGAATCATTGCATTGTAAAATCTTTGCGGTAAGGGGCTATGTCTCTTAGGACTTAGTAATACTCAACATTGTCATCAGTTCCTGATAGCTAGTGCTCATCTGGAAGTTGAGCAATAGATAAGAAACATTTGCATAATGAGAACATTGATAAATCCTGTTACTGGTAGCCGCTTCAAAGGAATTAAGCAGAAAGAATAGCACAACATTGTCTTATCAGCCGTTCCACCAGAATGATTGCCCAACAGTTCTGTTTCCCTAAAAGGTTGTTCCAGAGTTTGTACTCCTAATCACTTCACTATAAACTTGCGCTCTGGTTGTAGCCACAGACAGATCTGATGTTCATCTAATACACACTGGTGTGGCCAAATGAACTAATTACTTCTGTTCTGATTGGTCAGTGCCTGTGTCCTATTAGTTGTTGAATATCTGGGGTATTAGCCTGGCCACTGGTAGATGAAATGTTTGTATTTCCTAAATATGTTAAATTTAGCAGTTAGATAATTGAGAGACAGGAACAATTTATTTCTTTTTTTTAAAATTTGTTCTAATTAGTTATACATGACAGTAGAATGCATTTTGACACATCATATACAGATGGAGCATAACTTCTCATTCCTCTGGCTGCACATGCCACTGAGTCATACCAGTAGTGTAATCATATATGTATATAGGGTAATAATGTCTGTCTCATTCTGTCTTCCCATCCCTGCTGCCCCACCCCTTCCCTTACTCCCTCTGCATAATCCAGAGTTCCTTCATTCTTCCCTCCTCCTCTAGCACCCCCACTGTGGATCAGCATCCATTTATCAGAGAAAACATTCTGTTTTTTGTTTTTTGGGGATTAGCTTATTTCACTTAGCATGATATTCTCTGGTTCCATCCATTTACTTGCAAATACTATAATTTCATTCTTCTTTAAGGCTTAGTAATATTCCATTGTGCATATGTACCATATTTTCTTTATTCTTTCTTCTGTTGAAAGGCATCCAGGTTGGTTCCATAGTTTAGCTATTGTGAATTGAGATGCTAAAAACACTGATGTGGTTGCATCACTGTAGTATGCTGATTTTAAGTCCTTTGGGTGAAATTTTCTTTTTATTTTTTAATACACATTTTTTTAAAGTTATTGATAGACATTTATTTATTTCTTTATATGTGGTGCTGAGAATCAAACCCAGTGCCTCACACATGCCAGGCAAGTGCACTACCGCTGAACCTCAGCCCCAGCCTTGGGAGGAATTTTCTTTCTTTTTATTTTTTTTATTATTTCTTACATACATGACAATAGTGGAGTGCATTACAATTCTTTTTTAAAATTTATTTATTTTTGCATTACAATTCTTAATACACCTTTGTATCACAATTTATCAAATCTCTCTTTGTATATAAGGTATGTTGACACCAAATGCACATATTCATACATGAATTTTGTATAATGATGACCGTCTCCTTCCACTATCCTTGCTATCCCCCTTCTCCCCCGCTTTCTCTGCCACCCCTATTCCCTATCTAGAAGTAATTTTCTACCACTGCTTTTTCTCCTCTAACAGCATGATGTATGGAAGGATCTACTTGGCTCAGTTTTTTGGAGGAAAACATTATCCTTTTGTGATTGTATGTGTTCTGGCAAAATCAACTCAAGTCATGAAGTGAAGAGTTATATATTTGGTTTATCCCTTTGGTAGATACTGTAGTTAACATCTCTTGTATTTGCCAAATTTATTATTTGTATGCTCTTAGCCCTTGTGATAAACATTTCAAGGAATAAAGTTTACAGCATATTCCAGTGTGAAATAGGGCTGGAAATATTATAAATATGTTTTGATTTTAGATAGGGTAAAAAAAAAATTGGTTTCCCAGAAGTATAATGGTACAGTGTGTCAGAACTTTAGCACTTGTATATGCAGGAGTTTGAAATGGATGGTCTTCATTGGCAGATGGGTTTCCTTTGTACAGCAAGTGGGAGACCCAGGCTCCTCCCACCAGTGGCTCTGCCACTTTCCCCTCATCCTCCACAGGGCGTCACAGAACCCAGATGGTGAGAGTGTAAAGGGGCTTACCCCCACCCCCTTTTAAATAAAATCTTAACTTAAAAATGGCACATGGAACTTCTGCTTATAGTCTATTAAATAAAGCTCAATTTCAAGACAACACCTAACTTTAAAGGATGTTGGGAAATATTCATCAGTTGTGTACCTAGGAAAAAAAGAATAGATTTTTAAAAATGATTTTTCTTCCTTCTTTCCCTCTCCCTTTCTTTTTACTTTGTTTTGTTTTTCAATGCTTGTAAGTGAACCAGGGGCATTCTACCACTGAGCTACATCCCCAGACCTTTTTATCTTTGAGACAGGGCTTCATCAAGTAGCTGAGGCTTGCTTTGAATTTGTGTTCCTCCTGAATGCTTCTTTACTTTTTTTTTCTTTTTTATTTCTAGTTTTTATTTTTTTGGGTCCTGGGGATTGAACTCAGGAGTATTCAACTGCTGAGCCACATCCCCAGCCCTATTTTGTATTTTATTTGGAGACAGGGTCTCACTGAATTGCTTAGCGCCTTGCTTTTGCTGAGGCTGGCTTTGAACCATCCTCCTGCCTCAGCCTCCTGAGCTGCTGAGATTACAGGCACGGGCCACCACGCCCAGCTTTGAGGTAATTTTAGATTTTAGGGTGGCAAAGATATTCCTGGAGTGCTTTTCTCTCAGCTCTTCCTTATGTTACCTCCCACATAACTACAGTATGGTTTGCAGTTATCCTGGCACAAAAACTGTTAACCATTGACTTTACTCAGATTTCACTAGTTTTTCCTGTCATGTCATTTTTTTCTATTGTAGGATCTAATCCATTTAATTGTCACATTTATTTAGTGACCTCAGTCTATAACAATGTCTTTTTCTGCCTTTATGACCTAATTGCCTTTCTTTAAATATATTTTTATTTTCAATTGACACATGGCAATTGTGTCACATATTTATGGGCTACAGGGTGATATTTCTCTACATCTATGCAATGTGTAATGATTAGGTCAGGGCAATTGTTTTAACTATCACTTAATCATTTCTTTGCTAGGAACATTCAAAATCCTCTCTACTAGTTATTTTAAAATATTCAATTTATTACTGTATATATACACACACACACACATACATACTACCTTTTATTTATCCATTGGTCTGTTGATCCTTATCTAGGCTATTGTAAACAGTGTTTCAATAAACATGGGAGTGTAGATATTTTTTTCAGATTTCATTTCCTTTGACTATGTAACCAGAAGTGAGATTGATGGACTATAAAACAGTTTTATTTTTAGTTTTTCAAGGAAGTACCATGCTATTTTCCATAATGACTGTGCTAATTTACATTCCCAACAAGAGTGGGTAAGAATTCCTCTTGCTCTTCATCATTGCCAGCATGTATAATTATTATTTTCTTTTTGATAACTGCCATTGTAACTGGGCTAAGATGTATGTCACTATGTGGTTTTGTTTTGCATTCCTCTGATGATAAATGATGCTGAACATTTTTTTTCATATATTTGTTGACCCTTTATGCATAACCTTTTGAGAAATATTTATTTAGGTTATTTCCTCATTCTCTCACTAGGTTATTAATTTATTGTTTTCTGTCAGGTTCTTTGGAGTTCCTTATGTATTCTGTTATTAATTTCCTTTTTTCAATATTTATTTTTTAGTTGTAGTTGTACACAACACCTTTATTTTATTTATTTATTTTTATGTGAGGCTGAGGATTGAACCCAGGGCCCCTCATGTGCTAGGCAAGTGCTCTACCACTGAGCCACAACCCCAGCCTTTAATTTCTTATTGGATGAATAGTCTACAAATATTTTCTCCCTTTCTGTAGGTTGTTTATTCACTCTGTTGATTGCTTCTTTTGCTGCTGCTACTTTGAAGAATCATTAATTTTGTAAACTATTTCTTGATTTGTATGTTTTACAGTTTTTTTTTCAAGATTAGGTTGAAGTTATGCCTTACTGGGAATGCTACCATAGACTGGAGGTGATCTACCCTTCTCGGTGCATTATATCAAGGGTGTGTAATATCTAGGTGTAATAAGGTTAATATTAATATAGATCACTTGAAAAAGTGACATCTTCCAAGACTCTGATATACAATTATTATTTTCCCTTTGTAATTATCAAACATTTGAGAGAGATACTTTAAGGATATGCAGATATTCTGCTTTCAGCTTAAGTTTTCAACCAGTGTTGTTAGCACCCATCAGGGAATTTTGCCAGCAGCAATTGTTACTGTGATTTTCTAATTATAATTTTATTTCTTTCATTAAAAATAGATATATTTTTTGTATATATCAGATAATTACATGACTATCAATAATTCTTTTTCTCTTCCCCACACCTTCCATTTTAGAAATTAAAGTGGCCATGGATTTCAATGATACTGAATGGTTTGGAAAAGATGAAGGAGTTAAATGATAAAGGGTATCCCACC
The DNA here is from genome assembly GCF_052094955.1 of Ictidomys tridecemlineatus. NCBI lineage: Eukaryota > Metazoa > Chordata > Mammalia > Rodentia > Sciuridae > Ictidomys > Ictidomys tridecemlineatus. Next base: position 19,911,269 of record NC_135489.1, on the reverse strand, counting down.
ACAGCTTTGTAGTGATAAAAAGAACCCTGAGATTACAGTGAGAAAAGCTGAGATTTAGGTATAATTCACTTTTGGATTAACATAAAGAGATATTTTTGCTCTAATTTTCTGATTTGTAGTGTAAGGATAATACTATCAATCCTTCAGTATAATAAGTGAGGTTGTAGTACTTTGAATTATTAGGAGTTATTCATTTTATGAATTTAAGGTGTTCTTATGCCATATTAAAATAGATGTATTATTAAAATATCAAGTCAGCTTGTGGAGCAAGGCTGGTATTTATTGGACATCTACTATTGTACAGACTTTGCATTAAGAGTTACAAATACTAATGAATTCATTCTTCTCAAACCAGTATTATTGTACCATTGTATAAATGAAGAATTTGAGGCACAGGAAGGTTAAACAACTTGCCCCAGCTCATTTAGCAGGTAAGTAGTGGAATCAAGATTTGAACCATGGTGGTCTGGCTCTTAGCCACTTCACTATAAACCTGTGCAGCTTGGTAGCTATTGGCAGAACTCATATCTATCTAATCCCCACTGGTGTGACCACACCAACCAACCATTTCTGTTCTGATTCATCAGTGCCTGTTCTCCATAGGTTGTTAAATATTTAGGGTGTAAGCTTGGCCACTGGTAACTAAAAATGTTTGTATTTCCTAATTATGCTTAACTTGACAGCATAAATAAACCTCAAGAAATATTTGATGGTGGTGTACAGTGAAGTGAAAATAGAAGTCTTGGACATGTATTTAGCAATTGTTCTTTCCAGTTACGAGATATTAGTGCATGCCTATCTTTGGCCACAGTATAAAGAAGTATGATTCTTGTTTAGAAGTGATTCTTAGAGCCGGGTGCAGTGGCTCACACCTGTAATCCCAGTGACTTGGGAGGCTGAGTCAGGAGAATCACAAATTCAAAGCCAGCCTCGGCAACTTGCAGAGGTGTAAGCAACTCAGAACCTGTCTCTAAATAAAAAATAAAAAAGGGCTAGGATGTGCCCCTGTGGTCACTACAGAGGGAAAGGGGGATGGTGTAGCCTCTGGTATGCCCTTTTTAGGGTGATGAGGCTGGGTGTGAACCAGCAAAAAGGACCACAAACATCCTCTAATGTGTGCTCCATCCCACTGGCTGATCATTTATGGAATTAGGGACTTAAGAGCCAAGTGGAATGGAGGTATTATTTCTAGAAGACAATTATAAATAAAATTGGTCACAGAGAAGCTGCCAGGATTATTAGATTTACCTGGCCTTTCCCTGCAGTCTCTGTTGTACCTGAAACTTTGCCCCATATCCAATCTCTGTGGGCATGGGGGAACCCCAAAGAAAGTAGATACCCCATAATATCCCTAGGGCAGCCTGGGCTTAGCTGTGTGTGTTGTGCAGGTAAAAGTATGAAGTAGGCTTTCCAGATAACTGCAAAGGCACAGTGGACCTGAACTGAGGGGCCCCCTGAACACTTGGAATGATCAATTTTTCATGGCTACGTGAAGCAACTTTGAGAGGTGTAACCACATCCAGGAAGATGACGACATTGCCAACAGAGATAGACCACCACAGAAAGCCAAGAATGAGAACCGGTTATGGATTCTGTACTAATGGGATATGAGCCCCTCTCTGGATCTTGGAGAATGAGAAACTGGATAAGGATTAAACACAGAGAGCCTATGCTCCCAGGGCATGCTTGTCAGGGGGTGGACTATGCACCCCTCTTCTCGTCTGTCCTTGTCCATGCTGTGTGTGGATGGACTACTCTGTACAAATGGCTTTGGAGTAAATGAAGAAAGCAGAAACCATTGTCAAATCTACAGTCTAGTTGGGGAGCCTGGAATTTTCCACGTAAAACATGTATACAGTGGCAGATTAAGTTCAATGTTAGAAAATCAGGAAATATTATTCATGTGGTTAAAAAAAATAAAAAAGGGATGTAGTCCAGGGGTTAATGCCCCTGGGTTTCATCCCTAGATGCCAAAAAAAAAAAAAGAGTGATTATTAGATTTGTGTCTAGGTATTATACAAAGAAATCTAAATGGAGTCACCAGTTTTTTACTCTTTCTGTATGTCTGAAACTTGCTTGACTTCTGTTTGTATAATCTGGTTTAGTTAAAAATTCTCTTTTCTTCCCAGTCTTTTATGCATTTCTGGTTTAACAGGGCCAAATCCATTTCTGGGTAATGTGAACGGCTGACATACCCACTATTGGAGTGAGGGGTCTCTGAACTACACCATGGAATGACATTCATTTACCCTAATGTCATTTTTATAATATTCCTGCATTCCCGATCCTGCTTGAATTCACCTTGAACTATTTACATGTGTAACAAAGGCATGAAGTCCTCCTGCTGCAAATAGAAGTTGTAGGGAAAACTCTGGCTGACAGTGGGAGAGCTGGCCTTTTGTTTTGGTTCTGCCAGTGACTTATTCTGCTACTTTGGGAAAAATACTGAGCTTCTTGGGGCTTTCTTATCTGTGAAGATCAAAAGGGAACTTATCCAGCTGCAGTGTTTGATTTAGTCCATCTGGGAGTTTTAATGTAGTTTGGTTGATGATTAGCTGGTCCTGTCGATTAAATAAACGCTAAGTATAATCTCCAAATAATACTGGTGGTGTTGTCACATTTCCAGGAAAGAGTACAAGGGCTGGGGCTGTAACTCAGTGGTAGAACGCTTGCCCAGCACACATGAGGCACTGGGTTCGACCCTCAGTACCACATATAAATAAATAAAATAGAGGTATTGTGTCCATTTACAACTGAAAATATTTTAAAAACATAGTAAAACAAAAAATATTGTTTAAAATTTGCTTTGAAGATTGCTATAGTACTGTTGTCTGATAAAACAAACAAAAGAGGTCACACTATGTTTCAGTGACTTTAAAAGACCATTCATTTTGAAACCCATCTCATTTTCAGATGTCAAAATTGGGAAATTGTGCTTCTTAAATTTAGTAGGAAGCCCTCAGATTACTTCTCCATCACTTAAGTGTAGATTTACCTGAAGCCTTGTTGGAGCTTGATGTTATTATCATACATGTATGATACCTGTGTATGTGTCATCAGTGGGCAAAGGATTGAGAAGTATTTTATTGGTCTCTTGTTTGGCAATTCTTTCTAGGGTTTTTTTTTTTCTAACCAATTATAGTTTGAGAGATTGTTTCCTTATTTCATTTCCTTAACTGTCAGCTATATATATGTAGTCTCATATGTGGGAATGCTCATTCTTCTCCTAGGAATTTCCTAGTTTGGTAAAGCTTTCCTCTCCTCCCTTCATCCCTTTTTTTTTTCCAGTGAACTTCTTTATACTTTTTGCTAATGGACAACCCAGCATTTGAAGTGCATGAAGAAGGATCAAAGAATGATTTGTCTATGGGGAAGATCAATACCATCTCCAGAATGGTAAGATGGAGATTTATATCCTGAGGTTAGGTTCCCCCCAGACCTTTATGCAGAGCTCAGGAAAGAGCTTTACACAGGTTTTCTAAGAGACCCTCTTGAAGATGAAACATCTGCTGTGAATATTTCCTGCTCTACCTTCTCTCTCATAAACTCGACTCACATATTCTCTAGCTCTTTAATGGCACAACTCTCTCTGAATTGTTGTTCACAGTACCAATAAATGCTTTTGACTTAATGGTCAAAAGGCCAGCTAAAAGTCTGCCTCTTACTTGGGACTTTCTAGAGGCAATGTTTTTAATCCATGCTGATCAGTGAGCTTCAGACAAATTAAATGAGGAATTTTTTTTGTTCAGCTGGTTTTCATAGTTCTTCTTCATAATGTTTCCTTTCTCTATCAATTTGAAGAGGCAGAATAACAGTTCATCCTCTCTTCTATGTAAAGGGATCCAGACAAACTACAGGTTGAATATAGTAGTCATAAAATATATAGAGAGGGCTGGAGTTGACATTTAAAAATGGAAAGAATAATGGATAAATATTGTTTGGGAAGCTTTTGTTTAAATGTGTGTGTGTGTATATGTGTGTGTGTGTGTGTGTGTGTGTGTGTGTGTGTGTGTTTATACATACACATGCCTGAATACATGTGTGTTTGTATGTGCATTTATATGTGTGTTGTATTAGGTCACAATGGGAAATGTATTAATTACATTGTAAAGTATTTGAGCAATATTGATAAGGGTCAGTAATCAAGGAAAAAAATATTAATGTCTAGTAAAGTTACACTCTTTGAAATGTATAAAGTTATATGCTATCCTTTTGTTTTTAACCTAAAGGTAAGCTTGGAGCCATATGTAAAAAACAAAACAACAACTTTCCTTTGAGAGTATTGGACCATAAGAATTGACTCAAAGTTTAATGATTGCCAAATGATATGAAGTAGTAGCACTATGATTTAGTGGAAATAGCACAGACTCAGAAGGACTTCTTCCTAGATCTACAGTTGCAGTAACAGTGTAGCTTTTCACAAGTCATTGCTCTCTTCTGAGCCTCACTGGAAAAATGGGACATACAGATTAACCTAAAATCTTTAGGGTTCTTTCCACTGCCAAATTTTTGTTTTTGGCTTCTCCCAGGATCCTGATCCAGAACTCAGGAAATATTCTTTTCTTAGGGAGGTAGTGCCTACTATTCTGATCATTTTATGATTCAATACCAAATAGATAAAACATACAATTTAAGTATTATTTAAAAAATATATTCTTTTACTACACTTGTCAGTCAAATTTAGTTGAAGTTTGTGGAAAGAAAAATTTAAGAAATAGAGAAAGGAGGCAATCTTTCTTCTTAATGTGTCTTGGGTATAGAATAATGGCTTCATCATTTCTCCTAGGAAAAGAAGAAGCAGTGGTCATTGTTGAGCATTTTCCTGGTGTGTCTTTTGGCCTGCGTCGTCACCACAGCTATAGGAGTACTGATTCTCTCCTTGGTTTATATTAACAACTCCCAGTCTCATTTAAATGTTCAGTTTGCGGCTGGAGTCTGGCCTCTGCGAACCACAGTGGATCCTAAAGTGCAAAAGGCAGTTGATCCAAAATTTCAGTTTCTTAATCACTTACCAAAATCTAAGGTATGAATTGGGTAATTAATAATTTTTAAATTTTTCTAATGGTGGTTTCAAAATGACCTTTTCATGTTACTAAGCTGTGTTCTGTCCTGAAGTGCGAGTATGATAAAGGGAGGTGAGGAATAGAGAAGAAGGGAAAGTTAGTTGATGTCAGCTTCAGGCAGAAATTTTCTTTAGTACATAATTCTGTGTTTGTCTGGAAGGGAGAATTGCAGGTGCACAAATGGAAACCTCTCTGTTCTCTTGCTAGTATAGATGTCTTTGGCAGAGCTTAGATGATAGCTCTGCATATATCACTATTGTCAGTCATTCCTGGACTCTTGCAGAACTATTTCTTATCTTCTTTTTTTTTTCATTTTCTTTCTTTCTTCCCCACATGTTTATTGGTGCATTGTAATTGTACATACTGATAGGGTTTGTTCCTACGTATTCCTATGTGTACACAATATATAACAATATAACTTGGCTAATCATTATCTTCCTTTATGAGACTCCAAAATTCACATCACTTCCATGGCTTTTTCTGTCTTACCTCTTTCTTACTCTGTAGATCAAGTGGCCTCACGTTTCTCAGGGGATGGCCTCCATACTGATGGTTGCTTGTATTTGATTTTTTTAGGTGTTTGAGTACTCTGGTGGTGCAATCCAGTGGGCCCGGTACAGGAACAATGTCAAAGACTATCTCAATGATGAAGAAGAGGCCTTTGGAACTAGCTTGAACAGTCAGAAATCACATATGACTCTGGGGACCTTGAGAATAAAAAGCAAGGGGCTCCGGGCCCCTCACTGGCACTTCAATGCTAATGAACATGGCTATCTGGTACAGGTATAACTGTTCGCCTGCACTCTGCTCTTAAGCATATATGTTATATGTCTTCTGGGTATTATTTTGTCACAAAGCCTACTTAACTAAGTGACAGACAACCATCCAGGGTTTCAATTAGATTTAGTTAGATTACTTAGCAGTCCCTTTAAGTATCAGCCTGTTTATTGTAATTATTTTTTGGCATCAATTTCTTCAGTATGAAATCCTTTTCACACACTGTTTTTTTTTATAATAAGATCACTCTTTAGTCCTGTGAATGAAAGCTAAAAGTGGTAGCTATGATCTAATGAGCAAAGAAACATAAGCTCTCTTCCATGGAGAAAACCAGCAACTGGAATGACTAACTAGTTTTCTGGTGTTGAGTTTTGAGTCTCCAAGATCAGGGCATCCGGATGCTTTTTTGTGGTTTAGACCTTTCAGAATATTTTCAAGTCAAATGAAGTAAGAGGAGATGGCTGGAGTTGAAATGAGTGTACTTACTTGAATTTTCAAAGAATTCATTAATTTCAAGAAGTATTTATAGGTCTCATCTGTATTCTAGATACTGGGAAAGCAGTGGTGAATAAGTCCTCCTCCCAGAACTTTGGTCACACTCTGATGATCTAGTTCTTGGATGTACAGTCAATTTTATGGTGTATTTTTTTGTTGTTAATTAAAACCTCTTTTGCATTTGGATGATTCATTCAGTTTTAGAATTTACAACAAGAAAAGAGATTGGAGTTTCATCTATATGAGACCAAACCCTTCTTATTTTCCATGAAAGACTAAGAAAGATTAGGTGACTTTTCTAAAGATGTACTGTAGTTGTTGGCTATAAGATATTCTGTGGTTATTGACATGCTTTCTGACTTCCTGTCTTTTTCCACATATAAAAATATGTAAAGGAGGATGATCTCCAAAAGACTAATTTTTCATAGCCCTCACTGAGCAGTGGCAGAGCGGTTGTTGAAAGACAAGGCTGCTAAGTGGACTTGTTAGAAGGGGATCTACACAACAAACTCTATGCTAGGGACATTGGTCTGGAGCATACTTCAGAGATAACAGCCCTAGAATCTTAACTCAGCCTGGGGAGGTTCTTTTGGAAGTCCAGAGAGTGTTTATAATGTGAGCTTCTAAATGTGAACTGTTTGGAGTGAAACATCCTCTAGATCCCAGGAAACCTGTAAGATCACCAACTGTCACAATCAAAGCAGGGAACCATCAAATAGGATGAGGAGTCCCTCTATGACTCATCATGAGATATTTGTGCTTCTGGGGGTCTACCTGTGACTAGCAGGCAGCCCTGAGGGAATAGGGAGGATGAGGTGGCTGGTACGCCTGGTATGCAGGTAGGTTCCCATTAGCACCCTACTCTCTCTGCTCTGCATCTGGAATAGTTGGTGCCCTGCTAGGGATAAATGGAGATTTCTGATGTTCCTTCTCTGTGTATGAATGAAAAAAGAGCTCTTTGAGGTTCATTTTTCCCCTCTATCTTTAATACCCAAGTGAATTCAAGCTACCCATGATGATCTTCAGACATATTGTCTGTGCAGACAGAACAAAGACTTCTTTTTCATATATATTTTAAATATTTTTTTGTATACATTCCACTCTGTAATTATGAGTCTGTGATAAAACATAAATAATGGTATCTTCAGTGCCTGCCTCAAAGTGTAATAAAGAAGAAGTAGAGAATGAGAGAAAGCATAGAATTTTATATCAGCAGAATCAAAGTGTGGTGCAGTGTGGATAAAAATGTGTCTACTTGGGAGCAGACTACTTAGGCCCAAATGCCATCTTTGCCCTTGACAAACCAAGTAACTCTGGGGAAATTTTATGTTCTTACCAAACTAATTTTTTAAATTAGTTTTAAATCTGTAAAATGTGATAATGGTAGTTTTAGTGTTCATAGGGTAGATATAAGGAATAATTGAGTTGAATTAAGTAAAATGCTTGGATAACTGACACTAAAGTGTAGATGGCTTATTATTAAAGTTGTGTGTAAACTTTTTCTATCTGCAAAGCACACTCACATCTGTATGCATACATACACACAAGCATACTTACAAATGGGTATTTGCGCAGTCATCGATGAACATGCACATATCCTAAACATGTGGTTTGAGTCTTTTCAGATTCTGTAGCATGGAAGCTCCATGAAGAGAGTATTGCCCCCATGGCGGGGGATAGATACACATAAAGTATAGGTTCACATAATGGCTCATAAGCAGTATTTGTATCCAGAATACTGATCTAGAGTCTATCTGTCATGTTAAAATTCTGTATGGTGTTAGGGAAAAAAGTTTAAAAACATACCTTGGAAAGAAGGTAATAAAAAAAGAAAGGTTGAGAAACATTGCTCTAAAGCAAAGTGGGATGTGCTTTTCTTTTTATGTTTCAGGGAACAGCATGGATTGGGGTGGTTGATGATGGTGGTGAGATAGTTACTACATACAATGTCACAGCTGGCCAAGTGATCTTCTTCCCCCAAAACACACTACACTGGATAAAGAATGTGGGCAATGAAGACTGCTTCTTCTTACTCTTTTTTTCTACACATGATGAACTTCAGACTCTGGATGTTGATGATGTATTTTTTTCTACACCTGAAGACATTGCTTCAAGGTCACTTAAGGTATGCACCATTTCTAAAAACACATCTCACCATGAAGGTGAGGCAGGCACAAAGGGATTATGAGTGTTTTGTGTTTGTAGGGCAGCAGTTGGTACAGATCCAGAAGATTGGCTAATAGGTATGCTAAATATTGAATTATTGACTCAAAGGGATCTTGTGTCCCTACTGAAGAAAGAAACTTGTTGAAATTGAGTTTCTTTTTATTTTCTTTTATAAAGGTCTTCCATAGGAAACTTTAATGTATTGGCAGAAAGCATATAATGTAATCACTGAAAAATTACTGTAATTTATATTCCTAAGGAACCATAAGTTCACTCATTCTTTCTGTATGGAGAAGTTTTCTACAGATAATGGAAACATATTTTCTTAGTCTCATGAAGAGGATCCCATACTTTTCCTAAATAATCACTACTTAATACTATTTTAAAATGCATTTTTAAAAATGTATATTTTTAGTTGTAGGTGGACACAATACCTTTTATTTTATTTCTTTATTTTTATGTGGTGCTGAGGATCGAACCCAGCACCTTGCACATGCTAGGCGAGTGCTCTACTGCTGAGCCACAACACCAGACCTTTAAAATGCATTTTTAACTGATGTATTTATAAACATAAAATTGTATATATTAATGAGGTACAATATATTTTGATACATGGATACAGGATGTAATGTTGAAATCAGGGTAAACATATATCTATATCTATAATCTATATCTATCTATATATCTCAAACATCATTTATTTATGGTAAAAACCTTAAAAATCCCTCCTAGTTTTAAAAAAATATACATTATTATTTTTTATATTTATATAATTTTTCTTTATTTTTTACATTACATTATTTTTATCTGTTGTCATCTTACTGAGCAATAGCATAGCAGAACTTCTTGGTTCTATCTAATTGTAAAATTAGTACCAAGAATCACTACTTTTTGATCTCTCCATATAGTTATATTATCATTGAAGGGACAAATGATATTGCTGCTTACAGAGAGTCAGTGTTAGATGCCGAAAGTATAAATGTGCAGAACTGATAGTGGCTTCTGGTAGGCAGTTGGAGGGCATTCTGTATTAAGTTTAGAAATCTGCATGGGAAGTTTTTGAGATTACCTTATTGTGGACACTAGTAGTCTAGTGCAATAGGGATAAGTAAGAGAAATGATTCATTAGGGAGAATAACAGTAAGTATAGAAGCCAATGTATAATTTTGCAAGAGTTTGTACTGACCATAAAGAAACCAATCATTTAAAATTAAGATACATTGCAAATCTATGGATTTTTCATAAAGATCACAAGTATAAGTCTTATTGAGATCAGCTCTTCTGCCTGGGCTACTGAAAACCATGCTGCTGATGTTATCCTGCCTTTGGCTACTTACCCATCTATTTGTAGAATGTTTCAGAAATATCTTATTTGCTGTCCTATGTCTTTCAGCCTGAAGGTGGAATTGATTTCATTAGAAAATTCCAAAAGCAAAAAGAAGATCAGGCGGTCAATCTTCCTTCCAACTTGGCAGAACTGGTTATGAATGCTAGTTATGTACAGTCTCCTGACAGCCTTGTGTGGAGATACTTTTATGACCTTAAAGGTACAACATGCTGTTTTATGAAACCATTTTAATTAAGCATTTGTATATAAAATCATATATGTTTGGATTGAACCAATGTGCATGTGTGTGCATGTATATTTGTATGTGTATGTTTTATGGTGGGCCATAACCAAGAGAAAAAGGAAAAACCACATTTCTCAACAGAGTAGGTAATTTGAGAAATAGTCCTGCAGGCACAGTAGAATGTGATAGAGGATTTCAAAGTGTGAGGGGTGAGTGTTGGGGCTGGGGGAGGCTGCAAGAAAGAAGGCTAAGTAAGAGAGAGGATGGATCCGATCATGCAGGGCTTAGAAACCATTCTAAGAGTATGTACAGGATCTTAATGGAAAAAAGGAGCTATTGAGGAGTTTAAAAGGAGAGAGGAATACAGTCCTTTTTGCTCTTTGAAATGAAGAACACTCTGGCTGAATTGTAGAAAATGGATTGAAAGGGGCCAGACAGGAGGTAGGGTGATTAGTCAAGGGCCTGTAACAGTCCCTCAGGTAGGGAGGATGGTGGCCTGTCTGTACTTGGCAGTGGTGACAGGGACAGAAAGGTTGCAAAGCAAAATACTTAAAGAATCAGGGCAAACAGGCCTTGATGGTTGACTGGCGTGAGAGGTGGGACCTAGGAAATGGTGTGCAGGATGACTCCCAAGTTTTCTAGCCAGTCCCCTGAGTTGAACACTTTCCTAAAGAGGACACTCTAGGCTAGAAATTTTGAGAGCACTTAGAGCGAAGGATAGACTCTGACTGGGTCAGGTTAATATTGTGGGGGCCCCATGCTCCACTGTCAGCGATTTCTACTACGTAAGTTTTCTGTGACAAGAAGAGCTGCACGCTTGGTTGGGTTTCCATTGGAGTATCATTGTTATTGTTCAATTTTATTTTTATAATAAATTAAAACTTTTTTGTGGTGCCAGGGATTGAACCCAGTGGATTGTTCGTAACTCTACCATTAAGTTATACCCTCAGCCCCCTTATTTTTTTAAACTTCATCTCACTCAGGTTCAAAAGAATATCAGTTTCCAGGAGGAGTAATACAAATGGCACAACACTGGAGGAATGGAAGTGAACTCAGCAACAATGAGAAAATTTTCAGTGAATTCCTTAATCAGGTATTTGGGAATTTTTTTATTTTTAGTTTTTTTGTACCACGGATTTAACTCAGCACTTGACCACATCCCCATCTCTATTTTGTATTTTATTTAGAGACAGGTCTCACTGAGTTGTTTAACACCTCACTTTTGCTGAGGCTGGCTTTAAACTCCAGATCTTCCTGCCTTGGCCTCCCCAGCTGCTGGGATTACAGGGGTGCATCACTGCGCCTGTCTGAGAAAAATATTTTGATAAGCATTCAAATGGATGAACTATGAGATTTAGATTGGATTCAGACTTCTTTTGGACACAAGGAAAAGGAAAATTCTGTTGAACATTGGTTGCTTTGATCAATGTAAATTGTGATTGAAGCTTCAGTGTGAATATAGGGAGCATAACTTCTCTGGCATGAATAGTTAGACTAATGAAAAGATTGGATACTTTCGAGAGTTCTCTTCATTAGTTTGAAATGCTCAATTGACTGTATCACATAGTTGTGTCATTACTTTGTGTGGGTTCCGATTATAATTCTGCCACTTCTTAGTTGTGTGACTTTAGGTAAATTTCTCAACCAACGTAGATTTTAATTCTATCACCTTTGAAATAGTATAAAACTACCCACTTTATAAGATTGTCATGAGGAATAACTGACATAGTAAGTGTAAGGACATAAGTTGGAGCTGCATAAGTATTAGCTACTATCAAGATTGTTTGAATTGTTAAGTTATTGAGTAAGATGTGGGCTAAATAACTAGATTTCTTTTTCTTTTCCTTTTTGAAGCATCAAAATACCCTCGCTTTGAGTACACTCAGAATTTATAACAATGGATTACGACAACCACATTTTCATTTTAATGCGAACGAAATGGGATATGTGTTAAGTGGATGTGGAAAGGTAATTTCTCTGAAAACATTTTTTGGATGTTCTTTTATGCAGAAAGAAGCAAATTTGAGATATTTCTTTGTTTTGGTTCAGTCATTAGTAACATAAAAAGGACTCAGTTCCAATTGCTTTCGGGGCACAGTTTCTTCAGAGGGTATCATGCAGATAGTCTCCAAGTTTGATGAGTCAGAAAGATTCAAGATGTGCATGAGGCCAAGAATGTTTCAGAGAACACTTGCTTAGTTTTTCAGAGTTTTGCATCCTTAGGTAATACAAAGTGGAAGTTGCTGCTGCCCTTGGGAGAATGTTTGCCTCTGAGTATAATGTGAGAGTGGGTAGCTGGGAAGGTGCAGAGCATCAGTGTGGTGACCATATATCCCAGCTTACCCAGGGTACTCCTGATGTATACTTGTTGTCTAGGTAAAATTAATGACACCCACTTTAACTCTTCAGAGAGCCTGATTTGGATGATCAGTTCCATGGGTACCATAAGAAAAGCTAAACTGGGTAGTGTGCTAATATAGTGATTTGATTGTAGTTTTTCAAGACTCTCTAGGGAACTTTCTTCCTCTTATATGTACTGGGAGTGAAGGGAAGAGAGAGAGAGTGTGCGAAAGGACTTTCTTCTGCATGAAGGGAAATGGTAGCGAAGTAGAATTTCTTCCTTTCATTCTTTGTTTTAAGCAACTTTAATATATCATCTATAAATTAAGAAAGCATATTAAAGTCACAAAGTAAGTAAATAATGGTGGAGTGAATGACTGAAAATTCACTCATTTTGTTATTCATAACAAAAGTTTTATTCTACATATTTAGATATGAAAGTTTAATAAATTGGAAAAGGGATTTTTAATCTTCCACAGATTGTATTTCAAAGATCAGACTTTATTTTTATTGTGTTTGTGTGTTTGCATTGATTCCTTAATTATTAAGGAAGATTGTTAGGATACCACCCTCCCAGGAAACTGGTGGGAATAAAAGCACAAGGGTAGTGAAACATGGAACTGTAAATCCTCTGCCTAGAGTATATAGGACATAATTTGTAATCCTTATTTAGAATGTTGTGGTTGATGCTTTTTTTGTTTTGTTTTGCATGATGTTCTGCATGTCGAACTCACTAATGTACTTGGGAGAACATTTATCTAAATAAACATTTGGGGGGCTACATCTCTGAAACAGGAATTTTTTTCTTGTGAACGATATTTTCTACCTCTGCTCTTTACCCTCATGAAGAAATCCCTGCATAACCATATGCTTCTTCTGTTCTTCACTATTGATACTTATCCTTAGTGCATATTTGATTTTTTGTGCTTAACTTTCTTCTTTCTTTCTTTTTATGTAATTTAACTTCTATAACTTCCTCCCTCTTAGGTGGGCATTATTAATACTGAGAGTACCATAGAGTTTAACATTAACATTGGAGACGTGGTATTTTTCCCCATTGGAACCCAGCATTACATTAAGAACACATGTGATGAAGATTTGCTTTTCATTCTTGCCTTCAGCACTGGAGATCAGGTAAGAATAAGCCAGGTTAAGAAAGCCTGTGATTCAGTGATCTGTAGAAAGTTCTGCTGAGCCATGTGTCCAGACCAAAGGGGGCTCTTAGTAGATGTGTGTAGAATGGATGAATGAGTGAGCTGGATGAAACTGTGTGAAGCGGGGAATCAAATAAGCTTCCATTTGGTTAAAGGGTCCAGTGTATCACTTTCTCTCTTAATCCCCCAAATTCTGAACCAAAGGATCAGTATAGAGATCCACAAAATTAATTACTAATAAAGAAGATATTAGGGAATGTGACTAATGTCTGTGGGCAGGTGGGTTTCCTAGATTGATACCCTGAATTGGATAGGCCTCTCCATGTTGAGGCAGGTCCTTTGTATACCATTTATACCTATGGCATAAAGTAACAGAGCATGCTCTTTTAAGGTTTTCCAGCTCTCAAACACAAAGACAGAGGAGCTGAAGGGAGCTTGGCCATTCCATTCCTCTTACATGTACTGAGAGTGAAGGGAAGAGAGAGTGTGAGGGAGACTGCAGGAGTAGTAAAGTACCATTTCTTCCCATCTTTTTTTTTGTTAAGCAAATTTAATATAGTACGATCTATAAATTAAGAAAACATATTAAAGACAAAGTAAGAAAACATAAATTATATAAAACATAAAGTGAAGAGAAATTATTTGCTGAATTTAATTATTTGCTTTTAAAATTTATCCTATGGAATAATGGGTTCAAGATACAAGGATAAATTAAACTATCTTTAGGACTAGATTACGTTCTGAGACTGGGTAAGAACTATAATGATCTGTGTGGGTACCCCCAGGCAAGTCCAGAACGGACAGACATGGCTCCTGTTTGGGGTTCTTCCTACAAGGAGTCCCAACAAGAGTTCCAGTGACGAGCCCAAATGAGCTATGCAGTGTCATCAATAGGGCCTCAGCTGTAGGATGGGCTAGGACCCACATGGTGATGCTCATTTCCCAGGAAGATACCCACCTTCTTTCAGGGAAACTGAAAAATTCAAGCAGCTCTTTCCCTGGGTCTCAAAACCTTCCTGGGTCCTTATACCTGGGAGGTTTGTAGAGACACATGTTATAAAGAGATGGATCAAAAGTTGGCTGTAGATTTTGATGGGGAAGAAGTGATCCCTATTTCTGATGTGGGTCTTGCTGCTGCTGCCACCCCCTTGGCACTACTCTGTACAGCCATTAAAAGAACAAATCAGAAAGCAAAAGTCAATTTAATCAAATATGAAGAGAACAAGAAGGAAAAACTCAAAATAGCAAGTTAGAGTCTTAAAAGTGGAGAATAATAAAAGAGAATTAAAAATGAGTAGAAGCTGGGTGCCGTGGAGCACGTCTGTAACCTCAGCAACTCAGGAAGCTGGGGCAGGAGGATCACAAGTTCACGGCTACCCTCAGCAACTTAGTGAGGCTCTAACTTAGTGAGACTCTGTCTCAAAATGAAAAGTAAAAAGGGCTGGAGATGTGGCTCTGTGGTTAAGCTCCCCTGGGTTCAATCCTTGGTAACCCCCTGTCCCCCCAAAAATGATACAAGAGTAATTTTTTTTGTGAGTATAAAATATAATGAACTTAAAATGCTATAAAGAGGTAGAAATATAGAAATTTTAAACAAAAAGTCAATATAAGAGTGATTCCTGACAAGAAAGAAAGAAATTAATCAGAATTTTGGGTAGGACAATTTTTTTACTCAATCCTGCCTTTAGGAATGTCTCATGTTCTTGAGGCAGGATAGCCCCTCATTACCCTGTGTGAATGGGTAATGGGACGTGCTTCTAACAGGGATGTATTTTGCATAAGGAGCATGAAGAGAAAGGAAGGAAGAGCGTGGAGAAAGAAAAACAGAGTTACACATTCACTAAGAGGCAGGCACACAGCTACACACAATACTGATGCCCACACAGGGGGAAATATAGATAAATAAAGAGAAACAAGGTACAGAGAGAGTGACACACAGATAGAAGCAACACAGACCCACAAACAGAAGGAAACACCTGTGCATAGAAGGGCAGAGACCTGTAGAGAGACACAGGAGAAGAGACACATACACACCCACATCCAGACAGACTTACACTTTTTTTTTCCCCACTTGGAGGGGGAAAGAAAGACAAATACGGAGGCACCAACATATGTTGAGACAAACACAGACAAAAGTGAGAGACTCATACATGCACAGACACACCCACCCATAGAACCAGGGGGAAAAAGAAACGCACACATACACATGCAGAAATTGAGAAGAGCAGGCCAAGGAAGAGTGTGTGTGTGTGTGTGTGTGTGTGTGTGTGTGTGTGTGGGTGTGTGTGTTGGTGGGGGGCACAATACAGGGAACAGACACAGGGAGTCAGACCCACCCCATTGGACATTAGGCCAGGTAGGAGGAGATAATCAGCCCTGCAGAGAGAAACCAGTCTCAGGGGGAAGAGTGCCAGGATGGCTTTCTTGGCAGTAAGTTTTGCTTCATCACATGCCTCTGGGTATGGAGCTCTGAGAAGTCCTTCCTCACAGGCAATCGGATGAAACTGCTCACTCCTCAAAAAAAACCACTTCTCAGAAGGACAGAGGTTGCTTCTAGAGAAATCCTGAGATGCTTCAGCCCCTCTAGCCATCAGGCATTCCCCCCTCCCCATATTTTTCATTGGTATATTATAGTTATATATAGTATTATATATTGGTATATTATATACTTAATGATGGGATTTGTTGTTACATTTTTATACATGCACACAAGATAACAATATAATTTGGCCAATGTCACCCCCCCCCCCATATTTCCCCTTTCCCTTCTCTCCTCCCATCCCCTGGTCCCTTTCCTGTACTCTATAGATCTCCCTTCAATTTTCATGAGATGCCCCTACCCCCATTTCCTTTTCCCTTTTCCTCACTAGCTTCCACATATGAGAGAAAACATTTGATCCTTGACCTTCTGAGTTTGGCTTCTTTCACTTAACATAATGTTCTTAAGTTCCATCCAATTTCCTGCAAATGACATAATTACTTTTTGTTTGTTTGTTTGTTACCAGGGATTGAACTCAGGGGCACTCGACCACATCCCCAGCCCTATTTTGTATTTTATTTAGAGACAGGGTCTCACTGAGTTGCTTAGCACCTCGCCATTGCTGAGGCTGGCTTTGAACTTGTGATCCTCTTGCCTCAGCCTCCCAAGCTGCTGGGATTACAGGCGTGCGCCACCATACCTGGCTATTATAGTTACATTTTTATTTATGACTGAATAAAACTTCATTGTGTACATATACCATACTTTTTAATCCATTTATCTGTATCATCAGACCTTTTTTGTTTGTTTGATTTTACTTCTCAGTTTTGAAAAGGCCAACTCCCATAAGCAAGGGAAGATTGGCACCCAAGGTACCTATGTACATGACTGGGTAAAGTTAGACAGCTAACTGCCAGGGAGTACTTACATCAGAGATGGAAGATCTCTTTGGGAATCTGAGCATTTCTGTGCTGACACATCTCCTTTTGGTTTATTCTATCAGCTGCAAACCCTTGACATGGATGATTATCTCCAGGCCACTGCAGATCACATCTTGGCTCAGCTTTTCTTCAAGAAGCAAAGTGAATTTAAGAAGATTCCCAAATTCAAGGAGGACCAGGCAATTAACCTGCCTTAGAGTTACTGATGAGTTCAAATCTATTCCTGTGCTTTTGTTGTTGTTAAAGAAGGACCACATGGCTGCTGAGCTGGGGCTCTTTACAAAGTAGAGTGAGATAGCAGGTCAGCCTGCAGACTCATTTAGCTAATAGTGATTATGGGCTAAGGGAACACTTCAGATCAATAGATGTATGGAGGAGACCTGATACATTAACATATTTTTGTATGAATTTTAGTATATGTATGTGTATGTTTATTTCCCTTTTGTTACTTCAAATTTATTATTCCAAATGTAAATCTATTCTTCTTTTGCACATAGGTAAAACTTAATTCCATGCAAATATTTTTGTTATTCATCATTGTGAAAAGAAGTAAGGTCAGCTTATGTATGTATATATTGAGGCACTGAAATCCACATTGTCAATCCTTGTCTATGGAGTTTAGTTTTAAGTCCTATGTTGGAAGTTCCCTTTTTAGAGTGCCAATACTTATACTAGTATTGGGTACTAACTATATTTTAGTTAAAATACTTAATGAATTCAACACCATCTTTGGATTTTATTAGTTACATCATCTGTTTGCATTTAAGGAATAGTCATCTCTATGTTTGAGAAGCATATGGTTCATCTAGTCTATTGGTAATGCTGTCTGTGTATAAGTATTCAAGGACAACTTATTAGCATTCTGAAGCTTGTCAGGGCTGGTTGTCTCGAAGTGGGAGGTCACTGTCTTAAGAAAATAATTTGTTCATATCTAATCTGTATTTTGTTTTTGTTTGTGATTTATTTTAACAGATATTTATACCCTACAGTGTGCTAGGTACCACCATCAGTACTGGGCTAAAGTAGGAATGGCTGGTTCTCAATGCCTTTGGCCACCATCCCCTTTAAGCCAGTCCTCTGACCTCTAGTGAGATTTTTTTAGATGTCTCAGGCTATTTTGAGGCTACAAAGAATTTGTAGTTCTCTTTTCTTTCTATCTGAATAACTAACTAGTCTGTTGACTACAAGTGTAGAATACAGTGAAAACGAGGAATGGTTCACCTTTAGCAGGGGGGAGTGGTCACCTGTATAACAGACTTTAGGAACATCAAGACAGCCTTTACCTGCTCTTAAGTTATTCTTGATTCATCCATCCATCCATCCATCCATCCATCCATCCATCCACCCATCCATCCATCCATCCATCCATCCATCCATCCATTCATCCATCCATCGATCTCACTAAACATTTACAAGCAACTACTATAAGCAAACACTGTGATTAAATATTAGTGATATGAAGTTGACTATGAAATTATCTCTGCACTCAAGGAGTTTACAGCCCATTGAGTAGATGCATAAAAACAATCAGTGTGATATATTATAATAATGCTATGGTAGGTATACACTGTAATAAGTGATGTACATGAACACACAAACTAGATATGCATACGTACACACACACACACACACACACACACACACACACACACACACACACATATATATATATACACTTGCACATCAAACCAGCCATAGGGTGTTAAGGGGGCAATGTCAAGTTTCCTAGATTAGCTCTGAGTGAAGTTTAAGAGTTAGCTGAAACATGAAGAAGATGGGATGTGTGTGTGTCAAGGCTGTTCTAGGTTGAAGGTTGAAGAATTCAGTGGTGCCCGGCAAGGAAGTAGGAGAAAGTTCACTGTGGCTGGAAGAGAGGGGCCCAGTGGCAAGAGACCAGGTCGGACAAAGAGGGAGGGATCAGTTGGTAAAATTCCTTAGAACCCCCTTATTATGAATTTACATTCTTTTCCTTTTCTGGGCGAGCTGGCTATGATCAGAGCTTGGAGCCATGGGAAGTCTGTTGTTTTGAAAACACTTGGAAGTGTCACAACCCAGAAGGAGGATTGAGAAGATGTGGTGAATGCACAGGGAAATGGGTACATGGAGGAGGGTGTCCAAATAGAGGGAAATAGTCATAAAAAGTAGATGACAATGTGCAGATACAGATTTTATCTACCGATTTTGTTTTACTTTGGAATTATTGTATAAACTATAGGCCAGTTCATCATGCATTTCCTGTATCAGAAAGTATTGTATCAGATTACTATGTGGTCATTTAATAAAGGTTTTGTACTTTTTTGCATATTATTTTGTCATTATAATCTTGAATACAATCTGTTCTTATGTTTTTATAAATCTGAGACATTCCTGGATTCTTCCTAGGCATCTTTGAAATATGACTTATCACATAAAGAAAATATGTTATAGTGCTAGAACTTTCTGAGTTTCCTGATGATAACAACTTGAAGTCTGACTTAAAATTCAATACACCATGAATTTAAAAAAGAAATGTCTTAAAAATAACCTACTGAAATCAGTACTATTGGGATATTATTGATAAATTATTTTATGGTGGGAAATGTTCTTAAAATTCACTTTTTCCCCCTTTTGAAATGTTGATATCTATTTCTCCATACCACTTCATCCATTAAAATATTCAAGTGCTTTTATATTTTTTTGGTATACCTATTTTCCTTCAAGTAAAATCAGTGGATATAGAGTGAATTGCTCAGACTGATACTTGGCATCAGGTAGGCAAAAACCTTTTAAACTGAAACCACCCTAATAACTGTTTTATAACAGACATTGTGTGATATGGCCATATTTGACTAATATGAAGTGGCATGTATTGTAGTACATAAAATGGTCTTAAATAATGACAAAAAATTCAGGAGCCTTTCTAACAGCTTTAGAGTAAGTAAGTACAATGAATCTTATTGGAATAAAGGAAGTACAGGTTAGGTAAAGATCCACTGAATGTTCCTTATTGCTTCTGAATAAGGGGAAGCAGTTATAAAAAGTTTCTTTGTTCATATTCTCATCCTTGCCTGTTAAGGAGTAATTGGAATCCTTTTTATTACCCAGGCAGTCTAGGAAAATGAAAACAGTTACTGGTACTGTATAACTTGACTCTTAATGACCGTAATTTATCAACTGTTGAAAATGAGTCAGAAGTATAGTAGTATTGCTTAAAAAGCAAGCCAAGAGCTGGATGCAGTGGTGCACACCTGTAATCAAGTGTGGGGCAGGGATTTTTATTTTTGTTTTGGCATTCAGGATGCAGAGTGCTGAAGATGTTAACAGTGTTGGCCATAAATTAAATGATAAATAGAAAAATTGCTAGTAAAGTTGGCATCAAGTGATTCATGTAAAGACCTTAAATGTCACTTGTATTTAGATAACCTTTTCTACAGTATCAGCACTGCTCAAGTGACTGTCCTCCTCAGAGACAGTTTTGTCTCTGTTTATAGGGAGCTAGAGATAATGAAAGCTGAGAAAAAAAAAAAATCCCTGTCAACCAGGTTAGATTGCCCTTCCAAGTACACTTTTCTCTTATCTTGTAAAATAAGCCATTGGAGATAGTTTTACAAGTTTATAGTACTGAGCTCTCACCTGGCCTGGCTGTGAAAAGGAGTTTGGAAAGATAAAGAAAATTGCAAGACAGAGAAAACCAGGATCACACAACAGGAGAGAGAAACCATGGGTTTACTTTCTGCTTTTAAATGTCCTGATTTGACCAAAATCTGGAGCAGAACTCTTGAACTTTCTTCCCATGAGATATCTTAACTTGTACATTTTCTCCATAAAATATTTGCCTTTGAATGGTACACTTCTTTAATTAGGCATGATCTACCTCAGGCGTATCTTTAGCTATTACCCATTAGGTTTTCAACTTTTAGCTTATTTAAATATAAACACACATGGAGAAAAACACACATGTCCCAAGCTTGATGCATCTTTGCACACTGAATATGTTCATCCAATAGCTCCCTGAACGAGAAGCATGACATTACTTTTAAGTCTTCTGGTGCCTGACTCAGTCTCCACCCACTTTCCATCATGACAAAATTACTTGTTCCTGATTTGAACTTTGTGTTAGTGGAATCATACAACATGTGTTTTTTGGTACCTGGTTTCTTTTGTATGGTATTGTTTTTGAAACTCATGAATATCCCCCTTCATTTTTACGCTTCTCTCTTTTTTTTTTTTTTTCTGTTTTGAGATGGGATTTTGCAAAGCTGCTGAGGCTGGCCTTGAACTTGTTATCTTCCTGCCTCAGTCTCCTCAGTAGCTGGGATTGCAGGCATGTGCCCCAGCACCAGCCCATGCTTCTCTTTTAATTTTTATGATTCTTAGTGTTTTCTTTTTTCCCCTTGGAAAAAGAAATACTTGGCTTGTATCTGTCCCCTATTTGACTCAGTGATGACACCCGTGACATGTAGATAGACTCTAAGTCAGGTCCTCCCAGTAGCCTTTCCAGCTGAGGCTGTTCCTGCTCTTTCTCGCCCACATGATTATCTGGGAAGAACTGAGAGCTAAGGGAGAGAAGAGGAAAGACAGGGCTGCTCTCCTCTGCCCTGCAGCTCTTCTCCTTCATCACTCTCCACAGGAGACTGGTGCTGATGCAGTTGCTCCAGAACTTGATGATACCTGGCCACATGAAGCCCAGCTCTCTGGAAAAGGGAGTTAAAGGGCAACATGACTCTGTAAGGCTTTGGTCTGGTATAGACATCTCCACCCTCCAGAGGGTATGCTTAGCATTTTTTTTTTAAATTCTCTACTTGTTTTTTGAACAAAATTTTGGAGAATTATATTGTTTCAGGAACCACTTTCCTGGCAACTTTCGGCTAATGCTTCTCCTGGTAATGTAGGACCAAACGCAGGGTACTGTGATGAAAACGTCTTCCATTTCAGGCTTGTATTCAGTGCGCAGCTTCCTTCCAGCCTGTGCAGAAGACCATGATGAAATTATATATGCATCTCAGACACATCCTGTCCTTCTGGGACAACAATCTCTCAGTCTGTGGTGATGATGCTGGAGACCCTTGTGTTACTCCTCCACCTGGCTAGCCCCCTCTCTCCTTTAGATCCTCATCTCTAAGATGCTCCACTCTTCTATGCAGAAACCTATTGACATTTCTATTTGCCCATTTAATCAATGTCTCAAACCTACCCTGGACAAAATGGAATTTCTGATTTTCTCTGCTAAACCCATTCTACCTGAGCATGTTTTGTTTTGGTTAAATGGAAGCTCAATCCTTTCAATTTCTCAGGATAAAAATCTTAGGTTGTTCTTGTCTCAACTGTTTCTTTCCCTCTTCATCCTCCTTCTTGGCAAACCCTGGATCTGACTAGCTTTGCCACCTCCACAGCCACCGCTTTGATCTGAGCCACTACCAAATTTCTCCTTGTTTCAGGGGATTCCTAACTTGGCTTTCTGCTTCTCCTATCCTACATTTAGTCATTCTTAACAAGATAGAGCCATACTTTTGATAATTAAGTCAGATAATATGGTCCTCTCTTCAAACCACCCAGGTACTCCCTACGTCATCCAGAGAGAAGCTGGAGTCCTCTAAGGTCCAATGTGCTCTGCCTCCTTCCCTTTAATGCCCCTTTCCGTGTGCTCCACCTCTCCATGGTTCACCCCCAATACCTCTTTGAACTCATCTTTCCAACTTTTGCTCTTAGTTACTCAGCTCATAATGAACTCCTTTTTGCCATTCTGTCCACCAGGAGGTGGAATCTCTTTCCCCATCTCCTAAATCTGGGCAGGTCTTGTGACTTGTGTTGACTAGTAGAATGCAGTGGAAATGACATTGTGACAGTTCAAAGGCCAGTCCTTCACAGGACTTTCCTGCTTTTGCTTGCTCTCCTGTAACCCTATGGGGTCACATAAGAAGATGCATGTGGCCCTGTTAATCTGGTCACTCAAGCTACAGGAGTCGCCTTTTAGAGATGTGAACGAGGCTGTCACAGACCAGTTGCTGCCCAGTCAACAGATCAGCTGAGCAGTAGCTAGGGTAGACTCACGAATGAGCCCAGTCAAAATCAGAAAAAAGGAGCTACTCTGCTCAGTGCAGCCCACATTGCCGACCCACAGAAAAGTGAATTAAATGAACTAGTTACTTTTAAGGCCCCAATATTGGGAGCTTGCTCTGTTTTATGGCAATAGATACCGGGAATGAAGTAGAAATTCACTAAGGGAGAGGCTGCTGTGTAACATTATTATCAAATACTTTTTGATAATAATAATCTTTTTTTTCCCACTGATTTGAAATGACACTTTCATTCCAAATATATTGTCTTGGGTCTTCTTCTGGGTTCTCCATTATGTACTACAGACTTATTTTGGTCCTTTGTGGTTTGGCTTCACTCAAAGGGTATATTTCAATATCTAGAAAGACAAGTCTCACTTCATTACTTTTTTCTTTAACAATTCTTGTCTATTCTTGTATTTTTCTTCTTCATAGGAACTTGATATTGTTTTCTACCTCCCAAAAAGTAAATGTTGAGTTCAGGTTGGGATAGCATTAATTGTATGATTTTAAAACTATGGCATTTAAAAAAATATTAAGCTGTTTCATCTAGAAAAACAATCTTAAATTATTTATTAAATACGCGTATTACAGAATGATTTATATTTTTCCTCATAGAGCTTTCTCACATTTCTTGAGTTGATTTTTGGGTGTTTTGTATTAGAAATGGGATATTTCCCCCTTATGTTTTATTATTGATATTTAGGAAAATATTTTACTTTGGTACCTGATTTGGGTAACTGACCCTCAACTCTATTTCTGAAAATTCTTATAGTTGAATTTTTAGCTCTATGAATCATACACTCCCAAATAATGATAACATTTCCTTCTTTCTGATTTATTTATTTATTCTCTATTTATGTTTAAGTCTTAATTGCTTTGGTTAGCACTTTTAGAATAATGTTGGAGGTAGTAGTGATGGATTACCTACCCTCTTTTGAATCTTGCCTATACTGTTTTCTTTAAACTAGACAGTAGCTCTTTGAGAGAAGGGGGTTATGTCTTGTTCTTTAACCTTCCACCCTTGATCCTGAGCATAGTGCTTTACATATATTTGACTGTAAGACAATATTTAGTACTTCAAGGATCAAGCACTTATTGCAGACTTTTTTAGTGTCAGACATTAAACTAAGAACTGAGTGCACAGAGGTTCTCTAGCTTCAGGACTCTTCCTGTCTATCCATATTGAATAGACTTTGGAATTAGATAGAACCAGGGCCCAATCCTGGTTTTATGTTTTATCAGTTGGGGACTTTGGAAAATTTGTGCCATTATTCTAAATTTCAGTTTTAGCCCCTGAAAAACTGAAAAGCAGTAGTAACTCTCTCCCGAGTTTGTTGGAAATATTAGGTAATATATTTTTAAAAGTATACTGAAGGAGTTCTGAGTAAATGATTCAATAGCAAACCCAAGAAAACAGCTGGGAGGGCATCAGGTTCAGATTTGCCCATGCTGAGGTCAAAATGCCTGTGGATTCTAAATGGAATCGTGTTGGGCAATTGAATACACAGATCTGGAATTTGGAAGGATTTAGATAAATGGGCCATGTAGGTCCTTAAAGTGTCAAGGCCCAGAAAATCACTCTGGCCATTATAAAAAGGCCAGAGGTTTTGGGGAGGCAGAGTCGATAGGGGAAATGCTCTGAAGCTGGACTGAAGATGGAAAGGAGGGAGAAGGGAGGCAGAAGGGAGGCAGCTGGAGAAGGAGGGAGAGGCAAGGGCTACAGAATGGTCTTGCTGCACTGACGTTGCTGTCTAGGGGGCCACTGGTGTCTTGGCAGGAGTGGAGGCCAAGTGTAGTGCAAGTAGCAGGTGAGAGTGGAGAGAGGAGCCCTGCAGGGTGGGCAGTCAGTGGGTGGTACAGAGCTGGAGCCCAGCAACATCCACGCCTGGGGACCCGAGGCATCCCTGTGAGTCTTCTGCACTAGCAAGGTGGCTGCATCTGCAACTTATCAGGGGCTGAGACACCACGTTGGCAGGTAGTGAGTAGGATCTCCGTGGGAGAGAGGGGGTCTTCCCACTTGGTAAGAGATTGCTACATAGCTTCAGCACTGAGGGTTTCAGAGAATGCAGAGCACCTCTGACTTCTCCAGGTCTCCAAAACATCAGCCTGGTAGATAAGGTGTTTATCAGTAGCACAGACTGCGCTTCCTGGGAAATGCAGTCGTGCCTGGGGGAAAAGCACTGCAGGTACAATCATGATACTACTGGCAGCAGCAGTAGCTGGGGGATGCTGAGGTCCCAAGAAGAAATGGCATTTTCCAGGGGCTTTCCAAAACAGGCATTGCCAGTGGCTGCCCTGGTGCCTTATGACACCAGAGGAGAAGGTGGCTGGGATACTTCATAGGATACCTGCCTGAGTTTGCTTGTGAGTACATTTGAGGCAGTCCTTGAGTATTGTTAGAAATATGCAAGGGAGCATTTAGAAATATAGGGGTCTGTGGCAAGTAAAGGTAAGAGCCTACAAAATAGGGGTAACAAGCATTCCTCTGATTTTGTGCACGCATAAGCTGGGATACACCTGAGACAACATGGGTTATCAGGGGAAGGAATTGTTTCTAAACAGGTTAAAAAAGCCCTGGAAGAATAAGGACATTTGCTACGGTCTCAGGATTGTGTCTGCATTCCAATGCATTTTATTAGGACAGACAGACAGATACACACACACACATACACACAAGCATGCACACACACACACACACACACACACACACACACACACACAGTTCCAGGATGAAATAACCTGAGAAACAGTGGGCGAAAGAATATCAAGCAGATCCATAGGGAGTCTCTGGTATCCTGACTCATTCAGGTCATTCACTGAGCTCCTACCAGGTCCCAGTGGCGAATACCTTAGGCATGGTCCAATTCCCTAGTAGGGAGACAGTGCTAAGAAGGATTACAGATCTCTAGGAGGGACAGTTGAATATTCAGAATGCACCATATGTATGACTATGAACCTCTTCTGGCAGAGAACTGTCACCATCTTTAGTGTTCTGTGAGGTGCCGTTTGGGAGCATTGCGTAATGTAAGAAGGGAAAGGAAGGGGAGAGGAAAACTAGGAGATTGAGATGTGGATATTTGGTTGCTAAGTAAGGTACATTAAATTAGGAAAAAAAGTCAAGGAAAGAAGTATTAACAGAGTAGAAAATATTTGTAAATGAATGACAAAACCCAACTTGGGGTGAAGTAATAGAAAAGAAATTCTGAACTGCCCCCATGTTCCAGAGCCCCTACAAAGGGCTCTCATACAAGAGCTTGGGTGGTGGGAATTGGTTCAGAATTGAGATTCCTAAGACATGGAGGTCACACAATGGCCAGTGCAGGTTCCAGAGACGTTAAAACTGACAACTAGGACTTGGCTTAGGTGACTTTCCCTTTGGTTTTCTAGTGCAGTTTCTCTCTCTCTCTCTCTCTCTCTCTCTCTCTCTCTCTCTCTCTCTCTCTCTCTCTCTCTCTTTCTTCTCCCCCCTTCTCTTTTGGCTTTCCAAATAATTTGAGATTTATATATTCCATGTCACATTTGTATTTGATTGACATCTACATTTTTATCATTCATTTAAATAGTTGTACCTGATGTAGTACCTGAGTATCTACTGCAAGTTATGTCTGTGCCTCAAATGTACTTTGGAAGCTTCAACTTCAAGCTATCTCTATAAATTTGCTCACTGTGTAATTAATTAACAAGAACATCCCTCATTGGACAAAATGAACCCACACAGACAAATCCCGTTTTCTTTCTGACACAAAGTGGCTTTCCTCATCATTTTCAATCCATTAAAATATGCCCCCGAGCTACCCATCTCGTTTCTGAAGTCTCTTCCTTCAGTTCAGGGGAGAAGAGAGGGAGTGGTGGGGAACCAGTGCAGGCTGGGAGAGTGACTGGAGTCTGTCCTTGGGTGGACAGAGGTTCCTCTCCCTGGTGTCTCCTTCCCCCTGCCCACGGTGCGTTAGCCCACACTGGACCGCCCCTCAGGGGTGAGGCTTTCTCACAATTTCCATGACTCCAGTGACTTGGAGGTTTTTTGCAGCCTGGATCAATGCTCCATGGTAAGATTGAGGGAAGGCTGTAGTGACTGAATGAAATTGGAGGTGACATAATATACATATAAAATAGGAGATGTGACTTGACAAGACCCAGACCCTGAGTATAAAATCAAATTCATAGGAAAAATATTGACATAAAATCTAATCAGTCAGAAGGGATATTAGCTGTTGTGTATCACTGATGAGGAATCTGAGTGGGTGGCCCCATATTCTGATGACATTTTCTGGTGAAGATGTCAATCAAGGCTGTATGCTATCAGAAGTCTGAGCCTGGAGCCACTCTGCCTCTGGGCGTCAGGTGGCGCTCACACACCACCAGAGATGTGTTTGCTAACCCCTTCAGCCTCGAGTTTCCGTTTTACAAAGGGGATAGCTGTGGCTCTAAGTCAAATTCTCAACAAATAGATCCGTAGGTGCTGGGCTATACAGTCTGTTTTCCAAAGGAGGGTTTGATACAAGTCCTTGAAAACCTTCTGCTAAAGCCATCAGCTCAGGCTGTGTCTGTGTTGCAGTGCCACTGTCTTGTCTTGCATGGTCTTTGTAAATAGCTTCCTCACAGAGGAAGAAGAGAGCAAAGAAAATGCAGAGAGAAAGCTAAAGAGACAGGGTATCACCTACACTGGAGAATTACAGTTGATCCACAGAGAAACCCAGTGCGGTGACCTGTGACTTTGGACAAATCACTTACTCTGGGTTCTCCATCCGTAGAATAAGGACACTTGACCCAATGCATTCTGATCTCTGGGAAGGCACATTTTTTACTATGTAAGAATTTTACTACGTACCATCAACTATTGTCTCCTTTTCTCTGGAAGAATATTGTGCCTTGATCTCTTTCCTCCTGTTTTTCCTTTTCTCTTATTCTTGGAATCTAAGGGGGAAGAGTAGAAAGGGCTTATCAATCTGCAGAGATGAAGTGGAAAAAACAAAGAAGAAGCAAGCACACACCCAAAACCCCCACATATAAAACAGGCTCTGCCTGTTTACCATTTTACCAATTGTGACACCCTGAGCTAGTGTCCTCTTTGGACCTCAGTTTATTTGTCCATGAAGTGGGGTTGATTACACAAACTCGAAAAGGTTGTTTTCATAAGAATTGAACAAAGTAATAAATAGATGATGAATTATTTATTTCCTGTGCTTTGAATAGATAAAGCAAATGCAGACTAATGCTAATTATGAGTTTGAATCCACAATCTTCAGGGATTCATTTTCAGTGTTATTACTTCCAAGGCATAATATCTGTTTTTTTTTTCCAATTAGGTTAGCTCTTTGCGACGTGATTGTTTATGCATTCATTGAGTTATGGAACAAATATTTATTGAGGACCTACTGTGCTCCAGGCAGTATACTAGGAACAACAAAATCTCTGACCTCCTGAATGGATGTTTGGGCAGAAATAAACAATAAATAGGTAATATGTGTTATGGTTTAAAAAATAATAATGAAGGGAGGGATAACTCAGATCCAGTGGTCAGAGAAAGCCTTTCGGGAGAGGTAAAATCCTAATTCAGGAAATGGAGAAGAAGGTTGAATACTTTGTTCTAGGCTGTGAAACAATTCACAAACTCAACACTTTCTGAAAGATTTTTATTTTTTATTATACTTAAATAGCAAAGGCAGTTGTATTTATAGTAATATAATGACAGTATACATTTTGCATTTTATAGTAACATATTTCTTTAGGAGATTCTATCAGATTTATCTTTTTACCCTTGTACTTTACTTTTAGCTTGGCCCATAATAGGTGCCTACTAAATGTGTCTTGAATAAATAAGTGGTTGTAGTAATCCTCCAGAGTAGGCAAGACAATTGTTATTGTCCCATTGCAGAGATATTAAAATGACTATTGTTTGCAACAAAGTGGAGCTACAACTAAAATTATAATTCTTTTTTTTTTTAAAAAAATTTACTTCCATGCTCTTTTATTTCAGTCTTTGGAGTTAAAATCTTACCTTTATGTGTACAGAAGTTCTGATTCATACTGAAGGGTTCTTAGGTGAGATGTAGTACAAATATCTGACAGAAACGCAGGACAACCTTGCAGAGAGTACGTTGCTTTTAGATAACGCTGCCAATAATCTAGTGGAATGATCCATACCACCTGTGCTCCACCCTTAGCATTCTAGACAGGTCTCCACCCCTCATTTTCTGTTTCATAAACCAATGACTAGCTTCAATATTTCAAGGTTTCATGAATTGTTATTAAAAGAATGATTCCAGAACTTCTGGGCTTGGGGGTGCCAGCATCATACATACATCATGTGCAAAATCAATCAAATTTCAGAAGTTGAAGATGGATTCCTTCATATGGATTTCTCCCTTGTAAATACCTTTTTATAGAGGAGGTCAAGTTCAGAGTGATCTCCTGGGTCTCTTGTGTTGGTGGCTTCAATAGACAACCAAACAATGCCCAAACAGAAAGACTGAGACATTTTCCTGGCCAAGAAAAATTTCTCACGGGGACCTAGATTGCCACCTCATAGACTTTGTTTCTTCATCGTAGGCAGAACTTCTGCATCACAGTCTTTCTTCACTCAAATCTATCATCAGTCACTGAGCTGGGTTTTGGGAGAGACACAAAGAAGGCACTTTTTTCACCAAGACGTCCATTCATCCCACAGTATTTCCTGAGCACCCTCTAATCACACCCTTGGGGAATCAAATAGCTAACATATTTTGGGCACTTACTAAAGAAAGGCACTGACAGCTCAAGGTGATTTTCATGTAACTCCTGGTCTCACAATCCCCATTTACAAATGAGAATGTGAGGTTAGTTGATTTACCTGGGGTCACACCTACACGAAATAGTGTTAGGACTCAAATGTGAGTGGTCTGGCTCCAGAACCTGAGTCTTGACAGGGCTCCTGCCTGCAAGTTATACGGGGCAGACACGAATGGCAAGAGGTGAACCAGAGTCCAGCAGGTCTGGGGTACAGAGTCATGCACAACCCCCATATCTGCAGCCTGGAGAAGCTGGGTAAGCTTTCCTAAGAATGGAGACGGTGGGGCTGGATCCAGGGCTTAATCAGCATGCACAACACAGAAAGAACCCTTTAATTTTGTGTTCCTTCTTCTTTGCTGTTAACTGTACCATGCCGCTGAAGTCAGTTTGATGATATAATTTTTGATTCTTATTAAAGTAATATAAAGAGAGAACCGATTACAGCAGTTAGTGATGTTTAGGTGGGTAAGCTATGGAATCTCGCCTTGGGCTCTTGATTCTCTTTCTCAGCATCGTTCGTTTTTTGGGTTGGTTGTGGAGGCTAAGCCAGAGTGGAAACCTCCAGACACTAGTAGACCTTCCAGGAACACACAGACCGAAAAATGACTTCAAGGGGAAAGTAGATGGATAGATTCAGCCTCACCAATGTGAGCCTTTATGTGTTAACGCTCTGCTTGCTGATCATCCTTCAAGGTCTTGTTCTTTCCATCTCCTTTCCTGGGAGTAGAGCATCCCCACTTATTCCCGCCTGTCCATGGTCCTTGCGAGCACTGCTTATGGCCCACCTTTGTAAGAAAGGCTTCCCAGGCTCTTCCTGAAGCACTGGCCTGGCTTCAACTTCCTGTAGGGCTTGTGATTTCAAGACCCCATGGGGCTTATACTCTCCAGAGTCACTGTTAAATGTGTGCTGCTTTGACTGGCTGCTGTTTTTTTTATTATAACATCATATTTCCTATTCCTTGGTCCTCACACTCAGTACCCTTTCCTTCAAACTAATGGTTCCAGTTACCTAAGCATCTAAGGTAGTGTCTCTTTCTAAAGCCAAGGAAATCTGGACCGTGCACCTGTGAATTTTTCTCCTTTAGTGCCTAGAAACGAACTAAATTTCCTAATCCTGTTTTGCCTAAAAATCAGTTCCTTTTGTGATTAATTCTACTACTCAAATATTTGCATAAACTTCACTTACAAAGTTTCAGAAACTTAGGTGTTAGCACGATTGCTGCCACTTTTGAGAATATTTGCATTGTTTAGTGTGTTTTTTTTTAAAAAAGATTAACAATTGTTATAAAATACAACCAAATATTTGCATATTATTTTAAAATCTCCAATGTTTTGAGCTGAATAATCTGAATACATTTCTTAATTTTATACTTCTAATATTTTTTATGTTGCACAGCTCCATAGATCATTCATTTAATACATCGCATGGGAGTGTTCTTGCTTCCTCTTTGCTGTTTTTCGGTAAAAGTAAAAGCATGTGATGGATAGATATATCGGGAAAATATTTACATAATAATTTCATTACACTTTAATTTTGTGTTCCTAATTAATTTTAGATCATGAAAAGCTAATTGATGAGTTCCCAATTACTGCCAACTGCATTGAAGCCCATCTCATTGTGTTTTTACCTCCACTCATTTTTATTTCCAACTGTTATTCATACTCACAGTGGCTGCTGAAGTATTTTTGACACTATATTGAATACTGTGATTTAAAATCGAATACTAATAATATGGATTCCACTACTACCAACAGCTAACTCTTGTCAAGCACTTAATCTGTTGCCAGGGACTATTCTGAGTGCTTCACATAGATTGACTTCTGTACCGAAAACATTGATTACAGTCGATGTGCAGAAGGAAGGGTTTATGCTTTCCCATGACGCTAGATTTACAATGAATGCAGATGTTTCTTGTCCTTCCCTGGCTTTTTTCAGATTTAAGGCCCAAATATAATAGCCATTATGAGTTGAATTGGGTCCTCTTGACATTTTCATCAGTACCTCTGCAGGTGACCTCCTTGGAAATAGAGTAGTTGCAAGATAGGGTCACACTGGAGTGTGTATGGAGCAGCTAATCTAATATCTTTATAAAGATGGGAAATTTGGACACAGACATGCACATAGAGAAGAACATCATGTAAACATCAAGGCAGAGATCGGGTTGATGTTTCCACAAGCCAAAGAATGCCAAAGCTGGTAGCAAACCACTGGAATCTAGGGGACAGTCATGGAACACCCCCCCAGAAGGAAGGCAACCCAGCCAACACTTTGATCTTAGACTTCTTCAGAACTTGGAGGCACTTAATTTGTGGTAATGACACATTATGACAGCCCTAGCGAACTAATGCAATCACTTACAAACAGCCAAACAACAGGTGAGCAGCAAACTACATTAGATCGGCAACTTTGTGAATTATTATTATTATTATTATTATTTTGGTGCCTAGAGATTTACTTAGCACATAAGTGTTTGAGAAAGAAATTAATATTACATGAAGAAAGCCAGCAAAATACAGCATCCTGATGGGCTTTGAAATGGCAGGGGAAGCAGCTGAGCAGGGAGCTGAGTTATTGTAGCTAGGTCTTACCTGCTGTTAGGGAGGGAACTATTCTTGTCAAGGGAGAATTTAAAGTACATTGTTTTGGCTTCGCCCATGATTGCAAATGTCAAAATTCCATTAATTTGATTTCTAAAGTTTAAGGTATTCTGCCATTTGGTTACTCAGTATATGAATAGAATGACATTTCTTATACTTGGCTCTCTGGGAGCTACACATGCACGTTGGTTTGAAGGATATCATTCATCCTTCAAAGGTAGGGTTCTGTCTAGACTCTTCTGGGAGGGGAAGAATAGGGACCTTTCAGGAGTGGAGATCTACTGGACCCAAAACAGGAATGAATAAGGTCTATATTTCAGGGGAAAATATGTTTTTCTTTTGGCTGGAGTGGGGAATATTTAAAAGCCTATTTATTGAGCATAGATATTTTTTTTTCTAGACATTGTGCCAATATCAAAGTATGTCATCTAACAGAATCCATAAAATGGCCCTTTGAAGTAGCTATTACCAACTCTATTTCCAGAGAAGGAAATGTAGGTTAATGGGGGTCAAGCCCCTGGCCATGGTCAAGTAAGTGGTAGACTCGATCTCAAGTCTTCCCTTCACAAAGGTTTGTGCACTAACTCATCTGTTTCATCCTAATTTGTCCAAATATAGATGTAAGTCAAGTGTCAGCCTCCGTCTTTAATGTTTATTCAGGGGAGGATGATTTATCTTGCATTTCCTCCTAGGTTATTCCTCGGTAGTACAGGTTCCTGCCCATTTTTCTCGGGTTGGCCCTGAGGGACTGGTTGTTTCATGGGCGGTCACTACCTGGATCTTGCACCCATTGTGTTTATGAGATGGTGTTGGTACCAGATTGCCAGTGCCCCCACTTCAGCACATGGTTAGAACATTCCTCAGTTCTTTACCACGCCACGAACAAGAAACAGTACTGAAGGAGTGAACTGGGGGTAGTATTAATTAGGGTGTAGATTTAGCCAGAGAAACAGAGACCTGGCATAAATAATAATTTAAATACAATGAGAATTTCTTTCTCCACGATATAACTCTGAACTGTTACGGTGGCTTCATGACAGGGTCCAAGGTCCCAGATTTCTTCTATTTTGCTACCATTCAAGACAGTTGCATGCAACCACTGAGGGTCTCGGACTGCAAGTGGGGACTACTGTAGAAGTAAATGTCTACCCTACCTGGCCCCCAGCAGCAGGACATGAATGTCCACATAGTGGTTCTCACTCATGGTTGTGCATGAGAATCACTGGGGGAAAATATATATAATTTTAACACCGGTGCTAGAATCTCACTCTCGGGGATTCTAAGTCAGCTGGTCTTGAACTTGGGTTAGACATCAGTCAGGATGTAACAGGCTTTTTGTGCACAGCCACCACTGAGAAAGTGCTGTTGACCTTTTCCTGGAGATATTTCAGGGAGCAAAGCCCTTCTGAGTTAGTGACTTATTTAAAATGTGTTCTGAAGCACTTGTGTCTGGATGGTAGGGAATAAACTCTACCATTGGGTAGAATGAAGATCAAATTGAGATTTTAAATATTCCGGATCCAAAACAAAATAAGGATGAGGTGAAGCAAGGCTCGGGTGCTTTGTGGGGTGGGAGACGGGACGGCTGGGCCAGGCAGGTGCCAGGGGAGGACACAGCTCAGTGCTAGGTGTGGGAGGAAGAAGGTGGAGGGGCAGGCCCGCTCCTGGGGCCTCCTGGGGAAGAACTGTGTTTGAACAACTCAAGATGGAAACTTGCTCTGTGGTTTGGAAATGCATGCGGGAAAGGGGGCCTCCCAGGCACGGAACAGCATCGGAATCTTCTTCTTCCAAGCATCCCCTTTCCAGAGCTTCCTCAGTGCCGCTTGCTGGGACAAGTATGCAGCAAGGGACTGGGATGAGCAGGCTGGATCCACTCTCCCTCTTCCCAGGTCATCTTTACTCCATAGTTTCTTTCCCACCAGGCACCACCATGGACAGCACCTACTCCCTCCTGGCGCGGTGGGGTGGGTAGTGTGTGTGGCTCCTACTACATTTACCTGGACTTTTGTTTTCTTCAATCATCGTTTATTGCCTTGCCACTTGGCTTAATCACCACCAAGGAGATTGAAACAGGAGCTTTAAAAAATAGGACAGGTGGAGAAATGGAGGAAGGGAAGGAATTCCTGTTAATTCCTATCAAAGTCTGGAGACCTGGAGTGAGCAGGTGTTGCCTAGAGGAACAGTATTAATATTGCTTTGGTTACTCCCTCAAGGTGCTTTTGGTATGGAATTTATTTTGTGTTTTTCTGCATCAACATGCTCTCCAATCATTAGTATGATCCGGTGTACATTCAGAGCAAAACACTAGATGACTATGTTTTGGCTCAGATGATATTTCTGTCCTCCAATAATTTGTTTTATTAGGCCAGTCATTTTTAAGGGCCTACTTAAAGGCAAAACAAACAGTAAGTTTGGCCTTTCTCCAGTTCTATTTTTTTTTTTCCTTTTTCCTGCCAACCACTGGAGGCAATGTTACAGAAAATTTCTGCTTGCCTTGGAGACCTGCAATTAAGGATTTAAATCACTCTCTTTGAAAAATTGCTTAAGATCTCTGAGTCTCAGTTTCTCTGTTATAAAATGGGGATATTTTTTAGTTTTTATTTTGTATGGTTGTTATTTTCTTTCTTTCTTTTCTTTTGGTACCAGGGATTAAACTTACCTACTAAGCTACATCCCCAGCCATTTAAAAAAAAAATTCAGACAGGGACTTGCTAAGTTGCAGAAGCTGTCCCTAAAATTGTAATCCTCCTGCCTCAGCCTCTCAAGTTGCTGGACTTGCAGGCAAGTGCTACCATGCCCAACTTACTTTTGTGTTTTTTTTAAAAAACATTATTTTTTAAAGACCTGTTTTACAATGCTGAAACAATTTCAGTAGCAAAATAAATAATATTGGCTTATAGCTCAAAGTCTAAAATAAATATCAGTACTGATAAAAATAAATGATAGACTAGCAAATAAGTGGGAAAGGGGGAATAAACAAATCTAAACAGAAGAATTGCTATCAATTCTAAAATCTAATTCCTTTTTCAGTACCAGGTCAAAACCAAGTTTCTGAAGGTAAACACAAAACTGAAACAATACCAGCACCTCTCTGTCTTGGAAAATGGGAGTTTCCAGTGTTCTTTTATCCTTGTTTTAAATGATTTGTAAGCCTGTAATCCTGTAATATGAGTTCTGAAGATGACTACAGCCCTTTTATATTCTCCCCTTATTCAAAAAAACTGAGGCTGGAAGAAGTGACCGATTGATTTTTCCTCTTTCTATCTTTCTGTCTCCTTCCACCAAATGTTATTTGTGGGTATTCAAAAAACTATTCCTTTATTAAGGGATAAATATTTTTACATAAGTCAAACAAAATAAAACAAAACAAAAAACCCTGGAACTTACTCCCTAAAGACTGTGTCCACATTCCCTTTGGCAATCTCTGGAAGAGATGGATGAATTTGAAGGTGTGAAAGGATCAGGGAGTGGCTGGGAGAAAGGAGGCAGAGGGTGTGGCAGGGATTCTACCCTTATTAACAGGGCTCATCCTCCTGACTCTCACCTGCTTCCCTCCTACACAGGAGTTATGTTCATCCAGCAGCTTTGCACCTTGCACGATGTCCGCGGGGCCTGTTGGAAGTTTATATTCATGTGCAGTCAACTGTGCTGAACTTGATGATTTTGAGAAGCCAATCTTGTTAAATCTTGTCTCAAGTGAAATAGCTTAGCATTAATGCCTTATTTATTTCAAAGATCTAAGAGCAAAAGTAGTGTGGTAGGGCAAAGTAGAGAAGTGTTGACTGATGGCTTTCTTCTGGTAATTCCCCTCTCTTCTTTATAGCCTGGTCCAATTTTCTTGGCTCAGGGATTTTGTGAAATGGAAATGAGAACCTCCCCTCCCCTCCCCTCCCCTCTGGTCTGGCCGGCCTTCCTTCCTTCCTTCCTTCCTTCCTTCCTTCCTTCCTTCCTTCCTTCCTTCCTTCCTTCCTTCCTTCCTTCCTCCCTTCCTGGGGATTTAAGAGCTAATGAGACCGTCCTATCACATAAAGTGTAGTCAATAAGGTCTTTGAGGGCCTGTGGAAAGCAAGAAAGAGTCTCTCAAATTGATAAAGAAGTTTAAGTATCCCACCAAAAGTGGGAATAAATGCATCATGCTGGGATAATGACTGGAAGATGGGGAGACTTCAGAAAAATGGCGCTTAGAGAAGAGACTTTGGGAGTGGAGATTTCCAGACCAAGAAAAGATCTCTAATTCCCATCTACAGCAACAAGGCCTGAGTCCTGGCCCTTCAGAACCACTCCAGCTTGAAGGCTCAGGATGCCAATGATGGTCACTGCAAACTGTTGGGGAGGCACTTCCTGCCTTTTCCATTGTGGTGCACCAAGGCAATGGAGGAAGTACCCGGTTCTGACTAGGGTGAAGATGCAGGCCTGTGCCATATTAACTTGATTAAAAAGCCATAAACCAGCAAGATTGCCTGAACACCTGAGCTTGTGGGCTGAGACTTGTATCTGTTCCACTAGAATTAATTCATGGCTAATCAATTTGAAGGGAAAATATCGATCTTTCACACCAAAGGCAAATTTTTGAGTCAGCCTCACCACCACCAACAACAAAAGAAACAGCATGTAACTTCTATCAAGAGAAAAGAAGGGCTGGGGCTGTAGCTCAGTGGCAGGGCGCTTGCCTAGCATGTGTGAGGCACTGGGTTTGATCCTTAGCACCACGTAAATATAAACAAACAAAATAAAAGCCTGCTGTTCATCTACAACTACAAATAAATAGATAAATAAAAGAGAGAAAAGAAGTAAAATGTGTAGGTAAATATCGAGGGTCTGTATTACCACACAACCTCAGGGTTCAAAAACCCTAGTCACGTTTCTTTTAGAGAATGTATACATTTTTAAATTCTAGGAGTTTGCAAATCATTTTGGTCTAAGTTTTAGGCATAAGTGAGAAACTCCCTTCCCCTCCCCTCTGGTCTGACCATCCTTCCTTCCTTCCTTCTTTCCTTCCTTCCTTCCTTCCTTCCTTCCTTCCTTCCTTCCTTCCTTCCTTCCTTCCTGGGGATTTAAGAGCTAATGAGACCATCCTTTGACCTTTCTTTTCAATATTCTACTCATTTACTTTCTTATCAGTTAGAAGAACTTTGGGTAAGGATTCAGGGACCCTGAATTCCAAACTTGGCAGTGAACACACCATTTTGCTCCTGATGTGGAAGATGAGGGGCTTGGCACATCTGTGGGTCTGTAAGTTCTAGAGGTGGAGGGTGGAAAGCTGGCTGTGGCCATGCATAGTGTGAAGGGCACTGGGCTTGCTCCGAGGACCTGGCTCAAAGCTTGACTTTTTCCTGCTCACATGCTTTTATGATCTTTGGCAGGTTATTTAGTTCTTCTCAACCTCGGATTTCTAAACTGGAAAATGTGTGTCCTGAGGCAGTTCTCATACTCAGTGATATGTGTTGGAAACCTTGTAAATTTACAAAGTGATTTATACCAATGGAAGGCCATTTTAGCTGTCAATCAGCAAAGATTTTGGAGAACCTGCAATATGGTACTTGGATATGGAGGGAAAAATGAGAGGATCCCATGGGTATGGCTCAGTGGTAGACCACTTACCTAGCATGTGTGAGGCACTGGGTTTCATCCTTAGTATTACATAAAATAAATAAAATAAAACTATTTTAAAAAACCCAAATTATCCACTGGCCTTCTAAAAGCTACCAAAACAAACCCAGTTTATCTTATTTTTTTCCCAATAAACTTTATATATGGTAGCAGTACGTAATTCCCATCAGAATCAGGAAATGCAAATGAGCTTCTCTTGGTGGGAATCTCCAGGACTATTGATCTCCTAGATTAGAAAAGAATCTTACTACTTGGATTTATTGAAATTGGCTTGTCTACTGCCAGAAAAAAATGATGGTAAGTGCCAGTTGTCACCATGCTTTCCAGAAATTAACCCATTTAATTCTCACTCAAATCTTGTGACGGGGCCATCCTTATCATCGATGTTTATATTTTATAGAGAAGAAACTGAGGCATAGAACAAGCAGCTGAGCCCAGAACTAAACTGGGACAGCCTGATTCTCCCTGGGACTAGAACTTAACCAATGTCCTATGCTCTTGTCAAAACACAGAGTCATTTTTGATTTCTTGACCTTGGCCAACAAAAATAGTTAATATAGTGTTCAGTGCCTAATACCCAGAGTTCTTAAGGTCATATTTTTTTGGGGGAAAATATCTATGACAATCTGTTTATTTTTAGAGCAATTAGTAAAAACAATATCCCAGGAAAATTTGTAATTTATTTTTGGATAATAATTTTTCAGAGTAATAATACTGGAGCTTTGAGTCCTAAGCTCACAGATTAATACCTAATTGGTAAAAGAGACAAGGAGACAGGATGAGGGCTGCAAAAGACAGAGCAGAGAGATAACATGTGTCTGATTTATTTTAATACCTCTCCTTTGAGTTCAGTGCATACTGGGAACAGTTTTTACCAGGGATATTTGTATTTCCATAAATTGTTTTCCTTTCTTAAAACTTTAAGGTATTTGCACATCTAGATGCCTATCATTAGGGCAAATGTAACCACCTACATTAATAATAATAAATTACTTAATAATACTTAATATATAATTTGTACGG
This sequence comes from Ictidomys tridecemlineatus, assembly GCF_052094955.1. Taxonomy (NCBI): domain Eukaryota; kingdom Metazoa; phylum Chordata; class Mammalia; order Rodentia; family Sciuridae; genus Ictidomys; species Ictidomys tridecemlineatus. The sequence continues at coordinate 19,872,246 of NC_135489.1, read as the reverse complement.
TCAACATGTTGAATAAAAATATTACGTCTTTGGGCAAATAATTCTAATCATGCTTAATTCCGTTTTATTAATCATAGTCACATGTAACTTCTAATCAATTGAAAAAATAAGAGTTTTAGCAAAGCTATTACATGAGTGACAGAAATCCCATTTTATAATTGTGATGGGGGATGCTTTTTCTACTCTAGTAAGCCCTACATACCTTCAATCATTTACAGCCCCTTTTGGGGAATGAGGAAAAGATTAGAGAACATCTAATGATAATTATTTAAATTGCTAACATCTATTTGGTTGTGATATTAGGAAAAAAAGATATCCAATATAGGGTGGTGGGAGAACGAGATAGACTCTCTGAAAGCTGCAGACATCTCAACAGCAAGAATTCCCAGTGAGTAATTGCTATTCACTGTTTTCTCTTCCCTTCTTTCTTCCCTCCCTCTTTCCCTGCCTCTCTCTATTTTTTCTTTTTTAGGACAGCTTTATTGAGCTATCATTGACCTATAAGAGTGATATATATATATAAATTCAAGAATTTTTTTTCTAGTTGTGGATGTAGGTACACAATACCTTTGTTTTACTTTTATGTGGTGCTGAGGATCGAACCCAGTGCCTCACACATGCCAGGCAAGTGCTCTACCATTGAGCCATAACCCTAGCCCCAAGAATTGTATATTTAAGATCTACCCTTTGATTATGAAATATATTCCTGGGGTGGGGGGAAGGGAGAGACATTGATCAATAGGTACCAAGTTTCAGTTATGCAGCATGAGTAAGCTCTGGGGAGCTAACGAATGTGCAGTTGGTGACTGTAGTTAAAACACACTACATTGTTTGCCTAAAATGTGCTAAGAGGATAGGTCTTAAATCTTTCTCACCGCACATGTGCAGGCAGGGCAAGAATGTTAGAGGGAAGGTATGATTCTTTCTTTATCCTTGTTCACTGGGTGTCCTCTGAATTCCAGGCATTATTCTAGATATTCAGAGGCAATAGTGAACAAGACATTTCCTGCCCTCCTGGGGCTTAGATTTTAATAAATATACCTCCAATGTTATTCCTATTTTCTTTTCATTTTTATTGCCATTTCTCATTAATAACTTATGCTATTGTAACTAGTCCAACTGGTTCCATGGAATTTAACATTTTTCTTCTATTCTTTTTAGTATATTACCATCATATTAACTTTTCCAGTATGGTGTGTAGCTGGCTTCTCTATACATCGAGGGCCATAATAGTTCCTATTCCCTAGGGTTATGGAGACAAATGAACCCTTCAGGTGAGACCTAGCCTAGTCAGTCCCCACTAAAATTGGTCCACATTATTCTTCAGCCTGTATTGGTTTCTCTCTTTCCACTAGGGAAAAATTCAGTGCTTAACCGTCACTGGAAATAGTTCAAGATTCCTTTAGGGTGTAACACAGTTCTGTATGTTTTTGAGTTTATAGTATCTTGGGTTTGGGTTCTGACGCATATGTATATTATGATACATAAAAATGATTCATTCCCCCAAAGGATGGTAATAAGTAGACAGAAGTCATCTATTGCACTTTTCAGTATTTCAGATTCTGCCTTGTCACCCTGTCCCTAGACAGTCCATTTGTGGGATATCATTATTACTTTTCACTTATGATAATAAATTCCACATGTCTAAACTAGGACTCATGGTTTTTCCTCCCAATGTGGCCCCAGGTTGTGTTTCCCATAGTGGCTAATACCTTTGTCTAGCCAGGTGTGGTGGTGCATGCCTGTAATCCCAGCGGCTTGGGAGGCTGAGACAGAGAATTGTGAGTTCAAAACCAGTCTCAGCAATTGTGAGGTGCTAAGCAACTCAGTGAGACCTTGTCTCTAAATAAACTACAAAGTAGGGCTGGAGATGTGGTTCAGTGGTTGAGTGCCCCTGAGTTCAATCCTTGGTACAAAAAAAAAAAAATATCTTTGCATAGGCACCACTTGTTGAGTCCAGAGACCTCAGAGTCATCCTTGATCTCTCTCTTTCTCTCTTGTTCTCTATTAAGTTCCTAAAGGAATCCTTAAGATGCTCATTTCAAAATGTTCCCCAACCCAGCCTCGTGTCCTCTATCCTGAGTTCAAAGAATCAGCTCCTCTGGCCTGGGTTGCCACGAGTTTCCTACCTGCTTCCTGCTTCTACTCTTCTTTTCCCAGACAGTAGGTTCTCACGTAGCAGCCAGAGTAATTCTTCTGAAATAATAAATAATTTAAAACATGAGTTCCTCTCCCCCTCAGTGATTTCTCATCATGAGTTTTTACCAATGTGGACACGGTTCAGAGGTCCTCCCTGACCGGGCTCTCATTGTCTACCTTCTCCTCTCTTGCTCACAGCTTTCTGGCCACATTGGCCACACTTTCTAGCCACACTTCTCACTCTCCATTCAAGACATGGTGAATACTTTCTCCCAAGGACCGCTTCAATTTCCTCTGTACACAGGGGATGCTTGCACAATGGAAAGTCTCTATCTTATGGGATACTTGGAAAGAGGACATTGAATAAGACCTGTAAATCACTGGGTACTGAATCTAATATTTAGTAATTTCTCAATAAATATTTAGACTATTGTTTCTCTTATAATTTTCTAATTTTGACCCAGATGTCCCATATTGCAAGTCAGATTCATAATTTCCAACCTGAGCTCTCAAGAGTTTCCCACAAACCAGATTTTTCTTTTCGTTCCTGTTCTAGTGAGGCCATCACAATTTTCCTAGATCCTTGTCCTCAAGCCTCTGCCCTGTCTCCTCCCTCACTTTTACTCAGATCCCATCTCATACCAATCGGCAAGTTCTACTGACTTTATTGTAGAGAATTGTTGTCTCTCCCTGATGCAGCTACGCTAGACTCTCATGATAGTTTTCTGATGGTCCTGCTTCTTGTCTTTCCTTCCCAACTATCGTGCACTCCAGTTTCAGACACGATTACCCGGCTTTGGCCTGGTTAACTCACTTCTGTGCTCAGAAATCTCTGAAGTTCCCCCGTCATCTGTAGAAGAAGGTCTCTGTGACTTGAATTATTATTTAAGGCTGCTGTATTAATCAGGGTTCTCCTGATTAATAGAATCAATAGGGTGTGTGTGTGTGTGCGTGTGTGTGTGTGTGTGTGTGTGTGTGTGTGATTGAAACTCTCAATTGTACGTTGGTTTATTTATTCTATTTATATAAAGAATGGGTTCAGATAATTCTGGAAGCTGGCTAGTCTGACACCTGGAGGGTGGGCCAGCAGGCTGCCGTGCTCGGGTCTGAGGATCAGCAGTCTGAGATCAGGAGCAAGGAAGAGCCAGCTTTGCCGGCGATGGCCAGAGGCAGTCTGCTGGAGAAAGTGTGGTCCATTAGGTGCATCTCAGCTCCTCTATCTATTTTATGGTGGTGACACTCAGTCTTGTGTGTCTGCAGAAACCATCCTGGGAGATTTAAGAATACAGTGACCTATTCCCCTTCCTAAGAGATTTTAACCTAGGAAGTGGGCCCGGGGTTCTGTGTTTCTAATGGGCATCCGGGAGACTAGTACATGGACCGCCCTTTGAGAAGCAGTGACCACTGGGAAATGGCTGGGGAAGAGCGAGAGAGGGGCCCAGGACAGCACTGCTGGGCAGTGCAGTTCAGTTCTCTCCAACTGCCCATGGGGTATCCCCGAGAAATTGGAAGGAAACCAGAAACATTCAGTAATGAACTCACAGGGCCATCAGTGCAGCACAAGGAGTGCACTCCTCCAGTGTGACCAAGAAGGGACAGTCACAAAAGGGAGAGTGGGAAATGGTCATAAAGGATGCCGAGCTGAAGACCAGTTGGGTAATGGGTTAGCAGGGTCATGTAGACATAGGCCTGCCAAGAGAGCATCCAGAGTCTGCTCAGACCCCGTCCGCAAGAGGTCCTCTGTCCATCCATGAGAACAGCACACACAGCAGTGGCTCCCGGCTTCCAGTTCCAGGAGAAAATAGCCCCCTTAGGGCGGAACTGGGCCACACAGCGAGAGAGCATTCACAGAACCCAGGGGAGCAAGGTTCCCAGATGCCCAAGAGCAAAGACATTGTTGCCTTGGTTACTGGAGCTAAATCACATTCATAGTTTTGAGAGAGAGAGAGAGAGAGAGAGAGAGAGAGAGATTGAGTGTAAGAATAAGTTAGTTTCATTTAAATTGTAAATGCATATTTTTAACTTTCTTGGGTTGTGTATTTTCCAATAATTTCCAGTGATTCTTATGTAATCCATTTAGAGCCTTCATAAAATGCTGAGTTTGAGTCCCTCCTGGTATTGTAGAGGCTGCCTGGTGCTATAGTCTGGATTTTGGATCCCAAAGGCCTGTGTGCTAAAGGATTGTCTCTTGGTGCCATTGGTAGGTGATGCAGCCTTTAGGAGGTGGGGCCCAGGAATGGAAGTGAGTTGACTGAGATGTATCCTTGAAGGAGACATTGGGACTCTTCCTCTTCCTCTCTTCTTTTTACTTCTCTGAGGCTACAAGGTGAGCAAACATCTCCCCCATGCTTCTGCCGTAATGTATTGTGTTGCTGCAGGACTAAAGCAACAGGGCCAAGTGACCACAGACTGAAACTCTTGACACTGTGAGCCAAAGTAAACCTTTTATCCTTTTAAGATGATTACCTCAGGTATTTGGTCATAGTGATGGAAAACTGACTAATACATCTGGATTGGTAAGTTTAAATGTTATAATATAAAAAATACAAAAAAGTGAAACACCTTATTTTCTACTACTTACCAGTAGCTGCTTCATTTCATTAAAAAAGTACAAAAAATCATAGAAAGATATTTTGCTTATCTCAATTAATAAAAATAGAAAATTCCAAATGAAATACAAAAGCAGATTTCAAAACTTACCTGCAGCAGTGATGTAAATTGCATGTTAAATAATCACATTTACCATTTGAAGACAGTGTATATTTGCAAGTTCTAAAATGAAAGTTATCTATTCCAAGTTACGAAAATGTTCACTCTGCTGGTTTAAAGGATGACAGAATATGTACATGAGAACTTTTAGCAATACCACAGAATTCTAACACTGCTTTTTATGTATCAGGGATTTTTTGACAACAAAGAAAACTATGAGACAGGAACATGTTAAGGAATTTATTTAAAAAAAAACTGACTGCAGGCATGCATATGCTAAGTGCTTACTTAAGGTATCTGACATTTCACAGAGCTAGTGGAAGGACTTGCTTACTTTCCCCCCTCTCATTTCTTTCGTTCTATTCCTGCACTAAACCAGCTCATCAGAACCAAAACTTTCCAGGTCATATCATCTTTCTACCTTATTTAAGTTTTCCGAAATATTCTTTCTGCATTAATGCTATATCATCCTTTTCACAGAAGGCAGATAAAAACATTCATTTGAAGAATGCATCAGAATAACTGTGAAACTTTAGCCAAAAACATTTCTTTTATTCTGTGAGTCCATTAGAAGGACTGATGTGATTGATACATTGGTTTTTCTAACAGGCAGTCCATGTACATTACCAAATCCAGCACCCAGCGCAGAGCGCATGCTCCCTACATAATAGTTACTGTAGTTAAACAACAAAAAAAATTCTTTTAAGATTTGTTGCCAAAAAAATTGAAATTTGTTTGTTTTTTAATAAAATGAATAATATGAATAATATACTCTCACCTTTATTTATTTTATATAAAGTTGTCTCTGTATATCCAAGGGAGATTGGTTCCAGGGTCCCCAAGGATACCTAAATCCACAGACAACTCAAGTTTCTTATATAAAATGGCTTAGTACTTGCATATAACCTATGTACATCCTCTCCTGTACATTAAGTCATCTCTAGATTAGTTACAGTTTGTAATACAATGCAAAATGCTCCATAAATAGTCCTGCTACATTATTTAGGGATGAATGACAAAAAAACTAGTCTGTACATGCTCAGCACAGGTACAGTCTTGGTAAGCCTAATTACTTAGTACACATCAACAAGAACCTAACTTTTTCCTCTATAGGTGATACTGAATTCACAGGTAGAAGGGCCAATAACTGATAGAAATGAGAAACTGAATTTCGTGTTTAACTTCAATAAATGATCTTATACCAGACATTTAACACATATTTCTAGACATTTATCAGTAGTAAATAAAAGAATTACCTGGGGCTGGGGTTGTCTCTCAGTGGTAGAGCCCTTGCCTTCTGTGTGTAGGGCACTGGGTTTGATTCTCAGCACACATATAAATAAATAAAAATAAAGGTCCACCAACAACTAAAAAAAATTAAAAAAAGAACCATCTTTTTTTACATGGGTTTTAACATTCTGATATTTCAATTGGTTTGGGGGAGAATGTGAGAATAATTTAAAGAAAATAATAATAACAAATAATATTGTAAAGCCTCCATTACCTAATAATGATATACCAAGACCTGACAACCTTGACTACTAGCCTAACAAGTGTGTAATAAAACTAATGTTAATTTCCATGCACAAAGGAGTTATGGTGGTGTTCACTGTAAGACTTGGAATTGTCCTAGGTGGAGGAGCATTCATCCTTATCCTTTATACGGTATTTATAATATATAAGAGTGGAAGAGAATGACCAACCAAGGATTTGTAGACCAACTTCACTACCATCTTCAAGCCCCAGCTTGGAACCAGAGAGGTGCAAAAGCACAGTTAATCAATCCTTTGCTTTAGACTTAGATGGACCTTTGCAAGCAATACAGACCTGGATGAACTAAAAGAAAGGGAGGTGTCTTAATCTGTTTTCTATTGCTAAAGCAGAATACCAGAGACTGAGTAATTTATAAAGGAAAGAGGTTTATTTTGGCTCATGTTTCTGGAGGCTGGGAAGTCTAAGGTCAGGTGGCCATATGTGGTGAGAGACTTCATGCAGCTTTTATAATATGGCAGAAATATCAGAAGGGCAAGTGGGGAGCATGTAGCAGAGATAAAACACAAGAGGCAGACTTTCTTTGTAACAATTTTCTCTCAGGGCAATAAATCCATTCCTGTTGGAAAGGCTTTAATCCATTCGTGAGCTCTCCATCCCACCACCCAAACATCTCCGCCTGCGCCTCACCTCCCAACAGTGCTGCACTGAAGAATTAAATTTCCAGGACTGGAGCCAACAGGTATGACCCACTGCAAGGAATCCTCCTGTGCCACAAAACATCACCTTGAGAAGCCTGAGAAGAAGAGAAGAATAAGGGTAAGAGCTCTGGAGACAGGGAGTACGGGGATTCCTTCCATTCCTTCTCCACAGAGTGACTTGGATCAAGGGACTTATCCTCTGAGCTTCTGTGCCTCATCTGACATAGGAGATCCCCGGTCTCAGCCGGCTTCCTCTGTCATCCCATCTCAGAGAACCACACACGGTCCTTTCCTCAGAGCCCGGGGCTTGATGGTGCTCCTCTACTCAATGTCAACTCCTTCTAGTCCCTGAGAGCCTGGGTCGTGTCCGTGACACGTTAGACTGAGCTCCCGTGGTGAGTACTCATCGCCTTTTGTTGAACAGAGGAATGAAGGGTTTTTTATTTTTTTTTTGAGGACATCATGAGATGATTTTCATGGAGAGTTCCTACGACTTTCTTTTCTTCTTTTTCTTCCCATGTACCTGAAGTTCCAGTTTTGCCTCTATATTTGTAAAGCAAGGTTAGTTAACAGACATTCTGTAAATACGTAGAGAAACTGAACAACTGAAAAATGCGAGACGGTATCTACATGGTCATGAGATCTTAGGCTAAAAGGCCAATTTTCATTCAGTTACTGGGGGGGATTGTCTGTACCCACGTAGGTTCTGTGACCAGGGAGAACTGGTTTACTTCATCGTAACTGGTGATCTCTATTTCTATGCTTGAGGCTGGCTATCAACAATTTAGGAGAGATTGCCTAGATTTTCTGCCAATTTGGAGTCCTCGTCCTGTGTCCTAGACAAGAATTGCGTCTGAGCAGGCAGTGACAAGGAAGGTCTGATGGGCCGTTTATTTCATTTTGTCCAATCAACTCAGTATTTCAGCTGTATGTGATTTTCTGTTCAAATTATGTTGCTGATTGCTTCAAATTCTTAAAACTTCCCTCTGCATGTCTAGACACATCATTAGAACTTACAAGGACGAAGAGAGAATCAAAGTCACAAGCCCATCGCCACAGCATAGGGCATTACGGAGAGGACGACCTTGGGAATTTATGCCATTCTAAAAACAATTCATATAAAACAAGTCACACAATTTACTGGGTAAGGGAAACTATCTGGCTGGCCAGTAAATTAATATGGGACACTTAGGATAAAATACTGTCATGGCCACAGTTTTTTAAAGAACTTTTTTTTGTAGTTGTAGATGGACAGAAGGCCTTTATTTTATTTGTCTATTTTTATGTGGTGCTGAGGATGGAACCCAGTGCCTCATGCATGCTAGGCAAGTGCCCTGCTGCTGAGCTACAGCCCCGGCCCCATGGCCACAGTTTTTATATAAAAAGGGACTCAAGGAAAATTCCAATACCCTATTAAGTCTGACTTTAATTTTGTCATCTTAAGGAGTCACCTAGACATAACAATCTAATAAACTTAGTGGCTGCTCCATCATATGATTCTAAAGGGACCACAGTGGGTGGTGCGTCCTCACCACTCTTCTCCACGAGAGTCTTGTTATTGTGAATTTCTTGTCTCACCACATACTTTGCTCCTCCTCAATGTATTACTCACCACTGTACTTTCTTAAAGACCCAAGGGAAGAATGGAAATAAAGGAAATCACCCAAAGCAAACTAACCAAATACCTGTGAATGATGACTTTATGCAGAATTGTTAAGACTGTGAGGTACAAGTTATTGCTGACGCTTAAAAATACTTGTGGTTTTGCCACAGATGCTGTTTTAGCCTTTCTGTAGCTAGTTCCACTGGCTCATTCGCATGTTATGTGCACAGTTGTGTGTTTGACTCTTTTCTTTTTAAACGATGAGATGAAACTGGTGGAATTAAGGGCATATGTAGTAATAATCTTATGTGCTACTTGTTGGCATTTTTTCCAGAGCCCAAATTAGATTTGTTTGGTATTAACTTTTTGTCACTCTAACAAATAGCTGAGGTAATTCACTTATAAAGAGAATATGTTCATTTTGGCTCACAGTTTTAGAGGTTCCAATCCATAATCCATTAGCCCTGATGCTCCTGGGCCTGTGGCAAGGTGGCACATCATGGAGAGATTGTTGCCAGATCAAAACTGTTCATCTCATGGTGAGGAAGTGAAAGAGAGGAAGAGGAAGAGGAAGAGGAAGAGGGAGGCTATCAACAGCCTCCTTCAAGGGCATACCCTAAAAATGTCTCCCACTAAACCCCTGCCTATTAAAGGTCCCACCACCTCCTAATAGCCCTACCCTGAGGACCATGCCTCCAATACATGGGCCTTTGGGAAACATTCAAGATACATTTACTTTTTAGGGGTCAATAATATGAAGTATGAAGTCTAACTTTTAGAAACTTTTTAAAATAGAAAAACATGCCAAGATTTACCTCTTTTACTCAATATGCCAATTCATGATTTTAATTTAGGACTAATTTTAAAATTACTATTTGGCAAATTAAAATCTTTAAATCTTTATAATAGATGTTAAGGAACTTTGATTATTTCCAGGTCTGGTGTTTTATAATTGTAAGGCAAGGGAAGGAGGCATGTTCTGACATGATTGCCCGGTATTCTTCCAATCGAATTTATTCTTTCACTCGGGAATATTTATTGAGGGCTTCCTATTTCCCAGGGATCAGTGCTGTGCTGGTCACTTTAGAAAGTGAACAAGACACTGTCCTAGCCCAAGAGGGCCTGCTGTGAGTGGAATAAGTGGATGGGTCATTCTTTCCCAGTGTTCTGAGTGCTTTGACAAAGACAAGTCCAGGGCTGCTCATGAGGGCTGCTTACAGGAAGATTCTTTGTCCAGGGTAACAGTGGTCTTCAATATGAATCATGTGAGTGGAGTGAGTGGAATCAGCAGGCATGAGCTAGTGATTTGGAGGCCACAATTATCTTGATCCCTAATTACCTAAAGGACACTTCCCGGAGTTTCAGGAAGCGTGTACAGCTGGGGTAGAGATGAATTACCATGATGTGAACATTCTGAAAAATGAAAAATGATTTCTGGATCCCTTGGAAGGTTGTCTGGTGCTCCTTTCACGCTCTTTCCCACACTCACATGAGCTATTTTCCTGCACACTGAAAAATGTATTTTACCACCTCTAAGATTTATATGAAAATAAAAAATAAACAAAAAAAGAAAAGAAAAAAAAAAAACGACTTGTAAAACCCCAACTCATTGTGAGTGCTGCTGGGATAGACCTCACCTTTCCTTCCTTCTTCATCAGTCTTGTTGTGGCAGTGAGTTGCTTTTTCACACTGCATTTCTTGATTAGCTCAAACATCTGCATAATTCCATGGTGCAATATGTTGACTTAAAAATTTTGAATTTGTCTAATTTGGGTCACCTAAGGAAATCACGTGATCTTTCCTAATCATACCCTTATACTGTCTTGCAATTGTGTGATATCTGTACATATGTATATTTAAACTAATTTGAGGAGAGAAAAATATTAGAAAATTGGATTGACAATGGAAGTTGAAAAGGTTGAAATCTGAAGAACAAAATAAATTTCTTTATAAAATTAGCAAAAGATGCTATGTGATGAATATTGATTTCATATTCTCTGTCTTCTCCATAGAGAAAAAATAGATTAATTCTGCAGGAGGATAACTCTAGGTAAAAATTCTTGGAGAGCATCTTTCTCTAGAAGGTCTAAAGATTATAGAACTGGTAAGTGCAGACATTTCTATCATTTCCCTTTTGTGTCTTTTAAAATTAATGTTGATACCATCCTGATTATTGATGTATCTGTGTTCTTTTTAAAAAAACTAGATGGCTTCTTTCTTTGAGCCATATTATTCCTTCCTATATCACTGAAAATTTATTTCATGTGTTTTGTGACTTGGAGTAGTGTATCAATTGCTCTGAGTTTCCTTTTCCTTTTAAGCAAAGTGAGGATTATGATTGTTCTACATTTCAGATTGTCATGAGGATTAAATGGGACAATACTTAGAAGACTCCACTTAGCTAAAGCCCTGACATATAGTATATAATCCATAATGTGAGTTATTATTATAATTATTATTAATAAAAGTGATATTCCTGTTCAGCATCAGCCAGACCTGCATCTCTATTTTTTAAGCATTGCCCATGATTTTCTACTTATTTCACTATTTTAGAACCTTGACATACATTTGAATCTACTTGACTAATGTAAATAGACATGTGATAGGAAAGAGAGGCAACAGGCACTTACTTAAGATAAATATGGCAGGTTGGCCAGTTGCACTGGTAAAAATTACAGCATGGAGAGCCTTTATAATGTGGCCTTATTTATTAATAAATATTTATTAATTAAAGTGGAGTGAGAGCCATTGGATTTTGGGTGATAAACTGTTTCTCTGAAACTATCACTTAGATCCCTAAGCAGCCAAAATAGTTTATTTGAATTTTTCCATTTTCTGAAGGTAATTTCTCTCAGTAAAATACAAAAATGATCAGAAAGCTTTGCGGGGGGGGGGGGTGCGGAACTCCCCCCAAAGGCCAAGATAAAATGCTGCTTGAAATAATACAACCAATGGTGACAAAAAGTGATAGCCATAACCCTATTTATATGTGGCCTTCAAAAAAAATTTGAGGGATATAGCAAAAGCAGCAATGAGAGGGAAATTTATAGCACTAAGTGACTCTTTTGGAAAAGAAGAATATTCCCAAATTAATGGCTTCAGATCCCATAATTAGAACCATCAAGAACAAAAGCAAATGAACTCCAAGTAATCAGAATAAAGAAAACAATAAATATCTAAAAGGGAATCATAAAAGAGACACAGGAAATAATTAATAGAATAAATCAATGAAACCAAATCTGTTTCTTTGAGAAGACCAATGAAATTAGTAAACCTCATCCAGACTAGTGATGAAAAAAGAAATAAAAGTCAAATTGTCAATATCAAAATCTAGAGAAGGTGACATGACTAGAGATTCCTCAGAAATTAAAAAGATGATAAAAGAATCCTTTGAACTTCTTCATCTAAATTAAGTCAACAATTATGAAACTGACAAGTTCCTTAAAAGGCAAACCCTCAAACTCTACTCCTGAAGAATTACAGAACCTTAATAGCCCTGCATCTATTAAAGAAGATGAATTTACAGTTCCACAAAGAAAACTTCAGGCCAAGATGGCTTTAGGGGTAAGTTCTACCAAGAATTTAGAGAACTAATACCAGATCTAATCAAAATAGTCTAAAAAATTAAAGAGTAGAAAACTCTTGTCAATTCAATCCATAAAGTCAGGATTGCCTTTATGCTAAATCCAAAAAAGGGATATTACAAGAGAAGAAAATTACAGATTAATAAAACTCATGAACCTATATGATAAATTTTAGCAAATAAAATCTAAAAATATCTTAAATTATAATATATCTTGATTAAATTAGGAACAAAAGCCTGATTTTTTACATTTGAAAATACATCAATATGCTTCAGCATATCAGTGGACTAAAGGAAAATAATTATTTGTTAATACAATCACAGATAGTAGCTAATATTTGTAGGAAGAGTATTTAATAAAATTTAATTTTTCTCTATGATTTACAAAAAAATCTTTCACCAAACTAGGAAATAGAGGAACTTCCTTGATCTTAAAGTATGTGAACAGAACAAAATAATCTGTAGTTAAGTTAACACCTAATAATTAAAACATGGGATAATGAAACATTATCCTAACATTTGGAATAAGACAAGTGTGTCTGTTCTTACCATGGCTTTTAAACATCACCCTGGAAGTTCTAACCAGTGCAGTAAGACAGGAAAAAGAAATAAAAGGTATCCAGATAAAAGAACTGTCTTAATGTAAAACTATCTTTTTGCAGATGAGATTATTATATATGTAGGAAGTCTTAAGGATTCTAGAAAAACATACTAGAATTAATAAATTACAGAATACAAAATCAGTATCCAATAATCAATTACATTTTTATGTATTGGTGTGGTAGGCTAAATAACATGCCCTTCTCTAAGAAGTTCATGTCCTTATCCCTGAAACTGGTGAATATGTACCTTGCATGGCAAAGGAGACTTGGAAGTTATGATTAAGCTAAGGATTTTGAAATGCAGAGATTATATTGGCTTATTGTATTATATCTACCTAAATTTACTCAGCAATAAAAATGAATTAACTTTTGCTATATACATGAATGAATCTTAAAATACTATTCCACAAAGTGCAGACATATCTGTAGCAACACCAAATTAGTCAGTGTTTGCTTGTGGATGGGGCAGTGTGAGGAGAAGTAGTAGGGAGGAATTAAAAAGGTGCCCAAGGAAATTCTGGGAGGTGATCGATATGTTTGTTTTCTTGATATTGATGATGGTTTCACTGCTATAAATGAACTGTGCACTTTAAGAATGTGCCATTTGCAATGCATCCCAATTACATCTCAGTAAAGCTGTTTAAAAATGACTGTTTCATGACATGGATAAAAACCCCTTTATTCTTCAGAGAAGGTGTTTCTCTAGGTGCTTGAAGCCCCTCCAAGTTCTGATTCTGGGAAGGGGTGTCTAGTGAGGACCAGTGGAAGCAGAGGATGATGTCCCCTCTCCGCTAAAACAACATCCTTCTTTCTTTTACGTTCAGACTGATACTAAGACGACCACCTGGAAGGTCTTTGTCCTTTGAACATCCTACAAGACAAAGGGGACGGTGGTATTTCATGCTGGCCCGTGTTTGAATGGTGACAGTCTCCTGTCAAGGGAAGCCAGGCAAGCAGGGCTGTTGCTCGGGTCGGTGCCACCTAAGTGGGTTTAGGTTCCACAACAGGGACTTGAGTAGCATTCCGAGGGCTATTCATCCACGGCAGCTGGAAGAGGATGGAACCAAAGACGAGTTTACAACCACACCTGAAGAAGACATCCGGGATCAAAGCCGGGCGTTAAATTTGAGAAACAAGCTGGTCATCAAATGAGGGGTGGGATGTGGTGGGAGGGGGAATGTGGGAGATTTTCTAGAGTTGAGTAGCTAGAAGAAAAGTCATAAATGAAAAATGGGATGACAGGGACATGTCTTTGGTCCTAAATAGGGAAGGGTTTTCTGGAACTTCCTTTTATTAGGTGTTGACTGCATGATGTACACCTGAGTCAACTGGGTCAGAAGGAACAGGGTCTGAGGGTTGGAATAAAAGATTTGAGGTATGTTTTCCACTTTATAACCTCTGAGTAATTGAAGTGATTCATCCTAACCTGAAGACTTGGGCTGATGTCAGTGACTTCTCTGAATTTTTAGCTTGGCAGATTGCCAGTAAATGCATAGTTTCTTTTTTTGTACACATAAAATAAAATAAAAATTAAAAAAGATTTATTTCTTAAAACATTCAATTCTACTTATCATTATAGGAGAAATAAACTGGAAATAAGACAGAGAACAAGAAGAAAAAATGGCATATAATCATACAATTTACAAATATTTAAAAGATGCTCACTGAAGCCAGGTACAATGGCACATGCCTATAATCCCAGTGATTTGGGAGGCCGAGGCAAGAGGATTGCAGGTTCAAAGGCAGCCTCAGCAATTTAGCTAGGCCCTGTCTCATAATGGAAAAATGAAAAGGGCTGAGGATTTAGCTCAGTGATTAAGTGCCCCTGGATTCAATCTGCAGTACCAAAAAAAAAAAAAAAAAGTGCATTGTGGAATGTGTTGTAGAAATGTAAGATGTGTTGGAGGAATAGCACGTACATAACTAAAGTGATTAATGGCTCTTATATTTATAATGTCTTTAGGACCAGAAGACAAGCATTATTAAAAAAAATTCAGGGCCCTTTCCTCATCTGTAAAAATTTAAAATTTAAACATGATAAAGATCAAAAAAAGTATCTTCCCCAATTAGTCCTTCAACCCCATCCCCATTAGCTCTGACTTCAGGTATTTTTATTTGTTCTAATCAGTTATACATGATAGTAGAATGCATTTGACACATCATACATAAATGGAGTATAACTTCTCATTCTTCTGGTTGTACATGATGTAGAATCATACCCATCATGTAATCATATATGTACATAGGGTAACGACATTCTACTATCCTTCCTACTCCCATACCCCCTCCTCTCCTTCACTCCCCTCTGTCTAATCCAAAGTACCTCTATTCTTCCCTAGTCCCATCCCCCATTGTCAACTAGCATCCACATGTCAGAAAAAACATTGGGCCTTTGGTTTTTTGGTGACTGGCCTATTTCACTTAGTATGATACTCTCTAGCTCCATCCGTTTACCTGCAAATGCCATAATCTCATTCTTCTTTAAAGCTGAGTGATATTCCATTTTGTATATCTACCACAATTTCTTTATCCATTCATCTGTTGGAGGGCACCTAGGTTGGTTCCATAGTTTAGCTATTGTGAATTGAGCTGCTATAAAGATTGACATCTTTTTGTCACTGAAGCATGCTAATGTCCTTTGGGTATAGACCCAGGAGTGGGATAGCTGGGTCAAAAGGTGGTTCTATTCCAAGTTTTCTGAGGAATCTCCATACTGCTTTTCAGAGTCATTATATCAATTTTCAGTCCCACTACCAATGCATGCGTGTATCTTTTCCCCCACATCCTCATCAACATTTATTGTTGCTTATATTCTTGATAGTTGCCATTCTGTCTGGAGTGAAATAAAATCTTAGAGTAGTTTTGCTTTGCATTTCTCTAATTGCTAGAGAGATTGAACATTTTTTCATATATTTGTTGATTGATTGTTTTTCTTATTCTGTGAGGTGTCTGTTCAGTTCCTTAGCCCATTTGTTGATTAGGTTATTATTATTATTTTTTTGGTGTTAAGTTTTTGAGTTCTTTATATTTCCCGGGGGTTCATGCTCTATCTGAGGTGCCTGTAGTAAAGGTTTTCTCTCATTCTGTAGGCTCTCTCTTCACGTTTTTGATTGTTTCCTTTGCTGAGAAGCTTTTTTTCTCCCCCACATTTATAATGTCTTTCCCAACATTATCATATGTCCAAGTGCAACTCAGACCTTAACTTTTAAATCATGGCCTTGCAGTGTTTTCCAAATTCCCTTATTCCATTGGCTTGATTACTCTCTCCTTGTTCCCCCCCCCCCCACACACACTTTCTCTGTACCTCCCATGATAATTTGAGTAGGGCAGGTGGATACAACTCACACAATGGCCGAGACCTGCAGCTGGGCTGGAGAACAGACTTGCCACAGCACAGCCCAGCCAAAGACTGCGGGGAGACAACTGCAGACAGATGTGCCAGTGGGAGCAGCCAAAGCTCCCGCTCAGGAGTGATGAGGCAGCCTCACAGTCCCAGGAGGGTCTAGAAGAGTCCTGGAAGGATTACTGTCTCCCATCAGCCCTTTCAGCAGGTCACAGATGCATTCACAGAGAGCATTTCTGCTAGCAGCCCCATTTTTTCATAGGTAAGGAAATGAGAGTTCAGTGTGTGGTGAGGTGGGGCTCTCTGCTTCTTATATCCTGGGTGGTAAAATCCTGTTTCTGGAAGCTTCTTTATTGGCAAGGGGGCAGTGCTCAGTGGACTGTTGTTGTCTGGGAAGTTGCGGCCGCTGTGTGTCAGCCTCGGAGACAGTACTTGTGAGGGAGTTTCATGCACTAGGTTTCGGGGCAAGATCCAAGAGACCAGGAAACCCAGACACTGAAAATAGAAGACTCATCGGTAGACTGGGTGAGATCAACTCAGGAAGAGAAGTTCTTAGGTCAAAGGTGTGGTTTCTGCTGCCCGTAGGCAGGGCCATCAAAAGGTACAGTACAGTACAGCACACACCAAATTAGCTGCCACCTGATCAGTTTACTCCACCAGCAAGAGAACATTAGTCACTGTTTCTCAACTCCCCCCCCTTTTTTCTCTTAGAAAAACCCTGTTTTGCCTTTGTTACATAGAATCAGCCTGTTCACTGACTTCCCTCGTGTATAAGTAAAGCAGCATGTGCTGTTATTCTCTGTCAATATGCTCTTAGTTCATTCAAAATATTTCACTCTTTAGAGAGAACGTGACAGCCCTAGAGTTTGAGAATGAGACTGAGGCTCCATCAGCCTGCTTTTGCTACTTACGTTTAAATATTTGCTTGTTGGATTAACTAATCAATTATTCTATTCATGTATGGCTTTCATCATTAATTAAAAAAACCCCAACTATTTTGAATTTAGGCACTTTATCAAGAGCTGGCCGGGTAAACCTGTTGAACTCTGTCCTTCAGGAAAGTCCACTCTTCCCTCAGCATCTCCAGCTTAGTATATATGTGTGACACTTTGATGTTGATGAGAATAATAAAAGTGTGAAGTGATTTTACCTCTATCGTGTGCACCCATGAAACTTTCACTCATCCATCCATCCATTTATACTACTAGTTAGTTAACTCACGATAAGAATTAATATGAATCAGCAGGAGAAAATTGGCTGCATTATAGCAAGTCATCTATTTATAAATTTTGTTCAAAGTTATCCATTGTGTTAAATTCGTATTATTTTGTCAAATGTTTCTTGTCCTAAGCTACATTTTTAACTCTCATTTTAAATAGTCATCAAAAAAAAAGCTGCTTATTTTATTGGACTTGCCTTTATCCTCTTCAAAAACCAAGACTAATAACCACCACCATCTATATTTGTCTCAGCAGGAGAAAATTGGGGAATTTGAACAGAATCTAATTTTTGAAAGATAACACATAGCTAGAGCTCTGCTCTAGAGAAAACAAGCCTTACTTACTTGTTTTGAGCTGCTGAGAAGCAACTGTAATTATCACATGCACTATGATGCTGTGCTTTTTTATATTCAAAGATGGAAATATAAGGACTAAAAGAACTCCAACGATAAATAGAATGTAACCCTGAGCCACAGAGTTCTTTCAAGTTTCTAGTCTTTCTGGTCAGAACTTTGCTCAGCCTTATTGAAAAGCAACTTTTCCCAGGGTAGGAAAATTACTGAACAGAACTGATAGTTCATCTAGTTCCTGTTAAAGTCTAGAAGAACAACTTCTTGGAGATTTAGACACATCTAAGAAATGATATCACATAAAACAGAGAGACAGAGAGGGAGAAGATGCTTTCTCTGTCTGAATGTAGTCTCTGTCTCATTGAATTTCTGTGCAATTCCAACAAACAATTCAGACACTTTGCTCTGTGAAGACTAATCCAACTTCATGATTGATGTTAGGATGTAGCCCCTGTCCACTTAGTCTACCTAGCAGTGTTGCCTTACTTTTAATCCCCACCCCTCTTTTTTTCTCTCCTTCTTTCTCAAATGTTTCTTTCACTTCAGCACACAAGTTTTCTTAATTCTCTCCCACATTAAAAAAAAAAGATATATAAAAAGAAAATTCCTTTGGCTCTAGGACTGTCTCTAGTTGCTGCCCTTTCTATGCACTTCCTTCCTAGGCACTTCCAGAATATGTCATTTACACCCTACATCCACTTTTTGTCATTAGCCCCACCCATCATTAGCATTGTGACTTTGCTCTATTACGCAGTCGGAATTGCTCTTATCAGAATCATTCACCCCTTCCATCTGACTCTTTTCAGTAATTTTCTTCCTTCTCTTCCTGGGGCATTCACTGACTCTGTCCTTCCTGAATGTCTGTCTTTCATGGTTGCATGGATAATATCTTGGGGGGATTTTCGTTCTAGCTCTCTGGTTGCTCCTTCTTTAGCTTTCTCTAGCACATTTTGAATCTGCCTGCCTGCCTGCTTCTGCAAAGGATGAATCATGACCCTGACGGACACTCAGAAGATGGCGTCTCAGTGATGTCATGTGGGTATCAGGCATGCCACAGCTTTGCCATGATGAGAAAGGGTGCTTCACCTTTGCGATGTTCTTTCAAAAGAAACTGGTGAGCCCAGTCTCATGGTGAGAAAAATCTCTCAGACTAACTGCAATTGAGAAACATTCAACAAAATACCTGGCTGGCATTCTTCAAAAATATTAAAGTCATGACAAATTGAGAAATGTTTAGAAAATGTCAGATTACAGGGGCATGACAATGTCATGTGGTGTCCTGAAATTGTTCTTGGAAGAGGAGAGGGACATTCATTAAAAAACTGATGAAATTAAAAGAAAAAGTCTAGAGTTTAGTTGAAATTAATTAATGTATCATTTTGGCAAATGTACCACAGTAATGGGAGATGCTTATGTTAAGGGAAACTGGCACTGGGTGAGGGTTTTGGGAGAAAATCTTTGGGTTGTCTTTGCAACTTTTCTGCAAATCTATTGCAGATGAAAGGTGTTTTGTTAAGAAATATAAGTCATAGGCTCCTATACAGTTCAGTCACATGTTCACAAGCTCTTTATTTAGACAGTAAAATCTAGAATAGATTTGACTCAAGGCTATTGGCAGCAGATAAATCAAAGGGGCTAATCTAAGAAAAACTATTTTTGGGGAGAGTTTTAGAGGCTGGGGAGATTAAGAACAATTCAGGTCCAAAGCCAGAGGCAAAATAAGATTACAAAATACAGTTACACTAAAAAGTAACAGTATTTCTGCTTTACAGATGAGCAGGCTGAGGTGAAGCAACTTGTGTTGGGTCATTCACCAAGGGACAGAGACATCACCTGTGTTGCAATTTCTTTTTTTAGCTGTGTTTATTTATCAATGAATTGTTTTTGAAAAAATAAAACCTCTCTGACTTCTACAGAGGAAGATTATCCTTCCACTCTTTGAAGCATTTTGACTTCTATCTTGAAGGTTTTTTTTTTTTTAACTTTGCAAGTTTGGCTCAATCAATATACAGGACAAAAGATGCTGCCGGCCTCTGGGTCTTAGTTCGTACATTTGAAATGAGCCGGGCAGGACTTGACCAAGCTGCCTGAGAGTTCTAGAAGGGCTGGAGGAAATGGCAGACCTGGGATTCATTTCAGTGAGACTACCTGTAGACCTATGACTCACCTTCTTTAGGACGTTCTGATCTTGTTTGTTGCTCTATTTCCCAGTGTTATAACTCCTTTTAAAGAAATGTTTGACACACAGGTTGAAGAGGAAGATACGACAATAAGATCTGGGACTTGCTGAAGTGTCTCTTGAAAATTCAATAGTCCAAATGGTCAAGTTTATTTATGGTCCTGACACTGGAGCTGGCAGCTTCCCTAGAGAACAGAGCTCTTCATAAGCGAGGTGCTCTTTAGGAGAACAGAGCTTTTGAACTTACTAAACGTATCTTTCCAACAACAGTTTTTAGATCTTTGTTATTATTTAGTTAATTTAAATACAACCTAAATTCAACAGCATAAATCCATGCAAATTTTCCCCTCTCCTGGACTTAGGAAACAGTATTTTGGTTGACCTCATCCCTGAAGGTGCATTTGGTCACTGATGTGTTATTGATGCATGTGTAGTAAGGGTCCCTGTTCACAGGATGATTATAGAAACAAAACAGAAAAGATCATACAAAACTGTATAGGTGACATGTCTGATGACAACACCCACAACGGGGACAGACATTTGGAGGGAGAGCTCAGTGTGCATTGAGTGCAGTCAGGAGAAACCGAGCAGGAGAACAATAAAGAACAAAACAGAAAAGGAGTTAAGCAAAAACTTAAAGATTGAAGGACCTTGAGGCAGCATTAGCGAGGATTAAACTCAGTGGATCGTTGGGAAGAATAATTAAACTCCATCCTGATGGTGAACCATAGAGTCACAGGGGTTGATGACCTGGGGATGCTCCCAGGAAGAGTCATTCTTTAAGAAACTTGGCTTAGGAGAAGAGTGAGAGGGAAAAAAAAATGTAGATTTGTAAACATAGGAGGCCAGGGTGCCTGTGGACAACCCACTCCTTCCTCAATTACCCAGAGGACAAATAGTCACACTCTGTCTGTCACTCATGATTTCTGACCCCAGATCTTCAGGAACTTACTCATAGCCTCAAGTAAAACATTTTTTCTTTGTGTGAGGTCCAGATAAACAGACAACCAGAAAAAGTGCTGTTGGATAGCGAGGAAGTCCTTGTGCTTCCTGGTAAGATTGACACAGGTACAGTGAAATTGCACTCTGAATCAGAAAACTAAGAGAGGATTGTAATACTATGGATCCCTCATTTATTTCCTTGCTGCTTGTTACTGTTTTTATATTGATTTATAAATCTGAAGTGATTTCCAGAGGATGTAAAATTATGTAAACTCATAGGGACCAAGAAGTATCTAGTTCATGCTCAAACTCTGCATGAAAGGTCACCCTTCATAAGGGACAATACAACAAAACCTATGGTTCTTCGGAGGGTTGTTCCTAGGGTGTATCTTCTATTCCAACCATCCAGAAAGTCTGAATTGCTTTTGAGAATAATAGCATTTTTGTATTTGATGTTATTTTAAGAATTCAAGGGTTTTTATTTTTTCACATTTCTTTCAATAAATGTGTGCATCATTCAAATTTTTATACTTTATCTGGCAATGTACCTAAGAATTTCCCAAGATGTACAATTAAGAAAAACTCTATAAAGAATTTAATGGTCTTGAAAGGTAAACTTGACATTGTATCATTAGGTGATATCAATAAATGCGCTACTAGGTCTTCACTTCAAATTGATTGGATCAGTTCAGCTGGAGTCTATGGTGTTGTGCCAGTAAGATATGAGAATTCCAAGCAAACTGGTAATAAAAAGATAACGTAAGAGCATTCATATTAAAAAATTAAGACTTTCTTGAAGTAGTCTTTCAGGTAACTTGTTCAACCTATTATGAAGGGAAATGAAGCATCAGATGCATCTAGTTATAGGCTCTAGATCTCAGAATACTTCACATTATTTTACCACGTGTATCGGTTAACTTTTTGTCACTGTGATGAAATAGCTGAGAGAAATCAACTTAAAGAAGAAAAATTTTATTTTGATTCATCGTCATTTGGCTCCATGTTTCTGGGCCTGTGATGAGGCCAAACATCGTGATGGAAGGGTGTGGCAGAGGAAATCCGTTTATCTCATGGGGAGTGAAAAAGAGAGAATGACATTTTGGGATAAACTCTAGAGCTCTGTGCATGCCTCCAAGGACCCACGCCCTCCAACTCCCACCATTTCTCACCATCCAACTAAGTTATGAATCCATCATTGGGTTAATCCATTATGAGGCCGGCACCTCATGGTCCAATCACCTTCCTAAGCCCCTCCTCTGAACACTGCTGCACTGGGGACAAAGCCTTCAACCCATGAGTTTTGGGGGGACATTTCAGACCCAAACCATAACCCCAAATATTCAATTTAATTCGAGTTAATTAATGAGAGTTTTTCTCAGTCACAGAAAGTCTATGTAGATTGAAGTGCCTTCAATGAAAGAAACCACTGAAAAATAGACTTCAAAGAAGTGCGACATTAAAATAGACTTCAAAGAAGTGCGACATTAAAATAGGAGCCAATGTGGTTTTCGAAGATTTAAACATGATCTTGGTAAAATTCTGATAGCTGCTCAGGTGAAGAAAACCAAACCAAACCAAACACTTCGGGGTGTAGAAGTAGCTGAAAGTCAACCAGAATGACAACGATTTCAGGTTTAATGCAATCAAAACTTGGCCCATTTCTTTGCCTGGGAGAACTATTAATAAACATAAAATTAGAGAATGATTACTTAAACTGTCCCTGAGCGAGCCATAGTTATTTCTTGAAAGGGAAACTGTTTGTCTCTTTTATCTCTTGCTGGAGGAGTGCCGGAAACCACTCGAGGGTATTGACGTGGGAAGGAAGCAACAAGGGACAGGGCAAGGCAGGCGGGAATAAGGAAAAAGTCTGATTTTTTAATGTTCAAATCTGTCGGGGAAAATATTATTTTTCATTTTGCCAAGCATTTGTTGTGGTTCAAGTAAGCAGGAGGATAAAAGTCCTTCCTTGTGAAGAGTTGGCATTCACATCTTACGAAAAGTAAAATGTTGAGTTCCCTTTACACACGTTGGTTCATGGTGACTTAAAAAAAATTTTTTTTTGACTTTGAAGTATTTAGTACAACTTATTGAACATTTATTTTGTTACATTCTAAGTTCCTGAGGGAAAAGTCTGCATCTCTGGTCCTTTACCCAGTTTCTAAGACTCCTGTGCAATGACTGGCACCCAGGAGGGCCCAGCACAGGGTCATCGAGGAGTGATGCAGATGGAGAGAGAAAATGGAAGCCAGAGCCAGGATTAAAAGACGTTGTTGATTTTAGTGATTCATAAGAGAACAGTCAAAGATTTGTGGAAAGGAAGACCACTGATACAAGAACAAGTAGAGGTTCTTTACTTAGAATTTTCCAAGGCAGAAGCCACTGTCATTTGTGTTTGTCCCAGACTCAGAGGCAGGCAAGCAAGGGCAGTCTTCGTGCATGCCCTGATGGGCGGCGTTGGCATGGGGGAACAGCAGCAGGCTCCCTGGAAGCGAACTCTCTGCTCTAGTTGGTTTACGGAGCACATCTGGCTTTCTCTGGTTGTTCCTGAGTTGGAAAGTGGGAAATGCTGAAAGCTGTAAATCAAGTCCTGATCCTACTGGGCCAACGGCTGCCAAGGTTGTGGCTTGTCTTTTCTGTGGGCTCTGGGCTACCAGAGGTTGCAGGTCATGGTCTAACCATTGTCCATTTGTGTATTCAATCTCTACACTTGGCATTCTTCAAATATGTGAGAGCTTTGAGGATCTCATTTGACATCACCCCCCCCCATTTGATCTCTAGTACCAGATACATGGTGGGTCCTTGATGATGGGTTCTGGGACGGTGAGGAATGGCAAGAGGTGGGAAGTCCTCTTCTTCTTTGCTGTAGTGTTCCACTGCACAATCCAGTGTGATAGTCACTAGCCACATGTACCTGTGAGCACCTGAGATGTAACTAGGCTGAACTGAGTTATGTTGTAATTGCAAAATACACACCAAGTGCCAAGACTTTGTGCAAATAAAACAGGGTAAAATATCACCCTAACAATTAAAAACACCATATTTTACATGTTCAAATGATACTAGTTTGGACATATTGGGGTAAATATATAAACATATTGTTAAAATTAATTTTGCTGTCTTTCGTTACTTTCTCAAATAATGTAATTATTTGGAAAGCTAAGATTAAGTGTGTGGAGTGGATATTGTGTCTACCAGATAGTGTTGTGCATGCTTCCTCTACAATGTCATGAGGCCAGGACTCTCTATAGCCTGTTCCATTGTCTCGGTATAAGAGTATTTTATAAGGCTGGAAACACATTTGTACATTATTTATTCATCAAAATGGTTTCTAAGTTTACAGGATGGAGACCATAGGCTCAGGGGTTGCTTTCTCTTGGGTAGTTCTCAGTCACTACCTTTGGCAACTTGGGGAGGCAGAAGACTTAAACGGTGATTTGTTTAACAGGCATGCAAACTACTAAATTCAAGAAAATTCCATGAAAACATACTCATGCAGCTGAATTCTCATAATTATATACCAATAATGTTATAATTTACTTCCCTACAAAAATCCAACACCAAAAAATATCTGGAAATTCACCTCAGAGAGATGTTTTTGCTCACACATTTTCGGGCACTAGGGCCTCTGTCACTGCTGAATGTCTTTTCCCACTGACAAGCTGGGTGACCTTGATAAGCACTGGACCCTGTGGGAATCCTAGTCTCCTCCTCCACAAACCGGATCGACCTCCTGAGATTGCTCTAAGGCTCCAACAAGATAATATGTGTGAAAAACCAATATAAATATGAAGGATAATTATGGTTATTATTAGAAACAATTAAGGCCATTAGGTTAAAATGAGGGCCCTGGGAAAAAGATCAGTTTGGGGACTCACGAAATAATATTTAGCTTATGTCGACTCTAATAGAGCTAGAAGAAGCTAAATAAAGAAGCATAAGACTGCAAAGCATAATACATGATAATAAGATCTAACCCTTCACATGCTCCTAAGTAATTTTTTAAAATTGCCTTTAGGACTGAAGTGAGCTAATGGATGAGAGAAAGCTGTCGGGAGCAAACTGCATTTTTGATTAAAGATGTGACTTATTGCTGCCTTCTTTGCACGAATCAAAGTGGAAAAAATATCATTGCTCCTGTCAACTCCGATGGTCTTTCGATAAATTTTGGTTCTCTCTTTTCACCTAGCCCTATGAAGATAATAGCATCCTGGCTGTAACACTGGATTGCAAAAGGGTGAAATAAAATGGCTGGTCCAGGGCTATGCGTTCTCCATACTTCCCTAGTTCAATATGGTAGCCTGATGCTAGGGGTGGCCATTGCATGCTTGATATGTGGCTACTCCTGAATGGGAATGTAAACTCCATATCAGATTTTGAAGACTTAGTATGAAAAAGTATGCACAATATTTCACTAGTGTTTGTATTGATTACATTTTGAGCTAATAATATTTTGGATATATTGAATGAAGTAAAAAAAAAGTTTTTAAAAGTAAATTTCATTTTAATTTCTACTTTCTGGAAGATGGCTTCAAATGATGCATGTGCCTCACATTTGTGGCTCCTATTATATTTCTGTTGTCTAGAATCCCCCCATGGCCCTTCCTAGTGTGTTTTAAAAGTTCTGTCCTTGCCTGGATGCATTTGGAGAGCTGTTTCCTCTCCCTCCCGTAGCTATCTTTAGTCTTCCTCTCTTCCAACGGACCCAAGCTGCCAAAGCAAATATCTAGGTAGGTTACCTCAAAAACAAGGCCCCAATCATTCTTCACTCCGGTTCTTATAGGTTTTCTTCTTCCTTCCTCCCCCACCCCCCATGACTGATGAGGAGACACACTTTTGGCTAAAATGACTTAGGCAGTGAGTGCTCCTATCAACATTCCTGCTGTTAACAGATGGAAACCAGAAGACGATTTCTCGTTGCTGGTGAGTGGATTTCAGTTTGAGGTGATCTGTTTCTGTGCGTTTGTGCAACGAACATGATTGATTAGTACTTTTCAGGGACTCATTTTCTCTTCCACTGTACAATTCCACTGAAGTACCTTCTCTGGCCACAAATCTGTACCAAGAAGGAAGTCTTGTGACAGAAACCGATTTAAACAGCTTTTCCTCCCGCCCTGTGCCCCCTCATCCTTACTAGGAAATAGCAATAAAGTCAAAGAGGACTAGGGATTTATGGGATCATGTTTAAAGGTCAACAGAAGGAAGAAAGAGGTTCAAGATGATTTAGAATCACCGAAAGTGAAATTCTGCGTTTACAAGGTTTTGTGCACACGATGTGCCAGAAATGCTGGGGATAGAGATAAAAATCCCTTCCCTCCTTCAACGTATCGGCTAATGTAAGGACACAGGTAATAAACAAAATGCTCACAGAATGTTCAAGAGGGCCATGCAAGGTCACTTTTGCAAGTGTAAAGTGGATACATATTAAAGATTATATTCAACTCATTAGTTAGCAAGTCAAGTATGTTTGAAGATCATTCAGAAAGGTGAGTATTTCTGGTTAATGTTAGGATAGGGTGAGACTCAAGACAAGAACCATGAGGCTCCATGGTGCAGTGTGGTTGCTAACCACCTCTCATTGCATTAGCGTTTCTTCTATGGTCCTCTCCTGTGTCTGATGAAAAGTGGAATACGTATTGCTTTCTTAACTGTATGACACGCCATAGAAAATATTCTAAACTGTGTTTCAGATGGGCCTTGCCCTGATAGCTCCTACTTCTGTGCATTAATTGGCAAGACCCTTAAAACAAAATTTCCGGGAAAAAATAAACTATTTTCATCTTACTGTGCCAGAGAATCTAGGAGAAAACCAGAAGAATTGATCTGAACTCCCTCTTTTGTCTATTTGCATTCTGTCTGTTCTTAAAATCCATCTCACACTCCCCTGCATGTGCTTCCCTGACCTTTCCTCTCTGTGTTTTCTCCTCCAACTCCTAAAGCACCCAGCTCTGTCAGAAGCAGGGGTTATGGTGGGTCTTCATTGTTAACATCTCTCATCATTGTGAACTGGCCCATTCACTAGAATTTATTTGTAACTCTAAAATCAATATTTGTGGTACTTTTGTGGTCATTCGTGGGGATGCGCAGAGTGACAAAAAATTTGAGTCACCTGATGTGCGTGTTCCCAGAATGCTGTGCCTTCTAGTTTTAGCCCTCACACTGTGAACTAGTGTCCTTTATGTGGTCTATTTAGGACCATGTTCATTGAATATTTGTATTTTGAGGTGGAGGGGGTACCAGGGATTGAAATCGGGGCACTCAACCACTGGCCACATCCCCAGCCCTATTTTGTATTTTATTTAGAGACAGGATCTCCCTGAGTTGCTTAGCTAAGGCTGGGTGTGAACTTGAGATCCTCTTGTCTCTGCCTCTCGAATTACTCTGCCTTCAAATTACTGATTCAGCTGCTGGGATCACAGGTGTGCGCCATGGTGCTCAGCTGAACATTTGTATTTTTGTTGTCAATCTTATTGGTTAAAATGGCTCCCAAGCATAGCGTTGAAGTGCTGCTGGGTGGACCTGTACTTAGGGAGGTTGTGAAGTGCCTTCCCGAGAAAATGCTTGTTAGATAAGCTTCACTCCGGCCTGAGTTACAGTGCTGCTGTCCATGAGCTCAGTGTTACTGACTCAGCAATACGTGTCCAGTAAGTGTCTTTAAACAGAAGCCCACAGGAGGATGGGTAGGGACTGGTTGGCAAAAATGGGATCAAAGGCTCGTAAGCATCTAACTGTGTATTTCCGTAGGAGCAGAGGTTCAGTGTTTTTCTTCTTCCCTGTTGTCTTGGCTACAGACTCTAACTACTGTGATTAACAAGAAGGAAGGAGCTGCATGCTGCTTTTCTATTTCCAGTGCCTAGGGAAGGTAGACCTGATGGTGACCTAGTGGAACCGTGGGTGCCCACTGAATATTTGCCAAGTCAATGTAAACCAGGAACGTGGTACAAGGTGCAGAGGAGCTCCTGTTAGGCCTGGGTTGTGGGGATGTGTCTGCCCATTGGCTACTATGTGCAGGGAGTCCTCACCACAGCAAGTAGCCTGGGCAGCTGGTAGAAGTGACTCTGGAATGAGTGGGCCAGGTTCCTTGCTGGGCTTTTCTGCCTTTTCATGTGTCATTTGGGGAAAGCAATTTGACCTCTCCAGACCTCAGCTTTGTTTACATGCAAACGGAGGCAACTGTGCTCCTTTAAGACCCCAGTGAACTCAGGAAGTGAAAAGAGGGAGCTAGCTCTTCCTGGGATGGCAGGCCAGTGGAAACGCCACACCATCTGCTTTCCATGAGCCCCCGATCCAGAAATACCAATAACCGTAGGGGTTTTCATGTCTGAACTCTGCCTTTCACTGATCGCACCTTGTTCAGAAAAAATCTCACACCCAGTTCTGCAGAACGTGTGGCTTTCTGATCAAACCTTTGGATTCCAGAAAGGGCTACTTCCACAGACCTCTTGGTGCCATCTGAGTGGTGCTTTGAGTCACTTTCCTCTTAGAGTCTGCCGTTCGGGTCAAATGAAATATTTTCAAAGCCCAGCATGTATTCCCCCAAACAACAATAAATCACTCCGAAAGTTATGTGCTCATTTGCACATGGCTTCAAATTACTGATTTAGCCAGCTGAGGGCACGCATGATGGTTTTTTAGCATATGATTTTTTTTATTTCTGGTGTTCTGATCATCCAGTAATTAGTGGATACAGATGAAATTACAGGCTGCTGCCACTGCCTCAGATGGTCAGGTTTTCAGGATGCCAACTCCCAGCTCCTTTGGAGTTGACATAAATATTATGGAAGCAAAAAATTATAGTCATTTGCGGGGAAATCATGTGTTTAATTGCCAAGCGAAGCAGAGGAAAAATAGCAGAAGCAAGCATCATGTATCAGTTAATGTGAGTGCATTATTGCATGTTGCAGAGGGGTCTAAGAGGACTTTTCAATAGCAAAATGAAAACAAGACTATTCTCAAAAATGCCATCTGTGAAGCCCCCCAGATCTGTCTGACTGGCTCATTTCCTTTCAAAAATAGTCCCTGCATTCCAAAGGATGTTAATAATGAATGGAAATAACCATGGTATAAAAATGGACCATGGCTGATAGAGGGGACTTAATGTAAGGAGTTACTATTGAAATAAACAGGGAGACGAATATCCCGCAGACACACTTCTCACCAGTATTTCAATGTTTGCTGCAGATGGCACTTTAACACAACATAAAACTCAGCGCTCTCTCATGCACAGGAGGATCATTTTGATAATTTAACACTCAGAATTTACTTAAAAATTTCTCTCTCAATAAATGTTATTTGTAAGTGAATTTACAGATATTTCCTATTTCCCTTTTTATCATCTAGTAAACTTACCATGAGAAAGATAACTGATACTCTGTAGGGTTTTTATAGGAAGCCAAAAAAAAAAAAAATCAGTCAAACACGGAAATACTTTTATTATATTTCTGTATTGGGTGGAGAACTTATCATTACAGAAACTTCCCTTAACATCACATGTTTTATTCCTATTTTCAAATGATATATACCATTAGATACTTCATCTGTTATTATAAGAGCGAAGATAAACTCTCCTGTGTTCTATGTAATTTCATTGCTAAAGGATCAGTAGAATCTAGTGGTCAAGCACTCTGGAGTCAGATTGTCAGGCGGTAATCTCTGCCTGCCACTTACCAACATGTGATTTGGGCAGGTTTTAAATTTATATATACCTCAGTTTCATCATTTGTAAAATAGAGACAATATTAGCATCTACCACATATGAGAATTAAATAAGATGATATACACGAAGCTGTCAGTCTAGTCCTTGGCATATATCAAGTGCTCAGTAACTGTAAGTTCTGACTATTATTTATGTGGCCACTGCAAATACAAGAAATAAACAACTAGACGATGATCTTCAGGCTAGAAGAAGAGGGCCGATTATAATATTGCTACAGTGCTTACTTGGGACTTATGGAGATTGCAGAATCAACTAGAAGTGAAAAAACATAAATCAAGCCAGAAACGAATAACCTTCCTATTATTTTTTTTGGGGGGGGGAAATTTCATATTTCATTATACGTGCCTTCTTGGTTTCCAGAGAACTATACATTTAAAATACAGTTCTGAGCTCTTACAGGTAGAAACTATTTTTATTACTCTCAAGTGTGGAAGAGGCCAGATTCTGCTCCTTATCATTAATATTATTGCAAAATACCCAGATTCAGGATCCTTGCCCCTGCGCCAGGGCCTCCCAGACCTGCAGAGCCTCAGTGGGAGGGATGGAGCAGCTTTTCCCCACACCCGTTTTCATCTCTGCTTCAGAGAAGCAGAGAATAGACTATATGGCCCTCCCCCCTGGGGACTTTCTAAAGGGTCCCCTGATTCCTTTCCTATGCAGACGGGTGGTGTTTTCTTCTTTGTATCCTTCTTCTCTGACTTCTCATCTCCATCTGGGCGCTGTTGAAATGGGACCTTGTAATCCTTCCTATCTGCGTCCCCTCCCAGAGTCCTGCAATTGACTCCCTCCTACAAAAGTCCCACTGTGCTTCTTATCTCCTTTTAAGATGCCCATCAGCTTTACACCAGAATTAGTCTCAACAGTGCAAACCTCAGAGCCTGGGAGTTAGAAAGGGAAGGACAGAAACTCTTTCATTTTAATCAGGAACTTTAGACTCCTGGAGAGCTGGGGACACCCTAAGATGAAACATTCATGTGGACCTTGTGTTTGCAACGATGACGTAAGTGTTAAATGAGATTACAGCAGACAGCTAAGGGCTCTGTTAGAATTCTGAGTACAATGTTAAACCTAGGTCCTGTAACTTACCAAAGACTGCAGGTTCAGGTAGAGTAGTACTTAAAAGGGAACTTACACATTTAACGTTCTTTATTATGGAGGCAGAAGAGATCAGGGAACCTAATTCCTTAATTGAGACACCAATAAAATTGCTGGTTTGGTTTACAGGAGACTACCCATCAAAGGGGTAGCTCTTAAATCCCTTCTGTTTTTAGGATGTGTGATGTTTACAACTGGTATCAAGTTTAGGACAAAAAGCATTATAATAAGAAGTACAAATACTGGTCATACCTTTTGACTTCTGAAGATGACTCATTTTTATTTTTATTTTTTAAAGCTCAGAAAGAGCTTGGTTATGAAACAAAGACTATACAAATCAGAAGCTGGAAGAAAAAAAGTGACTTTCTGTAAAATGGTTGGATTCTCTTTAGTAAGAAGTAATCCAGCAGAGTAGAAGCATACCCCCCCCCCCCCCCCACACACAATAGGAACACAGAAGACAAAGGAGAGAAAATCCCAGGGGTAGGGAAGAGACAGAAACTGCATTCCAGATGTGTTTAGGAGGTTATAAGAGGTTACCAGATTGAATGTGGGCGTCCCTGCTTTTCCACTGGGATCTGGGTTCCTGTGGCTGGCTGGCCTGCAGGAGAGAGTGATGGGGATCTATTTCCAAAGTGCTCAGCCTCCCTGAGTGCACTGACCACAGCTGAAGGCTTGTCCTCAGTCCATTGTCCAACAAGTTGTTAAAAGAGGTCATCAAAACCCATACCCAAATTTCCTCCAAGTAGTTTACTGGATTAAAGCAATTCAGGGAAATGAGAAGACGCCGGAGCAGTGACCAGAACCGTGGGGCAGAGGACAGGGTGTGTTAATGAGTCCAGATTCAAAGTAAGCCTGGAAATTTAGCTGTGGCTTCAGAACACACTGACCTGTCTTGACACGGCCCAAGCATTCATTTTAAATTGCAGCCTCTTGTTATGTGCTGTGGGCAGAGCTCCAGATGATGTGGAATTTGCATTTAGAACATTCTGGTAATAAATCACAGTCTGTCTGACACCCAAGTGTGTACTTAAGGAGGGTGTGCTATAGAGTTTAAGATTTTGTAAGTCTTAGCTTTAAGCTCAATGTATTTACAAGTCAATATATAGATACAGCAACTGATCGAAACTAAAATACTCCAAGAATTAAGTGATTCATTTTACATTATGAACCATAGTTAAACAGATGACTGAGAATTGAAACTCATCTGGGGAAGTTTCATGGAAGTTTGAACTTGCGCCTGAATTATGAGCCTGGATTTAAAGGTAGTGCTGAAGGGAAAGATGAGGGGCCGGCATCTGTGGGAGAGGAACAGAAACCCAGCATACAGCTGTGGAGAAGCAAGCTAAGAGGGATCCCAGCAGCTATGCTAATTGGTTTCTTTAATGGTGATTCCAATATTTATTATTTCATTTGCTCAGTGCAAATAAAGACACATTTGCTCAGAGTATATGGAGTCCTTTTGAGGCTATTTTCATTTTAAGAGTAGTCCAGTTTTTTTTTACCATAAGAAAGTCTCTCTCTGGTGCAGTGATTAATTCAGTTCCTGTTCCTTCCTTCTTCCTTTCTGAAGTTTGACTGGAACTCAAGTTAGCCAGAGTGGCTGGCCACAGATAAGGTATTGCTAAAATGGCATGGATACTGTAAACCTGATCAAAAAGGTGTTAATTTATACCCATGTGTTCTTGCTAAGTCAGAATTATCAATCATAGAATTACAAGGGGGTTAGATAGTTTGTTTTTCTGTTTGTCTTCCTTGTCCTACCACAAGACCCTCTGAACTTTTAATTATTATAAACTCTCATATATTTGTACATTTAGCTTGGGTACAACTTCATTATTTATGAAGTACCTAATCTTAATTAAAGGAACTTAATACATATTTGTGGAATGTTAGGTGGTAGGTGAACTAATGTGGAAATGGTTTTGAACTAGAAAAATTCAAATCTAGCACTTTCTGTAGAAGACAATCCAAGAAGAGGTTTTTCCCCCCAGCTATTCATTATAAAAATTATGGATCTTAAAAAATCAATGGATGAATTAAAAACAATCTTACATGTAGAAATAAATTCAAAGATGTTTTAGAACTACAATATGATCCTATTGTGTAGGAATACTCAACAGTAGTTGTTGCAGATTACGTAATCAAAGAAAGACTTTCAATATCTGTTAAGTTCTTCTGAATTATTTAAAATTTAAATAATAATCATGCCTTACTTTTACCATTTGAAAAATAAAAAAATAATATCCTGGGCACAAGAACTTATTACAATAACCCTTAAAGCCTGTGCCTGAATAATGATGAATAAATGTGCAAATAAACATAAACACACATACATATAGCGTTTGCATATGTCCAGTTTTGTGTGATTCACTTTTTATCTTAAAAATGCAAGGGAGAATTCAGAAAGTATAGAATGTTGGCAGAAAACATCTTCACACGTTGAATGTTTTCTTCTTTGACTGCTTAATTACTTCAATTCTTTCTGGCTGGTAAGAAATTGTTCACACTGGTCACTAAGATTCTTAGCTCATGTGAGAACAGTAGCCACCAGGTGTTAATGGTGCATCTGGAAGTAAGCTGCATTCAGAGATGGCTGTGTGCGGGCCAGGTTGCTTGACCCACCACAGCCACTGGACCTCTTGATGGAAATGCAGTGGCCCCATGAAAGTGTTCACAACAAAGACCACGGCAGCTGTGCCTGCCACCCACCACGTGGCCACCATTGTGGCCACAGAACTGGCAAGATCCCTCTGATACTTCCAAGGTGCTTTTGGATCCAACAATTGTGGCTCATGGATGTGGCAACTCTTCAATTCTAACTTCTTTTCTACATATGGAATAAGAAAATAGTTATTAATTAGAAAAATATTGATATGAAACCTAAGAGAGAATCTTTTCCAGGAAAAATACATATTCTTAAAATTTGGACAATTTAAAAAAAAATCTTTAACTTTGGTCAAGTTTATACTTTGTGACTGGGACGGATAACAGAGGAGAAATATTTGCTGCAGCTACATGTTAAACACAGATTAATCTTCATAACTAGAAAAAAATCAATGACAAACTCACAAATAATCCTGATGGAACTGATATTCTCTTCTAAGATGTTGTTAAGAGACTCACAACCTCATTACTAATTTGAGGAATGAAAATAGTAACTGAATTTGGTGTCAAGGTTTGACATGCAAGAGTGTGAAAGTTACTTATAAAAGTAATGCACACCTGTATTTAAATCAATTAGACTGTGTGCGAGTCAGCTTTCCGTTACTATAGTAAACAACTGAGATAATCAACTTACAAAAGAGGAAAAAGTTTGTTTGCCTCACTGTTTTGGGGGGTCTCAATCCGGGATCAGTTACCTCCATTGCTTTTGGGCCAGTGGCAAAGCAACATGGCTGGAAGCACAAGGCAGAGTAAAGCCACCCGGTGGCTGGGAGGAACTAAAGGGGAGAAAGAGGAAGGGACTGGGTGCCCACTCTTCTCTTTAAGGGGATCGTGGCAATTACCAGAAGTCTTCCCAAGTCCTCAGCTCTTAAGGTTTCCACCATCTTCCAATTGTACTACCCTGGAACAAAGCCTTTAAACCCACAGAACTTTGTCCTACACGGATGGGTCAGTTTTGAATACACAGGAAAGGAAGGGTGTCCCAAGCAGCACAGAGGAACACCAGGAAAGAAGACGTGGAGTGGGACTAAGTGGCTGTGCCCAGGCACCAAGGAGACAGGCCTGACTTGGCTGGAAGATGCCTGTGGTAGAAGGGGCTCCTGAGAGACACAGCTGAGCAGATGCGGTGGGATCCCTGGGCTGTGAAGGTCAGCAGAAGAACTGTAACACAGCCCCCTAGACGGCAGAAGACGGCATCCACGAAGAAGATTGTATGCCATGAAGTCTGGTTACAAACCAGTTTATTAGCTGAGGGGTGAATGGAGTCCATCAGTAGAGAGGCCCTTGGGTAGCTGCAGGAAACCCTGAATGAGGGACTTTCCTGAGCTGGAGGGCAGGCAGAGTAACGGAAGGAAATGAGCCATCGTAGAGGACTGGGTGAACTGGCTAGAAGTCATCATTTAAAATATTGCCAGTATTTAATATGAAATTTAATATTAATTTCATATGAAAATATTATGCTGTATTAAAATATGAGGCAGCTTGGTATGGTGGATAAAAGGATGGATTCTAAAGCCAAACTGCCTGGCTGTACGTATTTTAGCTCTACTGCATCCAGCTTTGTGACCACACCAGCTGTTAAACCTGTCTGTGCCTCGGTTTCCTTGTCTGTAAAATCAAGAAGATACTTCCTAGGCTTGTTTAGAGGATTAATAAATGAATACCGGGCTTAGAATGTTTGCCTGGCACTTAGTAAGTATCATAAGTGTTTGTTAAGGAAATGCAAACTAATAACTCTGTTTTCTTAGTTGTAGGTGGATTTGTGTGAATTTTCTTTCAGCTCAATGATTGGTGCTGGAGAAGAACCATCATGAAAAAATGTCAGTTTCTAACCATCCCTATGGGCTGGACTTCATGTCCTTCGCTTTTTAAAAATTTTATTATTTATTTGTTTATTACTTGCTTTACACATGGCAGCAGAGTGCATTTTGACATATTATAATTCATGGAGTATAACTTATTCTAATTAGGTTAGAACAATCCATTCTTGTGGTTGGTCATGATGTGGAGTTTCACCGGTGGTGTATTCACATATCAACATAGGAGAGTTATTCATTCTATAATCTTTCCTGTTCCCTTCACTTCCCTTTGTCTAATCTACTGAACTCCTATTCTTCCCTCCCTCCCCCACTTATTGTGGGTTGGCATCTGCATATCAGAGAGAATATTCGGACTTTGGTTTTTTCGAGATTGGCTTATTTTTTCCAAATGAATTTTATAACTGATTTTCTCTTGTTATCAAGAACATCATTGAACTTTTAATAGGAATTGTATTAAATCTGTATAATACTTTTGGTAATATGGCCATTTTGACGATATTAATTCTGCCTATCCAAGAACATGGGAGATATTTCCATCTTCTAACGTCTTCTTCAATTTCTTTCTTTAGTGTTCTGTAGGTTTTTCACCCCTTTTGTTAGTTTGATTCCCAAGTACTTTATTTTATTTATTTTTTTGAGGCTGTTGTGAATGGGTTAGTTTCTTTAATTTCTCTCTCAGTTGATTCATCTTTAGTGTATGGGAGTGCAATTGATTTAGGGGTGTTAATTTTATATTCTGCTACTTTGCTGAATTTATATGTAAGTTTTCTGGTGGATTTTTTGGGTCTTCTAAATATAGAATCATGTCATTGGCAAATAGGGATAGTTGGAGCTCTTCTTTTCCTGTGCACAACCCTTTAATTTCTTCCTTTTATATGGCCTCCATTTTGGATGCAGGACTAGGAAGCCACTTAAGGGTTACAACCCCGACACACAAACCATGTTTCTTGTGTCTTGTCTCCTCAGCTTCTCCCTTAACCTCTGAATCAAGCTCTTTTTGAGAGACCAACCTGGATGTTATGGCAAGTGCATTTGCCTGAAGAAAATGTGAAGCTCCACTCTCTGAGGCAGATGGCAGCTTTGGTCAGCAGCTGGGAAGGAAGTCCTGGCGGCCTGGGCTGGGCTTTGAGGGTAGCACTGGCCTCTGCTGGCCCAGTGCAAAATTGGAGGAGAAGGCAAGGTGTCGCCTGCGGTCATCTAACACTCTTGCAGGTGAGGAACATTGCTGCTTCATGTGCTCCTTAAGCCAGAACATTCTGGGATGGGGGGTGGAGGGGGAAAAGAGTGAGAGAGGGAGAGAGACTTCCTCAGTTACACTGTCTGACCTTGTGTATGTCAGAAGGTCATATTTTCTCTTCATCTTTAGGGTTTCCTAATTTTCAAAAACTAAGATAACGATGAAAAAATATACGACAAAAATCAACTCTAACAGAAGGGCGATTCCTTTCTCTTTGGTGTGAAATTTCAGAAAGACAGAGAGTCAACGTCGATGCTCACAAATCACGGATCTAGGAGCCATTTAGAGACAAGATGAAGCTAGCAGAAGATGGGGGAAGCACAGCCCAAGGCCATGGGATTGGCTAGACGAAGGGGTGGCATTCATACTGGGTTTGAACAAAGTGTGTGCGTTTGCTAAGGGGAATGCTGGGACTCATTCTCACTGGCCGTGCGGCCTCGGCACGTTCTCACACCTGGGAAGCTCGGCTTGCTTGTGTGTGAAGTGGGACTGTAGCTTACAGGCTTGTAAGTGCAGTTGTGAGGATCAAATGAGGAAATGCTTGTGATGGACTGCAGACAGGCCTGCTGCAGAAGGCTCCGCAGATACGTGAGCAGCAGTCGCTAGAGGTCACAGCAAGGCTGGCCATGAGAGGTGCTGTCTGGTGGTTGACACTTATCCAGTTCTCTCTCTCTCTCTCTCTCTCTCTCTCTCTCTCTCTCTCTATATATATATATATATATATTTTTTTTTTTTTTTTTTTTTTTTTTTTTTTTGATACCAGGGATTTAACCACTGAGCCATATCCCTAGCCCTAGCCCTTTTTAAAATTTTTTATTTTGAGACATGGTCTTGCTACGTTGCTGAGGGCCTCACTTAGTTGCTGAGGCTGGCTTTAAATTTGTGAACCTCCTGCCTCTGCCTCCTGAGCTTCTGGGATTCCAGGCATGCACCACTACACTGGGCTCTAACTTCCTTTTTATCTTTTGTTTGGGGACTTTTGCCTGGATCAGTTTTCACACAGGTGTGGACACTGTAGTCAGTGGGTCTTGGTCGATTCCGGAAGATGTTGAGTGTGAATTGCAGAACTTGTTCTAGTTGCTGAAGAGGCACAAGCTATTGAGGACAGAGTTGCTCATAGAGAAGGAATAACTGTCTGTAAATGACCCGAAGAGGTTCTGCTAAGAAATGAATCATGAATGGCCCAGGCATGGACCTGAGGAGAGAGCTGGGTCAAAGAGGAGACTGGTTGGTGTTTGAGTTCCAAATCTGCCCTTTGTTTTTGGTAAATTACTGAACTTCTCTGAGCCTTTTTTTTTTTTTAACACACCTATAAAATTCAGTGCATACATGTGGAATTCTTTTATGTGTTTAACCAATTAATACTCACCGAGGGG
This sequence comes from Ictidomys tridecemlineatus, assembly GCF_052094955.1. Taxonomy (NCBI): domain Eukaryota; kingdom Metazoa; phylum Chordata; class Mammalia; order Rodentia; family Sciuridae; genus Ictidomys; species Ictidomys tridecemlineatus. Next base: position 19,834,476 of record NC_135489.1, on the reverse strand, counting down.
CCACTTTGTGCAGGGTGCTGGAGATATAATGATGAGGCAAATTGCAGTTTTCCCCTCTGTGGAAATTTGCACCCAAAGGCTCGATGGAGATTAAATAATCATTAACGTGTGTGCCTAATGACAACTGTAATAAGTCTTACGAAAGAACACAGTGCTAGGGAGTAAAAAGTACGTGAAGTAGTATGAATTTAAGTTGGAGAATGAGATTTAAACTGAAGGGTGATGGATTAATTTTCTATGGCTCCTATAATAAACACCACAGACTTAGTGACTTAAACCAGTACAAGTCCATCATCTTACGGTTCTGAAGGTGAGAAGCCCAATATGGATCTCACTGGAATCAAATCCCGGTATTGGCCCGGCTGTCCCTTCATGGACTTACAGGGGAGAAAGAACCTGTTGTTTTGCTTTACCCAGCTCTGGAGTGTATCCACATTTCTTAACTAACTCACGACCCCCTTCTGCCATTTTCAAACTTAAAAAGTGACGTATCCTGGGCCATTTTAGTCACATCCCTTTCTGTGACTCACTCTGGCTCCCTCCTCCACTTTTAAGGACCCTGTGATTACAGTTGGGCCCACTTGCATAATCCAGGATCAACTCCCTATTTTAGGATCAGCTAATCAGCAACCTCAGCTCCATCTATAACTTTAATTCCCCTTTGCTATGTAGCCTGACCTATGTGTGAAGATTGGTATGTGGACGTCTCTGGGGCGGTCGTTACTAGGCCTGGATGGATAGGAATGAGCCTGGGGAAGGTGTTGGGGGGGGGGGGAGATATTCCAAGCAGAACTCTGGTATACGGAAACCCTGAGACAGACCTGTGTCAACTTGGTGAAAACTTAAACATGGCATTAAGTTTCCCTCTATCTCCCTGGAGGGGAATGGTTAGGAGAGGCTGGTGAGGAGGCTGCTGTAGTCACCAGAGGAATAGGATCAGGGGACCCTTAACACAGGGCCTGGCAATTGGTGGGGAGGCTCGTGTTGGTAGTTCTCCTCTGCAGCCGGTTCTTCTCCAGCATGTCGCTCAGGAGAACCCGTTCCTGCCCACTCTGCTTCTCTCCAAGCCTTTCTTCTTACATGTTTCTTTGTCCTCACCTTTAGGATCCTTTAAGATCTGACTCAAGACTGCACCTGCCAGTTATCAAGACTACAAGCAACAATAAATGTTGGCGAGGATGTGGGGGAAAAGGCACACTCACCCAATTGCTGGCGGGACTGCAGATCGGTGCAGCCACTCTGAGAAGCATTACGGAGATTCCTCAGAAAACTTGATATGGAAACACCATTGGACCCAGTTATCCGACTCCTCGGTTTATTCACAAAGGACTTAAAACCAGCACACTACAGTGACAGAGCCACATCAATGTTTATAGCAGCCGAATTCACAATAGCTAAACTGTGGAACCAACTTAGATGCCCTTCAACAGATGAATGGATAAATAAAATGTGGTAACATATACACCATTGAATATTACTCAGCCACGAAGAAGAATGAAATTATGGCATTTGTTGCTAAATAGATGGAACTGGAGAAAACCATGCTAAGTGAAATAAGCCAATCCCACAAAACAAAGGCTGAATGTTTTCTTTGGTACTCGGATGCTAATTTCACAATAAGGTGGGGGAGGGTTTGGGAAGAATTGAAGCACTTTGGATTAGACAAAGGGGAGCGAAGGGAAGGAAGGGGGGAATGGGAATAGGAAAGAGTAGAAAGAATCGGACATTACTATCCTATGTGCATATATGATTACGTGACCAATGTAATTCTACACCATGTACAACCAGAAGAATGGGAAGTTATACTCCATATATGTATAACATGTCAAAATGCATTCTATTGTCATGTATAACTAATAAGAACAAATAAAAAAATTAGAAAAGACTGCATCTGCCAAGAAACTTCCAGTCACTGGTTTTATTCTACATCAGCTGCTCCCTTTGCTTTCTGTTCCTATAGTCATCCCTTGATACTTGTGGGGGGTTGGTTCTGGGAGCCTACACCCACCCCACCCAAATCCAAAGTTGCTCATGTCCCTTATATTAAATGGTGTAGTAACCGACACACATCCTCGTAAATACTTTGAATCATCTCTGGATTATAATACCTAATACAACATAAATGCTCTGAAAATAGTTGCTATACTCTATTGTCTAGGGAATAATGACAAGATAAAAACATTTGTACGTGTTCAGTAGAGACATAAATTAAAAATTACTTTTGATCCACAGTGAGTTGAAATCAGTAGTCCCTATGGACGAGGGGCCAATTGTCTTCAGTGACGTCACTCTTGACATGCTTACCGCCATTGTCACCTTCTTACATCTACTTGAATCTACAGCCGACAGTGGCTTCTGTCCTTCCCCAATGCCAAAGCACCATGTTTAAGGCAGACTGAGGTGACTGGATAAAGCCCTAGATTTGAACATGGGGTTGGCATGTTCATCATCCATTTACTATTGTCCTGCTGTCTAAGTTGCATCTTTGAGCTGATGAGGTCTCATGTCCACTGCTGGCCCCTGGACAGGCGGAGTTTTGCTGTCTTAGCCAATGGCTGGACTATGGCCATGACTGACAACAAGACAGTTTTATTTCTTGCCCATGGCCCTGAGGTTTCCCGGGTGTTTTTCACTTGTTTCTTATCTGCACAAACTGAGATTCTAAATCTCTTTCCCTGTCCTCCATCCCGCCATGTTCCTGAGGACCTAAGCCGTCCCAGTGACTACAGTAGGGATTTAATAATTGCTTCCTGGGTGAATGAATGGGGAGCCACCAACTTTTCTTGGGAATCATAAAGTAAATGCTTTGGTATTTCAACAGGAAAGTGGGGTAATGACACTTAATTCAGGAAGATATTAGGAGGATTAGCTACGATGAGTGTGGTACGTACCGGAAGAGGCATTTCTCCACAAGAAATGTCACTATACTAACGACAAGCTGTGGCTGAGTCAGAGGCCACCGCGGCCATCCACAGCAGCACCGTGGGTTTCCCAGTGGCGCTCTTCAGCAGGGGGTCAGCTTGTGTTTTGCTCCCTGTCCCCAACATCTCAGCTGCCCTCCTGTAACCTTCCCCAGCTGTCCATAGAAAAATGACTTCCGACTTCAGTGTCACCTCACTGGCTGTTGGAGCAGCGTGGTAGAGAGGTGGCTTTTGAACAAATCTGTGAGACACTTTAGTTTTCGGACTCTCTCACCTGATCACTTCTACCACGTTGTCCACGTTTGATTTTCACTTGATACTTACATCTTCCAAGCATTTTGAGCAACTTTTTATTTAAAGTGTAAATGAGAGGGAAATGCCAATGTAAACACTGTACAGAAGACATTAGAAATCTGGTATCTGTTTGGTTCCCGTTTAACCACTAAACACAATACGATGAACCACACGTTCTGGTGGCGGCAACAACAACAACAACAACAACAACAACAACAACAACAACAACTAGCTCGTTGCTAAAGATGAGAGATCTGGACCTGTCATGCTGGTTCTCAACACGTGCAAATACCAAAGCAGAGATTCAAAGATTGCGACCTGAACACGATGAAATTTCAGCCACGGAGATGTTTGATGTGGCTAATATGATGGATGAAATCAACTTTGTCTTCATCTTTAAGGACTACAGTGTGGTTCCTTTTGTAATGACAGGTGACTTATGTGAACAGATTCTGCATTCTTTTGACTTAAAAAAAAAAAAAGACAAAACCCAATGACCAGTTGTTAAAGGACTGTCAGCTATTCTCAATTAAGCCGAATTCTTTTGGCTTAAAATTCTGCAGCTATCAAAAGCTTCTTTGGAGATCTTTGGCATACCAACGAGACATATCTGTATTTTCTTTGTACTCTGTAATAATCCAGGTGCACTCTATACTAGCTGTTGGTCTGTGATGTAATAAATGAAACAAAAGTCTTCTTTTGGAAATAAAGTTTTAGTTTCATGTTGAAAATTTATGAACATGGTAATTCTTTTGTTCATTCCTATGTTGTCTTTTATAACAGTTAATTAGTGGCAGTGAGTTTGGGGGACACACACACACACACACACACACACACACATTTTGATACTGGAGATTAAAGCCAGGGGATCCCAGCCACTGAGCCACATCTCCAGCTCTTTTAATGTTTTATTTATTTATTTATTTATTTTATACAGGGTCTTGCCAAGTTGCTTAGTGTCTCATTAAGGTGCTGAGCTTGGTTTTGAAATTGTGATCCTCCTGACTCAGCCTCCTGAGACACTGACAATATTTTAATCAGTGTCAGAATGATGTACAACTCCAATGTTATTGAAGTAATGACATACATTGGTGGAACTTCATCTATTCGATGGTTATGGGACTCGTTGTCTGTGCCACAATGCTATAGTAGATTTAAAAAAAACTCCAGCAAAATGGGTCTTCCTATTCAATTGAAATATGCGTTTGCTAACCGTACTCAATTGATGTAAAATTCATTGGCTCATTCAGTGGTCATATTTAAGGCTAGTGAATCTTCAGTTTGCATGAGATATGGTTGCCTTTCTTAAATTACTTGTTGCATTATTTTCTCCTCAGAACAAATCTGTTTTTTTTCACTTCTTTTATGACCCGTAGGCTTAGTGCTATTTTACATTTCTTCATTGTAGTCTAATGGAAGTTTGTAGCTAAAAAAAAAATGTTCATAAAAGAACTTAAGAAAGGATTAAAAATTTTAAGAAATAATCAATAGATGTTTTCTGCACTCTAGGAGGGCAGGCATCTTGACTGTTATTCACCATTGAACCGTCAGCCCTTTGAGTCTCTGCTTAGAAGGGATTCCGTAAGTGCTTATTGAAGGAATAAGCAATTTAAAAATCTAACCATTTTTTTAACTTAGAAAATTTAGGTTTCTTTGCACACACAGTTTTCTTCCCAAAGTATTCCGTGACCATCTTTGGAATTATTGCTTAGTAAAATATTTCTCAAGCATCGCTTGAGTGAGAATTATGTGGCATTTAGACAAACAGACTCCTGGATCTACCACTGAGATCTTACTCCGTCTCCGTCTCAGCCTTAGCCTCATGAGGCTCCAGATCCGTAACAGGAGTCCTGTCTTGGATCCCTTATAATTCCAAGTCTTTGAAATCTTTGTCTTACTCTTTATTTCCTTGACTTCTTCAAGGCTCTCCATCTTTCTACAATGTCAGTGCTGACATGATACTTCTTATTTATTTTATTTGCTCTTTTCAGATAGATACACATGACCATAGAGTGTATTTTGACATATTATACATACATGGAGTATAACTTATTCTAATTAAGACCCCATTCTTGCATTTGTACATGATGTGTTACTTCTAGAGAAGGCATTAGACTGAGGCAAAGCCAGGTTCTACCATACAACTGATTTATTTATTTATTTTAATGTGCCAGGGATCAAACCCAAGACCTTATGCCTGCTAGACAAGCACCGTACCACTGAGTTACATCTCCTCCTGCTCCTATCACACAAGCCATTTTATCACTTCCTGTCTCTGTTCTGAGTTTGATCTCTCAAACTTTGTACAGCTCTATAATCTGTGATATTGATTTTTGAAGCCTTATGTGTATACTGTCAATAGGACTACACAAAATATTTTCCACCAAAGGGCCCAACTGCTTTGTTGCTTCATTTGTAAGAAATGACTGGTGAATTAATCCTACTTGGGATATTTTTAGAGATGGGTTATATAATGATGCCATTCTTAACCAGCAATTTTTCTGCACCAATTTTATTTGATATTCCCTGGATACATATTTTGGGAACTGACTGATAGATAACTTTTCATTTCAGAGGTTAAAAACTATTTAAGTCTCGATAATTGTCTTTTAAATCCTGCCAAAGACATTCCTACAGAGAAGGAAAAAAAGGCCTTTGCTTTAGAGTATAATTTGCAGAAGCTGGAAGAGCCCCACCTGCCCAAGGGCCCTGTTATTAAATCATACTCATCAGTGATTATCTGGGGAGCCGTGCCAAACAGAGCCCGCAAGACAGAGAAGTAACCCCGAGAATACATTCAGAGTCTCGTCATCAAGTTAAGTATCTGTGTTGGACTGGAGTTTGAGGAGCTTAAAAACAAATCAGATTAATTTTTTTTTTCCAAAAAGGGGAGAGAGAGAAAGAGAGAGAGAGAGAGAGAGAGAGAGAGAGAGAGAGAGAGAGACACCAAGATTGGATAAGCAATGAGTGCATGTTGAGTGTCTAAAAGCAGCTGCCCCTGGGAGGGAAAACTAGTGACTTCTCATTAGGAAGGAAGAACTTTTGCTTGTTTCAGGATTCAACTGTTTCTGTGGTCACAAAGCAGGGTCCTGTGCTAGGGCACAGGGCAGGATTGCGCGGGACGGCAGTTCCCCTCTGTTGGGCAGCTGCCTGGTGAAGTATTGAGAGTGTAGTCACCGAGGTGGGATCTGTTTTCTTGTGTTTTGAGTAATTGTTAACACCCAGCTTCTTCCTTTAAGGTGGATCCCATATAAACAATGATCACTATTTTGTCTAATCCACACTGGCACTAATGTCTCATGGTAGATTTCATATTAATCAACTTAATTATTTCTCGTGGTTCCAGCTATAAAAGGCAATGAACAGGCTGAAAAATGTCTCTGGGGTTGAAGTTGTGATCTTGGCAGCTCAAGAATGGACAGAAAATGTGGGAAATACGTAGTCAATGTCGAACAACCTGAAAACCAGCCGGTGAGTACTGGCAGCACCTCTGTGCGATGTTCTGGATAGATTGGAGGCTAATATTTCATATATATGCAGCTCTAAGAATATATATTTTTTAAAAATTTCAACATTGTTCTTCTCCCAAAGGAATTTTACATCAAAGTTTTACATGGAGCCAATTTTATCTATTATATCACTACTTTTTGGTAAGAAACATTTTTCGCATGTCAATATATGCATAGTTGAGATTTTTATTTTAGATGTTTATCAACTGAGGCATCAGCAGTTTTGGAAAGGACAATGTAACAACATCTTCGAATAATCCTGTATAGTTGTAATTCAAGCCTAAGCCAACAAATCTGGTTTTGATTTTTGCATTAACCAATTGTTCTGAAAATGTGACAGGTAGATTTTTGTGTTAACTGTCTAGTGGTAAAGTAATGTCTAGAACCTGTCAGAATTCAAAGATTTCTACATATCTTTGCAGGTCAGAACTCAACCTTGTCATTGAAATCTCGACCTAGGAAGCAAATTATATAGCAAATCCTTTAGGTTGGCCTCAACTACTTAATAAATTTCTTTTTTGATGAAGAATGGCTTTGAGAGCTTAGAACTAATTGATCTGAGAATGACAATAAACTTTATAATATCCACTTAGGATTGGATAGAGTTAAGACATGACTCTTTTTATTTAAAGTAGAAATAAAGTAAACCCATATTATATATACAGCTTGATAAATTTTTATACACCTGTACACACATATGTATGCAAATTTTTGCATACCTGCATAAGAGCCACTCAGACCAAGAAACAGAACATTTTTCAGCCCCCAAGAAGAGGGGTGGTGTCTGCTCCCAGTCAGTATCCTTCCCTCCAGGGGTAACTGCTTATGGAGTCTCTAGCACCCCAGTTTGATTCTGCATTTTTTTGAGCATCATATAAATGGAATTATAAAGTACATGCTCTTGTGTGTGGCCTACGTTGGTCATCATTCAATGTCACTTGTTTCTTTTTTATTACTGTACGATATTCCATCTGATAAACATATTACCATGTATTTATCTATCTTTTTTTGCTGATGAACATTTGAGTTGTTTTTTAGTTTTGAACTTTTCTGAATACAGCAGTTAAGAACTTCTTTGTCCATGGCTTAAGGTAGATGGATGCTTTCATATCTCTTGAATATATATGTAGCAATAGGTTGGCTGTCATATCATGGGAGCTGAGAGCTGCCAATTGTTCAGCTGGTCAATTATGACTTTGAACCAAACTGAGGGTAACAAGCCCTTACTCACTTACTGCAGCATTATAAACAAGAGGCCACAAGGAAACGATGTCACCCCCATAATGTTCTTTTTTTTTTTTTTTCTGCTATGGAATTGCCCTGGGCAAAGCTTAGGTGGATCAGTGGAGGGGGGGGGTCTCATTGCCAAGGGAGCTGTAAACAAAAGGCTTCTGATGTTTTAGGAACCTGGGAGATAGAGGGAGAGCGAGGAAGAAGGGCTCGAAGTTAAAAAGGAGAGAGTGTTGAGTCCGAGTGGAGAAAATGATCTTCAAGGCCCCCCATGAGGAGGTCTCCACCTAATTATAATTAACACACATGTTAAGTGCAATAAGGATGAAAGAAATGTCTCTTTTTATACTTTGACATTGAAACTTAATGGTGCAGTTGATAATGACCTTACTAGATTTCCTCATTTTGAGAAGAAATATGATGAATGCATTCACTTACTCATTCTGTCCTATATTAGATAATCTTATTTGATAGGAACGACCTGTCACAATCTGGTCTGTCTTTGTCAGAATTATTTTAATTGTTTATACTGGATGTGGCAACCAATAATGTCCCATTCCCTCCCCTTTTTTTTTTGTCTACAGTCATGTTCCTTTGTCTACCGAAATCATGAAGCTTACAATTCAGCATGTCCATTTTCTATGTCAACTGATGTAACTGGAGATGTTGGTACCAACTTCACCAGTGTCTGCACAAACCCAGAGACCCTGGAACGCTCAGAATGTGCAGATGTAGAATTTGTCGATTGCCAGGTAATGTTTGGAGGTGACACTGTTTTGCTGGTTTAAGATGTAATCCAGGCCTGGGGAAGCAGTGCGGTGGCAGAGAACTTGCCTAGGATGTGTGAGGCCCTGGGTTTGATCCCCAGCACCCCCTGCCCCCACCCCCCCCAAAAAAAAGGAATCCATGTGAAAATACTCTAGACCAAATATTTGGAGGAACGACATTCAGTCAACATTCAGTCAATTGACATTAACATTTTTCTTTTGAGTTTCTGTATAATATCCTTTAACATGTAGAGTCATTGAGAGGGCATGCAAGGGCAGCAGACGATTTTGGGAACCCTTTATTTAAAGAATTAATTATCTTGTTAGGGATACAAAAACATAAATTGAGTTTAGGGGAAAAAAGACATAAAGATCAAACAACAACAAAAAAATGTGTGGGTCTTATTTTTGGAGTTCTGAGGAGGTGAAATACAGCAGTGGCTCATGAATGGCACTTTGTGCCAACCTCACTGGGTGCAAGAGCGAGTCATGGTTGAACCCTGGGCCCTCCTCTGTGGGTGATCTGCCTCACTCGGCCTCCCCATGGCCTCGGAGCCTGACTGCGGCCCTTTCTTTAGCTCTTCTGGCTCTTTTTCAACTTTGAATTACAAATCACCTTGTTTCCTATCTTGGTTGGGTCCCGAGGAACATTTCCTGTGTTCCTGACCCTGTTTCTTATTACCGAATTTCATTCACCTGGAAGCCACATCTCCACGTCTTCCCCTAGGCCTGGATTTGATTTTGATGGATAGATTTGGGTGCTTGAAGGTTTAGTTCAGTGCTTCTGGTCTTGAACATACTCTTCCTCTGATTAATTGTGCCACAGGGACAGTTCCGAGAGGTTCTGACAAGATAAACTCTCCATGTCAAGAGACATCATGGAAAAAGCTTGTGATAGATAAGAAATTACAAGGAGAAAAGGTCTCTGATGACCTTTAAGAAGCCGGACTGATCCGAGGGCTGAAAGTTATCCTAGATGCCTTTACTGTGGCACAGACAGTCACACAGATAGTCACAGATAGTCACGGATAGTCACACAGACAGTCAACAGCTCTAGAGCAGGTCTGAGGGCGAGTTGAGTCTCTGTCAATCAGGCTCCTCTTTTTAAAAGATTCAGATGATCCAGTAATCGTCCGCCTTAGCTCAGATGTGAGTCTGTCCTGACTCTGGTTTCCTCTGTAAGGCATAGAGGACTGGGGCAGGAATTCCACTTGTCTCTGGACTTTCTTAGCTGGTGGACCTAGCTCCCCGGGCCCTGGCACCCAGTGCACTTGCCTGGCTCAGACTGCGGAGTGGGTGCTGCTCTGCACCCCGACACTGGGGTTTGTTTCCATGGACAGTGTCCCCTATATTAGGAAATGCTCCAAAGACATCTGTTCTGTGTTTATTTCCTTTAGTGATTTGCTTTCAGCCATAAGAGTTAGTAATGAGTTAATCCATTTCAATAGTTGGTGAGTGGTAGGGAAACTTAACTATATATATATATATATATTTTTTTTTTCTTATTTACTAATTTCAACAGCCCTACAAAGTAGGTGATATCATCCATGTGAGAGAATGGAATCTGCAAGATGATTCACATTTCCTAACCCACCTTGTCAAAGGTGGATGGTAGACTACATCTGTTACTCTCCTGAGTGTAAGCCTTAATTACTACATCCTATTGCCTTCTTAAAAATATCTTTATGAGCCGGGCACAGTGGGGTACACGTGTCATCCTGGCAAGGCCCTAAGCCACTCCTCAAGACCCTGGGGATGTAGTTCAGTGGTTAAGCACCCCTGGATTCAAACCCTGGCGCCAAACGGAGGACAGTTCTCGTACTAATTTACTCACAACACGTTGAGGTAGAATTTTCTACCCAATTCTGATAGGAGGGAAATTGAGAATCAGACAAGAAACTTGTAAGTTAAGAAATTTGCTCAAAACTTCACAGATAGGGGACTTAACTTCAAGACTCTAAGACTTAACGTGATTTATCTCTCACAACGTTTCCTCTCATAGAACACTGACTAACAGTTCAGCTATGGCCAGGGTACTTTCGAGTTTTGAAAGTAATCTTGCAAGACTGTTTATGCTAATCTGATTACAAACTTTTATGGATGAAGGAACAGGATAAAGAAGTAAGCATCTTACCCAGTGGGAATAGCTGGTGGCAGCAGAAGCCGCATTTCAACAAAGGTTTTCAGACTCCAGATTTTATGGTGCCAAAATACTGACCGATAAAAAAGGTTAGTTAAAAGTTTGATAAATCACTAGTTAATGCAGTGAAAACGGCGGACTCCAAAGCTGATAATGGCAGGTGCAATTTCTGAGAGTTGGCAGCCCCAGAGGAAGAAACATTGAATCCCTCGAACTTTCGGGTCCCTTGAATCACGGTATGTAGCTGTCACTTCCTACAGGTAGATATTTCTTTGGATCCTGGAGGGGGCGGGGTCTACAGTTTCTAAGACAACATTTGTTATTTTTTCAATTGGAAGGATTCAGATATGAACAGGGGAGCACGAGAAGTTGGTGGCGGAAATATCTTTGTGCTAATATTAAGGAAAACATAAGGACAAGTTTCTTCCTATTGGAAACTGCCATCTGATCCAAATGTCTGTTATCTGAGCGCTATTAAGATGGCCTTCATGTTCACTCCTCCTGTCAGTGAAGTAATCTCTTTCAAAATCTACTACACAGCAGTCGTAATCAAAACAGGATCCTACTGGCCCTAAAGGACGAGATGCATAGGCCAATTGAATGGAATAGAGAGGCCAGAAATAACTCCACCTCTCTATGCACAATTCATTTTTGACAGGGGCCAAGAATGCATCCCGGGAACAGGCAGGGTGTTCAGTGAACAGTGCCAGGAAAACCCCTTCCTGACCTGCCACAGGGTGACATTCGATCCTCATCTTACGCCACCCCAAAAGCCAGCCAGAGAGGATGGAAAACATGCGTATAATAAAAGGAAAACCAACAAAGGAAATCCAGTAGACAGAGGGGGATCCGCGGCATTCATATTAACTTGGAAATATTCCTTTACAGAATCAGTAAACGGCTCAAATCCTTTCCAGGTGGCGCGAAGCAGGTGCTGCAGCGGGCCTCTGTGCAGGGTCTTCCTGGCTTGTCTCCTGGCCTGCGCCATCGCCACAGCAATCGGAGTCCTCATTCTGGGCCTGGTCTACAGCCGCAAAAGTGACACCAGTTCGGGGGTCACCCAGCTCCCCCCCACCCAGGGGGTGCCCTCACCCACCCCTGGAGCAACCCCAGCGGCCAGTTCTGACCCCACGGCCACCTCCACTAGGAGGACCACCACGCCCGCCTCAACGAGCCCCTGGGTCACAGGGACGACAGCTGGAAGCCCTTCCCCAGCATCGCACGGCACCGGGGCCACCATGACGGCCCCCACCAGGACCACAGCGGCCACCACAGCACAGGGAGCCACCGGAGCAAACACTGCGGGGGTTCCCACGCCGGCCACGACCACAGCGGCCATCGCTGCCACCACCTCGAGGGAATCCACGACGGCACCTGCCTCCACCGCCCCCACGGCCCCGTCGGGGACAGCGACGGCCTCCACTCAGCCGGCCTCCATCCAGACGGCCGCAGGGTCACCTGAGACACCTGCGCCCGGGGCTGAGACGTCACCGGGACCGCGGGCCACCACCTCCACCGCAGGGACGGCTTCCACCGCGGCCACCACCACAGTCCCGGCCACCAGGGCCTCCGAAGGAACGGTCCCCACGGCAAGCACGTCCCCTGAACCTCGGCCCACGGCTCCAGGGACGGCCTCCGCCGCCACCTCCACGACAGGAGCGGCCTCCACCGCACCAGGGGCCACGGCCCCGACGGCCAGCACGTCCACTGGGCACACGGTCACCACCCCGAAGCCCACAGCAACTTCCCCGACACCCACATCACACACCGCTGCCACCACTGCCTCCGAAGGAACAGCACAGACGGCCACGGGAACCCCGCGGACCACGCGGGCTCCAGGCACCGCATCCTCTCTGGCCTCCACCACGACCGCCTCTACCACGATGGCCTCAACCACCAGGGCCTCCACCACCACGGCCTCCACCACCACGGCCTCCACCACAACGGCCTCCACCACCACGGCCTCCACCACTCCCTCTGCCAGCACCTCCCACAGCTCTTCTCTCACCACAGCCTCCTCTCCAGCCTCCACAACGAGGACCTACACCACCAGGGCCTCCACCACCACGGCCTCCACCACCACGACCTCCTCCACTCCCTCTGCCAGCACCTCCCCCAGCTCTTCTCTCACCACAACCTCCTCTCCAGCCTCCACCACGATGACCTCCACTACTCCCTCTGCCAGCACCTCCTCCAGCTCTCCTCCCACCACAGCAGGTCCCACTCCAGCCTCCACCACCTCAACTGCAGCCTCCGCTTCGTCTGCCAGCACCTCCCCCAGCTCTCCTCCCAGCACAGCAGGTCCCACTACAGCCTCCTCTCCAGCCTCCACTAACTCAACTGTACCCCCCACTCCCTCTGCCAGCACCTCCTCCAGTTCTCCTCCCACCACAGCAGGTCCCACCACAGCCTCCTCTCCAGCCTCCACCACCCCAACTGTAGCCTCCACTACCTCTTCCAGCACCTCCCCCAGCTCTCCTCCTCCCACCACAGCAGGCCCCACTACAGCCTCCTCTCCAGCCTCCACCACCCCAACTGCAGTGTCCACTTCTTCTGCCCCCACCTCCCGCAGCTCTCCTCCCACCACAGCAGGTTCCACTCCAGCCTCCTCTCCAGCCTCCACCACCTCAACTGCAGCCTCCACTTCCTCTGCCCCCACCTCCCCCAGCTCTTCTACCACCACAGCAGGTCCCACTCCAGCCTCCTCTCCAGCCTCCACCACCTCAACTGCAGCCTCCACTTCCTCTGCCACCACCTCCCCCAGCTCTCCTCCTACCACCACAGAAGGTCCCACCACAGCCTCGTCTCCAGCCTCCACCACCTCAACTGCACCCCCCACTCCCTCTGCCACCACCACCCCCAGCTCTCCTCCCACCACAGCAGGCCCCACCACAGCCTCCTCTCCAGCCTCCACCACCTCAACTTCAGCCTCCACTTCCTCTGCCACCACCTCCCCCAGCTCTCCTCTTACCACCACAGAAGGTCCCACCACAGCCTCGTCTCCAGCCTCCACCACCTCAACTGCACCCCCGACTCCCTCTGCAACCACCTCCCCCAACTCTCCTCCCACCACAGCAGGCCCCACCACAGCCTCCTCTCCAGCCTCCACCACCTCAACTGCAGCCTCCACTTCCTCTGCCAGCACCTCCCCCAGCTCTCCTCCCAGCACAGCAGGCCCCACCACAGCCTCCTCTCCAGCCTCCACCACCCCAACTGCAGCCTCCACTTCCTCTGCCAGCACCTCCCCCAGCTCTCCTCCCAGCACAGCAGGCCCCACCACAGCCTCCTCTCCAGCCTCCACCACCCCAACTGCAACCTCCACTTCCTCTGCCACCACCTCCCCCAGCTCTCCTCCTCCCACCACAGCAGGCCCCACTGCAGCCTCCTCTCCAGTCTCCACCACCTCAACTGCAGCCTCCACTTCCTCTGCCACCACCTCCCCCAGCTCTCCTCCTCTCACCACAGCAGGTCCCACCACAGCCTCCTCTCCAGCCTCCACCACCCCAACTGCAACCTCCACTTCCTCTGCCCCCACCTCCCCCAGCTCTCCTCCTCCCACCACAGCAGGCCCCACTACAGCCTCCTCTCCAGCCTCCACCACCCCAACTGTAGCCTCCACTACCTCTTCCAGCACCTCCCCCAGCTCTCCTCCTCCCACCACAGCAGGTCCCACTCCAGCCTCCTCTCCAGCCTCCACCCCCCCAACTGCAGTGTCCACTTCTTCTGCCCCCACCTCCCCCAGCTCTCCTCCCACCACAGCAGGTCCCACTCCAGCCTCCTCTCCAGCCTCCACCACCTCAACTGCAGCCTCCACTTCCTCTGTCACCACCTCCCCCAGCTCTCCTCCCACCACAGCAGGCCCCATCACAACCTCCTCTCCAGCCTCCACCACGATGACCTCCACTACTCCCTCTGCCAGCACCTCCTCCAGCTCTCCTCCCACCACAGCAGGTCCCACTCCAGCCTCCACCACCTCAACTGCAGCCTCCGCTTCGTCTGCCAGCACCTCCCCCAGCTCTCCTCCCAGCACAGCAGGCCCCACCACAGCATCCTCTCCAGCCTCCACCACTACAACTACAGCCTCCACTCCCTCTGCCAGCACCTCCCCCAGCTCTCCTCCTCCCACCACAGCAGGCCCAACCACAGCCTCCTCTCCAGCCTCCACTAACTCAACTGTACCCCCCACTCCCTCTGCCAGCACCTCCTCCAGTTCTCCTCCCACCACAGCAGGTCCCACCACAGCCTCCTCTCCAGCCTCCACCACCCCAACTGTAGCCTCCACTACCTCTTCCAGCACCTCCCCCAGCTCTCCTCCTCCCACCACAGCAGGTCCCACTACAGCCTCCTCTCCAGCCTCCACCACCCCAACTGCAGTGTCCACTTCTTCAGCCCCCACCTCCCCCAGCTCTCCTCCCACCACAGCAGGTTCCACTCCAGCCTCCTCTCCAGCCTCCACCACCTCAACTGCAGCCTCCACTTCCTCTGCCCCCACCTCCCCCAGCTCTTCTACTACCACAGCAGGTCCCACCACAGCCTCCTCTCCAGCCTCCACCACTACAACTGCAGCCTCCACTCCCTCTGCCAGCACCTCCCCCAGCTCTCCTCCCACCACCACAGAAGGTCCCACCACAGCCTCGTCTCCAGCCTCCACCACCTCAACTGCAGCCTCCACTTCCTCTGCCCCCACCTCCCCCAGTTCTCCTCCCACCACAGCAGGTCCCACTCCAGCCTCCTCTCCAGCCTCCACCACCTCAACTGCAGCCTCCACTTCCTCTGTCACCACCTCCCCCAGCTCTCCTCCCAGCACAGCAGGCCCCACTACAGCCTCCTCTCCAGCCTCCACCACCCCAACTGTAGCCTCCACTAACTCTTCCAGCACCTCCCCCACCTCTTCCAGCACCTCCCCCAGCTCTCCTCCTCCCACCACAGCAGGTCCCACTCCAGCCTCATCTCCAGCCTCCACCACCCCAACTGCAGTGTCCACTTCTTCTGCCCCCACCTCCCCCAGCTCTCCTCCCACCACAGCAGGTTCCACTCCAGCCTCCTCTCCAGCCTCCACCACCTCAACTGCAGCCTCCACTTCCTCTGCCCCCACCTCCCCCAGCTCTTCTACCACCACAGCAGGTCCCACTCCAGCCTCCTCTCCAGCCTCCACCACTACAACTGCAGCCTCCACTCCCTCTGCCAGCACCTCCCCCAACTCTCCTCCCACCACAGCAGGCCCCACTGCAGCCTCCTCTCCAGCCTCCACCACCCCAACTGCAGCCTCCACTTCCTCTGCCACCACCTCCCCCAGCTCTCCTCCTACCACCACAGAAGGTCCCACCACAGCCTTGTCTCCAGCCTCCACCACCTCAACTGCACCCCCCACTCCCTCTGCCACCACCACCCCCAGCTCTCCTCCCACCACAGCAGGCCCCACCACAGCCTCCTCTCCAGCCTCCACCACCTCAACTTCAGCCTCCACTTCCTCTGCCACCACCTCCCCCAGCTCTCCTCCTACCACCACAGAAGGTCCCACCACAGCCTCGTCTCCAGCCTCCACCACCTCAACTGCACCCCCCACTCCCTCTGCCACCACCACCCCCAGCTCTCCTCCCACCACAGCAGGCCCCACCACAGCCTCCTCTCCAGCCTCCACCACCTCAACTTCAGCCTCCACTTCCTCTGCCACCACCTCCCCCAGCTCTCCTCCTACCACCACAGAAGGTCCCACCACAGCCTCGTCTCCAGCCTCCACCACCTCAACTGCACCCCCGACTCCCTCTGCCACCACCTCCCCCAACTCTCCTCCCACCACCGCAGGCCCCACCACAGCCTCCTCTCCAGCCTCCACCACCTCAACTGCAGCCTCCACTTCCTCTGTCACCACCTCCCCCAGCTCTCCTCCCACAACAGCAGGTTCCACTACAGCCTCCTCTCCAGCCTCCACCACCTCAACTGCAGCCTCCACTTCCTCTGTCACCACCTCCCCCAGCTCTCCTCCCACCACAGCAGGTCCCACTGCAGCCTCCTCTCCAGCCTCCATCACTACAACTACAGCCTCCACTCCCTCTGCCAGCACCTCCCCCAGCTCTCCTTCTACCACCACAGCAGGTCCCACTCCAGCCTCCTCTCCAGCCTCCAGCACTTCAACTTCAGCCTCCACTCCCTCTGCCACCACCTCCCCCAGCTCTTCTATCACCACAGCAGGTCCCACTCCAGCCTCCTCTCCAGCCTCTACCACTACAACTGCAGCCTCCACTCCCTCTGCCAGCACCTCCTCCACCTCTCCTCCTCCTACCACAGCAGGTCCAACTCCAGCCTCCTCTCCAGCCTCCACCACCTCAACTGCAGCCTCCACGTCCTCTGCCACAACCTCCCCCAACTCTCCTCCCAGCACAGCAGGTCCCACTCCAGCCTCCTCTCCAGCCTCCACCACCTCAACTGCAGCCTCCACTTCCTCTGTCACCACCTCCCCCAACTCTCCTCCCACCACAGCAGGTCCCACTACAACCTCCTCTCCAGCCTCCACCACTACAACTGCAGCCTCCACTCCCTCTGCCAGCACCTCCTCCACCTCTCCTCCTCCTACCACAGCAGGTCCAACTCCAGCCTCCTCTCCAGCCTCCACCACCTCAACTGTACCCCCCACTCCCTCTGCCAGCACCTCTCCCAGCTCTCCTCCTCCCACAGCAGGTCCCACTCCAGCCTCCTCTCCAGCCTCCACCAGTCCAACTGCAGCTTCCACTTCCTCTCTCACCACCTCCCCCAGCTCTCCTCCTACCACCACAGTAGGTCCCACCACAGCCTCCTCTCCAGCCTCCACCACCTCAACTGCAGCCTCCACTCCCTCTGTCACCACCTCCCCCAGCTCTCCTCCTCCCACCACAGTAGGTCCCACCACAGCCTCCTCTCCAGCCTCCAC
Organism: Ictidomys tridecemlineatus; assembly: GCF_052094955.1. NCBI lineage: Eukaryota > Metazoa > Chordata > Mammalia > Rodentia > Sciuridae > Ictidomys > Ictidomys tridecemlineatus. Next base: position 19,816,708 of record NC_135489.1, on the reverse strand, counting down.
CACTACAACTACAGCCTCCACTTCTTCTGCCACCACCTCCCCCAGCTCTCCTACCACCACAGCAGGTCCCACCACAGCCTCCTCTCCAGCCTCCTCCATCTCAACTGCAGCCTCCAATCCCTCTGCCAGCACCTCCTCTACCTCTCCTCCCACCACAGCAGGTCCCACTGCAGCCTCCTCTCCAGCCTCCACCATGAAGACCACACCAGCAAGTACTGCTGTTTCTAGTGCTTCCAGTTGACATCCTACCAGGACATCATCTCCCACAGCTGCGTGCACCCACCTCGCCTGCATCTGCCCTTACATCCACACTGCAGCTCTTGCGGTGGATCTCTTGCTACCTCAGCAGGGAGAATTCCTCCTTTATCCCAGCCTCCATCACCAAGGTTGTCCCCATGACACTGAAGCCAAGCCTCCCATCAGTACTTCCCGGATCTCCTGCTGCCTCAGCGTCCTCAGTCCTGCCTCCTCTCAGTGTCCACCAGAACCTGGCCTCCTGCAGCTACAGCCCCACTGCTACGCCGGCACTGCTCATGGCCATGGTGGCCCCCAGCAGCTGTGAGGACTGCTCACTCCACCTGTCTGCCAGCAGCCCCTCCGCTGCATCTCTACAACTCCCCCGTCCACCAGTCCTAGGAATTGAGCTCTGACCTCCACATCCCCTCACTCTCCAGTCTCTCCTCCACCATTAACCACCATGGCCACCACTGCTTTCTCTACTCCTTCCTCAATCGGAAGACTCGACCCCACTTCCAAGTTGGCCTTCTTACTCTGCACCTCTGTGCAGCTGCCACCATGCTCGGCCACCACTACTGCCGTCCTGCCTCCAACTTCAAGGAGGCTAAGGATGCACAGAACTTCAAATACACTCAAATCGTGCAACTTCCACCCACGTTCCTGCCATTCAAAGGGGCAGGAACCAATTGTCATCCCATGAACAGAATCTGCAGGGACCCATCATTTCTCCTCCACTGAATTCACACCCGCTGCCATCGCTATCTTGACGGCGCTGCCTGAATCTTGTCCGTTTTCTGATTGAACTAAAACATCCCCTGAAACCTCAGTTTGTTGGTAGACACCTGGGCATTTCAGTTTGGGATATGACAACATTTGCCGTTCGGTGAAGCACTGCTTTCACAGCACGTGGTACACCCCAGGCTTTTACTAGAGAAGGATTGCAGAGCCACAGGGTGCGAGGATGTTCAAAGTCAGGAAATATTTCCAAATAAGTTTGCAAAAGAATTTCCAACAATCTACGTGCCCACCAGCCTTATGTGAGAATCCGGGTCGCAGCCTATTCTCACCAACACACTTTTGACACCCTTTTTAACCTTGGCATTTTGGTGGGTGTGCAGTGACGTCTCCTGATGGTTTCAGTTGCATGGTTTGGATGACTCAGGAGGCTGAGTGGGTTCTAACCTCTTTGCCATGCACTTGATTGTCTTCTGAGTTGAATGCTTCTGTGGATCTTTGGCTCCTTTTCAAATTGGTTGCCTGAGTTGTTCTTATGGATTTATATTGTAAATCTATTTGTGGTCAATTACATGAATCAGAAATCCTCCTTGCACTCTGTGGGTGCTCTGTGTCCTGTGTCTGTGACTCTGAGACCAGGAACGCCTTGACCCTGTGATTTTAGGAAGGCGACGGTTTTGCTCTCACATGACGATTTTTGATCCCCATGGAACCGTCTTCTGTGGTGTGTTAGGTACTGATCACCGTTCATTCATTTTTTTTTCTTGTGGACATTCAAGGTCACAAAGTCCTGTGTCCTTTGTTTTAAAGACTCTTCTTCTCCAACAGAGAAAAAAGTTGACTCCTATTGTCTTTAATTAATGGATTTCTCTCTGGGTGTCAGCAGGGACCCATCCTTGCTCCCACACCTTCCCGACACCCACGACTCTCCACCCCACTCAAACTGCAAGCCCAGCATGGCGTCTGTGTCCCAGGAGATGCCCCCTTACCCTCTCCCTCTGTCCCCACCGAGGTCCTGTGGCCTCGCTCCGTTCCAGAACAGATGCATGCTCCACGCTGACCCACTGAATGGACTTTAGGAGTCGATTATTGAAGTGGAAGAAAAGAGAGTGAAGGAAAGAGCACAGTCACCGTAGGTTTGAGGTCGTCTTATTTTACACCCTGAGATCCCAGGTTTTCCTCTTGACAAGGAAATCGTCAATCCATTTTCCTGACTTTGAAAGAAATATATCTTTTCCTGTGCATTTGAGATTTTCAGCTTATCTTCGATGTCTTAGTGTTGAAGTATGGTATGCCTAAATGTGGGGTTTTCTTTGCCTTTATCTGGTGTGGTAACCTGGATCTGGACTGTGTTCCAAAGGTCCATGTGCTAAAGGCTTAGACACCAGCTTGGTGCTCTCAGAGGGTGTGGGACCTTTAAGAGGCGGGGCCTAGTAGAAGGCCTTGGGCAATAGAAGGTTTGCCCTTAAGGATTAGTGAGACCCTAGCCTCATCCTCCTCGGAAGGTGAGTGGCTTTGCTCTTCCAAGCTCTCCCCATTATGATGTGCTGTCTTGCCCCAGGCCCTGAGGCAATCCAGCTAGCTGATTATAGACTGGAAACTCCGAAACTATGAGCCCAAATCAACTTTTTCTCTGTATAAATTGATTTCATCTCAAGTATTTGTTATAGTAACAGAAGGCTGACTAACACATTTGATGATCCAGATTTGGTTTATATTTTGATACTTTTGAATCTTTGGCTTAATATCTCCTATTATAATTCAAAAAAACCATTGTATTTTTAAATATTGTTTCTGCTTATTCTCTCTCTCCCCTTTTATGAGGTGGATAGATTTAAATCATGTTCTTTTAGATTCATAATGTTCCCCTAACTTTTTGTCTCTTTGTGTCTCAGTTTTTTACTTTTTTGGATGTGTCTTCAGCTCAATCTCTCTCCTTAAATGTGTTTACTTTGTCAATGAATAACTCCATTGATTTTTATTGTTAATCATTCTATTTTTAATTTTAGAATTAAAAATATAGTTTCTACCAAATTCACCTACTGTCTTTAATTTCCCAAATATGTTTATCATAGATTTTTTAAGTCCATTTCTTAATATTCTGATAGTTTTATTCCTGTGGATTTGTTTTGATGTTTATTTCCTTTCGCTTGTTTTTCCTACAAATATTATCTTCTTATGTGCCTAACAGTTTCTGTTAGGATACCTAGTGTTTTTCATGAAAAATCATAGAAATCATTAGGGAATCTTTGAGAAACGATTCACATCTGCTTCTGCAGGCAGCTGCGTTAGGGATACTTCACTTTCATTCAGTGAGCGGTGGAGGTGACTCAAACATGAATTTACTTTTTGTGAGGGTTAACGTTTCCAGTTCATCCTTACCCTAGCCAGATGTCATCCTTAGAATCCTCATCAAATATCTACATTGTTTTTCGGGATCACTCCACTTTATTAGGTAGAACCTAGAACATAAACTCCTCCATGAGGTCAGGAATCTGGTATTCTGTCGATTGATCCAAATTCTGGTCAGGGCCTGAAAGATAAATCAATGAACTTCCTGAATGATCAAATGGATGAGTGAATGGAAAAATTAAAGAGAAAAGGGGAAATCATTTTACACAATCAACTGACAAAATCCACAATCTGATCATACCTAATTTTGGCAAGGAGGTCTAACACTGACAACCTCATCCCAAGATCACAACTCGGTACAGACTTGGAGAACAATTTGGCGACCTGGGGGTAGCGTTGAAGATGCTCACGTGCTTTGATCCCGCAGATACACTCTTAGTCACATACTGCAGGAGATCTTTTATTGTGTTAACTGTAAAATTGTCTAGATGTCTTTGAATTTTTGGGAGGTTTCTCCATATCTGTTAACTTTTAGAAGACAACATGGGTGAGACGTAGAAAACTTTGCATAATGAGTGGATGATGGAGCTTGGGATGGAAACAGGGACTAACTCACTTCAGGTCTCCTAGGTCATCGCCAATTTCAGTGAGCTTCCTCTCGATCGAGGGATCGCCACTGAGGAGAGGTGAGCAGGAGAGTGGCATCTCTGCTCTGGTTTTAGATGGGACAGTGTGAGTGCTTTGGAAAAGTAGAAGGTGTTGTGAAAGTCGAAATGGGGAGGACAGTCATTTTTGCGATGGTTTTGGTACAAAGGGATGGTGGGCTGGGTGAAAGCACTCAGGGTGGTGCCTGATACGTGGTAAGTGACCAGGACCATGAGTAGCATGCAGACTCCTCAGAGGATTTCAGGGATGCGCTGTGAGTTCTCCCTTCCCGAGAGTGGAACCCCCACCCCAACGTTTCTCCCAAGTGCAATCGTCACCTGGTTTTCCAGAAGTCCTCTTGTCTCTTACAGGTAGAACTTCAAAGTCCTCGTGGTCTTCCTCATTTTATGTACTTGATCCAGATTCTTTACATCTCACGACAGCTTCTGCAGAGCTGCACCACGTCTACCAATCTGTGGAATCCAAGGGACTCCTTTCTGCCTTTGTCCCCGCGGCTCCCACCTCGTCCACGGTCTCCTTCCTCCATTCTCCTGACCCATGCAGGACGATTTTCTCCAAGATCTGATGGCTTTCCCCAAGCCATGGCCAGTGTCTTCACTTAGAAACTACACTGTTTTATGTAGGCTTTGAAAACTATCACTCCCGATGTTTATTGTCAACCACTTGTAGGTCCTTGTTAGGATTTGAATATGAGGTGTCCCCCCCAAAACTCACACGGCCACGTAGTCACGAGTGAAAGGAGTAGGCTGTGAGAGATGTAGCCTCATCCGTGAGTGAACAGACTGATAGTTTGAAATGACTGCTGTTCGGGGTGGTGACATAGGCAGGTGGGGCATGGCCAAGGAGGGACCTCACTGGGGCATGCCCTTGGGGATCCTCTCTTGTCTCCCAGCTCCTCCTTCTCTCTCTGCTCCCTGGCTTCTGTGAGTTGTTCTGCTTTTCTAATCCATAACCTTCTGCCGTGATGCCCTGCCTCACCTCAGGCTCAGAGCAAAACTGACAGCCGACAGGGATCTGGACCTCTGAAACCGTGAGCCACAGTGAACCTTCCGTCTTGGTTGTTCTTGTCAGATATTTTCCTCATAGCGATGGGAAGCTGACTAACACAGCGTCCACCACTGAGTGCAGAGACCCACTCACCTTTATCGTGCCCCGTGGCGGCTCCCGTCTCAGTCCTAATGACGTGGGAGAAGACGATTTCAGTGCTCACCTCCTTATCTCTGGCGTTGGGCAGGGTTCCTTCATACTTTCCTCTTTGGACTCCTTCAACCCAGGTCAGGTGAGCAAGGGAGCAAGTCCCAAGCTCTGACCTCTGCAACAGGCCCGTCTTGAAGTGACCACTCTGCTTGGAACCCTCCTTTCTAGTGTGCCCATGCCTCAGTCTTCACTGTGGATCCAGAGTGGGGCTCACCCCAACTCCCCGAGAATCCCAGATCTGACAATTCCATTTCAGCCCTGGGATTTACCAGGCCTTGTCTGTGAGCTCGTTCATCGCCTCTGATAGTTTGAGGATCCCTTTTACGTTGCTCATGAGTATCCAGTCGATTCCTCCTTATTTCCCAAGAGCGCTTGAGACCTTTCTTTGTTCTTTAGGCCTTATCTCTGGAGGCTGAGTCTTTTTCGTGAACTGCAGCTCCAGGGCCCAAGGTCCCGTGGACTTCTGGTAGACCTTGACGAAGCACAAAATAGCAGGGCTCTGGGTGGATTCCCGATTCCTGCACTCAGTGGGAAGACGGGCTTCTGCAATGGGGATGTTCTGGAGCTGATCATCTGTCTAAATCCCAGTCAGAGATGGTAGCATTTGCTTGGATGGGAAGCCTGGCATCCTCAACTGGATTTGTTCAGTCGTTGCTGTTACCTAGAGCGTGGACTCCTGCACCCAGGCCCCAGAGGATGGTCTGTTTTCAGTCCTTGGCATCTTGCTGCCTGGTCTTTATTTTTTGGCTCCGAGGATTGAACTTAGGGTGTTTAACCACTGAGCCACATCCCCAACCCTTTCTAATTTTTAATTCGGAGACAGGGTCTTGCTAAGCTGCTTAGGGCCTTGCTAAATCGCTGAGGGTGGCCTTGGACTTGTGATCCTCCTGCCTCAGACTCCCAAGTTGCTGGGATTACAGGTGAGTGCCACCACACCCAGCCAGGGGTGCCCAGTCTGGTTAAATCTTTGTTATTACCCGTGTTTTTATTACTCTGAATTATTAGCTGTGTTTTTAATCCTTTTCAATGTTTTTTTTTTCAGTCTCTTTTAATGGCTGATTTCTAAATACATCCACTCTACTTCTCCGATGATCTCTCCCTATTATATTTTCTCGAATAATAGCTTTTTAAAGAGATAAGCCACATATCATAAACTTTCCCAATTTAAAGCTTACGACTTCTCTCGTCCTATTATATTTAACAAGATTCTTAAGTAATTACAGAATGACTTTAATTAAATGATGGCTGGGCTAGTGACTGGGCAGCCTGAGACACACACTATGCTTTGCTTTGGACTCTTTGTTTCTTTAAGGTTCGTGGTCTCATGGACAATAACTCTTGTTTATTGTTTAGACAATAACTCTTGTTTCTTAGAGCGGGCGTGAGGACTAGATGATGGTCAGGGGGCGCCCAGAGCTCACCCTTCTGCACAGGAGTGTTGGTAACAGGGTTTGGCTGGCTGGCTGTGGGGCAGGCCCTGCCCAGGGCTGGGAGCCATGTAGGAGACTGCAGTGACATTTAGCACCGACAGATGGGGCTGTTTGTTTTCTCACCTGTCTCCTAAATTAAAAAAAAAAAATGATGATCAGACTCAGGTGAGAGTCAAACAGCTAATCTTTTAAGAAGACCCCCCCCCACCACCCCCACCACACACACACACACTTCTTTGTTTTTAGAAGTCTCGAATATCGAGGGACATAGTTGTGATGGCAAAATAATTAACAACCATTATTTAGAAGAAGAATTTGATTTACTTTCCGTGTCTCTCTAGAAAACAAAACCGCGGCAAACAGGTCAAAGTTACCGAGGAAAAGCCTTGGATTCAACCTAGCGAAGCCTCACAGACAATGTTGAACCTCAGGAAGCGAAGGGCTCATGGCCCCTGGATCCTTGAGTTGCCCCCAGAAGCTGAAGAGTAGAATTAATTCACTTCCATTCACTGAAGTTTGACCTCAGCGTCTCGAGTCCTCGTATCTCAAATATCATTGTATACATTGACAAACGCAAGGGGGCACGATGCGTGAGCAAAACGCAGTGACTGCTATTTAAATTGATTTAAACGTTTACCACCCAAAGGCAGGTAATACAGCATCACCAACTGCAGTCAAACCAGAATGCAGACTCCAACAGGAGAAGCACCTAGCTCTCTTCTTCGTTGCTGTGTAGATCCCCATTGTCCTGAAGGACGTCTGATGTTCACCAAGTGAATGAAAGAAAATAGAATTTTACTGATAAAAATACATTTGGCATTTTTAGTAGACTCAGCATGGAATGTAGTGTAACATGGGTTGGAAAAACCGCTGACATGGATCTAAAGGCGTTTTTCAGCCGCTTATTTCTACTTGAGTGGGACTAATTATTACTATCATAAGATGTTATCTAACGAATGCTTCATTAATTTTAATCTTCTGAAATTAATCCTGTCATAGATATTAGGAGTTAAATTGAATAAAATAGAGAACCACTCATCTTTTATGATAATTACATCACAGTATATAAAATTCTTCTTTTTTTTCCCGCTCTCCATTTAATGATCTTATTCAGTGCACTAATTGAATTAATACCAATTCTGATAAGACTTTTGAAAATTTCTTTGCATCCTCTGTGTATTTTTATAATGATTTTATGCATTTAAATTAATTGAGTGATACTGGAAATATAATTATCATTAACAGCACTATATTTTTAAACTTCTTGTCTGGCTTATTAGTTACTGTATCAATCAAGCCATGCAAACTCTTTGCCTCAAAATTGTCAAAAATCAGAGAAAGGGAGCTGTCGTACTGGTTCAACCAATCAATGATTCAAAGGTATGGTAATTACCATTAGATCATAGTCTATTGATATCTGCTAAGGAGTGTTTTTTTTTCCTTGTGTGTGTAGATAAAAAGTGTAGCAATTTTACATAGCACTAAAAGATGAATCTGAAAGATACCATTGCATTCTTTTGAATTAAGAATGGTCAAATAAAAGGTAGCAGAATACAACAGTCACTAATATGCCATTATGTAAAAATGTGAGTATGTAACAGAAGTGAGTCTGCAATTTGTATTTGGGGAGTTCAAAACCCAATTGAGTCAAATGTATGAAAGATGATATATCATGAGCTCTGTAATGTTTTGAACAATCAATAAAAAAATGAAAATTAAAAAAAAGAATGGTCAAATAAACACTTATTAATTAGCAATTTTTGTAAATTTTTTTTTTTGTCTAAAAAGTCCACTGGAGGGAGAGCATGTAACAGTGAAGACAGGAAGACATACAACTGCAAGGGGGCTCTTTTTACCATGTAGGATGCCAAAAGTGCCCCCCGTGTTGGGTGAATCAATAATCCTGGATTTCCCCATGCACATTCTATTATTTTGGGTGCATTCTACTTTGTTTTGTTGAGCAATGTAGTATAGCTACATAAAGTGTTTTTTGACAAAGTAAGGATCACATGAATTTTACAATAACATGTATCCTTTAGTACTTTGTAATCGGATGTTGCAATCATTCTATCAATTAGGCATTTTGAAAGCAAAACATTCTAATGATTGCACAAGTATCAGAAACCCTTTATTCCTCCGTAGGCTATTAAAATAAGGTTTAATGCAAATGGACACCTTTGAAAGTTTATCTACACTGTGGTTATGATGCTCCAGGGCCAAATTAAGATAGTATCACTGTGCCATCATAAGAACACTGTGTGTCTTACTAAGGGTGTGATTCAGCTGTTGCAGAACACGTGGGTGCTGCAGTAGTTCTCCAAGCTTTTTAAGATCCAAACTTCTTCCATCTGGATGCCCTGCCGGTCCTAGGATGTTGCCCTTCTCTCTGTGTCACCCACTCCCTTTCCCCTTTTGCATTCAAGCAAAAAGGAAAGAAAAAAGGAAAGGAAGGGAACAATCTGGAAATTACACTCATCCATACATACCTTTCTCCTTCATGCTAAGGGCTGGACCTTAGTTATATGGCTACAGATTGTTTCCTAAGGGGCTGGGCAGTGCAGCCTTTATCCTTGGTGGGCCATGTGTCCAGTAAATACCGAAGTTTGCCTTCTGTGAGAACAGGGGAGAATGATTGGGGATTATTAGTAGCATGTCAGATATGAGGCCAGCTTGAAAGAAAAGCCCAACATATTGTCCTTTCCAGCAGAATGTCATTTATTTGCTGCTGTTATGATGAAAATTTTATATTATATAAATTTTGATGACTTCATCATCAGCGGTAACCCTTATTCTGAATTTTATCACCATGGATTGGCTTTTCCTGTCCTTTATCTTTACACTAGTGGACTCACATCATATATACGCCTTTGAATATGGCTTCCTTCTCTTAACAAAGGGTCCATGGCATTTATTTGTGGATAGGAATTTTTAATTATCTAAATATAATTTTGACTTTATTTTCCAGCTCAAAATGTAGCTATTTAGTTCATCACTTTTGCATAAAATATCAAAGGTCTCTTACTGTCATTTAATTTCTATTTCCATATAAGCATGTGATATATCTTTCTGATCTCAAAATAGCCTGTTGTGTACACAAACCTTCTGCTGTCCATCTTCCCTGATGCTTTGTCTTTTTGTTGTTGTTGTTATTGTGCTGCAGTTTGAAAGCCTGGTCTTTTTTGACTCTTCCTGAAATGCTCTTCTTTTTCTCCACTATCAGTCATGTCTATCATGAACATTAAGAGCTAGGTCAGAACTTGCTAGGGCCAGCCTTAAACCATTTCTCACTGCCTTTACTTTTTAAGAACATGACTTAGGACCCATTTATAATCAGTCCCAGCCAATTCTCCTTGATTGAGCTTTCCCTGGGTCTTCTCCATTCAATCCACTGAATCTCCTTGACTCAACCCACAGCCCTAATTTCTTCTTCAATTCCAGATCTATCCATGACTGAGAAAGGAATCACATCACAATGACAAATCCTAAGGCACATCACTAGAATCTTTCTGGTGTTCCTTTCTGGTTCTGGTTTCCATTGTTGTAGATTTTTAAAAATTATTTTTTTATTCTGATTTGTTATACATGATGATGGAATGCATTACAATTCATATTACACATATAGAGATCGATTTTTCATAATGAAAGCTCTGATTGTACACAAAGTATATTCACACCATTCGTGTCTTCATACATGTACTTTGTATAATAATGATCATCACATTCCACCATCATTTCTAACCCCACGCCCCCTCCTCTTCCCTCCCACCCCTCTACCCTATCTAGAGTTCGCCTATTCCTCCCATGCTCCCCCTCCCTACCCCAGTATGAGTCACCCTCCTTATATCAGAGAAAACATTTGGCATTTGTTTTTTGGGGATTGGCTAACTTCACTTAGCATTGTCTTCTCCAACGCCATCCATTTTCCTGCAAATGCCATAATTTTATTTTCTTTTATTGCTGAATAATATTCTGTTGTGTATATAAGTTTCTGTCCCCAAACCCCAACCTCAGATTTAACCTCAGATTCATTAAGCTTGGGATAGGAACAGAAATCTCTACTAAGAGCAATTGCCAGCAGGGGTATTTTTTAATGCTGAGAATTTAATTCTTGCATTTCTTTGCTTTCCAAAGGACCTGTTATTGATATTGATACCCACTCTACTAGATTTCTCATGAAATAGGAGATATGGGAAGGGAGCTAGACCAAAAACGAACGTTCTCTTTGATATATGGATGCTTATTCACCATAAGGGTGTGTGTGTGTGGGGTGGGGGTGGTGGAAAGACAAAGGGGAATGAAAGGAAGAAAGAAGGGATAGGAATAGGAGAGACCGTGCAATGAATCGGACATAACTTTCCTTTGTACATATATGAATATACCCCTGTGAATCTCAACACCATGTGCCTACAAGGCCTGGATCCTAATTAGAATAAGATCTATTCCTTGCCTGTATAAATATATCAATACAGATTCTATTGTCATGTATAATTAAAAACAAATAAATATAAAAATAGTTAAAAAAACATGGGATACACTCAACAGGGATTCACAGTACATGTGTAATGTTATGGTTTGGATATGAGGTCGCACCCAGAAGTTCCTGTTAATGCAAGAATATTCAGAGGTAAATGATTATATTTGAGAGCTGTGACCTATTTGGTCCATCCTAGTTTGAAGGGATCGTCTGGGTGGTAACTGTGGGCAGGTGGGACATGGCTAGAGGAGGCGGGACACTGAGGGCATGCCCAGGAAGGGTGCATCTGTCCTGAAGTCCCCCCACCTTCTGCTTCCTGACCCTTGCACGAGCTGATAAGCTTTCCTCCACCGGGCTCTTCCCCCATGATACGTTGCCTCACCGTGGGCTCAGAGCAATGGAGTTGGCCATCTATGGACTGAGACCTCTGAATCTGTAAGCTCCAAACAAGCCTTTCCTTCTCTAAGTTTTTCTTGTTGGGTGTTTTGGTTACACCCGTGAAAAAGGTAACCAAAATAGGTGGTGTTCCTTTTCTTTCTTAGACTTCAAGGTCATCATCTCAAATTCACTTGCAGCTGTCAGTCTTCTTTCCTGTTTTTTTTAAATTGAGGGATGACATCCATAAAGTGCATTAATTTAATACATATGCCCACGCACGCTCATACGGAACTGTCACTCAGATCAAGACGTGGAGCACTTCCAGGACCTCAGACATGCCTTCGGGTCTCTTCCCATCAGCTGCTCTCTCCCCTTCTGACGTAAACAACTATTTTCACCTCTCCTGTCATCTGGTTGCTTTTGTTCAATCTTGAACTTCATAAACTGGCCTTATCCATGTGTCTGATTCTCTCACTAAACATGGTGGGTGAACAGGCAACATTCTGCCTGTAGTAATGGCTGATGTTGAAGTGTATATTTCTGCCTTTATTTATTTAATATCATTTAGCATTCTATTGTATGAATAGAACTTTCTGTTGTGGATGTTGAGATCATTTGTAGTCTGTGGATATTGAGAATAAAGATGTGGACATTCTTGTGCATGCCTTTCACACACTCAGTCCACGTGGGGTTATACCGAAGGGTGGAATTGCTAGGCCACAGGGCAGGAGTGTTTTTAACACTAGCAGAAACTGCCAAGCAGCTTTCCAAAGCAGTCTCCACTCCCACCAGAATCCATGGGCCCTCCATTTGACCCACATCTCACCAACACTTGCAGCGTTAATCTTCTCATTTTAGCCTGTCAGGGGGTAATTTTGATCTGACAAGTTTGATGGATGTCTAGACAATGAATGATACTGACAGAAGCACTTCACAAAAAGAACAAAACTAATTTGTCTTGATTGCTTCATTTGCATAGTGTTACTTTTGATTACATAGATACATCTATTTGAAAACATTAAAATATTCTAGTGTTATTCTTGAAAAAATTCAAGCACCTTTTTGTGCTAGTTTTATGTAGGGTCTCCTTGGACATTTGTGTTTGATTCTGCCAGGTAGATTTTCAATTCAGTAGTTGGCTTATTTCTTAATTCCTACAAATGCCTCAATAAAAAAAAAAATTCCAAAGTGGAATCAAAGGGTCCTGCAATCAAAAGAAGAATTTGGAATGAATACCTGCCCAAATATCCTATATATATTTAATTTTTTTTTAGTTGTTGTTGGACAAGATGCCTTTATTATATATTTATTTTTATGTGGTGCTGAGGATCGAATCAGGGCCTCCTCGAATGTGCTAGAAGAGTGCTCTACCTCTGAGCCACAACCCCAGACCTAACTACATATTTTTTAAATGCCAAAACTACACCAAAAAACTAAAGGGTTAGTTTTTTTTTTATATATTATTCTGCAAAAACAATATAAAAGAGAAACTTCACAAATTCATTAGTAGTTATTGATTTATTCAGCTATGTTGCTCTCCCTTTAGCAAAGGGTTGGATATAAGAAATCATATACTGTTGAGAGCCACAGCCAAAGGGGCCCCAGCAAACTTCCAGCTGTCAGCAAACTTCCAGCTGCCGGCTGATGATTGGCTCACAGCAGCCCCAGCAACATCTAGCTGATTGGCTCCTCTGCTGTGATGTTCATTGGGCTGTTTCCCTGCCCTTCAGACCACAGAGCTGCTCATTGGGGGACTTCTTTGGCTCCGCCCACACGACCCAGCCAATCGGTCTCAAGAGCAGGAGGATTGTGGGAGGTGGTGAGGTTGGTGTGGGAGTGAGAGGCTTGTGGAAGCCGGTGGTGGCAGTTGGGCTCTGAGGGTTTTTTTCCCTGAGGAGCTGTTTTGCTTGGCATTTGTAGTTCTAAAAATAAAGTTAGTTTCTTTTGACAAGTGGCTCCTGAATTGTGCCCAGCCAGACTGCGGCAATACACAAGGAATTTTTCTTTGCTAGATGCTGGGACCACTGGAGTGGAAAGTTCAGAGCATTAGGGGCTGTTGGAGTCAAGGCCTTGGATGTCCCAAGAGGTGGTACCAGCAAGCAGGGAGAGATTGGTCGTCTTAGTTTGCAAAAGAAGCAACTGAAAAATTCAACTGTGTCAGTATTCTATCACAGACTAGCCCCAAACTTGAGGAATGGGTGTCTTTGGAATGAGGGGCAGAGGGGGAGAGGAGGAAGTATTAAAATTAGCACAGTTTGCTTCTGCAAGGCAGGTTGCTGAGTGGAAGGCAGCTCAGGGATTGGATTTCTTGTTTCTTAGTGTAATTAATGAATACTTCTGACTTACGGTGGGCCCTCTGTTGAAACTGATATTTAATATGTGATTTAATCACTTACATGGTGCATTTTGGTCAGTTTGCCATCCGTCAACTCAAATATTACTCAAGGTTGGAAGTATAAAGTGAATGACCAAAAAGAAAAACAGGGCTGAAGGTAACTTTGGAAACTGGCAGCTCAGGATGGATGGAAACGTGGGAAATATGGGGTACTACTGAGCCTTCTAGAAACCAGTTTGTGAGTATCTGTTACATTTTCGAATCATGCCTATATGGATCTATTTCTGGTTTTAAGAGAAAACTCTGTTGATTTTCTTTCTTTTTTGGTACTAGGAGTTGAACCCAGGGGTACTTAACCACTGAGCCACATCTCCAGCCCTTTTTATATTTTCTTTAGAGACAGGCTCTTGCTAAGCTGCTTAAGGCTTCCCTAAATTGCTGAGGCTGGCTTTGAATTTGATCCACCTGCCTCAGCCTCCCAAGCCATTAGGATTACAGGCATGCACCACAGTAAGCTGGCTGGATTTTCTTATAACATTATAGAAGTAATGCTTATGTATTCATGACAAAAAGCATATAATTATGATTGTTGAGGGAAAAGCAATGAATTAACTTTTCAACTGTTGCATGTTGTAAGTCAGAATTATTTTTATTTTCATGTCCTATGGTACTAAAAGAATAAAAATTTATCCTATGCATCCATTAGCCTAACATGTTAATATTTTTGTAATATGATTTAATAATGAACTAAAACAATAAGGTACAGTGGAAACCATGCAATCCTGGCTCTAGTTGCCTGAGCATTGTGGTGGCCCAGTTTCAAGGAGCCAATGTGGTGCTTGGAAAAATCAAGGCTCATGACACAGCTGGAGAAGGATACAGCAATCAAAAAAAAGTTAAAAGGTCAAGCCCGAGGTTCTCATTTCAGCCAGGGTGAGTTGGAGGGTAAGATGGCAAATAAGCCGGCAGTGAAGGACCTGGCTCTCAAATGAGACTCAGGTGGAAGACAACATTGTCTGCTGCGTCCCATCCCCAGAGCCCTGCTCTGTGGGAATCTGTTCTTCCCTCCCACTTCTGAGCCTTGCTGTGGTCCTTCTCTTTCATCCTTTAGTCCTCATGACTTGGTGCCTGGATTCAGATCTGCATTCCTGACTGCATAGTACCCTGGCTTCGTATCCTCATGTCCGAGTCCTTGCACCCAGGGAGGAATAGGATTTTGACTGATTGCTGAGAACGCCGGGCTGTTTAGTTGAGTGTTCTGGGCTCCAGCATTGGCCACACCGAGTGCTCCATCCCTGCTCAGAGGCTCATTAAGGAGGACCTGAGCTTAGCTCTTGATGTAATGTAAAAATTCTTCTATTTCATATATAAGAGAAGTGAAGAATGACCTTGATCTGGTGGAGTTAGTTCAAGTGTTCTTGTTTGAAAATCTTATTTACCGCTGAGCAGGAGATGGTAGTCACCATCTGGTCTTCCAGTGTTTAACAGATGGAGAAAATATCCTTCTGGAAGGCCTATAATTTTGCACAGATTCATATGTCTAGTTAGTGGTGGACTCGGCCTTGGAGCTCAGTTGTGTTGCAAGGTTCCAACCTGCCTGCCCTCCAACCGGCCTGCCCTTCTATTTCTGTTTTTGACACATACACAAATAAAAATACTGCTTATTCTGAGTTGTGGGGGCAGCACTTATTATGCTCTTGCTACAAGCTTCCTTTTGTTAAGGCACAGACACCTTGGCCCTTGATGCCCACGAATGCCCCTTGTTTCCCTGGCCTTGGTGATCAATGTCCGCTTCCAGTTCTGACTCTCCAAGAGCTACCACCTGGGCAACCAAACAGGGTTCCCCAAGACCAGGACTCTCATTTTTTAGCAGTAAGACCTACCCCATTCTTCTCGAAGATATCAGTTCTCACTCCCCTTTCTTACTCCTCTGAACTCACAAAGAATGACTTTGAGCTTGTCAGTGATTAGTTTCAAAACTGTCAAGCATTGTACCAAGTGCCTTATAGACATTATCATTTGGCTTAATCTTTACCATTAGCCTTTGACATAGGATAGATTTTCTTATGAAGAAATAGAGGCTTCACCTGTTAAGGAAATTGCCAGCTATTTTAGTCTGCTTACAAATCAGATAAAATGAACCATCAAAATCCAAGCTCCTGATCATTATGCTGTAGAGTGCTCTAATTCAGGCAAAAATGAGATAAAATTACAATATCTTTTAAAATATTTCATGTTAAGAATAAGAAAATTGAAGACTCAAAGGGGTCAGGAAACTCACTTTACGTCTCAGAGGTTTGGGATTGAAACTCAAGTTCATTGGATTTCTTTTTTGTAGTCCATGCTATCTGCCCAATAAATCCAATAACCTTTATTTTACAACACCTGCCTCATCTCACAAATATCTATATAGAATTTACTACAGGGAAGAGGTGCATTCCACCTTTGCATACATAGTCCTATTTGAGTCTTACAAAAGCCCTGTGATATAAGTTCTGCCATCATCCCAAGTGTATGGACGAGGACTTCCAGTGACAGGGACGTTCATTCAAAGCTCACCCCATGGTCTGGCTCAGTGTCCATCACAGAGCTCTAGCAGTCCCCAGGCACCGTGCTTCATAAATCACGAGCTATTCTATTGACACTAATCTTTATGTGATTTCTGTACGTCACGTGTTTTTATTATCAGTATCTTACATACGATAAAACCGGTTAAACGATTCTCCAACTGAAAATAAATCACAGGAGCTGGACTCCGACAGGAGCAGTCTCAACTCAGTATCATGCAGTTCAATAGTGACCCGAGTTGAAACACTAAGCCAGAGAATGTGTCGGGCACAAGACCCAACCTTGTTAAAACGCACAGCGCCGCGAGGCTCCTAGGGAACCTAATAGCAAGCACCTTCAGAAACTGTCAGGATCAGAAGGGAGGGGATTTTGGTCAGTCTTCCAGGGTTCTCCAGATGTAGGGAGGCCCCTGCCCATTTCCTGATTTCACGACGGCTACATGTAAATGTTCAACCAATTTCTATCAACTCTTGGTTGATTTTTAATGCGGTGGTCCAGGTACAAGAATATCTGAGAAGTTGGTGGACATTTCCTCCTAGTGTTAGGCAAAGCATAAGACCAATCATTTCCCAGGATGAAAGCTTAGACATCAGTCTCTAATATGTATTACTAGAAAGTTCTCCAATTTTTATCGATGTTCATGTATTTTTCTGATTAATAACACTTTCAGTAACATGGACAAAGAAAAAGTTTTCTTTGAAATGTTTGAATCCATGCTCAGTATTTTCCTTTATATCCCTTGCAGGCAAAATATAATTCCTTAAGTGTCTACTTTCTGTGGAAAATATCTCTGGCTTGCTTCCTTAACATGGGATTACAACCATAACCAGAGTACTGAAGCTGGGCCTTGTGCATAAAGGGGGAAATAATACTGGCCCAGTTGTTATCCATATGCCCACCAGTGACGCCACGCCTGGAATAATCACCCCTGAACCTAGAGTGACCAGTTCAACAGCCACAACACCAGCACCAACACTGAGCTCCACAGCCTGATTCTCCACTGCCACCAGCCCCACAGTTGGAATAGTCAGGAAACCCACACCAGGTGAATAGAAAATTGAAGGCAGCACTCATCGACTCTTAGCTACAATTAGCATCTCTTAACCTGTGCAGGCTACAAAATTTTAGCTGAAATTAACACCTATAGTGGCCACCCCTATCCCCCTTGCCATTAAACCAATTATTGCAATAACTTCCACTACAGTAACTGAACTAGTGCCTGGCTGCATTACACCTCAATCTGTAATTAAAAATAGGAACAACGACTTTATCTCTGCCTTAATACTACAAAGACCTCTAACCCTGCCACCTCTACACCCATCAGATACAATACCACAGCACTACCACTACCACTTCAACTGGGTTCAAGTTTAATTGACTGACGGTCAGTTCAATGGTGGTAGGAATTAACGTTGGGGGTACTGTGACCAATGGATAGGTAAACCTGCCTACAGTACCATCTCTGTGGAAATGGCAACAGCTGCTTAAAAAAATCAGTTACCACTTCATCTTCTACTGACTATGAAGTCATAATAGTTACCACTACCACCACCATTTCCCACTCACCTACTATGACACAGAACACTAACCACACTTTAACCACACCTGTTACCAGTCTCCAATACCACCACATCGGCTGAAGTTATAACCTTAACAATGACTACATGTCAATTAAACCTGAAGGTAGCACCACATCAACAGAGGATCCACTAGTAGTACACCCAACGCTACTATTGTCTCAACTGAAACCACAACTACCAGAAAAACCACCGCTTTCACCTGAACCAGTTACCACTAACAACTGAATTGACTGGCGTAACAGGCATCCCACAAATATACTGTCACAATGGCTATGACTACCACGTCAACTGAACCTAGTGCTACCACAGATACCAACAGGTTAGGTGAGGCTCCAAGTAGCTTTACTTTACTTGAAACTTTAAATGCTGTAATTTCTTCTAAGCTAATAACCATGCCAGCCACCAAAACTTCAACGAAACCTACAAATATCAATTTCTAATGGACCGACAGCTGTTTCATCCATGAGGGCTCCTTCAGCGGAACCTATGACTGTAGCATTCCACGTAGCTCCAACGGCACCACTAAAAGTCGACATGATATCTGCTGGATGTATGGCCAAAATAATAACAACGCCCTTAACTGAAACTACAACCACAAGTAGCCACCGTGACCTCATTGCCAGTTAATTGAAACCAATACTCAATCAAAATCATTATACTATGCTGACACATGCATACCAATGTTAGCACAATTAGTGCACAATTCCTAATGGTCAAGCTATGAAACCAGTGCAGGTGCCTGTCAACAGACCAATAGGTAAAGAAAATGTGCTATATATACACTATGGAGTTTTAGCCATAAATAAGAATGACTTCTGTCATTTGCTGCTAAATGGATGGAACTGGAGAACATTTATGAGAAGTGAAGTAAGCCAGACTCAGAAATCAAGGTTCAAAAAAATTTTTTTCTCATATGTGAAAATTGCAGAGAAATAAGGAATGCTTAAAAAGGGATCTCATGAAAATAGATGGAAGAATAGTGGAAGAGGGGAGGGGGATCAATGGAGAGGAAAGAGGGATAGGATCAGCAAGGAACTGGGAAATGAAAGTGATCCAATTGTGTATGTGCATGTATGAGCATCACACAATGGATTCCAGTTTGATATATAACTATAGTGTGCAAATGAAAAAAAAACACAAATAAATAGAAGGAAGACAAGTGGAATAGAGGAAAGGATTTAGGGGGAGGGAGGAGGAGAGAAGTACTTAAGATTAAAATGGAATGAATTATATGCATTTATGAACATATAAAAATGAACCCACTATTATGTATAACTGGAATGCACTAATAAAAACATGAAAAATCTATTACCACAACAGTAACAGGAACACTTTTGACGGATCCTGTGATCACATTAGAAACATCATCATCTCAGTGAAACCCATAACCACACTAATTGCTGCTGATCCTGCTACTACACAGCGGCTGAGATCACTGACAGGTCAATTTGACCATCTCCTACCAGTAATTCAAGTGAACCTTCCACTGCTTCCGCTACCACAATGGCTCCTGAACCAGTCACTGCTGTCACGTCAAATTAAACTACCACTGTCATTTCAACTGAGCCTGCAATTGCCACAGCTACTGTCACGCCCATGGAATGCACATTTGCAAAAGGAACCAGCCCATTTTGCTGAGACCCAGCCAGCACAGCCAGGAGTCTTGCCTGCAGTGAAGCCACACAGTGTGAGAACTCATGCCACCCTTGTCACAGAAACCTCAGCCCCACCAGGACTTCCTCTGCACCAGCCGCACCCCTGGGTTATGTGACCTCTAACCACCCCCATGGGTGCTCCTACCCCAGCTTTGAATCTACAAATGTTATCAAGAGTGATTCTTTGGCTAAGCAGATAAACTCCATTGAATTCTGTAGCAACCGACACTAAAACTACACCAACATGAACAATTTAGTTTGTCACCCATGTGCCAGTTCCAAAATGACACCCAATTCTACCTCATTGTATTCTGTCCCTATTAGATCTTCTGATCATTAGGACTGATACTTTGTTTTGTAAGAGTTTGATCATTTCTCTAAAGTTTTAGATCATATAGCTTCCCAGAAAAGTAACTCAAATTTAGGGATGATTGTGAAATACTAAAACCATAAAAAATAAATCAACTTTAATTAACATGAGACCTCAAAGGCAAATTCTTATTAATATCCGTTGGTATTCATTTCCAACATTGTTGTTGCTTTGATAAGATTAAGCGGTCCATCAGGGGGAATGGCAGGCTTTCGCTGTTCAAAACACTTTGTCTTTTAGTAATAATAAATGTTATGTATTTTAAGCATACACAGAATAATTTTTAAGCACCACCTTTGTTGTCTTTATGTGTAACATTAGTTTATTTTCATGATTTTTCTTCAGGTATTTTTGCTGCTTAGCACCACAATTGTTTGCGACTCTTGTAGATAACCTTAAAGGCATTTAGTTAAATGTAAGACATTTACCAAGTTTCAGTCTTCCGAGACACTGAAGGATATGCAGAAGAAATAGCGATGTAGAAAAATTACTATTGTTATTAACTGAAACACTCACTTTTTGTTTAGAATTCCTGGGTATTAGAGATGTCTACATTGCTTTTGATGCTGCCTGGGCTTTCTCCAGGCTAACGGTATCAGATCCAGCAAGAGTAGGCCAGGAGTAACGTACCTTTATAAACACCCCCAGGGTTGATCCTAATGCATAGCAAGGTTTGAGTTATGAGTCCAATCAATAAGTCAAGGAAAGCATTCTGACATGTTACATCTTACTGGTGGGTTTGGTGAAATTTATACAAGGTATAAAACACATTTTACATCATACAAAGGAAAAAACAATTATAAGACAAACAAGAACATAATGAAAAAAAAATCAATATTAACTTTAATTTAATCCATGAAAAAAAAAAAGATTGCTAGAAGGTATATAATCTCTTACAAAAAAGAAACAAATATACTTTCAAGTGGAAATTTAAAGGATTGTTCCATAGCTACCGTAGCCAGAATTCAGGGAGATTAGTGAGGCCATTTGTTCTCATGACCCGGCAGATGCAGAGAAGCCCCGGCAGGTTGTGGGAGACTGAGATGCAGAATCTAAGCTCAGGAAATCCCAAGTGAATAAACTCCATCCTCTTCTGCAAGTAACTATTCACTTTCTGGAACAGTTGTAGTAGTAGCTCCCTTCAAAGTATGTGCTGTAAGCCCACCCAACATCACTGACCTGATGGAGCAGATAACACCTTCTCAATCGGACATCCAAAGGGCTATTCCATAGATGAGTCAGAGCAACACATTAAAAATGTTTACATAGGGGCTGGGGCTGTGACTTAGAGGTAGAGCGCTTGCCTAGCATATGCAAGGTGCTCAGATCAACCCTCAGCACCACATAAAAACAAATAAATAAAATAAAGGTATTGTGTCCAACTGCAACTAAAAGAAAAAAAATTAACAAAAATATATTCATATAGCTTCCAAAATTCAAAAAGACCCACCAAGCAATGTTCCCCTGACAGTGGACATGAAGGGTCAAAGATAAAGCAACTTGCCCCCTCCCTTTACACTGTCTCCTCCTGTCCGTTTCCCCAGACTTCAGAGCATCCAGCATAGTGCTACGCCCATGCAGAGGATTGCATTTCTCCTTGTGTGATGAAAAGCCTTGGACTCTGGGTCTTCCAAGGGAAATAATGATGGGGTGGGTGAGAATCTCACCCAGGAGGAACCCATTGCAACATATCTATTCTTAAGCCCTTGGCCATTTATTTGTTTTACACTTTATCAAAGCAGCTTATTTTTTTTCAGCTCCATTAGATGTAATCAACTCTGTCCAGGTTTTATGCAATTGAGGAAGCAAACTATTAAAGCTACTCCAAGCTCCTCAAGCTAATACACTGAATCTAGAGACTTGAGCAGGAGTATCGGTATCAACACATCTCACACAATCTAATGCTGTGATTCCTTCTTTCTGGAACAGTGCTCTAGGAATATACTCCCATGCACATTTCCTATGCTCCTGCCAAGTATTATATAGCAACATACGGCAGATATTTTGTTGTGATCTAGATTTGTATTGCTCCTTTTGGGGCAGGCTGAAGTTTGACGCTTTATAAATCTGGAGGCAATTATGAGTGACAAGCTATCCTCAAGATTAACCGGTGTGTTGGGGTTCTCCAGAGAAACAGAACAAGAGGATGTATATAGAGCTGGAGAGAGGAGAGAGAGGGGAGATGGATTTATTTGTAGAACTTAGCTCGTACAAGTCTCAAGACCTGCAGTTGTTTAAGCTAGAGACCCAGGAAAGTCAGGAAAAGCTCATGTTGGGTGTAAGTCCAAAGGGAGAGGAAAAAATGATATAGCAGCCCCAAAACATACAGGCAAGAGGAATCCCCTCATGCAGGGAGGACAGCCATAGTTTCCTATTTGGCTTTTCACCTGGTTGGACAAGGCACACCCACACTGGGGACTGTTTTACTCAGTCCATTGATTTAAATGTTACATTTTATCCAAAACCACCCACAGAGAAACACCCAGAATAATGTTTGACTACAGTGGACACATGATTAAGTATAACAAATGGCAAGCCAATAAATTTAGCTTTTGTGTGATTTGGCAACTTGAAGGACCAGAATTTTGGTTATATAATAAGGGTTGAATTTATAATATCCAAAAGCTTCTTTCTGGGTAAATAAAAAGCTTCTTCATTTTCTTGTTGTAAGCTTAGATTTTTTTTTTATCCTTTAGAGTGTTGTTTTCTTTCTTTGCGTTTTCCAAGGCAGTTGGAAAGAACCATCCCATTCTCGTGAGTCTTGTTTCCACTTATTTATCACCGTGGCGAGCAGTGCCAGGTTCCACTGTGTCTTCCAATGCTGCTCCTGCCACAGACTGAGCATGCTCCATTCTCAATGGAGCACGAAGTCATCATGCTTCAAACTCAACCACATCCAGCAGTGGATAACCAATCCAAGAGTCTTATCTTTGAAGCTTTGTTTTCTGTAATTATTCTTTCGTTTTGATTACACTTTAGGAAAAGAGAAATTAATTTATGTAGTATAAGAAGAAAGGAATATAGACAACAGGTGCTCACACAACTATCAAGAATCTTGGAGGACTGAAGACAGTAGGTTGTTTCTAGATTTTTCCTGACTTTTCATGTTAGGAAATTAAAACTGGTCACAGTTTCCTGTAGCTCCAACGTCAATGGATAAAAGGACAAAATCCATTGGTCACAGTAATAACCACTGTCTGTTGGAGCTCCTATGACAGACAGACCCACTGCTATGGTGAGAAATGCTTGCTTTTCCCTTTGACTTTACGAATCTCATGCAAGTAAGTCATATTGGCAGAACTTGGGGTCCTGGGATGTCATTTCCAGGAATTCAGTTCTTAGTGTACACAGCACTGCAGAGAGGGGAAGGAGGACTAATGCTAGCTGCCAATCAAAATCTCTACTGTCTCCCCAGAGGAAAAAAATCACTTAGTTGAGCAAAAGCATGTTAAAAACAACTATTTATGAAGATCTGAAGACCTTCTCAGACTCAATAGTAAAACATATAATTTCACTTTTATTTAATTAGTGCTAGGTACATTTACTCAACCCTTCTAATCATGTATTTAAATATGTGCTTAATAATTTTTGGCAAATCAAAAAATTTACAGCATTTTGACAAGTAGTTTGTATACAGGGTGATAAAATACTCAGACCCCGAAACTGGGTGATCCCACTTTCTAGGAATGGGTGACTGGGAAATAGCTTTGAATAGAGATAGCAACACCCTCTAGCTTGACTCATAACTGAAGACATACAACAACCAGACAGGTAGTTACTAGAGGACAGGTTGGCTCTCTGTGTCACACCCTGCCCGACATGATTGCATCAGCATTAAATGTGCTGATTCAAAAACAGTGAGATAGGAAGACAGAAGCTTTCTGATCCCTGCAGCATGAAAACAGCTCCCTAATTCTGAATCTCCCCATATTTATTTCTAAAATGCACTCACCCCTCCACAGAAACAGGCATAAAATTTCTCACAGCAATAACTGTTTTAATGCAAAATAAAGAAGTCTTAGAAACTCCAACTTCTATGTAATCAGGGTGGAAAAAAAAATGAAACAAGCTGAGTATTTTTTATTCCATATACATTAGAAAAGTTAAAATCTTGACAATACAGGGAGTACTTGTGAAAAATACTTGGATGGGAGCAAATATTCATATAACCTGGGAAACAATTTTGGGAATATGTGGTGACACTGGAAAAAAAAAAGACACTCGATGATCCTGGAATTTCACTCTTATACAACTAGAAATATTTTCATATTCGTAGGTATATATTGGAATATTCACAGTACCACTGTTCATAAAAGTAAAAAAGGAACCAAACTCCATTTCTATCAATAGGAGAAGAGATGGCTATTATGCAGATTTCGGTTGGTAAAATACTATGAAACAGTGAAATGAATGAAATAGAGTGTCCATGTCATTGGGTTTTATAAATGTATTCAGAGCCAGCTCTCCATATGATGGAAAATATAGTAGAATTCAAATAAGTTTAGTATTGTTTATTTACTTATTTTTAAAAATTGCTCTTATTTTTATTTTTATTTGTTCTTTTTAGACATATACGGCAGTATAGTGAATTTTGACATATTGTACATACATGGAGTATAAGTTATTCTAATTAGGATTCCATTCTTGTGGCTGTATGATGTGGAATTTCACTGGTTGTGCATTCATGTGTGACTATTGGAAAGTTATATCAGATTGATTCCACTGTCTTTCCTATTCCTGTTCCCTCTCCCTTCCCTTCATTCTTCTTTGTATAATCCAATGAAATTCTATCCCTGTCCCCGCCATCCCCATTGTGTGTTAGCATCTGAGTATCAGAGAGAATATTCAGCCTTTGGTTTTTTTTGGGATTGGCTTTTTTCAGTGACCATGATAGTCTCCAGTGTTATCCATTTACTGGCAAAAGTTATAAAATCATTCTTTTTATGGTGAGTAATATTCCATGGTGTACATTTACCACATTTTCTTTCTCCATTCATCTGTCGAAGGGCACCTAGATTGGTTCCCTAGCTTAGCTATTGTGAATTGAGCTACTATAAACATTGATGTGGCTGTGTCCCTATAGTGTGTTGATTTTCAGTCCTTTGGATATAATCCAAGGAGTGGGATAACTGGGTCAAATGGTGGTTCCATTCCTAGTTTTCTGAGTAACCACCATACTGCTTTCCAAGGTGGTTGCACCAACTTGCAATCCTACCAGCAATGTGTGAGTGCTTATGTTTTTTTGATAATTGCCATTCTGAATGAAGTGAGATGAAATCCTAGTGTAGTTTTAATTTGCATTTCTCTAATTGCTAGAGATGTTAAACACCAAATAAGTTTTAAAACACGCAGACATATATTTCTGGAATGAGCTAAGACATAAAATCATGGGCAATACAAACGTCACATTAAGGAGAGTGATTAGCTGTGAGAAGGCCAAGAGGACAATGTATTCAGGAGTAGCTACCAAGGTAGCTCTTATTGTACATACAACACTGTTCTCTCTTCGGCTGGGTAACGGAATTTGCTTATTTACCAGTTATTCTTTATAGAGAGAGATATGTATCTGTATATTTGAAATGTTTCTTAACACACTTTTTAAAAACAATATGGGGGATGTGGTACATGGGATGTGAAATAGTGCAGGATGAAAATTCAAAGAGGCACCGAGGCCAGAAAATTCTGAGACTTGTAGCCTGTGGAATGAGTTTGGGATTTGCCCCAAGGAGCATAGGGCACCATTTAGGATTTTGACAGGAAGTCAGGTAGGTGGACATTTTGATGGGCTAGACCAGGGGAAAACTTTCTGAAGAACTCTTCTGGCTACCTTGTGAAGACGCAAGTGGGTGACCAACATGGACGTTGGGGGACACATTACGTTGGGTCCTCCTCAAGGTGGTGGTGGAAATCATTGTTCATATTCAGCAGAAAAAGCAGTCACCGGTATGAATGATATCATTATACTTGGAATGAATATAGTGACATTCATGATTTTTTCTTTTGTATTGGTAGAGTGACTACCAAATTAGTCACTCCCATGTAATTTCCATTTATTTTCTTGCACCAAAGACGACTCCTAATAGTACTCATTTCTCAATTCATATTTTAAAGTTGACATCTTGATACCCCATCTCTTCCCCATTGTCTAAGTCCCATCTTACACCACCTGCATGCCTAGGCTCTTTCTGCCACTCCATGTTGGGGTCTGCTGCTCTTGTCCACAATTTCAAACCCTTCCTCCCCTTTACCCATCCATCTATGATGAGGACCTGTAAGATCTGCACCCAAACTTACCTTTTCCAAACCGTGACCAG
The DNA here is from genome assembly GCF_052094955.1 of Ictidomys tridecemlineatus. Lineage (NCBI taxonomy): Eukaryota > Metazoa > Chordata > Mammalia > Rodentia > Sciuridae > Ictidomys > Ictidomys tridecemlineatus. The sequence continues at coordinate 19,790,417 of NC_135489.1, read as the reverse complement.
CTTCATTCCGCGTCGAAAACTTCCTCTGCTTCACCACTTTGATGATTTGTTCTCGTTTTGCCTCACTCCCCCGCGCCACTGCCCCTCCCCACCAGCTCCTGAAACCTGGGTTCACTCGGCCTCCTGGGGACCCGGCTCAGTTCCCACCACTGCCTGGTTGCAAAGCTAAGATGGGGGTTCCGTGTGCTGCTCCGGCTCCAGTTCTCTCATCCTCCATTCCAAGTGAGGTTGAAGAAGTAAACTAAGTCCTCACTTTGAATTCTGGGGTGGAATCCTGACTGTGCATTGCACCCTGAGTTGTGGTTGTGTGATGTGGAGTTTCACTGGCTGAGCCAGGGCACTGTGGTCCTGAACAGGGCTATGGTCTACTACCCCTGAACCCTCTGACCCCAATCTAGGCCCCAGATCTCAGAACTCAGTTTGATTCTGAAATTTACAAGCCCCAATTTCTTTTTGTCCTGTCTTATTCGTCTGAGATTTTTCTTAGATCGCCATCCTAGGTTTCCATTCTAATAACCAGTTTATTTGCTGCCTTGAAAACAACAACAACAACAACAAAAACGACACCTGCATCTCTATCTTCTTCTTTTTGTGCCCATCCTGTAAATGAGAGTCCCTTCCGTGGATAAGAGTTAGCTCCAGATCCAGGGCTCTGATGTCCTCCAAAGGCTATGCTCTGCACAGCTGGTTTTCAATGCCTATGCTTGCTGAGCATCCTGAAATCTGTCCAATGCTTGGGCAGAAATTGCAGGGTCGACAGAGGATGAACCATGCCTCCATCCTGGGAGCTGTTAGGTCCTTGCTGCTGGACGGAGCCTGAGTTCCAGCAGTCTCTGTCTCATGGGCAGGGCTAATTCCAAGTGGAACTCCACCCTGACCTTGCTTCCAATGAACAGCCATACTTCCCCAGTACATCTTAACACGTCAACAGGGTCTCTCTAGGTTTGAGGGTCACATTGTCTTTACAATAAATTCAAACTCTGACTTGTCCTCATTCTTCTTAGAACACAGCATGGAGCACGGTAGAGATAAATACATGGTTCTGTGCAATAAACAAATGGGAAATCCGTGGGCCACACGGGGGGTCCAGTCTTAGGGTGTGTAAAAGGTCACTGAACACATGCTCGTCTCACCCCAGAAGAGGAAGTAATATTTAATTCTTGTAGGTATTATAGGGATTAGCTATGAACAATGGGTTATACCCTCTGGAGTAGGCGTAGAAATCTCTAAAATTCTGGGAATACTAATTTACTCAAACTTATGTCAGAGGCTGCCCAAGGTTAGCACCATTAACTATGATACGAACTTGGTGAAAGCTATTCTTGTTTTGTTTAAAATTTATTTTTTATTAAATTGACTTTATCTTTTTGAGCAATTTCAGATCCATAGTGAAATTGAGTGGAAAGTACAGAGAAGAAAAATATGTTTTAGACCTATCAAAATACTTTTGGTGGGGCTGGGGATGTGGCTCAAGTGGTAGCGTGCTCACCCGGCATGTGTGTGGCCCGGGTTCGATCCTCAGCACCACATACAAACAAAGATGTTGTGTCCGCCCAGAACTAAAAATAAATATTAAAATTCTCTCTCTCTCTCTCAAAAAAAAAAAAAATACTTTGGTGTCCCCATCCACACAAGGTCTCCCTCAGTCTCAACATTCCTCACTACAGGGGACATTTCTTATAATTGATAAACCACATTTTCTTCTTCTCATTCATATTTCAGAAGTGCCAGTTGTGAGAGTCATCTCACTAACTGAAATCTTTAATGCGATAGCTTTTCAAAGCAATATGAATAGAAAGGGACAGTTGTCTTTTAAAAATCATACTATTTCAATGGTAAGCTCATAACCCCTCACTTGAAAACCAAGCCTCCAGATATATTACATAATTTAGATTCTTAAAATTTTTGTAAAGATAATATGGTACATAGTGTAAGGTCCTTGCTCAGCATCTAGACGGCCACCTTAAGTGACAGCTGCCCTTTTAAGAAAAATTCCGCTTTTCCACCCAAGGGCCTTTCTGAGAAAGGCTCACCACTCCCTCATGTCAACCCAACCCTTTACCACCCCCAGCTCTGATCCCTGAGCCTGCCCCATAAAAGTCCCCAACTACAAGCCTGTGTTACCTCTCTCCCTCTGTGGAGAGATGGCCGCGTATCCCTGTCCTGTGTCTCTGCCTGGTCTCCCGTCTCCTGGTGCCTCACTTCCCTTTCATCAGTGCTGAGACCTGGGGTCAGGTTCCCTGGTGTGCCCCCTCCCCTCTTCGAGGGTCACTGCGTGTCGCTGGGCCCCGATCCTAATTCCACCGTGGGACCAGGCCCTCCATTCTGCCCAACGCCCTCTCTGCACCCACCACTGGACATTTCAGGTAAGAGCCCTGTCTCCAACCCGTATAGACACCTGGCCTTGTTTGCACTTTTGGCTCTCTAATTTTTACCCACTCCTTTTTGGTCATCCCACAGTGCCCTGTTCCCCTTTTGGGAAGGGACACCCTCACAAAGTTGGGGGCTACGCTTTCCTTCTCCCCTCATACAAGCTTCCATCCAGACTTGCCAGCTGCTCCCCTGATGGAATGGTCTCGACCCTACTGTTCGGGGACGGGCCCCTTGCCTACAGTTGGCCACAGCCTCTCTACTCATTAATGAGTCAAAGAAACGCACCTTTGGGGCCCCACTCACCATCCTGGCTCCCCATCACCTAAAGGAACTCCTCACCTACAAGGGCTTACCTTCCTCACCCCCCTGCCACCTTTTATCTCTCCAGGTTTCCCTGGTGAAGATCCCAGTCTTACCCTCCACACGTGCTCACCTTTAAACCCTGCTCCTCTCCTCCCCGCTCCTCAGGACGCTTCCACCTCTTCTCCTCTTACCCATTCATCATCGAAACTCTGGAGGAGCTTCTTCCACATCCCTCCCGCGTACAGGAAGGCCTCTTGCTCCAGGCAACACGCACCTGGTTCACAGATGGCTCCTCCTCCCTTCAGGAGGGAGTTCTTCAGGCAGAGTTGGCTGCAGTCTCTCTAACCTCGGTTGTGGAAGTGGCTCTCCTCCCCAATAATACATCCATTCAGCAGGTGAACTGGTGGCCCTCATCAGAACCTTCACTTTGGCAAAAGAAGCCTCCCTCCATGTCTACACCGACTCTAAATACGCTCTCCACATACTCCTCTCCCACTCTGCTATTTGGAAGGAGTGTGGATTCCTTACCACCAAGGGAACTTCAATGACCAATGTCCCCTTTATCTCTGATCTCCTTCAGTTCTCGGAGCTTCCCACTGCCATTGGAACTGAAGGATGGCAGCTAAGTAGCCCCTTCTCCAGTGGGCACTCCCTTTCCTGGCCTCTCTCTTTGTCATAGGCCTTTTGCTAACGCTTGCCCCCAACCCCTACCCCGCGTCATTAGAGTTATTCAAGACCAGATTCAAAGGATCTCTAACCAAACCATGAACCGGCTTCTGTTACAGGACTTCCAACCCCTCACCAAAATTGGGCTGTCCAGAGTCAGCATCACCTGGTGCCTTCTGACCATCACCATTGACTCAGTGACACCCCACACCCCTAACAAGGCTTCAGATGCTGCCCCTTCCCAGCAGGAAGAAGCTACAGAAGATTGATCTATGCCCCTGTCTTTAAGGGGCCCAATAACAAACAAAAAAGGGGGGATTGTAAGGTTAGCATCTAGACGGCCATCTTCAGTGACAGCCGCCATTTTAAGAAAGATTTTGCTTTCCCACGCAAGGGCCTTTCTGAGAAAGGCCCCCCACTCCCTCATACCAACCCAAACCTTCACCACCCAAATTGGGACCCGTTGGACTCTAATCCCTGAGCCTCCCTCATAAAAGTCCCCAACCACAAGCCTGTGTTGCCTCTCTTTGTTTATGGGGAGATGGCCTTTATTTGTCAGCTCTGACAGACTCTCCTGTGCATCTCTGCTGGTCTCCATCTTTCGTTTCTCGCTCGCTCGTCTCCCGGTTCCTCGCTTTCCTTTCACATAGAGTGTACCCAACACATGTGGTCGTACATATTCATATTTTTATATTTGCACATAAGTATGAGTGTGCTAAGTTTATTAAAGATAAAATGGCCTATGGCTCTGGATTAATTTTTACTGCCAAATAAATTTGGGCCAAACATAAAAAGTAGTTTTCAGGATGGGTGTGGTGGCTCACTTGGTAGAGTGCTTGCCTTGTGTGTGCTGGGCCCTACCTTTGACTCCTCGTGGGATAAAGACAAACAAACAAACAAATTCCCGGCCCCCACCTGTTTTTAGTTCTCAAAGCCTTTGGATTTTGAAATTGTTCATCAGGGATCATAACCTGAATCCAGGTGGTGAGACCAGCGGATAATTCAGCCAAGGGACCGAGGACAATTATGGTTTAGTAGGGGAAAGAAATTTTTACCACAGTAAAGGTCACCCTAAAATCTCATATCAACCCCTAAAAACAAAAAGTCACCAATTCAGTGACCCCTCTCTGCGGTCAAAACGGGATAAAGTTTGCACATGTCCTTTATTTTCTTGAAATTGGTGTATATTTAACATGAAGGTCCTTCCTCACATTTCCACAACATCGTAAAAATACCCTTAAATCAACCCAAAATGTATCTTCTTTGATTAAATAAAAAAATACTATATTTGAAATAAAATTGAAAATTAAAATGTAAAAGCTAAATATTCAATAAGCAGGGGTCTTATCAGTCTAAGTCTCTCACTTGATGTTCTGATCCCAGACAAGTTAGGTGTTCACATTCTGTCAGTATATTTAAAACTTATAAGTGGGAATTGGAAGATCCAGTGATATGTGTTGCAGTAATTCACTTGCAGGTCAGCATGGGAAAAGAAAGAAGCAGCAGAGCAAGCTAAGCAGCAGCAGAAAAAAAGTCCTTTATTGTGTACAAGCAATCTTTTTATAGTATTGTGAACAAAGAAGGCAGCCTTCCAACCTCAATAAATCAGGTCTTTCAGCTAATTAAACATAGCATACAGAAGTTTGACTTTCTAATCAGAAGTGACCTGCTTCTCATGGCTAATCTCTTCTTGGCCTGGAGTATATTGAGCTCTGCTCTTTATTTAGAACAGATAATAAAATTTTTCTTAGCGCCCTCTTAGCCCACTTGGCAGAACATCCCATTTGCAGGAAAGTCCTCCCAAGGACAGAGGACACCTCGTTTTCAAGCATGTCCACTGTTACCTATCTATACCTTGACAGAATATCCCGTTTGCAGGCAGACTCCATCAAGGACAGTAATAGTGATGCAGTTACATCTGATTCTCTACAGATATGCATGTTTTTCCTTCTGAAGTTTCTATTTTGAACAAGGCTTATTATTTTAATCCCATTGTATTGCCTACATACCTTTTGATCGCTTTTGATTTAATTGAGAATTACCTGCTCCTGGTATTGGCTAAACATTGTAAAACAATACGTACGATAAGGAAGACCCTTGACAGTGTTATGACAGCCACACAAAAAAATTCACAATGTTTCAGTTTTTTAAAAAGTTTGCTAATGATTGCTTTCAAGTGCTTTGATAATTTTGATAGGACACTTGAAAATATATTTTTCAGTATCTGTTTATTTCATAGGGATCTTTCACACTTTTGAATTGATTTACCTGTCAGTATTTGACTTTGACTTTGAAACTCTGTATCTGACTGGTTATAATATCAACAACACGACCCCCAAAAATAAGATATAATAATCCCTTTCCCTAAAATATTACCTAAGAGATGAAACTGTCATGTTGATTTTCAGATTTCCAATAAACCAAAGAAATGTTATTCAGAAAATACTCAAATTTCAGGTAAGAATTTTTTTTTTGCATCACATAATTTAAAAATAGTTTTGACTTGATCTTTGAGGCGACAATATAATTCATCTCTCTGTTAGATAACAGAGAAGTGGCTTCCACATCTTTTCATTCCTTATTTTGGCCAGCCAAGTGTTCTTTCTCTCGGCTCTGTGTCAGTCAAGACTTTCAGATTTCTTTTTCACAAGAAAATCCTGCTGCCAAGAACAAAGATATTTCACATCAGATAATGACATGGCAATAAAAGATACGTGAGCTCTCTGGTCACTGTAACAATCCAGGTGTGTCCTGCTTTTCTGATAATCTTTGGTCTGAGACATTCACAAAATTATTATTTATTTTAAATTTTTTAATATTTATCTTTTAGTTGTAGTTGGACACAACACCTTTATTTCACTTGTTTATTTTTTTATGTAGTGCTGAGGATCGAACCCAGGGTCTCGCACATGCAAGGCGAGTGCTCTACTGCTGAACCGCAACCCCGGCTCCCCCCCCCCCCCCCCCCCCCCCCCCCCCGCCCACCAACCACCTCCCCACCCCAGACATTCACAGAATTATTAATATGCATGCTGAAGAAATGTTCTTTGCAAAACAGAGTATCTGATTTCTTCATGGTAAATTTAGCCACAGAGTTGTTTTTATTTTATATGTTGTTTTTATTTTTTTTTTCTGTTACTATTTTTCAAAAATTAACAAAATCAAGTCGACCAAACTTTGTGATGGGGGTCTTACAACTTTATACAACTTCTTGGTCAGTCCAAGATAGTGAGGGTGAGACTCAAGTGGCAAGAGTGATGTGTGGTCACTCTTGATCTATGTACTGTGTGGAAGCTGTGAAGAGGGGTGCGGGGTTGGCATGGCTACGTTGCTCTGGTGCCAAATTAAAACACGTGCCTCAGCTGGGAGCCGTGGTGAAGGCCCGTAATCCCAGCATCTTGGGAGGCTGAGGCAGGAGGATTGCAAGTTCAAAGCCAGCCTAGGCAACTTAGCAAGTGCCTCAACAACATAGGGTGATCCTGTCTCTAAATAAAATATAAAAAAAGGGGCTAGAAATGTGGTTCAGTGATTAAGTGCCCCTGGGTTCATTCCCTTGTACCCCACCCCCCCCCAAAAAAAATAAAGACTCTGCAGAATAAAATTGCATTAATATTTAAAAAATATATAGTTAACTCTATAAAATATTAAATATAAAATATTAATGCAATTAATAATTAATGATAATTATATCATCTTGGTTTTCTTATTTGAAAGTCATGTTCCCTTGTCCCTCTGGCCGTACAAACTGGCTTTGTTTCAACATGGGTAACTCTATCATGTGTTTGTTTTTCTTTGCAATTTTTTTTTATTATAGTAAAATACACGTATCATAAAATTTACCATCTGAACCGTTTTTAAGTGAACAGTTAAACGGTGTTCACTACATCCCTGAAGTTGTGCAGCCATCACCCTCTTCCGTCTCTGGTATTTTTCATCTTTTATGCCCATTAAATACTAATTCTTCTTTTAGGCTCTGGCCACCGCCATCCTATTTTCCGTCTCTATGAATTTGTCTGCTCGAGATACCGCATATACATGGGATCCGGCAGTGTTTGTCTTTCTGTGGCTGCTTTACTTCACTTAGTATCATATCCTCAAGGTTCCTCCAACAGTGAGCAAACTACCCTGGCTTTAACTAACTGCTCTTTGGAACAAATCCCTTCCCAGCTCAGTTTTCCCATGTTCTCTAAGCTCCAGGACTTAAGGCAGTTGGCTTTGGTTGAACCTGTAAAATGCCTTAAGCTGAAGGTGTTGAATACCTGCACAGGGACATTTAGACAGGTCAAACTTTCGAAAAAAGAAATTCAGCATCCAGAAGTGTCATGCGAAAAGGGTAAGAAGAGTACGATCTGTTTTGTTTGCTGCTGAAATTTTTGCAGGAGGAAAATACCTGGTACCTTATAGGAACTCGGTATTCTCACTGTTTGGGTGAATAAATCAATAGAAGAGTTCATCCTGTTTTCAACGTAAGTCAAAGCAGACTTCTTGATTTAAAAAAAAAAAAAAAACCTCTTTTCCTGAAGCATTTCACTATTCATCAGTCCTTTGCCATTATGGCCCAGAAAAATGGATTCTAATATTTTTTAATGTGTATGAACTACCTGAGCAACTGACCCAGTGGATTTCCAGAAACGAAAGAGAAAATAAAATGGTGAAGCGTCCCTAAGGATTTGGTGCCTAAGAGATGGTGCCAACCAGGGAACTGGAGGCATTTGTGCCTCAGTGGAGAGAACATTGGCAAACTTCTCCCTCAGACCTTTTCCCCGATTTACGTCAGTTCTAGAACAGAAGGCAGGTATGGGAAAGGGCTAGCTAGGAGAGAAGGAGGAATTATGCAAGACCATATTTCTTTCTGTCAGGAGGCTTGTTTGGAGGTAGCTGCAAGAGCTCTCAGAGTGAGTATTGATCTTGTGTCATTTCCTCCTCTGAGGTGGATCCTGTTTTGTTGTTTAATTATGTATTATCTGGTTTAATCCACACCTGTTGTGGATGCATCATAGTGATTTCCCATAAGTTTTTTTTTTCCTATGATTTCTCATGGTCGCAGATATAAAGGGCAACGGACAAATTGAAAAAAATCTTCCTGCAGTCTGGCTTTTGATACTGGCAGCTCAAGAATGGACAGAAAACAAGGAAAGTATGTAGTGAATGTTGAACTCTCTGGAAAGCAGCCCGTGAGTATTTTTGCTTCATTTTGATATTTGGCCAATATTATAGTATCATTTTCAGCATTTACAAACTATTTAGTCTCTTTATGACTGTATTGGCAAGGTCATAGTTTTATATTCTTTTCCAAGAGGAAGAGTGGCCTTGGAAAGAATTTCTGCTCCAACTTTCCTGATATATTTTTTCTATATTATATTTTGACAGATGTAAAATATTTGTAGATGTAAAATATTAGGGATATTTCTATGCCTTTGTAGATGTAAAATATTAGGGATATTTCTATGCCTGTGTGATATACAACTAAACCCATTCAACTTTCTGCATTCACTATCATATGAACATAAAACCCAAAGATGTTATTGTTTGTTAAGTTATATATATTTTTTTCAATTTGATGCTTAGATTTTTATATATAATTCCTGGACCTGTCAGAATGCATATTTCTACATAGACTGGAAAACCAGATGTTAATCCTAGATATAGCCTTTAGGCCTAGGAAATAAATCTGCTAAAAATACCTGCTTCTGGGCTGGGGTTGTGGCTCAGTGGTAAAGCGCTCGTCTAACATGTGCGGGGCCCTGGGTTCGATCCTCAGCACCACATGAAAGTACATAGATGAAATAAAGGTATTGTGTTCAACTACAACTAAAAATATAAAATAAAATATTTAAAAATATCTGCTTCATGGAAAAATATGATCTACATTTTTTTAGGCAAGTATTCTGTCCCCGAGCTACATCCCCAGACTTCTATGTTCTTTTTAAATTTTTTTTAAAATGCTTTAATACCAAGAATTAAGCCTTCATTGTATTTTCTTCACAAGTGCTTGTATTTATCTGGTTATGTCTGACTAAGTGATCCTTCATGTCAGTCAAAGGAAGAGCATAGTTTTGGAAGTTTAACTCCTCATTTCAAAAACGAGAAGTGAACATTTCATTGCCCAAAGAATATGTGAAAATTAGGTGAAGAAATACTTGGCCTTTGCTATGTGGAGCTGTGGGCAGCCGGTCTGCACTGTCCTGAGATAAACCAGGAAGGGAGTCCAGTGTCCCACCAAGTGACAGCTGAATGAAAGAGCGTCTCGGGGGACTCCTGGTTCAGCACAAGAGCAGAGTCCATCTTTTTGCATCTTTAAGCAAGGGACCCTCCTGTGGATGTTCTCTTTCGCTTCTGAATTGGCCACTCTCTGAATCTTCAAGATGCCAAATACTCAGAGAGGGTTCATCATCTCGGTAATGTCTCCAGAAAACAGCAAACTTGAAGTTGTTTACAAATAGTATCTCAAGACCATGTTTACAGTACATCTGGATAGCTGGCGGCCTGTTTCACTTTATTATGGGTACCTAGAGAGAGCTGTACATTTTTATCTTAAGACCAAATTCCATAATGAGATTTGAAAGTTATTGGAAGGTTACAAACAGACAACATAAATTTTGGTGTTTTGGTTTTCTGCGAGATGAGATCTTAATCCTTACAAAATTAGGGGGAAAAATAGCCTACTGAATTTCCTTTGGTAAATACGGTGACTGCATTTCAGTTGCCTATGGCTATCATTAGCTAATTGTGATTTTCCTGTTATACATTATCCAGAGCTCTCCACATGGAGCAATTTTGTTAAGAGACTCCACCTATACTAAGAACCATAGCAACTCCACAGAATGAGATCATCACCCAGGCTGCTCTGTCGCTCCAAAGCTGGGCCCAGATCACAGGATCATCACCCTTGGTGTAGACCCACCCACTGCTTTCCTTCTTTGAAAGGGCTGGGATTCTGACAGGGCCAGAAAATTCTGGAAAACTACTAGCCTGGTGATTGAGTTTTAGTTTGTTTACAAAGTGCATTGAAATGTCCAAGTTCACTAATCATAGGCAAACTGAATATAACTAATGAATCAGAATCAGCATGTAGGAAAATGAGTAAGGTTGTTAACACAGGTGTGTTCAACTTTCTTCAAATGTGCTTAGTGAGCAACAGGTGGGTTTTGTTTAATTTTCTTCATTAAAAGACAGAGATATTATTTATTTCATTGACATACACTTACAGAAAAAATTAATTTAGCTAATTTTTTCTTGCCAGCAGTATTACATCTTATTTATACTTAATGACAATTATATTCTTTGAATTTTTAATGGTAGTTACTGATGAATCAATGACTGTATACAATTCTAGTTTGATTGTTTTAGTGTGTGTGTATGTTTTTTTTTTTTTAAGTTTGACAGTTTTAATGGAACTCATTGGTTGGTTGACCTACAATTTCTCTAGCTATTTAGTAACGGGTTACTGAATCATGATCAAAATCTGCTTGTGGTTGTAGCTATGGTAATAAATGTTCTAATGCTGCTAAGGACAATAATGATAGCACTTTGTACCCCAAATTGCTTTTGTCATTTTGTAATTACTGACTGATTAATCATCCCAGCAATTTTACAAGTGGTTAATCTTTTGAAGAGGAGCAAAGAGTGGCAAAGATGCCTTTGATTCACAGTTACAAAGTGAATGTTATCATCTTAGGAGAGGAAAAGGCCCAGGCAATTCTGCATTGTTTGGGAGATGTAATGACACTTTTGTCCAAGATGCACAGACCTGCTCTCGTTTTCACTTTGTTCTTCCCTCTTTTAACCCTTCTCTTCCCAATATCTTCCCCACCAAACTCACTCATGGTCAACCCTTATTCATCCTTTCCTCTCTACATTATTTTATAGTTATGCTTTTGTTAATTATACACAAATTCTTTTTATTTCCTGTTTATTAGCAAATAAGTTCCTTGTGAGTAGAGATTTGGTTGTTGTGAAATCTTTTTATCTGTTTTATGCCCAAGAGGAGCCCAGTAAAGATATATCATGAATGACCTGGACAAGTGTCTTGTCATTCTCATGGATCACAAGATCCATTGGACAGATTATATATATATATATATATATATATATATATGGTTCAGTGTGGCCTTAACACTGGCAGGTCTGGGCTCTAGTGCTTGTGTCACGATGACAAATCACTTCAACTCCTTTTTCTTCAATATTCCTTTTCCAGAGGACCTGAGCAGGTAGTACCTGAAAAGCTGCAAGGACTCTTTCAGCTCACCCTTCCTATAGCTTATAGAGCAATCTAGATGCCCACCCACAGCAGTTTGCACCATGAGGATATTTACTACATCCCTGCAGGGTGGTGAGGAAGAGGGGATGCTGTGCATTCCTCTGCTGAAACATTGGTAACTTAGAAAAATTAGTCAAAATGAACTATATAATAATCCATCTGGAGTTCTTCATTCTCAGAGGTTAAGAAAACATTTATTCCTTTAAAAAGTCACATTTGTTTACTTTGGGGAGAAAAGTTCAATTTTAGAAATTCCATACCATGGCTTCCTATTGACTTATGCTTCATCTTTGTAGCCAAGCACGTGTCCAGATGACCAACAGGCTCATAGTTCCACATCCTTGTGTCCACCTTCTAATGACGTAACCGCTGATGTCTCCTCCAGCTTATCTGGGGTGTGGGTGAGCCCGGGAATCACTGCTCATTCACAATGCCCACACCCAGAATTATCCACTATACAGGTAATGTTGGAGCTTGTTCTCCGTTTGGAATGTGCTGTATGTAGCAATGCACTTGGTCTGCTCTTTCCTAGGAAAGGGAGTCAATTAATTAATTGTCTACATTCGTGTGAACGTTTAGTATAATTACAGGTAACGTTAAGGCAATTTATGGTAAGTCCCTGTTTTCAAAGAGCTAATGTTCTAGTTTGGAAATTCAATTTACAATAGATAGAAAGCATCTATGAAAGAAAGTCAAAGAAATACATGTAAGGTACAAATGCATGGTTGGGAAGTGGTAGGGGAACATACATATTGGTCCTCTAAGGTTTAAGTCACTAATCAGACTCTCATAGGAAACTCTCCTATTTAAAGCTTATGGATCTGACTCTGTTGGTGATTACCTTATTTTCTTAGACAGTTGCAACTTCTGAACCTGTGTATGGAATCTTATTTAACTTTCATGTGACCTTATATGATGATCTTGACATAGAAGTCTGTCTTCTCTGAAGCTTCTGCACCAGCTTTGGAGTCTAGGCTGAGCTCTTCTTGGTTCCTAACCTCACATCTGGTTGACAGAACTAACTTTTCCTCATGACTGGCTTTAGCTTTTATATAGCAACTTGACCTTGACTATAAATTATTGATTTCATTAGACCATTTGGTTGGGTTCTGTGAAATTTCTACTTATATCCCGGCTTAATCTTGCTATAGAGGCTCAGAAGAGTTTGAATCATCTTTCTTGATCCTGGATTAAAACTATCAACTCTTTATATTGCTTCTGGGGCAATGTGAAAGAATGAATGAAGTCAATAGGATGTAGTTATAAAATGCTTCTTTTATGTTTGTAGAGGTTATTAAGTCATGTTAATCATAGAATTGAAAGATAACAATGGTCTACTGGTTCTTAATGCTAACTGCATGATAGAATCACCTGGGAACTGTTTAAGACATACCAGTGCTTCAGCTGCATTGTAGACCAATTAAATAAGAAGCTCTGGGTGGGCACCGTGAAGTTATAGTTTCTAACAACTTCTCAGGTGAATCTGATGTGCAACCAGAGATAACAATGACTGAAGCAGGTGTCTTCCATCATTAGGTCATGAGGGGAAACTTGCCCAGTGAGAGTCAAGAGACTTCCAGAATCCTGTTTTTGAGGTGCCAAGGCAAGAGAGGAGGTTGGGTTTTCCATTGTTTGTGTGCAATTTACTTCATGAAAGTCCTCATGTGTGTTTAAGGCAGTGTTAGAGGCTCCTACCTGATGTACATAAGCCTCGTCCCACTTCCTTTTCTTAAACCCCCAGTGTCTTTAGTTAGCATCAATAAGATGCTATTTGTCACAGGGCTACCTTGGCCTTGGTGATCAGCACACCTGGCCCTCATCCTGCTCCTGCTGTCTTGGTGCCGCCGTGCCTTTCGCAAGCTGAAGATATTGACAGAAAAAAGATGCTGATCTCAAAACGAGAATGCAAAGAGATGACAGCCTGAGAATGTCAACAATAAGGCTTGCCAGGGTCCTGCCCCAGCGGGGTCCAGGGAGTCCTGAAGGATGAGTGGCCTAGGCGAAAAGATGAGACAGGAGTCGTTCCGTTGGAGCAATCTCCAGAGAGAGAGAGCTAAGCAGCTTTCTCTGGGTCATCGTTTATTACAGTTTTTCTCATCTTTATAGCTTCAGAATACGTCATTGATTATACAATTGAAAACTTTGCCCAGACATGACATTTCCTTAACCATGATTGGGGGGGGGTACAAAAAAATGTAACATTAATTTACATTTTTCCAGGATATGACCTTCAGTTATGTAATTATTAAAAGTACAGAATCATTAATAAAATACGTCACTAATTTACATTTTTCAGATTTTCCCAAGATTTGCTATTTTCTTATTAACTAATGCCAAGCTACGTAACCAGACTCTAAGTCTCCTAACCAATCATTAACCTAAAGTACACTTGTACTTTATTTCTAATCTAAAATTCCCATCTAAAAAAGTCCCCTTAAATCTTATATTTAAAACATCCTAAAGTTTATAAATCATTCTTAAAACATATCAGAAACCTCTACAACTAAAAACTTAAGAATTTCTAAACTTAAGAATCTAAGTAAAATAATATTTCTAACATTTTTCTAAAACTGTGTCTTATAAAGCTATTTTAATCAATTCCTAAATTTATTCTCATAAAACTGGTTGAGCAGCTTTCTCAAAAGAGTTTCTTTGTTTCTCACTCAAGGTGCACTAGTTCTCCTATCTTTATAATCTTTATCAATAAATAGAAAGTAAGTTCTAAACATCAATCCACTTTCCACCGATATTAACTGTGCTCATCATATATCCCTATGTAAAGTAAGAAAGGGTTTATAAAAAGAGAAGAATATATCTTTATATGTTTTAACTTTCCTAAGTGTATAATATAACTTTCCTTAATCAAAAATGAGACTGCATGTGGTGAACTTTGTAAAATAAGCATACTGATTAGGTTTTCTAAGAGGCCGGAAATGTGGGCTTGGGTTCTTGCCGAAGTCTGGCTTGGCACAAATCAGGAGCCACTTGTCAAAAAGAAACTAACTTTATTTTTAGAACTACAAACGCCAAACAAAACAGCTCCAGGGAAAAACCCTCAGAGCCCAACTGCCACCACCGGCTTCCACACCTCTCTCTCCCACACCACCCTTTCAACCTCCCACAATCCTCCTCTCTTGAGGCCGATTGGCTGGGTTGCGTGGGCAGAGCCAAAGAAGTCACCCAATGAGCAGCTCCGTGGAGGAGCCAATCAGCTAGATGTTGCTGGGGCCGCTGTGAGCCAATCATCAGCTGGCAGTCTGAAGGGCAGGGAAACAGCCCAATGAACATCACCGCAGAGGAGCCAATCAGCTAGATGTTGCTGGGGCAGTCTGAAGCTTGCTGGCAGCTGGAAGTTTGCTGGGGCCCCTTTGGCTGTGGCTCTCAACATCTCCCCCTCTCTGTTTAAACAACAAGCATGTGGCTTAGGGACCGTGCCTGCCTTAGGTTGTCCAATACATATGGTCCTTACCCGTCTTCGGATGAGCTGACCTCAGGGCGTCAGCCTCCTGTCTTAGGTTGGTACCATTGTAATTGGATCTTACCCGTCATTGACTACCGGTCCAGTATACAGCCACACCTGTGGAGAGGTCTCAGCGGGGGGGGGGGTGTGAGGTTCTTTGCCTCACCTCTGTTGACCCCCAAATTTTAGCTGAATGATCATGACAAGCAGAAGGGAGGAAGATATACCAAGTCAATTGACGGCTCCTTTTGGGAAAATTGTACCACCGATGATATCATCAGCAAAAATATCCCAACACTACACAAGTCGCTGCACCAACAGATAGTTCACAATGCATACAAGTGACACATAGTTCTGTAAGCAGTTCAGTGTAAGTTCTGTAAGCAGTTCAGTGATGGCTATTGCAGAAACTGTAGATTAGTTTTATCTTTGTCTTCACCGGCACAGGGATGATGATAGGAATTCTGGCAATAATGACTAAAGAAAAAATTAGGTAACATTCCAGAAGACACTAAAAGAAAACAATTTTCTTAACAATTTATATTATCTTCATTGGCACTGGGATGAAGATAGAAATTCTGGCAATAATGGCTAAAGAAAAAATTAGGTAACATTCCAGAAGATACTAAAAGAAAACAATTTTCTTAACATTATTCTGGCAATAATGGCTAAAGAAAAAATTAGGTAACATTCCAGAAGGCACTAAAAGAAAACAATTTTCTTAACAATTTACATTATAGTGAAGAGAATTATTAAATATAATGAAAATGAAAGGTGACAGTAAACAAACAGATCTGTTAACCTCCTTTTTTGTTTACATATTAAAACAATTCTTAACAGTTATTTACCCAATTTAAATTAAACCATTTAAATCACGTGAATAAAAAAAAAAATATTTGGATCCATCTTTTCATGAGCGCTCATCATATATGATATATGGAAATATGTACATTGGACATACGTACATTCAAACATATAACACAAAACACAAGTGTGCACACATAATATAATACATACAACACATAACACAATAGTAAAGGCCTTATAACTTTTTACAGGTAAAATCTCTATTGCAATGTTTAAAAACTCTATAGTCAAAAAAAAAAAAAAAATAGAACTGATCAGCAAAACATTAACCTAGGTCTGTATGAGCTCAAAAAAATAAAATAGAACTTCATGATATGGGAAAGGGCAATAATAAAATAGATATTGAAAAAAGCATCCTGGTTCTGTCGCAGATGTAAGGATAGCCAAATTGGAGTTTTGGATATCAGCTATTATGGATTTGAGCTAAATCATCTTCTTTTTGGTCTGTAGAAATCGCTTTAGTTAATCTCTCTGGAATCCAAATCGGCTGCTGTTCTCTCTGTGGAAACACAAAAACAGACCCCCGACTCCAGACAATCACTGGGTCAGGATTTTAGTTAATCTCTCCGGAATCCAAATCAGCTGCTGTTCTCCCTGTGGAAACACACAAACAGGCCCCCGACTCCAGACAATCACTGGGTCAGAACCTTGGTTAATCTCTCTGGAATCCAAATCGGCTGCTGTTCTGGGTCAGAACCTTGGTTAATCTCTCTGGAATCCAAATCGGCTGCTGTTCTTCCTGTGGAAACACACAAACAGACCCCCGATTCCAGACAATTACTGGGTCAGGACCTTTCCATTGTCCTGTTAGAATATCTTTCCAAAGTACCTTGGGCTTATGTACATTTTTTGGACACATATGCCTTTCTGCAGCACTAAGTCCTGATGAATCCAAATTTAAAAAGTTTAGAGTAAAAAGCGTTATTTTAAGTTTATCTTTGGGGAATATATACCCCTTCCCAATTCCATCTTTTTGCTTTAATAAGTACATTTTAATAGTTTGATGAGCTCTTTCAACTATGCCTTGACCCTGTGGATTGTATGGGATTCCTGTTATATGAGTAATGCCAAATGATGAGCAAAATTGTTTAAAAGAAGTAGACGTATAACCAGGGGCATTATCTGTTTTTAACTGTTTTGGAATGCCCACAGTGGCAAAATTTTGTAAGCAATGAGCTATAACATCTTTAGTTTTTTCGCCGGCATGAAGGGAGCCCATCAAAAATCCAGAAGAAGTATCAATTGTAACATGCAAATATTTTAATTTTCCAAATTCTGGCAAGTGTGTGACGTCCATCTGCCAAATATGGTTAGGCATCAATCCTCTAGGATTGACTCCAAGATTAACTTGTGGTAAAAAGGTCACACAATTTTGACATTGTTTTATTATTTGTCTAGCTTGTTCCTTAGTTATTTTAAAACGCTTTTGTAAAGTATTAGCATTGACATGGAATCTTTCATGAAAATTTATAGCTTCTTCTAGTACAGAGAAAATATGTATGTCACGTGTAGTTTTATCTGCTAAATCATTGCCTAAACTAAGGGCTCCAGGCAATCCTGTATGTGCCCTGATATGTCCTATAAAGAATGGATCTTTTCTGTCCCAGATTAAACTTTGTATAGTGGAAAACAAAGAGAAAACAGTAGAAGAAGGGGAAATTCTACCAGCATCTTCAAGGGATACTATAGCATTAACTATATACTGGCTATCAGAAAATAAATTAAATACAGAATCTTTAAACATCACAAAAGTTTGTAATACTGCATTAAGCTCTACCTTTTGAGCTGATTGTTTGGGTACTAAAAATGTAAAAGTTTGATCAGGTGTAACTATTGCTGCTGTACCATTATTTGACCCATCAGTGAATATATTTGGAGCATTCATGATAGGTGTTTTTCTTGTCATTTTTGGAAAAATTACAGGATGCAATGACCAAAAAGACAATAAAGGATTAGATGGTAAGTGGTTATCAAATGAAACATTAGATTTGCACATTATTATTGCCCAAGTATTTAACTCATTAGCTAATTCATCAATTTGATTCATAGTATATGGAGTAATAATTTTATGGGGAGAAATTCCAAACACTGCCTTTGCTGTTTTTATTCCTTTGAGTATTAATTGTCCTACAGCCTCAGGATATCTAGTAAGAATAGTGTTAGGAGAATAAGATAAATGTATCCATAATAATGGACCTTCTTGCCAAAATACTCCTGTAGGAATATTTTTTGTTGGTAATACAATAAATAATAAAGGCAAACTTATATCAATTCTATCCAAATGCATATTTTCCATATATGTTTCAATGATTTTTAATGCCTTTCTTGCTTCAGGCGTTAACATTCGGGGTGAATTTGGATCTGATGGACCTTTTAGGATATCAAATAAAGGTCCCAATTCTCCTGTTGGAATACCTAGATAAGGCCTTATCCAATTTATGTCTCCTAATAACTTTTGAAAGTCATTAAGTGATTTGAGTTGATCTACTCGTATTTGAATTTTTGGTGGACGGACCATGGTTGAGGATAATAGAACTCCTAAATAATTAATTGGAAAATTTAATTGTACTTTATCTATTGCTATCTCTAGATTATAATTTTTTAATAAGTTTGTAAGTGTGGCATAACATTCTAGCAATGTGTTTTTAGCTTTGTGTGCTAATAATACATCATCCATATAATGAAATATTTGTAGTTCAGGATTTTGATTTCTAAGTGGCTGGATTACTTTGTTAACATAAATTTGACACATAGTTGGACTGTTAGCCATCCCTTGAGGGAGTACTTTCCATTCATATCTCTGATCAGGACCTTCATGATTTAGTGCAGGGATAGTAAATGCAAAACGTGGACTATCCTCAGGATGAATTGGAATTGAAAAAAAACAATCTTTAATATCTATAACTAAAACATACCAGGTTTTTGGCAAAGCAGACAATTGAGGAATCCCCGATTGAGCAGGTCCCATAATGACCATTTCATTGTTAATGGCTCTTAAATCTTGCAGTAATCTCCATTTACCAGATTTCTTTTTGATGACAAAAATGGGAGTATTATGGGGAGATACAGAAGGTTGTATATGTCCTTCCGCTAATTGTTGTTTGACCAGATCATGGGCTACTTGTGTCTTTTCTTTAGTCAAGGGCCACTGAGGAACCCATACTGGCCTTTCTGATTTCCATGTAATTTTTATTGTCTCAGTGGCCCTTTGTGAAAATCCAACCCATGTCTGTCTGTTCCTTGATCTATTTGTATTGGTGCTGCTATACATTGTTCTTGTCTTTCTAATCTTTTTCCTTTCCTAAAACCTTGTTTAGCCATAATAGTGGGTGCATTTTGATTGATATTATTTGTTAATGTCAAACCTAATTGATCTAAGACATCTCGTCCCCATAAATTTACGGGAAGATGATCCAATACATATGGCTGTATAGTTCCTTCACATCCTTCAGGATCCTTCCAATCTAATAGCATTGCACTTCTATCGGGATTAGTCGCCACTCCTAGGCCTCGAAGCGATTGAGTGGCTTGTTGTAATGGCCAATGTTTTGGCCATTCTTGACGAGAGATGATGCTAAGATCTGCACCTGTATCCAGTAGCCCATTAAATTCATGTCCTTGAATATTTAGTTTTAGCATGGGGCGAGAATCTAAATTTAAAGAAAGCATAGCCCAATCTACACCTGTGGAACCTAATCCCTTGGAACCTCTTTCTACAACATGACTGGAAAATTTATCATGTAGGCTTGGTATTATTAGTAACTGTGCTATTCTATCTCCTGGTGAAATTACTGATATACCCTTTGGAGAACTGGCTATAATTTTTATTTCACCTTCATAATTGGAATCAATTACCCCAGGACTTATCAAAAGTCCTTTTAGAGTAGAAGAGCTGCGTCCCAATAATAAGCCTACTGTTCCTTTGGGAAGAGGTCCTTTTACCCCTGTGGGAATGATTTGAACTCCCATCTCTGGAGTTAGTACTGATTTGGTGGAGGCGCAGATGTCCAACCCTGCGCTCCCTCTGGTTTGTCTGATGAGGGATCTGATGTGCTGGGCACTACCCTGATGGGGTTGCTGGGGTTGCTGGGTTCCTCCAGTGCTCCGTATATTTGTGGTTTGGGGCCCCGGAGCATTGGGGCCCCCTGTCCATTTTTTGGCAACGGAGCCTGATGCCTTTGTCCACGATATTGTGGATAAACACCTTGTCCTTGTTCGTTTTTTGATAATGGAGTACCCTCTATGGTGGTTTGAGGACGGTATTCATTAGCCCAATATAATGGAGTACCCTCTATGGTGGTTTGAGAACGGCATTCATTAGCCCAATGTCTCCCTCTACGGCATCGTGGGCAAATACCCGGTATTCTACTTGTTTGATACCTAGTTTTGTTAAACCCTCCTCCTATGGGGCAATTCCTTTTAAAATGTCCTGTTTGTTGACAATTGTAGCATGTTCTTGGCCTGGCATCTAAAGCCTGTTTTACTGCAGCTGCCACAATTTGCCCTTGTTCATTAATGTCTCTGGCATCCAAAACCTGTTTTACTGCAGCTGCCACAATTTGCCCTTGTTCATTAATGTCTCTGGCATCTAAAGCCTGTTTTACTGCAGCTGCCACAATTTGCCCTTGTTCATTAATGTCTCTGGCATCTAAAGCTTGTTTTACTGCAGCTGCCACAATTTGCCCTTGTTCATTAATGTCTCTACATAATTTAATATATGTGTTTAAATCTTCATGTTTCCATGGTCTAATGATATCTCTACACCAACGATTCGCTTGGTCATAAGCCAGTTGTTTTATAAATGGCATTGCTTGTTCTGTATTCCCAAAAACTCTGGTAGCTGTTTGAATAAGCCTATCTACAAATTCAGCGTAAGGTTCATTAGCTCCTTGTATTATCTTAGATAATTGACCTTGTAAACCTCCAGGTTCTTGTAAAGACTTCCATGCCCTAACTGCATCTACAGCAATTTGTAAATATACACCAGGATCATATGCAAGTTGTTGCTGCCGATCCTCATAAGGTCCCTTTCCTAACAACATATCTAGATTTCTCTGAGGATAACCAGCTGCTGCATTTCGACTAGCCGTCTCCTTGCAAAATTCCTCATTGGCAACCTTCCATAACAGGTATTGTCCTCCATTTAGCACAGCTTTACACAAACTAGCCCAATCTGCTGGCGTCATGCTTAAGTTGGTAATGGATTCGACCAAGCTTACAGTGAAGGGTGCTTGAGGACCATAGGTTGCTACAGCCTCTTTTAGCTCCTTCACTGATTTGAAATTTAAACCCTGGTAAGTTCGCTGCCCTCCTACCTCAAATACAGGGCATACTTGAGATCCTGTCTCAGGATCCAAACTATCAACTGCGGGGGTTGGGAGTCTCTTAGCATATGGAGGTGGTGCTGTTGATTGGACACTTATGCCCTCTGGTGATAGAGTGCTGTTAGTAGCAGTCTCCTGTAGAGGCGGTGCTGTTGGTTGGACACTTACGCTCTCTAACAAAAGGGTCTTATTAGCAGTCACCTGTTTTAACTTTTCCCCTGATAGATTTTTCTGCTCTAAACTTCCTTCCTCTGTCTCACTATCTCGAAAGACCTTCTCTTTTACTTGAATCTTTTCCTCTTTCTGACTAGCTCGAGCTTTTACTTGAATCTTTTCCTCTGTCTGACTAACTTGAGAGACTTCCTCTTCTACTTGAATCAATATGTCTTCTTCTTCCTCTACCTCTGTCTGAACTGAAGGCTTTGGACTAAGCAAACTAGATACCAACGTCCACAATGACAATGTGCCAACTGGCAGAGTCCCTGGGTTGTTCTTTTCTATTCTTTTTAAATCTTCACCATGATGGTTCCATTGTGATATATCTAACAACTCCTCCTTAAAAAGCCATGGGCTATATTCTTGTATTATATCAACGTATGCCCTGACTGCTCTTGATTTTACTGGGAAGCTTCCTTCCTTTAACAATTTACTTAACAGTCTTTCGGTTTGTTTTTTACTAATTGCTGATCCCGTATTTCTACTATAATACAACCCAGCAAGATAACAGCAAATAAAACCGAGACAGAATCCAATAAAAATGGAACCACACAAAATCATTATATCAGCCTTTCTATCCTCCTGACGTGTGCATCCGTCCTTTCTCCCTATCTGTTCCTCAGACGCAAATAGTTTTTCCTCAGATGTGAGTGGTTTTTCTTCCCTCTTACTCATCTCCAGGGACAGGAAAGTTAAAACAAAAACGAAGCAAAACAAAAGAGGAGACTTAGAATGGCTCCCCATCCTCTCGCCCTGCCCTCAGGGGCGAGCAGTTTACTTACCCTCAGTTGCTCCCCGTGCGAGCCACCAAATGCCGAAGTCTGGCTTGGCACAAATCAGGAGCCACTTGTCAAAAAGAAACTAACTTTATTTTTAGAACTACAAACGCCAAACAAAACAGCTCCAGGGAAAAACCCTCAGAGCCCAACTGCCACCACCGGCTTCCACACCTCTCTCTCCCACACCACCCTTTCAACCTCCCACAATCCTCCTCTCTTGAGGCCGATTGGCTGGGTTGCGTGGGCAGAGCCAAAGAAGTCACCCAATGAGCAGCTCCGTGGAGGAGCCAATCAGCTAGATGTTGCTGGGGCCGCTGTGAGCCAATCATCAGCTGGCAGTCTGAAGGGCAGGGAAACAGCCCAATGAACATCACCGCAGAGGAGCCAATCAGCTAGATGTTGCTGGGGCAGTCTGAAGCTTGCTGGCAGCTGGAAGTTTGCTGGGGCCCCTTTGGCTGTGGCTCTCAACAGGTTCTAGTTGATATAATCAATGTGGTGCCTAAAACTCTCATGACCTTTCAGAGGATGATTGTTGTCCATTATCAGGTTTGTCCACAATGTATTGAGATAGAAGAACAGCCTTCTACTTTGTCCTTGATATGCTGAGGGGTAGTAGAACAGCCTCCGAGGCATGAACTACCTGTTCTGTTCTAGCCATCTGAAATTTAATTTGTTTGGCATTTAACATACTCATGCCTCCTGTCAGAAACCTAAGCATGAAAATGAAAAGTCCCAGTTACATAAAAAAGGGTCTCATGGTTTCTAGTAAATAGATGATTGTGCAACCAGCACGGCTTTGCCAGCATTCATCCTCACTGTGACCCTGTCAAGACGGTGAGTGGGGGATCTCCTTCACCAAAGGCTGAAAGTGGGTAATGAGCCCCCACAAGGGAACCGATGATTCTGGGGAGTTTGGAAGACATGAAAGAGAATGGAGTGTCTCAGAAACAGAAAGAAAGACATGTTGTAAAACAGAGAAGGGATGGTGTCCAGGGGCAAATGTGGTAGAGGACTTCAGTAAGAAGAGCGCTTACACGGGCATTTAGGCTTTAGTGGATGAAGATAATTGATGACTATTTCAGGGCCTGATCAGGGGAGCAGAAGCCCAACTGGATTGGGCTGAAAAGTGTGCAAATGGAGACACTGCATTCAAATGACTCTCAGGAAATTTTGTTTTTCAGAGAAAGAGAAAGGGTGGTTGGAGAGTGATTTGGAATCAAAGGAGTTTTTTCTTTTTCTTTTTTTTCTCTCTTTTTTTTTTCTATAAAGTAGCTTTTGTTTCTTTGGTAGTGTTTCTTTGGAGTGTGATTAAATGTGGAAAGTGGTGAAGAAACTCTCTCCAGGGTAATCAAAAGAGAAAATCTGCTGGGAAGGGCACAGAGGATGGAACCCAAAAGACAGGGTGGAGCACCAGCTTCAGGTGGTAGAGGATAGCTCTTCTGTCAAACCAACAAAGAGGTGAAGTCCAGGTAGCTTAGGTTTGCAGGTTTGGTACTTGGTGGAGTTTTCATTTGATGGGTTCAAGTTTTCCCACGAAGTAGGAAGGAGGGCAAAGGAAAGTCATTTGACTGGAATGGGGAGGGATGATTTGTGCACGAGGAACGATGGGTGGAGGCTACAGGTTTGAAGAGTGAGAAGAAGACTGAGGATGCACTTGAGATTTGAGGGAGTATCTTGATCCAGGATCTGTAAGACGGGGGTTTCAGAGCAATGCAGAAAATCCTCTCGAGGAGGGGATCTGCCCAGGGGCTTGGCTTTTCACAACAGTGTGACTGCTCCAAAGTCCAGAGAAAGTAAATCGTCATTTATTGGCCAGCCAGCGGAGATGAAAAGAGGGAAATCAAGAGACTTTAGGGAAAAACCAAGAGTGCTATTAAATAATGGGACAAAATGTGGACAAGGAAAGATGTAGTGAAGGACTAACCACTGAACCAAAGTTTTGTTTTTTTGTTTTTTTTCTTAATCAAACCAAAGACAGGTCATCATGGAATGGCTGGGTGAACAAGCTGGAGGGAGAGGACATGGTGGTGAGGAGACAAAATTCTTGAGGAAGTGATAGATATTGGTAGTGGAGCAGAGTTTGGGGGTAATGGCATTGAGTGGAGGATCAAGTGTGTGAAAGAGAATTTACCATTTAAAAATATTTGTCTGCCCACATGAAAAGACAACGGACAGTGATGGAGGAGGGAGGAATAAATGGAGCATGGGTGATTTTTAAGGCAGCAAAACTACTTTGTGTAATGTTGGATATCTGTCATTACGTGTTATACATTTATATTTTCCCAAATCCATAAAGTGTTCCATACCAAGAGTGAATCTTAGCATAAACTGTGGACTCTGGGTGACAATTAGCTGCCAATGTGGAATTATCAATTATAACAAATGAGCCACGGTGCAGGATATTGATAATGGGGGAGTTATGTACCTGCAGGGGATGGGTGTGTGTAGGTTATCTACATACACTTGGCTCAGTTTTCCCCTGAATTTAAAATAGCCCTAATATATAAGGTCTATTAAAAGAAAACAAACAAACAAAAAAGGAAAATAGAATAACAGAAGAGATATTGGCAGATTTGTCTTTTTTCTAATGTCTGGGAAAGCATGACGTTTCTTCCACCTGGATGAACATCTGGATGTTTTTAAAAGTCTAAACTCCAGAGTCATATAGTGATTTAAACAAAGTCAATACAATACATTGTAAGTTGGAAGTAACACAAAAAGGATGACCCATTGCAGACATTTTTGTCTTTATAAGTGATATTTTGATTCACACTCTTCTTAGGTGCAAGGAAATAGCGGCAGTGAGTGGTCTCTGTGGAAAGTGTTTCTGGCCTGCCTCTTAGCCTGTGCGATAACAACAGCAATTGGAGTCCTGGTCATATGCCTGGTGAATAATCGAGGAAGTAATTCCTCCGTTGTTATCCAGCTACCCACAAGCAATGGAGGGGTGGTAGTTAAGGAATCTGGAACAGCCTCTACTACTTCCCAACCTACAGTGACCACCACTTCCACTGAACCTTCAGCTATCACCACTTCAAGAGAATCTACAACCACAAGGGTCACCACCAGTTCTTCAACTCAGCCTTCAGCCACAACACCCCTCACCACAACTTCGAGTAGAACCACCACTGCCACAGAAACCATGGGTACGGTGGCTCCTCCATAGCTACTATTTGAAGAGCCACAACCATCACTTCAATGGAATCTACCCCCTCTACCCGACAAACCCAGCTCATAACCGCAGCAGCTACTCCTACTCCTTGAAGTTGAACAACAGCTGGTGCCACTTTATCAGACTTGCTGTTGTGACTTCATAGCACCAACTGCTAGTGCAACTGATGCTTAGCTGACAGCCAGATCCTCACCTCCACCCACCATCTTTTCAACACAACCCATGGCTACCTGTGCTTCAAGTGAAAGTACAGCTACTGCCACATCCACTTAACCTACAACTACAGGAACTTCTACTTACTCTACAATAAGTGTTGATCACCCTCACCAGGAATCACAAATGCCGCCGTTAACATTTTAACCTTAACCGAGTTACTATCAGTCACCAGAACAATCTCTTCTATCTCGTTAACCTTTAGTCATTACAACTACAAATTAACCTCCATGATGCCACCATGGACCGTGGATAATGGAATAATTACCCCAATTTTTATGAAATCAACAATTAGGATTTATAAAATTATTAAAACTGTTTTAGAATAATAGCAGTTAAGCTGTAAGAATCTGATCTTGGTTCTCTAGTTCCAAATAATATATAGCTTTATATAAAAAAGTGACCATTTGTTTGCTAGAAATCATCATGAGATTTTATATAAACTGTTATACTAAAATTAGCCATTTGGATTTTAATATATATTGGTTTCAGTTCAGAACGTTGCATTTCTGTGAACACAAATTACATGCATAATGAACAGGGATTTCATATGCAGGGGATTTAAACAAATTTATACAGAAAAATGTTAGAATTTATAACAATTATTTCTTCTAGGGTGAAGTTTGTTGTGTTTTTTCAATTTCTGTTTATATTGTAACTTGCTTTTAATCAATAATATTCTTTTTTTGGACTAATATTACTAAAAGTGCATTTGGGTTTTTAAATTTGTATTTTAAATTACTTTCTTCAATATTGTAAGTCACTCAATTGACATTTCTTGAGTCATGGCTAGGTACTACAGCACTGAAAGGGTATACCAGAAGAAAAGAAAATGCACATTAACTAATAAATTCATTAATTTAGAGTGTTAATATTTAATTCTTAATGACTTTGGAAGGTTTGAATTAGAACTGATAATGATGCAGACTTTCTAAATCAGGATCTTAGATTGTAACTAGTAATCTGTACTTAAAAAAAACTGTATTGATATTTGAAATATTCAGGGAGTTTGAGAATTAAAGATTCAAAGGTCATAGTCTAATAATGACATTAGTTAGAGTGGTGTACATTACAATTAAAAATGTTAAAATCAGAACTGTGTTCCAAGCAGGCAAGAAAGAGAAGTATAGAATTATAGATCTAGGTAAGCTCCAAATCATCTCCAGCAATTTAGTGAGGCCCAAAGCAACTTAGCAAGACCCTGTCTCAAAATGAAATATAAAAAAGGTTGAAGATATGGCTCAATAGTAAAGCATCCCTGTGTTCAACCCCTGGTACCAGAAGGAAAAAAACACCTAAAAACTCTATGTATAAAAACTTATTTAACCAAAGGAACATGAGATCAATAGGGGAATGTTTCATTTACCAAATAGCAAAAAAATATTTTTAAGACAAATCTTAAATTTTAAGTTTCTCTGAAAATCTTAAAGTACTTGGTTTTTTACCATTGGACCTAAGCGAATATTTTCTTATATATGCTTAAAATTAATGACATTTTATAACTACTTAATTTGAATTTTTAATAATTACACATTGGTTTTCTCTTCCTTTCTTAATTTTTTGATTAAGAATATTTTTTGAGATATTTAAAACATCAGTGACTAGATAGTTCATTTCTTAGTTGGAATTACCATTTTCTAATCCTTTCACAGTCGTGCTAGACAGAAGAATGATAAATAATTTGAAATGCATTCATTTGTCAATAAATACAAATGCAAATACACCTATTTTATTTCTCTCTCTTTATTTTACTTGTTGTTAGTTATACATGACAATAGAATATATATGTACATATTACACATATATAGAGTGTAACTTCTCATTGTTCTAGTTTACATGATGTAGAATTACATTGGTCATGTAATCATATGTGCACACAGGAAAGTAATGGTGTACAGTTACTTTATAAGGTATGACAAGATTTCCTTAGTCGATTACATACTTGATGCTTAAGAAATAGACATGAAATAAGTGAAGAAATGATAACTAACTTGTACAATATAGGATTCTTGAGAATAGAACTGCCAAATTATTTATTATTTTATCCATTCAGCATGTAGTAGACCCCAATAAACACCTATAAAATGAAAGATAATTTTTAAGGCATGATTCTTCAAGAAAAGACTATTAGACATCTTAAATGTTATCATTAATAAAATAATTTAGCCTGTTTTTTTTGTTTAGGTTGTATCATTTAAATTTTAAAATCTTTTTTTCACAAGACTTATGTTACATATTTTAATAATAGACTTTTGAATGCTCAAAGTTTTCATAAGTTTGGAGTTCCTCCTTTTTCATGACACAAGTCTTTGAGTTACTTTTATTCTTTAGAAGAGGAGCTATGGTGGTGTTGGGGGAGACAACAGTAATTATTGTTCAAATGTCACATACCAGGTACAATTATAAAGCACTTTCATGTACTTGACTCATATTTATGCTTTTCATTGCGTTCTTTTCACCGCATGGTCAATTTATGATCCACTCTTTGCCCCAGTATCCCCCCCATTTCAGTTAGTTCCCCAAAGACCAGAGAATAACAGACTATGTGCTTTTATGTGTTTTTCTTCTCAGCTTTAGTATACTTAATCAACATTCTTTGGAAGTTTTCTCCCATTTAAGTTACTTGGAAGAGGTCATCTTTTTTTTTTAAAGAGGTCATCTTTTAAAGTTAAAAAAATTGGCACATAATACTTGTATATATTTATGGGGTACGGTGTGTTATTTGCATTCATGTACACGATTTGCTGTGATCAGAGTAGGTTATCACCTCAAATATCTATCATTTCTTTGTATGGAAACATTCAAGATTGAGTCCTGCTTGGAAAATTTGCAGATTTTGTCTCTTTCTTGCTCTCTCCATGATGATTCTGCAGCACTAGGGATAAAAATGGATCCCTAATCTTCTGGTCCCTGAAAGTGGGTTCATCTCGGGGTTTTCTGGTGACACTGGGGTTTACTGTGGCCCCGACAGGAACCCCCGCCATCTTCTTCTAGTGTTCCTCCTTGGATAAGAGAATTTTCCAACTGTACCCTCTCAGCACACTCTGGATCACATGGAAACCACTGGATTCCTTCCAAGATATACAGGATCTGAGAGTGCTCGGGGTCAACAGACTCTTGCCCATTTAACTACCCTTCTCTGTTTTGCATTAGATCTTTGAGAAGCGAATCTTTTAGTAATTCCTTGCAATGATTCATTTCTCACCATTGTCTCTTGGGGTAGTTTTAGTTAGCTCTTGCATTGCTGTAACCAAAATGCCTGACATGAGCAACTTAGAGGAGGAATGGGTTATCTGGGGCTCACAATTTCAGAGGTCTCAGTCCATAGGTAGCTGACTCCATTGCTCTACGCCTAAGTTGAGGCACCACATTATGGGAGAAGAGGCCAGCTGAAGAAAGCTGCTCCCCTTATGGCAGCAGGAAGTGGGCTGGCAGGCCACAAGGAAGATGGATCTTTCTAGGGCACACACCCCCATGACCCACCTCCTCCAGCTACACCCCACCTGCCTCCGGTACCACCCAGTCAGTTCATTCAAACCAGGACGGGCTGATTAGGTCACAGCTCTCATAATTCAATCATCTTACCTCTGAATACTCCTGCAATAACACTTTTGGGGGGACATCTGTCTTCTGAACCACAACAGGTATAATGCAAGAGTTCTTACTGTCCTCTTCCTTTCTATTCAGGCCAATTTACTATTTTAAATATTCCTCTTTCTTAGGTGGCACCAATCACCTTTTATTCCTGGCCTCTAACAGTGGTCCAGATGGGAATCAAGAAATCAGCCTACTGAAAATAGTTAGCTTTAAACAATTGTGCCTAGTATGCATGTCAGCACTAATAGCCTGTCTAGCATGACAACTATGAAATTAGATACATGTACCTATAGTATACATTAATTATACTATAGCTACCATGTCAGTAGAAATCATTTAAATTTTCTTAATTCAAATAAATGAGAAAGTACTTGCCTATGTACTTTTAGTTTAGTTTCTATTTCTGCATGTTTTTGGAAGAATTCCTGCATATTGTTAGAAGTTTGGATGAAATTATGGAATTTGAAGATTTAATTCCTATTTATGTGTGACTTTTGGCTAGTTATTTGACCTCTCTGTGTTTTGGTTTCTTCATTTGTAATTTGAGTAAAATAATAGCATCTCCATCGCACATTTCTAGGAATACTTATGAATTAATGTATGAAAATATTAGAAACATAATTGAAATTCAATCAAACATCTCAGCAAGATTCAGAAATAAAATGGGAAATGTTAAGGGTAACCTTCTGATGTTTGATTTAAAATTTATGTGTCAACATTATTCTTCAAAAATACGTATTTCTTGGATCTGTCCATTAAAAGGTCCGTAGAAGCAATGAGTGCACCTGACTCCCAGGTCTTGGTTGCTAGATACCACTCCTCCTTGAGATAAGGCAGAGCTCTGGAGAACTGATGGATTCCAGGAAAAACACACAGTGAGCCTTGGACATCTTGTGCACTCAACAACGAAGCTCTCAGAACCCAGAGGGGATTCTTCACAAGAAGAGAGAAGGCTGGCTGTCTGAATCGGGAACAGTGGGAGTGTCAAAGAGAGTAATGACTCTACATGATCATCAGATATTAAAACAATGAAAGTCCATGGGTCCAGAGTGATAGCAAAAGCAGAGGTGAAAGAAAGCATTCATTTTCTATCAGTGAACCAATATTTACCCAATTCCTAACTCCAGAATTGTGTAATTAAATGGAGAAGATTAAATATTTAATCTACCTTTTTAGGAGAACCTGAAGTTCCTCTCCAGCTGATGAAAGATGATTTTCTTATACAGAGACTATTTTCAGAGCAAACATGAAAGAAAACAATGGAAATGATCATTTCACAATCCCATGGAAATAATCAATTCAGGTAAGGATAATCAGCTGATACTAAAAGCATAGGATGAAAGGTGGCAAGGAAAGAGTGCACTGCGCGATGTCCACGTATCACTGTAGACAACTCTAAATAAAAAGACGGACATTTTCAGTGATGAGATCTGAGAGGTTGCCTCCCCCATCCCCCACTCCCTGTAATTTTTCTTCAAACCAATTCACCCTTCCTCAACTTACCTGTGAATCATCCATTTGAGATCTTTTAAAATCCCTAGCAAGAGTCTTCTGCTCAGGAGTCCCATGACGTTATTTCAATTCACTGTCTGCCTTGCACACTTCATTTCTAATCTCCCAAGTCTCTGCTTGTGGTATTCACTCTTCTGGAATACTCTTCCAGATTTTATTTACTAACACTTCATACATATTTATTTTTTTTATTTTTTTGGTACCGGGGGATTAAATTTAGGAGCACTCACCACTGAGCCACATCCCCAGCCCTATCTTGTATTTTATTTAGAGACAGGGTCTCACTGAGTTGCTTAGCACCTTGCTTTTGCTGAGGCTGGCTTTGAACTCACGATCCTCCTGCCTCAGCCTCCTGAGCTGCTGGGATCACAGGCGTGCGCCACTTCATACACATTTCTTGTTTTCTGTATCTCTTGTTTTCTTCTCACAAATTTCCAGGGTTTGGCATTTACTACTTTGAAACTTTATGGTATATTTTCTTCACCTGATGACGTTGCAAGATACTCACATTTGCTTTTCAAATGGGTCTTGCTATGTTGACCATGAACTCCTAGATTCAAGTGATGCTCCTGCCACAGCCTCCTGACAGTTGGGATTACCATCCTGCACCACCACACCTGGGTGCTACAACATTTTTGTGGATGTATCATAGCTAAATACCCAGCATAGTATTAACTAGTTGCTAGACGCACTTCTGAATGCAGCTGCTTTAACACAAAGTATACAGCTTCCCAGATCAAAGGAACACAGACATCTAAGACTGAGCAACTGGCTCAAACCCTCCCTCTTGACTTTGTTTCAGGACCACACCTAGACTCTGCTCTTTATATTTAGCTTCAGTTCTGGATGCTTCTGCATTTCTCTTTTCTTTAGGTACCTTGGCAAGTTTTTCTGGTTTTCACATCTGAGTTAATGTTTCTGACAACGATCTTTGATTTTCTTTAAATATTTCTTTTTTTTTATTTTCCCTTTGGATTTGCCATGTCTTCTATCCCACTTAATCTTGGTCTGTGCATTCAAACTACTTATTGACTAACTTAAGACAACTTGGCCATTTGACTGGGAAGACAGAATGCCATCGGAAGGAAATGATACCAGATCCTGCTCTGATCAGCAATTCTGCTCCCTCTCGAGGGTAAAAGGTGGAGACATTTGCAGCAAAGCTAAAGACCTGATACAATTTACTCAGGATTTTTATTAACTGACTCATAGCAACTTTATCAGGACTTGAAGTTTTTCACCAGGAACCATGAATTCAAAAGTAACATTAAAGCCCTACTTCCCAAGCCGGGGCTGCAGCTCAGTGGCAGAGCACTTGCCTCGCATGTGTGAGGCACTGGGTTGGATCCTTAGCACTACATAAAAATAAATAAAATAAAATAAAGGCATGGTGTCCATCTAAAACTACAAAAAAATGTAAAAAAAGGTCTATTTCCAGAAAGTATTGCCGAAAATACTTTCATATCATGGTAATAATACTCGCATGCTGGGCCATTGTCAAGATTGGTTGAATTTCTTTTGAAATGTCTCAGTGCAGACAAGAGGCTCCTGTTTCACCCTGCATAGAAAACATGACAACAATTAATAAGTTTGGGGATATATTTTCAGCAACTCAATGTTGTGTTAGGATTAAGTCACCATAAAAGGACGCAAGAAGGTCCCTACTAACACTCATTTTCATCTTGAGGGAAAAGATTTTTGAATAAATTACCTCTTCCAGTAATAATTAGCAGCTCAGGGGCTCAGCTCTGAGCTTCCGGTACTGACAGCCCTGGGAGAGTTCATCTTGATCTGGATGACAAGGTGGGGATGGGGGAAGCTCACATGTGTGCACACCAGACCCTTTTTGAGAAGGTGCCTTTTTTGCTGCTGCCGTGCCTGTGGCCATCAGTCTCCAGATTTCTCAACTTTAGAACAGGAACTTGCACCAGCGACCAGCTAGGGGCCTCCAGCCTCAGGCGGGAGCTGCATTGTTGGTACTTCTTGTTCTGAGGCTCCAGCTTCTTGAGCTGAGCAGCTACTGGTTCTTCCTGCTCTCCAGCCTGCAAAGGGCCATTGTGGGACCATCTAGCCTCCAATTATGTAAGCCAATTCAATAAATCCCTTCTTATAATTATATATCCCCTCTCATAAATATATATAATTACATACTATATATAATTTGTATAATATAATGTATAATAATAATATATAATACATAATACAATATAATTATAATATATGATTAAAATATATAATAATATAAATACAATATGATTTATATACTATTTTTCCCCCTATAGCTTTGTTCCTCTGGAGAACTTAGTACACAAACTCTTAAATTTGTAGAAACACTCCTCTTTTCCATTCCCATTTTCTTCCAGATACACAAGAAATTCCAAAAAACAGGAGTTGTTCTGCAGTTCTGATTTCCTTGGATTTGAAGAAAAAACCTCAACTTTTGAAGTAGGTAAAGTTATGCTTTTTCCTTGGAAGACAAACTTATCAAAGCTTAAGATAATTATTTGCTAAAAAATTTACTGAGATTCAATTATAGGTACAAAGGATATGAACAAATAATTTGGAAAATCAGAACTATTACTTGCTAATCAAATAGCTTCAACAATAATAACAAACACCTTTTTTTTTTTCCTTAATGGTATTAGGAAAGATTTTTTGAGCTAAAATGTGCTCAATTCTGGTGAGCATGAAGTAAACCCAAGTGTGCTGGAAGGAAAAAAAAATCAAAACCCTCTGCAGTATGTCCTGAGAGATTTAAAATTTTATATCCTTTATAAGAAAAAGTTTAATTGTTGGAATCTATGCGAAATGAATACCTGAAATACAGAAGAATAACTTTAGGGAACACAGAATTTCTTTATACTTTTACTTATAGATTACGTTTTTAAAATGTCCCAAAGCAGAAGGATTATATAATGAAATGTAATATACCCTTGAAAATGTTGCAAAAAAAGTTAATAAGACATACAGTCCAATCACAAGGTACAAAGAATGGGATTCTTTCAATTTAGTGAGATTTCAGGTGATTTTTTTTTTTTGGTGATTGATTTGATGTCTGTATATTTTATAAGCCTTCTATGATATTTTCATCATTCAGAAAAAAATGTTACTGAAGAAACTTGTTACCTTTTTTAGGAAATAGGTATCACGTATCTAGCACATTTATTTTTCTGTTACAAATAGCTTTATGCATTTTGCAAAAATGCCATCCGGAGCACTTTGGTGGGCACCTGTGCCCGGGGCAGCTGTAAAGACAGACAGTGATGACCGGTGTGGTTGAGGCTGCTCAACACGGGGACTGAATCTTGGGGCAGATGGCAGAGGAGTGGGGTACGTAAAGAACACGGCAGCCCTGCTTCCACGAGAAGCTCTTCGGTAGTGCATTCTTCCCTTTCTTTAACACAAAGCAGGAACTTAGTCATTCGTCTGACTCCAGCATGCCACCTCTTCCTTGTACTCTGCTGCCATCTTCCTCTGCACATATTTCCAACTGCTCTGAACTGTCCTACCTAGTCATGAGCACTAAGCTAAACAGTGACATAAAGGCCAGACTGAAGCACTATCTAATTCAGCATTTAGAAGAGTTTAATTTCCACTGTTGAATATATGCACCAACTGGATGAGTGAAAGGCAAAAGAAATCCCATGGGCTCGTTTCTATCATGCACCTATTTTCATCAGAGGCATTGGCTAGAATCTTGGCCTTGAAATAACTAGTTTACCCTGAAAAGAATGAAGAATTCCATTGAAACATCTTTTTTTCAAAAACTACACTTAAAAAATCGCCACCTCATTATTAGAGTGTGTGGAAAAAATATGATTTATTCAACAGAGATTTTATGAGTCCCTACTTAACACCAGTGGCAATCTGGTAACAGAGGACACCAGGTAAGTAGTAACTGTGGGCTAGTTGCTCTGCATCTCAGAAAATCCTTGTAAGAGCTCAATGAGGTACGCACTGTGCAAAAATTAAACTCAAACAGATAAAGGCAGATTAAGTCCCTAAACCACTAGTTGGAGAGAATATGAGAGACGAGGCTTTGGTCACATCTACCCCCAAGTAAACTTTTAATCCCAAGGAAGCTCCTACCCAGTCCTTTCCCTACAAGACAACTTGCGACCTTGCTTGCATCAACTTCAATTCTTGACACACAACTGACGTCATTTCTGTCCCCACTTGAGGTTTTTTATTTTAAGTTCAGTTTGAAATCATGAAATCTCAGAGCACACGTTCAGCTTGCCTGAATTTGTGTCTCCTGTGTTGTAACTCTGATCAGTTCAAATAAACTTTTTTTTTTTTTTTGATGATCAGTTTGTGCTGCTATTGCTGGTAAGGGTTGGTAGTATTAATATCCCTGTGTTATAAAGGAGGAAATTTGCAATTTAGGGTAATCATGTAATTACTTAAAACATCAGAGTACTAACATGTATAAAGCTGAAAAGAACATGACTTTCACCCTAACAAGCAATTGTGTAATCCATCAGAAAGCTGGTATCAAACTACCAGCCAAAACTTCAAAGAAAGATGAGTACTTCCAAGGGAAGACGGAGCCATGTACTGTTTTACCTATAGGAAATCATGGAAGGAAGAGAAGTTCTCCACACCTGCAGGTAAAAATCCAAGTAAAATTTTTTATCAAATCGGCCAAGCACTGTGGCACACGCCTGTAATCCCGGCAGCTGTGAGGGCTGAGGCAGAAGAACTGTATGTTTCAAGCCAGCCTCAACTTATCGAGACTGTCAGCAACCTAGTGAGACTCTGTCTCTAAATAAAAAATTTAAAAAGGCTGGGGATGTGGCTCTGTGGTTAAGCACTCCTGGGTTCAACCCCTGGTACCATCTTGTTTTTAAACCACATTGCTAAAGACCAAGTGTAGGTTACCACAAGACACTGGGAGTCACAGACACAAGGAGCATTTGTACTCCCCACACAGGATCTTCTCTTTGAGTTGAAACTGGGTGTGGTGTTCATAAGAAAGACTAAGGACAGAGCAGGAAATTGAAGAAACACCCTTCTTCATGTGGCAGGTGTGAAGGAAGGAGAAAACCTGTCCTTCAGAATTCTTATTACAGAGACGTACTAAGCTACACCTGATTTGTTACCAGCTTATTACAAATGGTGTCACGCACAATATATCTGAAAGCATTACTGCTTTTTCTAGAACATTTTCTCTGTAGGAGTTGCAGAGAGGATCTTATGACCTCACTTAGGAAAGCTCCTAGAATTGGGATGGAGAAAGTCGTTCTCTGAGAGTTGCAATAAGGTGATGTGAGAAGAACAGTTCACTCAGCGTCTTATCAGAGGAAGTTCCGTACACTTCTGCAGCTGGTTTGAGAGTTAGACTCCTGTCAGGGTAAAATAGAATCGGAAAACAGCTGGCTGAGAAAGTCTGAGTGCTTGTTTGTTTTTATGACTTGTTTCTAATTTGTTTTTCAGTTTCCACTCCTCAGCAGATTGAATAATCTCTAAAGATTGGCAATAAAGCCCAAATCTGAGGAGGTCAGCAATATTTTTCTTGAGCGTGTTGGAACTCCCAGCTCACGGTACTTACAGTTAATCCCCAGTGCTTAGTATGGTGCCAAGCTCCTAGTACGTGGTTAGGAAATGTTGAGAGTGAACTGAACCAGATCTTTACTCATTCTGTCAGCGTCTCTCTATCTGGAACCCTGAGACGTGGGCCTTGGCTTGTAGGTGGCTAATGCTGCTTTGTCCAGTGTTTGACCTTGAGATCTGCAGGTTCAGCTTGGCCTATGACTCAAGAGAAGGCTTTCTTATCGCCACCCTTGACCTGACTCACGTCCCCATCTCACCCTCCACTTCCTCTCTCCTGGTTGACACTCAGTTCCACTCCTCCCTCCTCGTATTTCCCATGGTGCCCTCGGAAACCTCCCTTACCAAGCACACAGCCTCCTCTGCCTTCCTGTCTTCAGACAGTGGTTTCCACCATCTGTTTGCTCCCATGGAAGCTGTCTTTGCCCACCGAACAGTGCTTCCCTTTGCCTTCTTTAGTGACTATTTCTCAGGGCTCTGTAGCATTGACAGCATGTTTTGGTCAGGTCCCAGCTGGCAAAATGGGGAGTTGAGAAGGTGAAGCTTCTAGTTGCTCATCCTTGTTGGCAAATCATTCCTCAACTTATTAAAACCCACATCATTTGAGGTTCCTGCCATTGGCTCTTCCCCCCTCCCCCACTTCTTTGTTCCTGGGCACTGTTCAGTCTTTCTCAACTTCTCAACGTCTGTTGCGCTCCTAGTGAAACAGCCCCCGCCCAAAGCTTCTCCATAATTAAGCTTCTCCAGCTCCCCCTGCTCCCCACCATTCTTCTTGTCAGAAAGATTTTTACAAAGAGTGTCAACAGGATTTCTGCAGAGAACTCAGTGTGGTCTGAAGCTTCTCTTTCTTGTAAATACCAGGTTTGCAGACCAAAGGTGTGATGGGCCCTGTCTCAAGACAGCTCACTGTACAAACATTACTCTCTCTGTTTTCCAAGGTCAAAACTCGTGAAATCTCTGTCTGACCTAAAATATGGGACAAATAGTAACTGTTATGTAGCCACCCACTGTCCTATAACCACCCTACTGAGTGTAAATCTAAAAGGATTTCCAGACTCAAGGTCCAGAGATTTTTTTTTTAGGCATTAGCTCCTCTGGACTGCTGCAGCTTAATTAAACTGGCTTCCTGAAAATTCCTTGGAACCCAGCCTTCTCTGTCCTACATCAATAGTTCTCTGTTCGACTGTAATCCCACTGAGCGTCACTTTGTGCAGTTAGTGGCCATCCAGTTTCTAGTTGCACATAGCTCCACCCCAGACCTTCATCTCTAGGAACAGCCAACTCGCTGAAAATGTCAATTTCATATTTTTTTCTCTCACCACCAACACCCAGTTTTCTGCATACCCCTGTTCCAGTTTCCCATTATCTCTTTCTTGGCCCTCCATAAGGCCACTTGTCCCCTCGGTTTTCCCCAGTAGCCCATCCTGTTTCAGAGAGCATGGATTCCTTGATGATCTGTTCTAGACCAGTGCCCCTCTTTAAGAGAAGCTGGATTCTCCCATTTCTTCTAGAACTTTCCCAGGAAACCCACTCTTCAGGTGACACCAAACCATCTGTCTCCCCCCTGGTAAATGTTTCTGGAGAACAGCACATGACTTTGTGTTTGGGGCTAAATCAGGTTCAAGAAGCCCACCTCCAGCTAGTGTACATTGCAGAATGCAAGAGAGACTCGGATGTGTAGACTCTGGAGGGATATCCTGGGCAGGAGACAATGGTTTGGGAATCATATTCTCACCTAGATTTCTCCCTTTCTCTCCAAAGTGAAAATTGTCACCTCCACTAGGTTACAAGCCAGAGCACTGAGGTTCACCCCCATCTTCTCCTCTGCTTTACCCTGCCACTAGTCCGTGGTTCTGGACCCTTCTACCCATGCACTGTTTTTAAAATTAATTTCACATTTCCCAACTCTACTGGCGAGGTTTTAGTTCTCTTGTCACCTGTATTATTGTCACAGGTCCTGACTGGCTTTCTGGGTCTCTAGTTACCCATGTACCTTCCCTAGTCATGCCTCCTGGGGAATTTTTCTTTAATAAAAAGAATACATTCAGGGACTGGGGTTGTATAGCTCCCGTGGTAGAGTGCAAGACTTGCGTGTGTGAGGCACTGGGTTTGATCCTCAGCACCCATAAAAATAAATAAAGGGATTTTGTGTCCATCTACAACCAAAAAAAAAAAAATTTTAAAAGAGTACATTCAAAGTGCTCTCTTCACAAACTGAAAAGTCTATATCACTTTTCCATTTTCCTTCTAAATAGCTGATAAGGCCTGGCATAGTCTAAAACCCACATGCCTGTCTAGCCTCATCTATATTTCTTTTCTCCTCCATGTACCCTACTGCACCAGCCTTCCTCAGATCCCCAGATGCACATGCCTTCTCCTGCCGCTCCTGCACAGCGCATGAGCTGCCTCTTCCTGGAAGGCCTCCCCTTAACATGAACCTCTTGCAAAACCTCTGGCTACCTGGCCTCTGCTCAACCTGGGAGAGCCTCACCTCAAGCTGCAGTGCCAGAACTAGCCCCATGTCTGTAGAGTCTCTCACTGATAGCCAAAAAGAGAACAATCCCTACTTATTCATTTGATATATATCAGCTTTAAAAACTTTCTTGAACAGCAGTAATTTTCCATATTGAGAAACCTGACAGGCCTATTATACTTGGGAAGAAAAATTGCTCTTATTGCAATAAACTTTTATGAAGTTCCATCATTGTGACGTCTTTGGATGTAACTCAAGTAGCAAGGTGAGTGTGCTTTCCTCACAGCTAGCACTTTGTAGAAGGAGAGCAATGCAGGCCTGCAGATAAAAATAGTGAAAGAGAGTTTCTGATGAGCGCTTAAGTCTGTGAATCAATAAAATTCAAGGGGGACAGAGGAGAAATGCATTATTCACAAGTGTCTGCCCCATCTATGTGACCTCCTCCCGTCATTCCCTCACCCCAGTGGCCAAAGACACTGCATTTCCTGCAGCAAATTGTGAATGGGTGGGATTGAACCATCAGGTGTCTGTGCCCAAGCGTAGACTCTGCCGCTGGTCCCCATCACATCTGGCACGACCACTTGTGGAAAAGGTGTCACATTTTCTGAACTTCCTACAGCAACGAACACACAAACCAGCCATGTGGATATTTCCTAACCAACTCCACCTTAGGAATACAGCCACCACATCCACTTACCATGGTATAGGAAGAGAAACAAGCGCAACTACTCTGTCACTACTAAATCAACTGACATTTTAGTTTCACCTGTTACCACTAACCTAAGAACTCGTGAAAGCAGATGATTTCATAACAGGATTTGCTACAACCAAAACACTCACGTTGAACCCTACCACTCTGGAAAGGTTTCAATGACAAATGGGCCTAGGACATCTACTAGTACAACAGTATCTGGAGCAGTTACTGCTCCTGTGACATTTGCTGAACAATTGTAGACACTAAGATTTTATGATCTGAATGTGTCCCCAAAGATTCATATACTGGAAGCCTATTGCCAATGCAATGGCATCGAGAGGTGGTGGATCTTTCAGAAATGGGTCCAGTGGAAGGTGATTAGGTAATGGAGATGCTACCCTTCAAAAGGATTAATGTAGCTCTTTTAGGACTGTGTTAGTGTTTTGAGAGGGGGTTTTTGTAAAGGGAAACCAACCTATGTGCTTGACCTTGTCTGCATATGTGACCCCTTTCAACTTCTCTGCCATATTGTGGCACAGTCAGGGGATCTTCTTTAGACATTGGTGCCATGCTGTTTGGACTTACCAGCCACTAGAAACATGAGATAAAGAATCCTGCTTTCTTTATAAAGCATCTAGTCCAGGTATTTTATTATAGCAATGCAATTCAGACTAAGACAGTAAAACACAACCTATTAATAGTATTCCCTAAACCATGTTACCACTGCTCCACTTCCTGCTGTGCCAGTATTACTTCATCTATGCCTGTCCAATTAGAGTCACAACCATTTTTGCACCAGTCCTTGTGATGGAAGCTGAATCCCATCATGTACGTTGCCATCTCTTCAGCTACCTCTGTGTTTCCGGAAGCTCTGACCTGCCTCTGATTGTCCTACATTTGACGTAGAATGAATTCTGCCCTAGCACGCACCACTGCATGGTCAGCCAGATGTCACATTCTTGAATGAGCAAGGACTTACAGCCAGCTGGCTGAATTTTACTTGGCCAAAGTCCAAGTCACTTGAAAGCCAGTTTTCCAAGAGACAAATTCATGAAATGACTAATTATTCAAGATTTTCAAAGTCATGTTTGACAATTTTTTCTCCCTGAAAAAAGAAATTCTTTTGTGTTCCTCATATAGACTGAATATTAATACCGTTAAAATTCCTACATTGAAACCTAACTCCCAATGTGCTGGTATTGGGAGGTGGAACCTTTTTGAGAGGTGATTAGGTCATGAAAAGTAGAGCCTATATCAGTGGATGAGCTGCCTCCTAAAAGAAAACCAGAGACCCGTCACCCTTCTATAAGGTGAAGACACAGCCAAAAGAGATCTCTATGAACCAGGAGCAAGTCTTCACCAGATACCAAATGTGCCAGTGCCCTGATCTTAGACTTTTATCCTCCAGAATTGTGAGAATTCTGTAGTTTTTAAGCCTACGGTATTGACTTAGAGAAGACTGAGTGGTCCAGGAT
Organism: Ictidomys tridecemlineatus; assembly: GCF_052094955.1. Classification (NCBI taxonomy): domain Eukaryota; kingdom Metazoa; phylum Chordata; class Mammalia; order Rodentia; family Sciuridae; genus Ictidomys; species Ictidomys tridecemlineatus. The sequence goes on along the minus strand of NC_135489.1, from coordinate 19,749,483 downwards.
GCTGGTCTTCTGTTTTGTCTTGTCCCACACTCTGCATTTGCTCTAGGAAATGGGCTCCTGTTAAATTGGCAATTAAGTTATTTAGCAGCTGGGCATGGTGACACATGCTTGTAATCCCAGGGGCTCAGGAGGCTGAGGTAGGAGGATCACAAGTCCAAAGCCAACCTTAGAAACTTAGCAAGATCCTAAGCAACTCAGTGAGACCCTGTCTCTAAATTTAAAAAGGGGGGGGGGTGTGCGGGTGCTGGGGATGTAGCTCAGTGGTTAAGCTCCCTGGGGTTCAATCCCTAGTACCAGAAAAAAAAAAAGTTATAGATATTTAGCAAATTCATTTTACTCAAATGTGCTCTTAGTAGAATCAGTTCTATTGTGGATGAGCTTTAACAAACGTTTGAGCAGTGCAGGGGAAATCGGGCTATAAATGAATTTAGAACAACCAATCACAAAATTCGGAAGGACTTGGCACGTGTCACTGGATTGCTTTTCGTGACTTCCTCCAGTCTATCCGCACATAGTATGGATGTCTCTCCAGAGAAAATCTAAGAACTGATGGCCAATAAAACTAGGCAAGAAGAATTTGACCGTTTTACAATACTTACTTGCATACTTATTTATGAGGCTCATATGGAGCCCCTGCTGCAGGAGGGCTGCAGCCAGTTTTCCTGTGTGGGCACCAGTCTCCTGTGAAGATGCGAGTGTAACTCAGGCTCAGCAGCAGCCCCATAAATAAGTACTTAAGCTTCAGAAACTGACATTGGTCAAATTCTTCTCGCTTAGTTTTATTTCCCATCAGTTTCTTTGGTTTTGATTAATTAGCTAAAAATCCAAAGATAGAATCTTTAGAAAATGTGGATTAGTGCAATTCATACCAGTATGCTTCATTGTTAGATTATGGTAGTTCCTCATTCTATTTAAATGTTTTCTAAGCCTCCTATTTGTACTTTTGCAAAAGACACCTTCTTAAATACCTTTGAGTTGGTTGTAAATTCACTCTATACTGAATATAAAAATAAGATGTTCTAAGCAACCAGGAACCACTAAAACACAGAGATATGTATTAATAACTGGCAGGGTCTTACATAAATAGGAATTTTCTGTCCTAAAAGGAGCCTCAATCTTTCTGGATCACCAGATTAATCAGAAAACATTAATTGAATATTAATATTTTCAAGGCATTATGCTAAGTATTATCTTCTATTTTGAAATGCTTGTCATTCCGTTTATTCCACGAACACTTCTTAGCTATTTTCTATGTGCCTGGCTTTGTGCTAAGTGATACTAACCCAAAGAAAAATGTGATGAGAATGAAGAGACTATTTCAAAGCCGGGTGGGAAAGACTGAGGTAGACATGGCCCGGGGCTCAGCAGAAGTATGTGGAAGAGCAGCAGCTGATCTGGAAGTGAGCCCTTGCTCAGGAGTAAACCAAGTCTAGAAACGTCTTCAATTCATTATTGAATATATTCAATAACATTAGCAGTTCCTTTTCCCTGTCTGGTAGGGAACTTTTAGTGACTGTTGTGGAAGGTTGAAGGATGTCCTAGTCATGTCCCATGTCCTAGTCCCTGGAACCTTAGATGGCAAAGGAGACTTGGCAGACGTGCTCAAACGGACCCATCCCGAGATGCAGAGATTGGTTTGGGTTTTCCAGTGGGCCAAATGTTAACGTAAAAGACAGGTAGAGGGTCAAGTAGCTGGGATGATGGAAGTGAGAGGGTAGAGAAAGGTGAGAGAGAATCATGAGCCAAGGGACACAGTGGCTCTTAGAGGAAAAAGAAGACCAGGGAATGCACTATTCCCCAGAGGCTGTGGAAGGACCGTAGCCAGGTGGACATCTTGACTTTAGTTCAGTGAGACTGATTTTGGACCTCTGACTCCAAAAAAGACTATGCATTCATTTTAAGCCACTACGTTCAGAGTAATGTGTTACAAGAGAAAACAAACACACCGTGACGGCTGTGAGAGCATTTTCTGAGGAGCTAGGAACAGGGCAGGCAGGACACATGCGGGAGTCTCCTTTGAAGTGGGTCTTGCAGCTCTGCAGAAGGGGAAAGGATTGATCATAAAATTCCTCCTATGGGGAATCATCTTGGCTCATTTTATTTTTGTAGACTGCATATTGTTATTTGATTGTTATTGTTCTTAAGAGGAGGAGTGACCCAAAAGGTAATCTTATATTTCTATATAACCTTCAGTTATGACAAGACCAAAGGAAAAAAGCTCCTATAATGACACAGGACATGTCAGAGGGAAATAACAATAATTTAAATGCGTTTATTTGGACTAGGTGTTTCAGGTGCGACAAAGCCAAATCTACTATGGTTTTGCCCTTAAAGGAATTGCGATTAATGGAAATGATATCCTCTTACAGTTGAATGTGCTAGAAGGCAAGATAAATTGGAGTAGGCTTGTGGAGACTGGTGACGCCTGGTGAAGGAATTTGGCAAAGTGTTTGGCAATGGGAGGTCCATTGGTGTCCTAACACCTGTATTTAGGGCCATTATCTGGAGGCAGTGCATAGAATGGACTGGAGAACAAGAAGAGAGAATATGGGAGGAGTCATTAAGAATCAACCCGAGTCATTCAGAGCCATGGTGGTGGAAGAGCCCTGCAAAGTCAAGGAAGGAATCTCGGATCCAGTCTGTCCACCTCTGTGATTGGCATTAGTTGTTTCCAAACGATGTTGGGAGTCACTGACACCTAAAGCAGACAATTCTAAGAAGGAAAAAGAGCAGTGTTTATAAAGAACAGATGAAGAATTAAGGCCCAGATAAATGCAAATGTCAAGTCTGAAGGTTCACAGAAATTAAAAGATGATGAAAGGATAGACATTTTACCGAGGCCGTGAGTAATGGGAGCCGAGGTTCTGGGTGTCGCATGGCATGGTGCACTGGCCTCAGGCATGGACGCTTGGACTTGGTCTAACACATTCACTTCACCTAAGCTATGGCCTGACACTACGTCCTCATCTCATCCCTAAACCTTATTGATAGTTTAAATTCTTATGTCCTTGGTGTGCCTAGATCACTGCATTTTGAATATTTTACTCATTTTTTTCTTTCTTGGCTTCTATTGTATAATTCTTTCCTGCTCCTTTTTTTCTTTTCTTTTTAACCTGTGACAATTTCTCCTTGTTTCCTCAAGACCACTGTATAGTGTTTTCACTCCTCAGCTTCAGTTCTGTGCCCGTTGCTCTTTGGACTCTCTTTGCTTCTTTTGGTCAGACGTACCAATCCGTACACGGTCATTCTTCAGGAGTGACAAACAGACTGTCTTTGGCTCGATTCATTGCGCTAGGGAATCTCAGACTGGTAAATAATTGCTGGGATTGGTGAATTACTATGAATGATAAGATCACCAGCTTGCAAAGAATGTGACAATTCACTGAACGACTTGCGATTCTCTAAGGAATCTGAACTATATTGTTGGGGGCGTCCGCCAGGACTCCAGGCCACGGAGGGCTCTTGCCTCATGTCATAGGAAATACAAATGGACAAGACTGTCGAGTCCTAAGATGGTCAGCCTCATTAATCATCAGGAAAATGCATTCCTCACTTACACCGAGTAAGTTTACATGTACCCACTATGTTGGACAATATTTTTTTAAACACTGAAACACGAAAACATGGCAGTGATCCAGAACAATGAAACAGGAAAATATTTCATAATTTTTCAGCAGATTTTAAATTTGCATATCCTGTAACACAGATATTAAACTCCTAAGTATATGCCCTAAAGAAATGCCAGGAAACACAGACAAGATGTTCACAGCATCATTGATTATCTTAACAAAAATCAAAATAAGAGCAAGTTCTGAGAACACAGTTTGATACTTTTATCATTTAAGTATCCAAAACTGCATAAATGTGGAGTGTAACTTCAATAAAAAATGAAAAGCCAGGGAAATGATAAGCAGATGATCTGGAGTGTTGGCTCTTTCTAGGGAAAGGGAGTATTATCTAAGGAGTGTACACGGGGGCTTCAATTTTATTAGTAATTACTATTTATTTTCATGACAGTGTACCCATAATTTCCTATACTTTTTATTTTTCATTAATTTTTTTGTGAAGTCCTAGAAGTGCCTAATCATGTCATAAATGTATTTACTGCTTCCCCTTCCCTGATTCATGCCACTATATGAATACAGGCTGCTTGAGTCACTTTTGTATGGGGTGGTTTTAAATATGGTTGTCCTCGTTGGAGCAATGGTCACAAAAGTTCTA